>NC_140362.1:5695000-6895000 GCF_054491055.1 Hypomesus nipponensis | reverse complement strand
AAAAGTTATTTTGACTGTAATGCAGGATTCCAACTCATAATAGAGTTTATTTAAAAGTTGTCTCTCTGAAAAAACAGTAAGTAGGCCTATTTGTCGAGTGAATAATTAGTTAATGATTAGTGAATGTAACTCATGTTGTGACTTTACTTGAGGAGGCACATTACTATTAACAAATGATAAATGCAGGATTAACTAAAGTAGTTAACTCACCTATCAGTTAATGTGTTAATGTCAATAGGAATTGATACATGATTCCAGATTTAATTAATAGTAAGTCATATGTGACTCCCTATTACCAAATGACATGTTCATGATCAGTGCATCATTAAGTACTTTCTGAGTTATGTATTAACTGACGATGATTCATGCATTAGTTCATGCATTAATGAATGATAATTCATGCACCCTTATTGTAAAGTGTTACCGAACGATCCTTGGCGATGGAGGAGCTGGATTTTTCTGTATCGCTTCAAAATTTTCTACAACCCTTAAACATGTTTTGGGCATGTCCAGTTCTTGCACAATTTTCAAAATGTTTGTTTCAACAAACATTTTGTTTATCGACACAGGCACATTATCCGGACCACTATGGTCCGAATCCAATAAGAGCTCATATACATGACACCTTCCTAAAATCCACCAATCGTATGCCACGATATTCAAGGCGAGTAAAGTAGGAGGTAAACATTCACATGTGCATTTTGGTGAGCCGGTATATTGTCAGTGGTCGACTGGGCTTCAAATGTATGGGAAAAAGTCAAACAGATGGCTAATCCAGGTATTCTCTAAAGAACATTCCACTTAAACGAGCATATTTGTTATATTATTGCGCTTTTATTAGTCATCAAAGCAAGTTAACAGTTAAGTGATAATGAAATGTGCAGAACATTGTTCAAGTAAATGTACAGTATTGTTTTATGTGTGTGTTGCCTAAACATAATAATGACATGAATCAATTACATACGTAATTCTAATTAGCCGAGAGTAGGTATACCACATCAGTAACACTTATCAATACATATTGATCATCTCTGCACACTTGGAAAATGAACCTCATTAGCATAATACATGCATGTGCACAATTAATTGTATTGCTAGCAGTGTATTCAAGGCCATAAGTAGTTGCAATCATGCTGTATGCATGTAGGTAGCAAAAATATTTAATCTACCCATTTACTGAAGCTAGTTGGTCCAAGTTTGATGAGAGTCCATTGAAATTGAAACATTTTGACCGCAAGGAAAGCATTCTTTCAGAAAAAGCCATGGAAAGATTCAACTTAAATTCAGCACTTCACAACCATATGCTAGGTAATGCTGGATTTCACAGGGGTGTTACAGTAACTTCGTCAACACAACAAATATAGCTTAAGCACGTAAGAGTGAAAATGCAGCTCCGGACCTTCTGCAAAATCAATTTTGCTGTTACAATCTAAGTGCACCACATTTTATTTGAAAAATAGTTGACAGACATTGCATGCTTATTAAAAGCACAGACAGGACGGACAGGGCAGAGGAGAAGATGGGCGGGACAAATAAGACGTATAATCTGATGTGGAACACCATGCCCCTTTAGTCGTCCGAGTGTCTGCTCCCATGTTTTTTTTCATACGATAAGGTAAACTATAATGTTGCAAGATGCCTTTCTTCTTACCGGCTGGAGATGAGCAGTCTGGAGGACACACATTTTGCATATACCTACAGGTACAATCTGGGGATTTCGTTGCTCAGAGACAATAGTAGTATGGTTTTGCAAACACTGCCTGTGATCAAGTCATAGAGCAAACAGCCAACAGAGACTCCAAAACTAAAATTGGACTGACTGGATTCTCCTGAAACAAAGATGCAGTGGATAGATGCCCCACATCACTCCAACACAGAGAACTGCATGAATCATGAAAAGATAAAAAGGATATTCAAAACATCATGTCAACAATCAAATGTATGATCAACCCATTTGACCAGACATTGGAGGGAGAAAGTCACATAACATCATGAAAAGTAGCTTCAGATGCTGTTGTCAGTGACCTTTTTGAGTCTGGAGAGAGGAGACAATGCCTTTGTAGAGTTTGTACAATAAAGGCTTTAGAGTGAAGAGATTAAAAAACAATATTTAGATGTTTAAGGACAGAGCAAGAAAGACAATGACGAAGGTTAAAGGTCGAGAAATAACTTTTAGAGCAGACCGAGACCTATCACTTGTTTGATTATGTTGACACAGCTCAGTCTCCCATTTTCAGCCAGCTCAGTCTACAATCTCCAGTCAGCTCAGTCTCCCATCACCAGCCAGCTCAGTCTACTATCTCCAGTCAGGTCAGGGTCCAGTCAGGTCAGGGTCCCATCACCAGCCAGCTGTCTACAGTACACTCAACAAGAGGTAGGCACAAGACAGCTTACACCCTCTACCTGGAACACATTATAGCATTGGATGTTTAAAAACAGTCCAACTCGGATGTTGTGTATTACTTTTAGGGTTTTTGGGGATCATTTGCAAGGGCTACCCCATTAAGGGTCAGCCAGTGTCGATTTTGAGTCTCCACTAAACACAAGAAGGAGAGCCAAGACTACATAAACACTTTCAACATGCTACATATTATGGTATTCGTTGTATACAAACGTCTACACGTTGCTTCCACATTGTACATTTTTTAAATATTTTGCCATTTTGCGGAGGTACCCGCATTGCTGCTTGCAGCTACAGTGAGTCCAATATGTATTTGATCCCTTGCTGATTTTGCCGGTTTGCCCACTAATAAAGACATGATCAGTCTATAAATTTATGATAATATGTATTCAAACATGGAGAGACAGAATATCAAAAAAAATATCCAGAAAATGAACCTAAGGAATATATATTAATTGATTTGTATTTCATTGAGGGAAATAAGTATTTGATCCCTTAGTATTCATTAGGAGTTCTGGCTTTTACAGACCAGGTAGACACTCCCAATCGACTTGTTACCT
This sequence comes from Hypomesus nipponensis, assembly GCF_054491055.1. NCBI lineage: Eukaryota > Metazoa > Chordata > Actinopteri > Osmeriformes > Osmeridae > Hypomesus > Hypomesus nipponensis. Next base: position 6,892,039 of record NC_140362.1, on the reverse strand, counting down.
GAACTGAAGCCACCTGTTCTCACTACTCACTCGTGTGAAAAACACCTGTTCACAGAATCAGACAATCAGACAGATTCCAAACTGTTCACCATGGGGAAGACCAAAGAGCTGTCTCAGGACCTCAGAGTCAGGATTGTTGATCTCCACAAAGCTGGAATGGGGTACAAAAAGATTAGCAAGGTGTTGGATTTGAAGGTAACAACCATTGGTGCAATTGTAAGAAAATTTAAAAAGCATAACATGATCATCAACAGACCTCGGTCCGGTGCTCCTAAGAAGATTCCACCTCGTGGGGTAGCAATGATTCTGAGAACGGTCAAAAATCATCCTGCAACCACTCGGCAGGAGTTGGCAAATGACCTGAAGGCAGCTGGGACCACAGTTTGCAAGGAAACAATAGGCAACACTTTGCGCAGCAATGGGTTAACATCCCGCAGTGCCCGAAAGGTACCCCTTCTCAAAAAGGCACATGTGGACGCGCGCCTTAAGTACGCCAATGATCACCTGAAAGATGAACCAAGTTATTGGGAGAAAGTTATGTGGTCGGACGAGACCAAAATTGAGCTTTTTGGCCTCAATTCTACCCGTCATGTGTGGAGGAAAAAAAATGCTGCTTATGACCCCAAGAACACTGTGCCCACCGTCAAGCATGGAGGTGGAAGCATAATGTTTTGGGGGTGTTTCTCCGCCAAGGGTACAGGGCCACTTCACCGCATCACTGGGAAGATGGATGGAGCCATGTACCGTACAATCCTGAAGGACAACCTCCTCCCCTCTGCCAGGAAGCTGAAAATTGGCCGTGGTTGGGTCTTCCAACATGATAATGACCCGAAGCACACAGCAAAGGCAACAAAGGATTGGCTCAAGAAACATCACATCAAGGTCATGGAATGGCCCAGCCAGTCACCGGACCTCAATCCGATCGAAAATCTATGGAGGGAGCTGAAGGTCAGAGTGGCCAGGCGACAGCCCACCAACCTTCATGATTTAGAGAGGATCTGCAAAGAAGAGTGGGCCAAAATTCCACCTGGTGTGTGTGCTAAACTTGTGGTTAACTACAAAAAACGTCTCACTGCTGTGCTTGCAAACAAAGGCTTTGCCACTAAGTATTGAGTGTGTTTGGCCAGAGGGATCAAATACTTATTTCCCTCAATGATATACAAATTAATTAAAATATATTCTTTAAAGTTATTTTCTGGAATTTCTTTTTGATATTTTGTCTCTCCATGTTTGAATACATATTATCATAAATTTATAGACTGATCATGTCTTTATTAGTGGGCAAACCGGCAAAATCAGCAAGGGATCAAATACATATTGGACTCACTGTATATTCTTATTAGGGTTCTTCCGGTAGGAGGGAACCTGTTGTTTTTGTTAGTATTCTTATTATAATTTTTCTTCTCCGCTAAATGGCTCATTAGCTTAAAAAGTCCTGGACCCGATTTTTTCCAATTTGGCCCAATGATACAACAGGTCACTCATTACTCCCAGACGACGAGGGACCCATGTACGCCCATAGGTGGCGCTATAAAACACGCCCAAAGTCTACGTGATTTCCCCAGCGCCCCATTACTCCAAAATGCCTGAAAATTGGTATGCATGCCTTATTTCTCATGGGGAACAAAAAAGCCTCAAGAACTCACAAGGTCCGCCATGATAGATTTAGCTGTACAGTCAAAATTTGGTACAACCTTCAAAACCCTTCTCCTCATGAACCATAGATCCAATCGACTTGAAATGTGTTACAGATGTGTAGAATACATGTTTTTTTAAATGGTCAAATTGAGTAAGAAATGCAATACAAAATGGCTGAAAAGGGTGTATTTATGTAAATGTCCACATTGCCTCAATATCTTTTTGTCAATAAATCTGATATAATTTTGACTCATGGTTTTTTTCAAACCTAATAGGGTTCAAGACGACATCACTCTGAAGTACCATAAACAATTTCACCTTGGTATGTCTATATATGATTGAATTCAATTGAATTGCTCCACAGTGCGTGCTCCAAATTCTCACAGGCTCACCCTGCTCCTTGACACTAGGGGGACCACCTGTCCCGCTTTGCCGCAGAGCATTTTCACCCCTTGTCCCGCATGTCGCATATTGAAAATGCTGTGCGATACAGCGCAAAGAGGGACAGGTGGTCAACCTACTTGACACGCGCGAGCTTGGCAAGACGCACACACATCCTTTCTGGAAATGGTGTGCTGACCAAGCCCCACCCTCACGCCTGATAGCCGTGTTTGAGGCAGCCACATTTGGTAAGTCCTGTCTTTACACTTTTTAAGCTATCAATGATTGGGTTCGTGAAAGTACATTACTCTTGAATTATGGTGAAGGTTTGAGCACTTTGAGACCTTTAGATCGTGAGTTCGAAGTGACGGAAAACCGAACTCGAAAAAGAGCTAGCTTTTTCCCTCTGTGTAATTACTGAATCATGTAGCATCTCGGCGAATTCATCAAAAAGGTATTTTTTTTAACCATTCAAATATATTGCTGCGATCTAGTGACATTGTTAGGAGGCGTTTACAGGGTCCTAGAACTGCGGTCCTGAAACTGCTGTCCTGAAACTGCAGCTCTCCGGGGTCTCCGGCTCTGCAGTTTCATACTATTGGGAGGGTTGGGGGTCTGAGTAACACTGTTGCGCACAGTACTGGCAGCATCATACATAAGCAATTCAAGACTTCTATGTACAGAAAGTAATGTCACATTTAGGCCTGTCGAGATAGTCAATATATTGACTTATCGCACAGTATATGGAAATGAGCGCAATAATTTTTGGTGCTGCGATATATTGCAACTGATCATTTTTATAATAATAAATGATGATTATATTAATTTGTACATAAGAACGAAACGCCAATTAACGTGAACTAGCCGGTATGTCAACTTTGTTTAAATCAAGTGGAAACGAAAAGAGGCAACTAGCTAACCTAACATCTCACCTAGCAATACATAACTTTCTATCTGACCCAGTTTTTCAACCTGTGAACAACAACTGCAGCTGGAGCTGGAAAGGGGTCTTCCATACAGTTCTGTTACAGATGCCTTTTCCCGACAGTGCAAATATAAACGTGACAGCGCGAAATGGCGCACACTCACGGATAGCATAACTCGCTATATAGCCAAAGAGATGCAGCCATTAAACATGGTAAAAAAAAAAAAACAGCTTTTACAAATATGCTGCAAACTTTTGATAAACACAGGGCTGACAACTCTCACGCATTGGCCGTGAGACACACGCATTTCAACCATTTCACACACTCTCACGCCACACCTTGTATATCTCAAGCTGAAAAGGCAACACCAACCAAGTAGCCCTGTTAACGTTGAAAACGTGAAAAGTAGTTATCGTGACAGCCCTAGTCACATTAAATAATGTATTTAAACTCAAGCTTGTGTGTCGCTGTTTTCAATACCATAGCCTAAATTTGATGTCAAAATTATGTTTTCCATTTCCAGCAAAGTCAAACAATACCCTCAGTGAATTTTGGCTAGCAACAGCAGCTAGGCTAGCTAGCTTGCTAGTAGCACAATTAACCGAGGCCAGCTTCTTCACCGTGCAGGGCTCTAGACTGAGATCAAATGGTCGCATTTGGCATTGTTACTGACAATGATCGCTTCCAGCAAACTTCTTTTGAATGAGCCATTTCACTCTAAATAAGTGGCTCAAAATAAATGTCAACCTTATTTAACTAAGTACATGTTGGGGGGGGGGGGGGGGGGGGCATATTTTCAGTTAGCAGATGGTACTGTGTCAATCGCGATTCCATCTAATACTACTGCAGGTGACAATGTTGTTACTTGTTGTTGTTGTTGTAGAATAACTTGTTTCAATATAGTTCAGCTTGTTTCAAAGGGGGTTCTTAATGAATTTATGCAATATGAGTGAGTTAAATGAAACTATCACTAGAAGGGAAAAACTTAAAGTGACGTTGAAGGCATAGAGGTTAGGACAATGTTGTACACCGGATAGCACAATATCTTCGTCTGATACGCGGCCCGCCACGGTTAAATTTCTGCCGCCACGGTATCAGAATTAGAGCTGTAAAAAAATTTAGGTTATCTATGAGCCGTGATTGTTAGAGCGCATGTCGGAGAATAGCACAGACGCGCTTCACGGCGCAGTTGACATTGCGCGTGTGCGTCCTTGAGAACTGAAAGTTGTATAACTTATGTTGTAAGTTCATTTAAGCCTGTTATTGTATTAGGCTATAGTTCTTGCAAATTTAAATTAAGTTAACTGGTGATTTTCGTTGTTTGTATTCTTCCCCTGCTAGCGAAATTGCACGTCTGTTGATTCGATAGCGATTGCTGCCTTTGCTCACGTTTGTATTGTAGGTGCATTATTATGCTTAAGTAGCCTAGTTTTAATGAATAAATAGTGGATATATTGTTATTATTTGCTACAGAATGCTTAGCCTATCAAGATCAAATGAAGCAGACAACTCAATCATACACTCAGTGTACATGCTTCCGAGTAGCCTACCTTAATCTGTAGCCACTGTGGCCACTGCATTTACAATAAGTTGTTACCTCAATTATTAATTGGCAGCATTTATGCCATTTAGAACATACTGTAAGGTGTCTTTAAGTATGCTAATTTTATTTCTTTAGGGGAAATAGGACGAAAATATGTGCAATATTACATAAGCTATTAGACTATTATTTTAAGCTGCTCAGAAATATAGGGTTAGCACTTTGTTTTGGCCGGCCGGGGGGGGGGGGGACCTGACCTGCCCCCACTGCTAAAAAAAATCCTAGGGGAAACACTGCCAGATGCTTCTGACCTGTCAGACCAGACACATAATCAAGACCTAAACGTTTTTGACCCATTATGTACACCAGACACACGCTGCTCGTCCAAACCAGACACTTCCAACCCCTTGTGCAGACCATACGTCACTGGCTTGTCCCTGGCAGGCAGATGAGTTTGTATCTAATGTAATCACATTGATGAACTGAAACGTTAACATAGTATCTAATTGCAAGATTTGAATGTAGTTTCATTTTATATAAAAAATACTTCTGCAACATAACTGGATTGGTAAGACATAGATATTGAATGTATGTAATCACCAGTTGCTAAATTGTTCTACAGGAGAGTAATTCATGTTAGATTAGGTTTCCAGATTAGACACTAAAAATAAATCTGATCATTAAGATATTAAACATCTCAGAATGGTAAATTTTGTCAGTTACATGACAAAATGTTGTCATGTAACTACTTACTGAAGCAGTCGCTATGCAATATTATAATTGTATGAAAAGTTGTGATGTAATGTACACCTAAGGTATTACCACTGTATCATATGTCTCAATTCAGGGAAGGCAGCACATATGGCTGAAAGTCAAGAACATAATACATTTAATGTGCTAAAGTCAAACAGGTAAACAAAGGGTTGAACGCAAACAATCACAACTGACTAAAAAGAAAAGAAAGATTCTGTAGTACAATTTACATGCTTTGTTACCAGTGCTTGAAGTGGGCCGGTACTCACCAGTACGCAGTACCGGCACCTCTACATTTTACTCTTAAGCGTACCGGCACCTTTTCTTGTGTACCGGCACCTTTTCTTGTGTGCCGGTACGCTAGATTCTAAAAAGTTATCTAGACAGCATCAACTGATGCCTGAGTAAGACAGATTTTTCACTGCTGCTTTCAAACCTAGAAACTAAACGACTTTCGTTTGTATGTAATTATGTTAGCATGGCTTCAGAAAGGCACTAAAAGAACGCGTGTTTTACCAATTAAAAAACAACAATTTTAGTTTACACAAGGCTCAAAAAACTATTTTGCGCTTAAATAGGCCTAAAGGCCAAAAAAGTTGGCCTTAAAGTATTGAACTCCCGAACTAGCATCACATCAGACTGCATGCATTAGCAGTCAGCTGTGGGCCGGTTCTGGTGGGCTGGTCTGGATAAAAGTCAAGGGCCTATTTTTACTCCCAGTCCGTCCCTGCCGCCCCCAAACATTAAGCCACTCCCCTGATAAAATATGTTCCCGAGGCTATGCATTTATGTTGTTTATAAATAGGCCAACAATAAATTGTTTATGTAGCCTACCAACAATCCAAGTTTTGTTTTTCACTGTAGATATCTCAAATGTCATGATGATTTGCCACTGCAAGAGAGTACCGGAACCTTATTTTCTCCACTTCATGCACTGTTTGTTACATTGCATCAAAGTCAAGATGGGCTGTCTGTCCAGTATAAACAAAAGGAATGTCTATAGATTCTTCACAGTGTTGTGTTGATTATTTTTGTGTTTGATCAATCATCAAATGCGGCGATGGCCATCCCTAATTCAGAGGGAGAACAAAGTGAGAGACCATGACCGCCACCCTGGCCGCCTAGCCTGCGTTAGTGACATACTTCCTGATCTTTTACAAAGCACCAGGAGCCTTCACTGCACACATGGATTATATTCTCTTCCTAAACTGTGCTGTCCCCCTGAAAATGCCCAGGTGAGGGTTCTATACTTCGAATTCACCTCCAAACTCTGTTGAAATTGGTACAAGAAATCAAATACAAATCTGTTGATAAGGGAACTCAGTTGCCAGACAAGAAAAACCTCACAAGCTGGAAGCCAGATAAAGCAAAGTAATGTGTACTGAGGAAGTGAGAGGAGGATAATGGAAAAGATTGTTCATTGTTTCACTTGGTTGCTTTATGGCTGGATTAGGCCACGGTAAAGCAATGGCACCTTGCAGACAGGGTCTCCTTTACGTCTCGCAGGGGCCCCCACCTTCTGTCTTATAAAGATAGGCCAGCTGCTAGGGTTCGCTAATTAGACCTTATTATCCCACCAATCACCACATAGCCACTGGTACTGGACACATAGACACACAGACATGCACACACAAACTTGCTTGGATGCATGCGCTCACTCACATACACACAGCAAAATGTCAGGCCATCCCGGATATACACTTCAATACAAATCATCTTGTGGCCAGTATTCCAGTAAGTCTGAGGTGGTCAGCTGGATTAGTTACGACAGACACACTGGAGCCAAGCACCAGATGACATGTGGGTGACATGCACACTGACCACTTCAACCATTCATCTGTGTCAAACAGCCTCATTTACCGTACCTGAGCCATCACATAGAATACACGCAAGTACGTGAATAGACACACACACACGTGCATAATCACCACAAAATTGAGGGCACATCCTGGATGCTTTAAAGACAGCAGGAACATCCTTTTTTTCATCAAAATATCAACTTCTCCAAAGGACAGATAAGTATATTTGTTGAACACCTGCAAGTGTTTATAGCTATCAGTAGCCAACTATCTAGACAGAGGCTATGAGTAAATTGCATCTGGCAGGACTTAATGTAGCACGCCAACTACTGTAATGGCAAGTAACCATAAAACCACACATGTAGTAGTTAATATCCAACTCACTCTCAGCCATTAAAACCTGTTTAAGAACTTCAAAGGCACCATTACACCAGAGTTCTCTTATCTTCAGAGAGGACAATAACCCATGTTTAAACAGGTTGGTCTGCTTCTGTTGTGGAGAATATATGCATTAATGTGGCTGTCGGGTAAGACATAGTCATCACAGGCACTGTGATCTACTGGATCTCATCATCATCTATGACCTTCTGGAAGAGTGGAAGATGAGATGCCAGGCCTACGACTTGAGAGTTTGTGACACAACATCACAAGAATGGACACCATTCTGGTACCTCCAGAAAATTGGAGAGTGTTTGTGGGTTGACAAGCTGTCAGGATGATACCGTAGCATATGTCAAAGTTAGAGAATTAGAGCAACAAAAATAATTCTGGTAGAAGAATCACACTGTGACACAACATTGTGTTAAATAGAAAGAGGATATCTATTTTTATTCAATGACAATACTAATAAAACAAGTATTTTAAATATTTGACCCCAATGGTTAGGCCGAGGTCATCTCACTTTCTCTGGACAAATACAAAGCTAGATAAATACAAAGCACAGACTCAAACACAAATGACAGTCTCTGAAACACTTGCTGGCTGATCATTGAAATTCCACTTCACACTTACTCATAGGTTACTGCAGGATCTCACATAGATCATGCACCTGAAAATAAACTAAAACAGGCACTCTTTGAAAGACAAACATTCTTTACTGAGAGGGACAGACAGAGAGAGAGAAAGAGGGGGGGGGGGGGTGCTATAGGTACAATTCTTAGACTCCAAAACTATGTGAAACATCTGCAAATCATTTGCTGAATTAAAAATAAATTAATAAATAATAATGGGTTTGAAACATTGCCAGAACCTTGAGTCCATTTAATGGCACATGTTTCATGGTTCCTATTAATCTCTCCAGGGTTTGGCATTTGGCTGAGTTTGGAAATGAAAGAGAGTAGCCTCAGGGCGCATACATCATATTTACTAATAAAAGGAAATATCAGTTCAGCAGGATTTTTTTCATCCTGTGTTCCATACTGAGTTTGAAGTACAAATGTGTCCATGGCCAGTGAAAGCACAATTAAAGCGTGACCATATGTCTCGGAAGTAGGCCACTCAGACTATGTAGATATTCTCTTTATTCCCATGAATAAATTATGGTAGATTACCTCTACTCTGGGTAACACATATACAGCAAGTATATTAAAGGTGCGTATTTTGCAGAGGAATCACTCATAATGTAGCAGTGTATACTGATCTTCAAGTTCCATACAACTACACTTTGTTTTTTCATAATGACATATACCAACCCACAAAGTATAATGGACCGTCTCTATAAAAGCTACAATTACAGTATTTTTTCTGTGTTGCATTGCTTTTCATGTGAGGGGTATTTTATAGACTGGTAGAGAAGGGAGACATCCCTTTCAATAACAACTATTTAGATCAGAGGTCTTCAACCCTGGTCCTCAGGGACCCCCTGTCCTGCAAGTTTTAGATGTTTCCCTGCTCCAACACACCTGATTCAAATGAATGGGTCGTTATCTAGTTAGGCAGAAGCCTGGTAACGACCATTCGTTGTAGATGAATGGTCAGATACATTGTGATAGTATTTTGCTAAGGTCTTTACTCAAAGGTGGCATCTCAGCTATTAGAGCAAAGCATATTGGTGAATGCTGGCGACAAATTTAAACCCATTGACTCATTAAGGTGGATGGAAAATGCTTTAATACATTGAAAAGATTAGCATGTAATAACCCTGTAAAAAAACAAAATACAAAACTGATGGTAAAGAAGGCATGTGGATCTCTGATGTACACATTTAGTCAAAGGGGAAGTTATATCAAGTAAATCTGCAGAACGATTGTTTAAAAAGTGTTGTGATAATTAGCCAGTGGGCCTCAACACATTTTTCCACTTTCTGTTGTGGCGTAATCCCCGGTTCTGGGGTTGCAATGGCGATCAAAGAGCTTTCATACATCATTAAGCAGGAAGTGGTGCTGCAAAGACGGCAGGCTGTTAAACTTTATCTCCATCTTCACACTCCACACTCAGTTTCTCCACTTCAACAGTCCTTCCAGTCATGAAGTTGTAGTCTTAGTTTTGTACAATATTTATGTTTCTCTTGGGCTATGATTTTAGTTCCATGTTAACCCGGGAACCTTAACTTGGGACACACCAGGTTAGTGGGGTTTAGGGTAGTAGTATTCTTTATAGTATGCCAGAAAAAGTGTGCCCCAATACACCGTTTGTCAAAAATAGTATGTAAAAAATACCATTATGTCCTACTGTATCTGGTCAGTTCCAGTCAAATCTTTTTTTTGGTACCGTATATCCAAGTATTTTTCAAATGTGTTTTTACTTTGTTTTATGTTGAACATTTTTCATTAAGAACTGTGATGGATGTATGAGAAAGAGGGTCAAAGTTCAAGGTCCAATGATACAGCGAAGTAGTAGGCCGGTGTCCCAATTTTATGCATACAGTGCTGCATGCAACAGTATGTACTTTGTAAGGGCAGCTGCAGTGTGTATAAAAAGCAAATCAAGTTCAAGTTCAAGTCTTTTATTGTCAGATGTACAGAACAAATCAAATCAAATGTATTTGTATAGCCCTTTTAACACGCAAGCATGTCACAGAGGGCTTCACATACGCCCATAGAACTGCCCCTCAACCAACCTAAACCCTCAAGGAAGACAAGGAAAAACTCCCAGAAAAACTCCCAACGGGAAAAAAATGGAAGAAACCTTGGGAGGAGCAATTCAGAGAGGGATCCCCAACACACAGGGTCAGACTGGGGACTGAAATTCTTAGGACAAGACAACGCAAAGCAACCTGGCATAACATAACATAAGTACACAGAACACAGATTACATCTATGATAAACTAAAATATAGTAAACCTAATATACAAATAATGTACAATATTCAATATAGTATACTAAACCTCTAAATACTCATAATACACATAATAACCTGTACAAACCTTATAAACCTATACTGCCCTAAGACAAGTGAAGTACAATAGTGCAGTATTGCTGATAGTGCAACCAGTGTGTAAAGTGACTAGTGAGAAGTGTATCAGTGTCCATATAATGTCCATTCAGAAGCCCGATGGCCCTTGGAAATAAACTATTGTCCAGTCTGCGTGTGCAATATTGTCCAGTCTGCGAATGCTTCGGTATCGCCTGCCAGAAGGCAACAGGGTAAAAAGACTGAAGGATGGGTGGTAACAGTTTCCTAGAATCCTGACATCTTTCTTGAGGTATCGTGTGTGGTAGGTGTCCTGTAGGGCTGGGAGCTGCCTGACGATGATGAACTCAGCAGACCGGACCACACTACATAGGGCCTTGCGGTCCCTGTCTGTGCAGCTCCCATACCACACTGTGATGCAACCAGTCAGTATGCTCTCTAAAGTGCATCTGTAAAAGTTATTGAGGATGACTGAGTCCATGCCAAACTTCCTCCTCAAGAAGAAGAGGCGTTTCCGGGCTGCTTTGGCCACCTTGTCCGTGTGAGCAGACCAGGTTAGATCACTGCTGATGTTCACCCCGAGGAATCTGAAGCAGCTGATCTTCTCCACTTCTAATCCGTTGATGCGTAGGGGTGCATGCTCCTCCTGCCGCCTCCTATAGTCCACAATCATCTTCGTAGTCTTGCTGACATTGAGAGAGGTTATTTTCCTGACACCATCATGTCAGGGTATCAATCTCCTCTCTGTAGAGTGACTCGTCACTGTCAGAGATGAGGCCCACGATGGTTGTGTCGTCAGCAAACTTAACAAGGAGGTTGGAGCTGGGTGTTGCCGCACAGTCGTGAGTGAACAAGGAGAACAGGAGAGGGCTGAGCACACAGCCCTGGGGAGTGCCTGTGTTGGTGATCAGTGTGGATGAGGTGCGGTCACCAATTATCACCACATGTGGCCTCCCCGTCAGGAAGTGGAAGATCCACTTGCATAGGGAGGTGCTTAGTCCCAGGTCCACAAGCTTGGAGACCAGTCTGGAGGGGATAATGGTGTTGAATGTTGAGCTGTAGTCAATGAACAGCATCCTCACATACGTATTCCGTTTGTCCAGGTGGGAGAGAGCGGTGTGCATGGTCAGGGCGATGGCATCGTCTGTAGACCTACTGGACCGGTATGCAAACTGCATAGGGTCCAGGGTGGAAGGCAGCAATAGAGCAGATGAATGATTTGACGAGCCGCTCGATGATGACAGAGGTCAGTGCTATCAGGCGATAATTGTTCATGCAGGTGACCTTGGTGTTCTTGGGCACAGGGACAATGGTGGTCCTCTTGAAGCAGGTGGGGAGTACAGACAAGAGGTCACTGAAGACCCCTGCTAGCTGGTCAGCGCAGACCTTGAGAGCCAGGTGCCTTGCCAGGGTTGATCTTTTTGAAGCAATGCCTTACCTCAGCAACAGTTACTTTTGGAACACCACTGGCTAGGCCTTCGGGTAGCTCCACTGCAGGGGGGTCACTGTCTCTCTCAAAGCGAGCGTAGAAGGCATTCAACTCGTTTGGCAAAGGGACAGAGGACTGAGTCTCACTGTAGCCTCTCCCTAGTCTTACAGAGGAAGAGGGTGTCCACTCCACATTAAGCTCGGGGTCAGAGCCATGGTAGCTGGACTCCACCTTGATCCTGTTAGCCCTTTTTGCTGCTTTGATGGCCTTAAGAAGGTCGTAACTGGCCTTCTTGTACCGATCAGGGTCTCCAGAGTTAAAGGCGACAGACTGGGGTCTCAGGTTGGTCCGAGCCGCGGCATCAACCCAGGTTTTCTGATTGGGGAAATACTGGACAGCCTTCTTGGGGACAACGTCATCGATGCAGAATGTAGCTGGAAACAGTGTCCGTGTATTCATTAAATGTCCCCATCTGCTGCCTCTCTAAACATCAGCCAGTCAGTTGTATCGAAGCAGTCCTGGAGGGTCGTCACACTCTCGTCACTCCATAGGTGAACTGACCTCGCAACCAGACGGCCTGTTTTAGCTTTTGTCTATATGCAGGAAGGAGAAGAATGGAGGTGTGATCAGCCTTCCCAAAAGCAGGGCGGGGGAGGGGTTTGTAGCTGCCCTTGAATGCTGTATGGGGAGTCAGGTAGCTGAGCGGTTATGGAATCGGGCTAGTAATCTGAAGGTTGCCAGTTCAATTCCTGGCCGTGCCAAATTAAGTTTTGTCCTTGGGCAAGGCACTTCACCCTACTTGCCTCGGGGGAATGTCCCTGTACTCACTTTAAGTCGCTCTGGATAAGGGCGTCTGCTAAATGACTAAATGTAAATGAACATGACACTACTCAACACTGAGAATAGCTCAATGGGCTGAGATGGTGACCTGTAAAGTATAAGGTAGTAGGTTGGAATCCAGCCATTATCTTTTGGCCTGTCATCATTTTGATTATCTGTTTAGTTAAACAGGATGACGACATTTTGAAATACCATGCACAATTCACCTTGAAATGTCAACCGTTTCTTAACCTTTGTCCCAAAGCTGACCAAAAACTAATACTCATCACGCAGTCGGAGCAGAGCTAGTTAATCAGCGTCAGCACCCTTGGGTACCCAAGGTTACCAAAGACAATGATGGTGCACTTCTACACAGCCATCATTGAGTCCATCCTCACTTCTTCTATCACCATCTGGTACACTGCTGCCACTGCCAAGGACAAGAGCAGACTGCAGCGTATCATCAGCACTGCTGAGAAGGTGATCGGCTGCAATCTGCCTTCCCTCGAGGATCTGCACACCTCGAGGTCCCTGAGGCGAGCGAGGAAGATTGTGGCCGACCCCTCCCACCCTGGACACTCCCTGTTCCCGCTACTCCCCTCCGGCAGAAGGCTGCGGTCCATCAAGACCAAAACCTCCCGCCACAAGAACAGTTTCTTCCCATCTGCTGTTGGCCACTTTAACAAGGCCAAGGACTCGCACTGACTTTAAATCTCAATCTGCACTATGACACCCTGCACATTGCAATTTGTACTATTGTATCGTTTGCACTATCTGTATTTTTGGTATTTTAGGTTAAATTGTAAATTATAGCTACTTATATTATTATTTTTTAATTCCCTTAGTATTAGCTAGACCCCCCTTAGTATTAGCTAGACTTTGCTCCTTTTGTATAGTTAGTCCACATATTTAAGTTTCAATATTCCTATAAGTTTAATGTATGCACCTCCCTGCCAAAGTAAATTCCTTGTTTGTGCAAACAATCATGGTGAATAAAATCCAAGATCTATGCTAAATAGGAGCAACGGGGCACGAGCTTTCAACTTACGAAATATTGGGATTCATCATTCTAAGAACACACCTGCGAACAATTCTGCTGTTTAAGAACGCTTCATGAATCACACGTAGATTTTTCTTAGGAACTTTCTTAAGAACAAATTTAAGAAATAACTTAGGAAGATATTGGTGAATGAGGCCCATTGTCCCTTTCCAAGGCACACTTGGTCTAAGTTGAAGGTGTCCATTTGACTATAACAAGGTTCATTGCTTATACCTTGTGTCTTTGTCTTGGCTTTGAAGTGGAGGCCCCAGGCTCAGGGGGAGGAAGACGTTCCTATTCCTGCTGAGTTTAACACCATAGCAATTTAATCAATTGAGTGATATTTGAAATGAGCACTTTAAGGACTTATCTTACTTTAAGGACTTATGTCTTATGTTGAGACCCCCACCATTAGTAAGTCATCACAGACACTTCAATCACAGCCACACATTCACACACTCTCACCATCTGTGTTGCAAGTGGTAAATACAACTTTACCCCCAAAATGATCAGGCAGACACAGTTTCCTGATCATCTAGGACCTCCACTTGAGAAAGTAAATGGTATATTGGATCAATATTCAGCAACCACATATGGCATACATACTGGCGTATGACTATGACTAATAGTTTCACTGTTACCTCTGTATGGCACAGTGGGACGACAGTCACTGCAGAGAACAGTAATACATTTCACTCCTACAATATTCATAAATAATTGTTGAATGAACATGGTCACATTACTTGGGGTGACCCTGATAGATATCCTAATAAAGGGACTAGTTCAGGCAATTCAGCCAAGTATTGGCTTACCGTTTTGATTTATGGTTGTATTTTTATTTTTGCTCCCACAGTCTTTTGCCACTGCAGGGTTGCCACTGCAGGGTTGCAACTAAAATAATACAGCAACAAAAGTTTAACATTGTGGAATGCACACGTGTAATTATGATCACATCTTCAATAAGTCATGTAGCTTATTCATTTACAGCGTCTGCTATTTTCTGCCAGATTGGCAGCAGCGACTTTGTTGAATTTTTATGTCTGAATTCCTCATATGCTTGTATTCCAATATTTTACGGAGGAGGAGTACAAAGTTTGTGAGATTATTGTCTGCTCCTCCTGCGTGAAATATGCGGCTCTTGTTTCGTCCATGTTTGCAATTGGACATAGTGTGCAAACACCGCCCTTTTATGTGAACGTGCACGTCTCTAGATTGGAAAAATCTGGTTTGAGTTAGAGAATTGATAACCGCCGTCGTAGTACTGCTTATCGTGATTGCGATTGTTTGGCTTCTCGTAGCCGGGTAACTGAAAGTAATCCAGAGCATGTTGATCTTGATTCGTAGTACAGGCCCCAGGTCTCGATCTTCTACAGTGTACATGTTTATAATATTTTGCGGAGGAAGCCGCATCGCTGCTTGCAGCTATATTTAGGGTTCCTCCGTCAGGTGGACCCTATTGTAATTGTTGGTATTATTATTAGGGTTCCTCCGTCAGGAGGAATTATTATTATTATTATTCCTCTTCTCCTTGCGCCACAATAACTCAACATATTGGTAACTAATTTTCTAATTTGGCACAATGATACCACATCTGAGTCGGTACCCCCACACCAACTATGGGCCACATCAGAACATAGGGGGCGCCACAGGAAACGCCCAAAAGTCCGATTTTTAAAGTGATAGCATTTCCACCCCATTGCTCAAATTCTTCTGAAACTTGGTGTGCATGCCTTATTTCTCATGGCAAACAAAAAAGCCTCAAAGACCCATAAGGTCCGCCTGATGGATTTTCCTGTACAGTGATAATTTGGGAAAACCTTCAAAATTCCTCTTCTCTTGAACCAAAGGTCTAATTAATTTGAAATTTTGTACAGATATGTATCATTGACGTATTAAAAAATGTTACGTAAGGCAATTGAATAAAATACAAAATGGCTGAAAGGAGTGTATTTATGTAAATGTTCACATTGCCTCAAGATGTTTGTGTCACTAAATCAAATTTCATTTTGAATGATGGGTTTTCAAACCTAATAGGCTTTAAGGTGACATGCTCCTGAAGTACCATAAACTATTTTACCTTGATACGTCAAAATATGACTTAATTACAGCTGTTTGAACTTGGACCAAATCTGACAATGCTAGCCATTGGATAAACAGCTTTTTTATTATCCAGTTACTGAACTTTGTGTATTCCATGCCTGGGAATGGCTCAATTGACAATTGAATCAAATACAAAATGGCTAAAAGAGGTGTATTTATGAAAATGTACACATTGCCTCAATTTCTTTGTGTCAATAAATCAAATATATATAAATATATAGGTTTTTCAAATCTTATAGGGTTCAAGATGACATCTCTCTGAAGTACCATAAACAATTTCACATTGGTATGTCAATATGATTGAATTAGAGCTGTTTCAACCTTGGCTGAATCAAACAACGCTTACCATAGGAGAAACAGCTTACTTTTTTCTACAGTAACTGGACATGACAATATTCAACACTGAGAATAGCTCAACGAGCTGGAACGGTGACCTGCAAAATATAAGGTCGTATAAGGTTAAGGTTATAAGGTTCGAATCCAGCCACACTTCGAGTCTGTCTTAAATTTGAATATATGTTTAGTTAAACAGGATGACATCGTTCTGAAGTACCATGCACAATTCACCTTGATGTGTACAAAAGATCATTGAATTACAGCTTTTTAAACTTTCGCCGAATCAAACAATCCATGCTACAGGAGAAACGGCTTTCTTTTTTTATACAGAACTGACCAGAAATTCTCAGCCTTGCGGGGTAGCTCAATGGTTTGAAACGGTGTCCTGAAAAGTGCAACATTACAGGTTCAAATCCAGGCACAGTCTTAAGCCTGACATAATTTTGATTACTTGTTTAGTTAAACAGGATGACATCGTTCTGAAGTACCATGCACAATTTCACCTTGATATGTCAAAAGATCATTGAATTACAGCTGTTTAAACTTTCGCCAAATCAAACAATCCATGCTACAGGAGAAACGGCTTTCTTTTTTTATACAGAACTGACCAGAAATTCTCAGCCTTGCGGGTAGCTCAATGGGTTGAAACGGTGTCCTGTAAAGTGCAACATTACAGGTTCAAATCTAGACACAGTCTTTAGCCTGACATAATTTTGATTACTTGTTTAGTTAAACAGGCAGACATTCTACAGAAATTAAATGCCCATTTTCATGCAATTTCACCTTGAAATGTCAACCGTTTCTTAACCTTTGTCCCAAAGCTGACCAAAAACTAATACTCATATCACGCAGTCGGAGCACAGCTAGATAATCAGCGTCAGTACCCTTGGGTACCCAGCATGCAGTGCGGCATGTCCAAAAACGCAAAGACTTGTGGAAAATAGTTTGGTTACAAAAGCCGTGCAAGGGATTTCTGTTGTTGTGTTCGTTAAGTTAGATGTTTGTAATGTTATTGTTGGTCACCCTGATTGTGTATGTTGTGTAGTTTAATGGGACCAGAGAGTCGGCTGCTTTGTGGTCACAGGCTACTCTCGCAAGGAGCTGAATATGAGCGCTGCCCTAACCCAGTTGCCTCCATGACTATTGTTGGTTGTGCATTGACTGAGAATCTGGAAAGAGATCAACTCAAGAAGAGTTTCAATATCCTATGAAATGTGAATACTCAGCCCTTACTAATTATAAAATCTCAGCAGTTGGTGTGTAGCAGAGAGGCTAGAAAGACTGACTTGTTACCTTCTGCTGATGAGTTCAAATCCCCGTCCAGCCTATTGTTGTTGGCCAAACATGAAGTCGTTTTGCTCTCTTGTTGTCCAGGGGCCCGTTCGTCGTAAGGGTTGAAGCTAAGTTAATCAATTGTCCCTTTAGCCCGTTAACATTAGCGAGCTAATCGAGAACTGCAAATATCGGTTAGTCGACGGCTGTTCCGTATCCAAATCATGTGGTTAATTTCAATCCTAAACTCATCAGGGCAAGTGCACGTGCACATCCTACTTCAAAAGGCAGGAAAGGTTGATCACCAAAATCGTGATTTTCTAACGGTATGAGGGCGGAAAAGACGAAAGAGATAGCGGTGATATTCTCGCCATCCGAGCAAACTGTTATTGTTGCGTCCCTTGCCCTGCTTGTATATGTGTTCTGTATTGTTGTGTGCTTGTCTTCCCTTCAGTTTCCCCTCGTTTTTGTTGCCCGTCGGTGATTGGCTGCCGCCTCCATTCATCGCCGCCAACGCACTATACTCCACCAATCACCTGTCTGTCCGTTCACATTTAAACCTGATCCTGTGTACTGTTCAGTAGCCTCTAGCCCTGTGTGTTTTTCTTGTCTGCGTTTGTATGTGTATGTGCGATTTGCTCGTGTTCAGTGTTATCCGTTGTTTTACTGCCTGTTTGTTTGTCGAGTTATCGCCGGTACTCAGTATCGTGCTTTTCGTTGTTTCATTATTATTTCAGTCGTACAGGGGCTTTGGAACAGGTAAGCTGCCCATGGGCATACACCCCATCACGTAGCTAATCCTTGTTAAACACCCTAGGTAAGGAGCGGGTGCCACCCATGTCTGTTTTGTTAGCATAGGGATGTTTTTGATTAGGTAGAGTAGGACCCTTTTGTCGATTACTTTTTTTGGCACCGCTCGTAGTTCCACTGTACCTTGTCGGCTGTGTTTTCCCTTTTTGTGTTACGATTAAACGCTTGTTTACTTGCATCCCAGTGTGACCTCGGTCCTTGTATGAGTCTTAACAAAGACAATAAGCATATTATCATGGCAAAGTCAAACACCGCCACAGCTGCTAGGGCAAGACAGGCAGCTTGGCAAAAAATTGACGATATGCTGCGTATTTTGGTAAAATGTATAGGCTCATCTTAAGTGCCTTATTACCCCAATCAATCAGATCACATTTCTTTAAATGTGCCTGATGGCAGTAGGCTTAATGGAAATTAATCATCGAATGAGATCTTGCTAGCGAAAATCTGGGCCGGCCCAAGGCATAAGCGAATTAAGCGGCTGCTTTGGGCCCCATGACCACCAGTGGGCCCCCCAAGAGCACTTTAAGTAACAGCTTAATTTTAAAGTTATATTATGTTAATGGTAATTATACAAATTTGCAATAAACTCAATATTATGTTTACCGGCTGGCAAGGAAGATAATAGCCAACAACTACTGTTTTAATAAATTATCTTGGGGGCCTTTGTCAGCACTCATACACAGGGGCTCATACACACAACTAAAGTAGTGCTTTATTCATTGCAAGAACAAGAGTGCAAAGTGTACACTACAAATAATAATAATAACAAACAATACAATAATATATGTACATTTAAGAGTGTTGAATAATCCAAATATATTACAAATAAACAAATAAATTGTCTAATATAAAAAGTGCAAAATAAGGCATGAAGAACTATACATTTCACTCCACACTTCAAGAGCTACAGTGCAGTCCTTCTGGCCTTCCTCGCGGCAAAGTCATCAATGACGTCATTGTATTGAATCTGAC
Source organism: Hypomesus nipponensis (assembly GCF_054491055.1). NCBI lineage: Eukaryota > Metazoa > Chordata > Actinopteri > Osmeriformes > Osmeridae > Hypomesus > Hypomesus nipponensis. The sequence goes on along the minus strand of NC_140362.1, from coordinate 6,872,874 downwards.
CACCGACTTCATGGTTGATGCTGATCAGAGCCAGACCACTGAGGCGTTCTTGAGCCATGGTTGACCTCAGGTATGTCTTTAAAAGTTTTAATTTGGAAAAACTCCTCTCGGCTGAAGCTACTGTAAATGGAAGGGTTGCCTTGATCCGCAGAGCAATACAAAGGTTAGGATATATCTCTGTGAGCTGCTTTGTTTGAATGGATTTGAACAACTCAAGAGTTGACATACTCTTTGAAGGCAAGTCAGGTAAAATGTTCAACTCCTGGGCCAGCTCCTTCCCATCCAAATCAGACTGCCCTCTATGGCTTAAGGTGTGTGCAAGTGCCTCTGCTTGCTTCATCAGCTCTTGGTGTGTCAGGTCTTGGAAGTTTGACAGAATGCCAAACTTGTCTTCCACATCTTCAAGAGTGGTAAACCTCTCCTTTTGTGCTGACACTGCAGCATCCACCAACACGTTAAAGAAGGTTACCTCCAGATTTTGCAAGGCATCCCTCAATGGCTCATCAGGAGACTCATATGAGAAGTGCCTCTTTGTGGACTTTAGCCTCTTTTGCACAAGGACAGCATCCACATTCATCTCTTCACACATGGCCTTGGCTGATGTTTGTGCAGCCACAAAGCCTGTGGCTCTGTAGGACTCAAGAGCTTTATCTGTCTTTTTCAGTCCACATGCATGGTTTGGGACTGCAAGAGTTTGCTCACATGCTGAATTTGATTCAACACATCATACTAGACCACTGTGCACAGTTAAAAGCGGAATGATCCCACTTCTTCTGCCAGAGACTGGGCTTCAATCCTGACAATTGGGTCTTTGGTCTGGTTTCTCACCTCAAGCAGTGCATCTCTCACAGCTGCGGCTTCATATCGCAGAGGTTCCACAGCTTTTACTCTGCTCTCCCATCCGGTTTCTGACCACTTTTTCAGCGAAAGGTTCAATTTTTTTTTGAGGATGGCCCATCTCTGTGTAGAGGCAGAAAACAGACAGTACAGCTTCTGCACAATACCAAAAATCTTTGGAGCTTTTGGCAGCATCAGAAATGACCAAAGTGTATGTGCCCCACAAGGCACGAACAAAGCTCTTGGGTTTAATTGCAGTAGCCTGGCCTGTACTCCCTTGTTCTTTCCTCTCATATTTGCCCCATTGTCGTACGACTGTCCTCTGCAGTCATCAAAGGCAATCTCCAACTCCTCCAGGTTCTTCAAAATCAGGGCAGACAAACCTTCCCCAGTGGAGTCCTCTGCTACTAGGAATCCGATGATGTGCTCTTTTACCTGGGGGTCTTCTTCCACTGTCAAAATTCTTATCACAACTGACAGCTGTTCAATGTGGCTAACATCCGGGGTGCAATCTAAAATGAGGCTAAAGTATTTGTATTCCTATATTTCCTGCACCATTGTTGAGAGTATCTTTCCACTGATGCATTGGATCAACTCGTTCTGGATGGTTTTGCCCAAGTAACTATTGTGTGATGTTTCACATTTAACCTTGTGGATGTGGTCTTTAATCACTGGGTCAAACTGTACATAAGCTCAACCTGTTTCAAAAAGTTACCATTTGAAGGAGAGTGGAGTATTTCCGAGTGTCCTCTAAATGCCATATTCAGCACAGCGAGCGACTTTACAATTGCAACCAGTCTTGTCAGTACTATTCCACCGACTCTGCTTTGCCTCTAAGAGGGCCTGCTCTTTTTTGTCAATGGTTGTACCTTGTTTTAATCGAACTGCCAATTCTTTCCACGACGCCAAATTGTTCAGGTGTTCTGGACTGTTTCCATGGCTGTTTAGAGCAGCACTTGCATTTTTCCAATCAGACAGTCCTCCTTTGTTGAATTTTTTTTTTGGGGGGGAGAACAGCTGACAATAAAACCAAAAAAGACTGTTATTCTTTTTTGAATATGTCAACCAACTTCTTTTAATCCTTTCTCCATTTACTACGGTCCTGCTGAAGTACTGGTGGTGGCAACTTCTCCCATCATCTCTCCTCGGAAAAATGAAATCAGGTGTTACCTGATTTGGTCCTCTCCGAACAAACTCTGTCTTTATTGTGTCCGTGAGATGTGCAGGCGAGTCAGCAGGATCAGTTGGTAATGGATCGTCTGTCTTTGCTGCGTCTGGACGGCACACAAAAAGAACACTTTCACATCTCATGTGCGCAATAACTTCACACACACACATCATTGTTGTAGTTTTAAAACCATTGTTGTTTGATTTAAGATATTCAGCTGTTTGTATAACCTCTCTGCATTTAAATGGATCTCTTTGAGAATGGAGGGGTGGGTGGGTAGATTCAGCTGTGAATTATGATGGTACAGTATGGAGCACACGGTTGGCTCCATATATATATACATTATATATACACATACATATTACAGTATATACATGTTTTCAAATTACATATGTAATTACAATGTAATGTTACTGTATGACCGCATCATGAATGGTTCATGTAGATTAATTCATCAAAAGCATATCCTCATATTTAAAGAGGACATCCTTGAGCCAACTGAGATAAATAGCAAACAATCTTTACATTCATGAGACACACACCTGAGAAGATGTATGGGTGGAATCAGTGGTCATCTCATCAGGCTGAGCAGCTTGCTGTTCTGATGTTCCTTCTAGTGGTTGTAGGTTTATAAAGATAGAGAGAACACAAGAGTAAATATATTGAGTGGATTAGACATGACACAACATATTCAATTATTTATCATCATGAACATCTTTTGACACATTGCACTCACCTGAGGATCCCGGCACAGCTGAGGTGCCTGGCTGTTCATCGTCAATTGCAGCAGTTGGTGCCAGATATTTTAAAAGTGAATCTAAAATGAAAGTATGTGTTGTCAGTATTTGTTAAATGTAGCAATTATGTATTTATTAAGCTTTTTGATGTATTTGGAAAGCTGGACATACTTTTTTTTTCTCCAAGATGCATAGTTTTTGATTAGCTAGCTAGCTCGCTCCACCACTTATGCTACGTTGTTACTTAATGTTGTACCGTATTTCATGACGCATCGAAAATGACGCAAATTGCGGTACAGCTGAACTTGAACTGTTGAGTTAAGCATTTACCTTTTGCCTTTGAACGTTTCTCTACTTCTTCTTTTCTTTTTCAGCTCCGGATGGCTTATGCCTCTTCATTATTTTGTCTAGCCAAACGCTAGCTGTGCTAGCATATTGTTATAACTCCAAGGAGGTACCGTATTTTCCGCACGATAGACTAATTATTTGTTTGTAAACATTCGGGATGCGTGCGCAATGTGGCTGCAGAAAACTGGGAAAGGATAGCATTTTAAATGGCAAAAGGACCACGGATAATACAAATATTTAGATTTAAAAAGACCAAAAAGGTCGAGGAGGACAGCCTTAAAGAGAGAAAGGGATTACCCATTGATCTGTCGCATCAGAATTTTGATTCGGGTCACGAAAGTCTTGAAATTTGAGTGAGAATGTCGCCCGGTACAGACCGCATAGTCGAGCGGCAACCATGTCTTCACGTCATGTCACAAAGTTCATAATTTTACAGTTTTACAGTCAATTCTACATCTAAAAAGTCGAGTAGGGCAGCTTTCAAGAGATATGGGAATTCTGCTTTTAGTCAGCTGGTCCGATTATTTTTAGTTTAAACTGGCAATCTGAGTGAGACTGCATCCCCGTTACACTGTTTTGACGTTAGCCTCGGTTGTATTTCACTCCATACTACACCAGAAACGTCAGGGAGGACTGCCTAATGTAGATACGAGCCTGTTGAAGATAGCCAAAATTGCGGATTTATTTAACCGAGCCTGTTTCATTCGTCATTGCCTGAGAAAGCGACCTCCGTCAGCCAGGCTAGTTTTGCCCGATCACTTGGTCAGGTTATTTAAGGGTTTCGGGGTCAAGTTACTTTTGTGCAGACAAGTGAAACGTAAATGTATTTGTCCAAAGGCCAAGAGCCTCAAAAAGTGCTTGACAGTTTGTGACATCGGGTGATAATTGGTCTATAGGGCGCACTGGATTGTCATTTAGTCATTTAGCAGACACTTGTAAGGTGCACTGCCGTTTTTTGAGAAAAAACACGTACGTACCCCTTCCATGTTCGATTTTTTTGGCTCATTGTACACAAATGTTTGATAAATTATTTCGATATAGAGGGGGGCGCAAAATAAAACTGCCCAGCAAAAAAAAAAAGGGGGCGCATTTTTTGGCTCCCCCCTTTGAGTGGCACCCTAGGCGACTGCCTAAACCACCTGTAGGAAACACCGCCCCTGCTCATACAGCAACAACGTTGTCGATTGTTCAAGAACAGAAAAGATCAGTCGGCAATCGCAATCTGACACGGCAAAAAGCAATGTCACAAAAAAATATTTCTCTGGTGCAGAGAAAAGAAAACAGAGGAAGAGAAAAAACGGCAAGATCAAGGTATGTTTGCATGATTACTTCGGTTGTAACCTTAAACATTTACTGTCTAGAGATACATGCGTCAATCAAGCCTTCAATGTTAGCTAGGCTAGGGCTAGCTAGCTATCATTTTAGTGTAACACTTAGACTAGCTAGCTAACAAAATATAACAATAGCTAGACTCCCCCCGCCCCCCCCCCCCCTCGTTAAAATGGGCATTTATTTTGCTAGTATGCATTCACCTAGGTGGATTTACCTAGGCGAATGCATTCTAGCTAAATGCATTTAAAAATAAATGTTGATTGCCATTGAACTTTGCTATAAGGTAGGTTTGCTAACTAGGCTACCTTGTGAGCTAATGTAAAGTGGCTAGTTGATAGTTAAGCTCGCTAACAAAGCTAGCCGAGAGTAGCTTGCATAGATCCTACCCTTTTGGGGTCATTGTTATAATATTTCAATATCATTATGCCTCAATTAGCTAGTTATAGATTAAGAGTTGTGCTTTCAAGTGTACAGATGGCTTGCTGCTGTGTAAAATCATTTGTTGTTAAATGAATATTCTGATCCGTCTACTATGTCCTCATATGAATCTTCCCTAGGAGCACTGTTGAAATATTTTGGAGCTGGGCCACAACCAACGCCTCATGCCCAGAAGTGCCAGTGCTACAGTTGATGATACAGCAGGTCCGGTTTCAACAATCCCAGATCAGTATATATTGTAGGTATTTAATTTAATATCAGTTTTGTAAGAAATAAGAAAATACTGTATCTTTAAGTTATTTGGAGTTGAATGTTTTGCACTTTTGCACATTGCTAGTTTAAACCATAAGTTATTAAAGTGGTTAACTTGTGTACAATAGATGCATTGTCTGGTTTATTTAGCTACTTTTCAGTACACCACATTAGGTACACCACTTAGTACTGTAAGACTTTGAATACTTAAAGTTCAAATCATCACATGACCAATCTGGGTTTGCTACTGTTAAAATTAAAAACTTTATAAGGGGTAAATAAATCAATGTTATCATGTAAGCAACACAACTAATAACATTGCTAATTAGTGCATTAGATTAATAGTGTGCGAATAATCAAGGATTAAAAATAATCAATAATATTTGCGTAACAGGGGGGCCCCTTAATCAATTCTGCTTAAGGCCCCATAAAGGCTTGGGCTGGCCCTGGCGAAAAGAATGATATCAACTCTTGTAGCGTAGCACATTTATATTTTTACATCAATATATTGGGGGTGACATTTTGACCAGATTTGAATATTGGGGGGGATGATTAAGGCCCAATATGTATTATGATTACGGCCTTGATGTAGGCCTACTGAAAGCGCTTATATGCATGTAGGCCCATGTGTAAATCCCTCTTTGATTTCATTGACTGGGACATGGCCAGGGAATATGATGAATTGATTCATCATCCGGACAAGCGCCAATATATAGCCTACACTTTTCTTACAGCAACGCATGCTGCGGCTTTGCCAATGTTTTATGCATCGCCTATACTGTACAAAAATGTAGGCCTTATCTGACGCAAGAAACCTCAAGGCTATGCAGAGAGTCTGAAGTACAGTAAAAGTTTCAAGTAGCTTTATTGTCAATTTATTCACATGTCAAGACATAAAAAGGAATTGATATGATGTTTCCCACTCTTCCACAGTGAAACATAAAAAGCACAGGCACAACAGATGACAAAACATTTCTTAAAACATAGCGTTACATATTCATATACAGCAGCATAAGCTCATAAAGCATAAAACTTGCTGCGCCATGATATTTGCAATGTACGGCCCGAGAAGGTCTTGCAAATAAATGAGTCCTTGTCGGCTGAATTGATATCACCCAAACGAGAACTCATCCGTGTGAAATAAAGGATCTTGCCCATCGCGAAGAACTCTATTGGTATGGAAAGCTAATCGAACTAGAATATATCTCCTTGGTCAACTGGGTCTCTCAAACAGAGAGCTTCCAATTATTTTCCGGGGGTGTGGCAAGCTTATCCAGCTACACTTACTTTAGCCTGCTCTGGAGCAGGTTAGTGCTAATTGATATGTTACTATGGTGATTTATGGAAAGTTGCTTCCACGAACCAAAAAGAGGGGCGTTTTTTATCTTAGCCTGAAAATTAGCTCGCTAAACCGCTGAACGAGCTATGACGAATACCCCCCAGGTCTCGATCTTCTACAGTGTACATGTTTATAATATTTTGCCATTTTGTGGAGGAACCCGCATTGCTGCTTGCAGCTATATTTTGAAATTGTCTTTCTTTTGAGGCTTTTCACAAACGTCAACTCAAACATAAAACATTGTTTAGGGTTTTAAATTCATTCTTGCAGAAGTACAATTTCACTTAAATACTGGTGTTTTCAATAGGTCTGTTTGTTGTGAAGTCACCTGTCTCCATTTCCCAGGTTTGATGACCCAGACTATGTGAGTAGCCCTGGATTTATGCTCACCCAGTCCACACATACATCCATTGGTTAACAGTTCATGTCTAGGATCATGCTTCAAAACACATAAGCAGTGTATCTCTGGGAAGTTTAGTTGATCCCAATAGAGGGAAAGCTATTCCAGCCCTGGGGGGCATTGAAGCTTCTGAATTAGATTAGTTCCAAACTGCATAGGCCACCTGGGAGAGATCTCCCCCCCGCACTCACATACACCGCATCCTAATCAGATAACATCCAACACTTTTGGACAAGGTGATTGGTTAAATTTGTGACGTGTTGTTTATCTTATCTAATCCCTACTCTGTGAGGTGTTTACTACCAGGGGCCTGTACTACGAATCAAGATTTGGTGTTAGAGAGGTAACTTCAGGTTCAACCCAGGGTTTTCTGTACTACGACAGTGGATCACTTGTTACCGGGGTAGATCGCCATGGTAACACATGCTGAACGGCTAACCTGGTCGGGAGCAGGTTAAGTTGGAGATCAGAGATCAACCGGTATAAAAACCCCGCCCACTAACTCATTCTTGACGATAATGTCGTCACCGTTCATAGAAGTTCCTGTGGAGCTTGGTACGCGGATAGTCAGAGGTGCGCTCAGAAGAAATAACATTTGGAGACAGACAAAACCCTTTCGCACTCCCTTATGAGTATCTTCCTGAAATATATAGGTTCTTAGCAGAGGGAACTACGTATATTGCCAGCGTTTTGAGCCGTATGTTGCCAATGCGACACATTGAAGCTGTGCACTCAGTCCTACAGACTGTATGCATAGCGTTTCGTTATTTCGCTATGGGTACTTTTAAAGTGTGGGTGATGCAGAGAACCTGAGCAAGAACTCGGTCTGCCGCGCAATTTGCAACAGATTTTCTTTAATGGCGGTTGCCACCATATTCTGATTAATGTAGTGATGATAAAGAGATTTCCAAAGTGCCCTTTGTAAAAACTTTGGACTCTAATATGTTGACAAAATATACAAGGTTTTTCACTCAATGTTCTGATTTCCGTTCTGGAAATGTATGCAAATAATATCATCTTTTACTAATCATTTGCTCATTTAAACATACATTTACAGGAAACTAGTAATGAAAGCAATATTTGACCATCTCTTCTCTTTCCTGTTAAATGTGCCCAAAAACGCCTAAACAGCATACCCAAACTAAATTGACTGCTGTTCTTGAACCATTTGGAGTACATGTATGTAAATGGACTCTTTTGAAAGCTGACACTCTGAAGTTATGTTCCTTGTTGTCAGGACCCCTGTCAGTCCTACTGGTGTTGAATAATAGAAGCTTGAACACAAGGAAAGTGAAAGTTTGTATTTCCGCATAGATTTTGTGTTGAAAACAGAGGCCTGAAGAGGCCTAGAGGTGGTAGGTATTAGCTGGAAGACAGCATTGGACCACAGGTTGAAGCCTTACCCAATTCAGATCAAAAGTCAAACATAATACCACAATATATTCATATTTGACACATGTTTTTATAAGAATACATCCATGCGTTTTCTAAAAGGGCCTTTTGGAGACTCCAGAAAACCCTTGTACCAAGGTCAAATTCTTAGGATAAAAAGGTATAATTGTTATCTCTAATGAAAGGTGGTACTTAGAACTATCATATATAACAGCTAAATCCCTCATTAGTATAACTGAAACACAAAAACTGAAGCATGAACACATTGGAGTGCTTTATCTGATTCCCAGGATTGGCGCACAAAGAACACTGACATATTGCGCAATCAACTTTTATTTTGAAGGCTCCACAAAACCTGGCATATGGGGTATCGCCATTTTCAGCTAGCTCTAAGCTACAAGGATCACTACCTCATTTCATTGCCATTGTAAGCCAGTTAGAAAAAATTGTGTAGAGGGGGCGGTGGGGGGGTAGCAGGACGCACAGACCTGGTTGGCTTTAGAGGGCTGTCACCGGGGCATGGAAGCTCCTATTGGGTCAACCAAGATGTCTATCAAAAGGTCATAGTGTAGCGGCCATTTTAAGACTATCCCCGGGTTTCTACTCTACTCACATGAGTAGCTATTAGCAATTGTTTGTGACACTTCGTCAAAAAATGTTTTTGATTTGTAAGAATGAAGCAAAAAGATCGTGGCTATGTGTGGATATAATTCATTGTTTGGACAACTACTCGACATGGTTTGATACTTTGGAACCTTGGGAATGTAAGCAGATGAGGTTTTGATGAGTTGTGTGCATACCTGTAACATTCCTAAGTAATCGTAGGTAAGTACACATTTTTTCTCTGGCATTGTTGAATGAACGGTCACCGGACAAAGACGTTGACGGTACTTTCTGTTGCGAGTTGAGCTTGAATTGGTTTATTTCAATGGAAGCACAAGAATCGTAGCTTTCCAACGAGGTATCATATGTGTAGCCATCAAAAAAAATATTTGTTTGAATTTGAGTGCGTTCTCACTGAGGGAGGGGGGCGCAGCATTTCTGTATCGCGGGCGATACAGGACCTCTATCTGGTTAAAATAAATAAATACGACATTGAAAGAGATAAGTGGTGAAAACCACTAGAAAAGATTCAAAAGGCACAACAAGAAAGCCACAAAAAGGTATTAAAAAGACCAAAACGTAGAACAAAGTTTAACAAATACATCCTCATGTGTTCTCCCTTCCCTAGGAACACAGAAAAATATGTCAGTGTAACCAAGTTTAGTGTCATTCATTCAGTCAATTACTATCTCTTCTCATATTCCAGTTTTTCTGTCTCCAGCCTTGTTTTTTTTATTAAAAGCCTCTTATAATCGAGCTCCGGGTTTTTTTTTTTATACAGGGCCCCTCACATTGCCTGCTCCAACCTGAAACAAAAGAACATTGTCCCTTTCCAAGGCACACTTGGTCAAAGTTGAAGGTGTCCATTTGACTACAAGGTTCATTGCTTATAGCTTGTGTCTTTGTCTTGGCTTTGAAGTGGAGGCCCTAGGCTCAGGGGGAGGAAGACGTTCCTATTCCTGCTGAGTTTAACACCATAGCAATTTAATCAATTGAGTCATATTTGAAATGAACACTTTAAGGACTTGTGTCTTGTGTTGAGACCACCACCATTAGTAAGTCACCACAGACACTTCAATTACAGCCACACATTCACACACTCTCGCCATCTGTGTTGCAAGTGGTAAACACAACTCAAAAGTGTACCCCCAAAATGAGCAGGCAGACAGAGATCATCTTGGACCTCCACTTGAGAAAGTAAATGGTATATTGGATCAATATTCAGCAACCACATATGGCATACATACTGGCGTATGACTATGTCGTTTCACTCTTACGTCTGTATGGCACAGTGGGACAACAGTCACTGCAGAGAAAAGTAATACATTTCACTCCTACAATATTCATAAATAATTGTTGAATGAACATGGTCACATTACTTGATTACTTGAAACATACATATGCCTGGGCTTCCAACCTGCTGCCACCAGGGTCTGAAGAAATGCCTCCTTCCACTCCTTCCATCATGGGGTGACCCAGATAGATATCCTAAAAAAGGGACTAGTTCAGGCAATTCAGCCTTGTACTTGTTGGCCTTAAAATATGTACAAGTATTGGCTTACCGTTTTGAATTATGGTTTTATTTTTTATTTGCTCCCACAATCGTTTGCCACTGCAGGGTTGCAACTAAAATAACACAGCAACAAAAGTTTAACGTTGTGGAATGCACACGTGTAATTATGATCACATCTTCAATAAGTCATGTAGCTTACGCATTTACAGCATCTGCTATTTTCTGCCAGATTGGCAGCAGCGACTTTGTTGAATTTTTATGTCTGAATTCCTCATATGCTTGTATTCCAATATTTCACGCAGGAGGAGTAGACAAAGTTTGTAAGATTATTGTCTGCTCCTCCTGCGTGAAATATGCGGCTCTTGTTTCGTCCATGTTTGCGATTGGACATACGGTGCAAACACCGCCCATTTATGTGAACGCGCACGTCTCTAGATTGGAAAGATCTGGGTTGAGTTAGAGAATTGATAACCGCCGTCGTAGTACCGCTTATTGTGACTGCGATTGTTAGGCTTTGCGTAGCCGGGTAACTGAAAGTAATCCAGAGCATGTTGATCTTGATTCGTTGTACAGGCCCCAGGTGTGTGACTCCCGCCCCCTGACAGTGACCCTGTGTGTGTGCGTGCATGTGCAAATGTTATTGTCTTTGGCCAACCTGCTCCCAGATCTCCGGCACTGGCATGAAGGATCAAACAGGTGCATGAATGTAAGGAAATGGCACCCAGATTCACAGGCAGAATGTGTGAAGGGTGTTTTCCTGTCCCTGTTCAATATCAATACACCTTGTTTTAAACCTGCACACGTGTGTAGGTGTGGGGGCATCGTTTGAACCAACCATGTGGCAGAGAATAGGACTTAGTGAGACTCTGTGCTCGTTCAGTCTCCAGGTTTTTGATGTAGTGGGTGAGAACTGGGGAAGGTTCTTAGTGTTTGTGAAGGTGTGTGTTCAGAAGGAATGTATCTTACATCTTTCTACATGAAACCCATGAGGAGGCACACGCATCACACCTTGGAGTTACACTTTTGTTCACCTTGCAGATAGCCATCATACACCAGTGTCACCTTTCAACCTTATTGTTAAGGTTGGAGTTTTACACATCCAATGACATGGAGAACACAACTTTGCAGTTGTTAACAAAAACTCATAAAAGGCCCCTTGTCCAACTTTAGCATTTATATTCAATTAGTTTTTTTGTTTCATGCATTTAGCTGGATGGATTTTCAATAATATATGTTTTTCAAAACATAACGTAGTAAGTAAAACCACCTATTTGGACAAAACTTGAGTATTTTGTGCATCTGCATATTATCAAATACTCTTTTCAAAACTGTTTCAAGTCCAAAGACGGTCTGGACCTTGATAAGTATCACTCCCTCCTTCTCTTCTCACATAACTGGTGCTAAAACCCTCTACTTTCTGAACAAAATTAACTCTGCCTCAAACTCCCACAAACCTTTCTCTACCTTCCCCACCCTTATTAACCCAGCTCCCCCACCCCCTCTCTCCACCCTGACAGCAGACAACTTCTCCTTCTTTGAGAAAAAAGTTGCCGACATTAGCAGTCGGTTCCCTAAACCCACCTTTCCTACCCTGTCACTCTCCATGGCTGACCCAACTAAATGTCTAAACCAGGGGTCGGCAACCCGCGGCTCCAGAGCCGCATGCAGCTCTTTAGCGCCGCCCTAGTGGCTCCCTGGAGCTTTTTCAAAAATATGAAAAAAGATGGTGTGAACTTATTTTTTGTTTTAATTATTAAAACAGAAATGTTTTAATATTGTTCTGTCTGCTTCGTCTGTCTGCTTCTGCTTCGTTCTGTCAACAAAGATTTACGTCATAGCCTGCAACACACGTTTCTTTCAGTTCGGCGTAGTGCCAGACAGGTGGCTGTTGCAAACAAACCGGCGGGTGTGTCATGGGCCATGGGTCCCAAAGGGAAAAAGAGAAAGATAGCTGAGGAGAACAGAGGATTCAACAGTTATTGGACCGAATCATTTGCTTTCATTGCCAATGCGGAAGGATTGCCTGAATGTTTGCTTTGTAATGAGAAGTTGTCAAATAACAAAAAGAGAAACGTGAAAAGACATTTCCAGGGAATGCATGCTACATTTGCAGCTGAGTACCGAGTTGGGAGTGAGAGAAAAAGTGCGATTGCATTACTTCTGGAGAAATTAGACGAGCGCAAAGATAGATTTAAGAAGTGGATTGCATCTCCAAACTCCACTACTGCTGTAGTTTTGTTGCAACCCGGGAGATAATAAATTAAATCAGGGCTGCCAACTCTCACGCATTGGCCGTGAGACACACGCATTTCAACCATTTCACATGCTCTCAAGCCACACCTTGCATATCTCACGCTTAAAAGGCAACGCCAACCAAGTTGTCCTGTAAACGTTGTAAACAAGGCCGGGCTGGGTAATAAAGAATTTATAATACATTACAATACAATTCTAGAACTATAATCATTAGCTGTATCACGGGCATGGCACTATCTATAATCCCAGTTATTAATATTTGTGGCAACTTAATCACCAAATGCATCACGGGCACTGTGCACTATACAGCAACGGGAACAATGCTCATAAGACTTTATAAAGGATGCATGTATTAAAATTATGTATTGTGCTTATTAAATGTATGTCTTATGAACTTAGAAGTGTGCTCAGGCTTAAAACATTGTGTCTCACACAGGGTGTGGGAAACAGGCTGTATTTTGTGTTGTTATCTCTCCATTTCAGAAGCAACCTTGAATCCAGGCTGAGAGAGAGCCCGAGCAGGTGGGATGCGTAAGGAAGAACAACTCCCTGATACACGAGAGAACAAGCTCAACCCTTTTTTGATATTTCTGTTTCAATTGCACTGTATAATATATGCTGGGGCAGGGACAGATAGCCAGTTGGACTTCGTGAACCAACCCAAACTCTGTTGCGGGTAGGGAAGCGTAGACAGCCCCAGAGCTCTGTACTTGTTGATTTCCAACTGCTGCATTAAAGCTGATATTATCAGACCTCTGCGACTCCAGACCACTCTTTCTAGAACACATATTTGTGTCATTGAATACCATCATTACATATTGGAATAGACACAAACAATTTAAATCCTTCAGTAATCGGGAGAGTTGCCGGTGGGCCGCTTCACTTTTGGCCGGTCGAGGATTTTTTGTTGTTGACATTTGTCACGTTTGTATTATCTTCTCTTAAAGTAGGCTACACAGTTTTCGCATTCTGACACATCAGCCTCTAAATGGGTTGTACCATGTGAGGGAGTTCTCCCCTTCCAAATAGAGTTGGTTGGGTCCATAGCCCGTCTTTTCCAAAAAGTTTTCTCAGATAGGTTACCGATAGCTGGGCCGAGGGGCCCTACCGTAACGATACGCGTCAGCGAGGATGGATGGGAGCAGGGCCGGAGTGATGGCATCACTAGACAAGGTTTTTTGATAAACGTCTATGTTTATTTTACATAAAGCTCAATTAAACTATTTTGCGCTCAAATAATGGCAAAAAAAAATTGCTCGCGCGCTATGCGTGCTCGCATAACGAGTGGGGCTAAATACCAAATCTCACTCCAAGGTTTTTGCAAAAGTTGGCAGCCCTGAATAAAGCATGGAAAATAGTAGGCTAATATAGCTACTATAGACACTTAAAGCATGTGTTGCCTTCATTATAAGGCTTACATAAGGCTTTACATTTTTTTGCGGCTCCAGACAGATTTGTGTTTTTTGGTCCAATATGGCTCTTTCAACATTTTGGGTTGCCGACCCCTGGTCTAAACTCTTTCTCTCCCCTGTCGAGGCAGAGATCTCTGACCTCATTCTCTCTCGTCGCCCCACCTCCTGTCCTCTTGATCCTATCCCCTCCCCTCTTTTTCAAACCATCTCCCCCTCTATCATAACTTTTCTTCTCCATGTCCTAAACTCCTCTCTTACCTCCGGCACCTTTCCCTCTGCCTTCAAACAGGCCAGAGTTACCCCTCTCCTCAAAAAACCCTCCCTTAAACCTGCCGTCCTCCAGAACTTCAGACCGGTATCATTGTTACCCTTCTTATTTCAAAAACAGTTGAATGTGCTTTATCTAACCAACTGTCAAACTTTCTCTCTCAGAACAACCTGCTTGACCCCAACCAATTGGGCTTCAAGACTGGCCACTCCACAGAGACTGCCCTCCTTTTAGTCACCACTGCCCTCCAGTCTGCCAGAGCGGCTTCCAGGTCATCCGTCATCATTCTGCTGGACCTTTCTGCAGCGTTTGATACGGTTAACCACCAGATCCTGCTCTCCAGACTTTCTGAGATGGGCATCACTGGCACTGCACTCCAGTGGATCTCATCCTACCTGTCGGGAAGATCCTACCAGGGCTCCTGGGGAGGCAAACTGTCAGGCCCTCGCCAGCTCTACACTGGCGTCCCACAGGGCTCCGTTCTTGGACCCCTCCTCTTCTCTCTGTACACCACCTCACTTGGACCAATCATCACCTCCCATGGCTTCTTCTACCACTGCTACGCTGACGACACGCAGCTGTACCTGTCGTTCCCCCCGACTGATCCTGGGATCTCAGCTAGGATTGAGGCCTGCATCACAGACATCTCCGCCTGGATGACCGAGCAACCTTGCCAAAACGGAACTTCTCATCATCCCGGCTAAACCCTCCATCTCCCACGATCTGTCAATCACCCTGGGATCTGCGATGGTGACCCCTTCATCCTCTGCCAGGAACCTTGGGGTTACCATGGATGACGAGCTCTCCCTCACGGCCCACATTGCTGCAGTCTCCAGATCGTGTAGATTCACCCTCTACAACATCCGGAAGATCAGGAGATACCTGTCTGAGCACTCCACCCAGCTGCTAGTCCAAGCACTGGTCCTCTCTAAGTTGGACTACTGCAACTTGCTGCTCACTGGTCTCCCAACATGTGCAACCCGCCCTCTTCAGAGGATTCAGAACGCAGAGGCCCGCCTGGTCTACAATCTACCCAGACGCTCCCATGTTACCCCGCTCCTCATCTCTCTCCACTGGCTACCTATCAACGCCCGTATCAGATTCACGACCCTGGTACTGACCTTCCGAGCAGTGAACGGGACTGCACCCGACTACATCAAGTCTCTCCCGCAGCATTACACCCCCACCCGTCACCCACGGTCTTCTTCAGACAACCGCCTGGTGGTCCCACCGCTCAAAACCGCCCGGTCCCAACACAAGCTCTTCTCCTGCCTGGCCCCCCAATGGTGGAACCAGCTCCCCACCTCCATCAGGGACACTGACTGTCTCCCCACCTTCAAGAAAAACTTGTTCCGGGAGTACAACGGCACTTAGGAATGCTTGATTGGACCTGATGTTAGTTTCCTCCAGGATCACAATGACTCTTATTGAGTGAATTGTTGCTCTTGTCGGTTAGTTATTACAAAGTTAACTCTTGTACTCGCTGTGAAATATTTTACTGTTGATTGTTCTTCAACAGGTACAGTCTTGCACTTTTTGTGGTTCATGTTGTTTTAATTTGTAACGTGTATAACTGCATGCTCTTATGAGTCTTCCCTTTGGCCCTTGTTTAGTTTTTTCACAATGTATGCTTCGTGTTTTGGCTGCTTGCAATGATCTGGACTACCTCGTTGTTATGATCAGTGACCTATGCTCTTTTGTAATGCTCTCTCTTGGAAGTCGCTTTGGATAAAACCGTCTGCTAAATGCATAAATGTAAATGTTAGAATTTTGATTTGGACAGCAATGTGCAAACATTTGTACAGTAATATGGTATTGAAGTACATTGAATATCTTGGCTTCACTGTAAAAAAATAAAGTGTAAAAAAACTGGAACAATCTGGCAGCTGGGACACCAGATTTAAACCCATTAAATTATGGTAAAAAAAAAAGTGTTTTCATTAACATCAATTGCAATTTTCCAGTACCAAATGTACGAGATATGTCTGTAATATCACATTCAGCTTGCCGCGGGGCATTCCGGGTAACAGTAGCGTTGCCGCTACACGACTATCTAATCAACTTTCCATCGTCCTACTCTGGCGTCTTTACATTAATTCATTTAGCACGCTTTTATCAAAAGCCACTTCCAAGAGAACTTTACTTTAAGTGCATTGGTCAATGATCATAAACAACGAGATAGCCCCAAAAAGGCTTTTGCAGGCTTTTGTAGTCTATGATATTGACTGGTGCATGCTGGGATTGCATGATGTCAACCACCCGAGCTCAGTTCACAATTCAAGGTTCCTGTCTAAACCAAAAATTATGTTATTAAGTTATTTGTCTGTGGGATGAAAGTAAATATCTGCAAAATAACAGATAAAATAGCTAGTTTTGATAAAGTGAAGTTATGTGTTTTTGTAACATTTTCGTGATTTTTTTAAATAATTTGTAAAAAAAACCTGACATTTTAGTGTATTTAAGTAACAACATTTGGCTGTAATTCTTATGTAAAATTATAAATGTACAGTTTGCCATTGTCTTTCTATCTGTATTTCCTGTAATTCATAAATACAGAAAAAAACACGTATAATTTACAGAAAAGCGCTGTAATGTTTTACTTATTTTTTACAGTGTAGTTATGATCTCAAAATCTGATTGGCTGAAGGCTGTGACAAATTGCTTCATGAGAACAACAACAGCTACAGACCAACCTGTGTGTTTTACTTTCCAACACCATCACTGTATTAACTGTATTACTGTGTTCTATTGAGAAATGAATGGGGTCAGCTACAGTATAGCTAAGCGGTACAGCCTTTGACGGACAGTCAAGTGGTTGCAGGTCTAAATCCCAATCTGTGTATGTTGCTTTAGATAAAATCGTTTTCTAAATGAATACATTATAATCATAACCATTTTTAAAAAGGGACATATACAAGAATATGTGTTTACTTTCACCTCTCTCACATTCAGAGAGAGGGTTTTGAAGAAGTGATATTCATGGATGACCTCTACGCAAGGCTTATGTCATGTGCGGAAATAGGGGGAAAAGTGAGGCAAAATATGCCAACCTTTGTAACAGTGTGGGACAATGTGGCATTTCACTACTCCCATGCACAGTGTTTGGAACCTTAAGGAAAGAGAGAACCTAAAGTTTGGTGTGGTTGACGGTCAAATGCAATAAAGGGGCTGACTAGCATTGCTGGCAGTGCTAGAGCGAGGGTAGCCTACTTACAGTACCATACGGAAAATACCTTCTACTTTCACCTCTAAAATCTATGCTCTTTTCTTCCCAACTGCTCTTTGCTCTGGGCCAACTCAACCAACTCTTAAGACAATAATTAGAGACAACAATAGATGTTAAATGCAAATGTACACATTTTGCAGATATCTGTGTCGGATCTTTAAGTCTTTGGGTATTTTTGCTGATGTATTTCAGGCTATACTAATACATACTGTCAGGTCCATAAATATTTGGACATTGACACAATTTTCCTCATTTTGGCTCTGTATACCATCACAATGGATTTGAAATGAAACAATCACGATGTGCTTTAAGTACAGACTTTCAGCTTTAATTTCAGGGTATTTACATCCAAATCCGGTGAACGGTGTAGGAATTACAACACATTTGATATGTGGCCCCCCCCTTTTTAAGGGACCAAAAGTAATTGGACAATTGGCTGCTCAGCTGTTCCATGGCCAGGTGTATGTTATTCCATCATAAAGGGAGTTCGTTATTTCATTGACAAGGAGCAGATAAAAGGTCTAGAGTTCATTTCAAGTATGGTATTTGTGTTTGGAATCTGTTGCTGTCAACTCTCAATATGAAGTCCAAAGAGCTGTCACCATCAGTGAAGCAAGCCATCGTTAGGCTGAAAAATCAAAACAAACCTATCAGAGAGATAGCAAAAACATTAGGTGTGACCAAATCAACTGTTTGGTACATTCTTAAAAAGAAAGAACGCACTGGTGAACTCAGCAACACCAAAAGACCCGGAAGACCACGGAAAACAACAGTGGTGGATGACAGAAGAATTCTTTCCCTGGTGAAGAAAAACCCCTTCACAACAGTTGGCCAGATCAAGAACACTCTCCACAAGGTAGGCGTATCTGTGTCAAAGTCAACAATTAAGAGAATACTTCACCAGAGTAAATACAGAGGGTTCACCACAAGATGTAAACCATTGGTGAGTCTCAAAACAGGAAGACCAGATTAGAGTTTGCCAAAAAACATCTAAAAGAGCCTGTACAGTTCTGGAACAACATCCTATGGACAGATGAGACCAAGATCAACTTGTACCAGAATGATGGGAAGAGAAGAGTATGGAGAAGGGAAGGAACTGCTCATGATCCAAAGCATACCACCTCATCAGTGAAGCATGGTGGAGGTAGTGTTATGGCGTGGGCATGTATGGCTGCCAATGGAACTGGTTCCCTTGTATTTATCGATGATGTGACTGATGACAAAAGCAGTAGGATGAATTCTGAAGTGTTTCGGGAAATATTATCTGCTCAGATTCAGCCAAATGCTTCAGAACTCATAGGATGGCGCATCACAGTGCAGATGGACAATGACCCGAAGCATACTGCGAAAGTAACCAAAGAGTTTTTTATAAGGCAAAGAAGTGGAACGTTCTGCAATGGCCAAGTCAATCACCTGACCTAAATCCAATTGAGCATGCATTTCACTTGCTAAAGACAAAACTGAAGGGAAAATGCCCCAAGAACAAGCAGGAACTGAAGACAGTTACAGTAGAGGCCTGGCAGAGCATCACCAGGGACGAAACCCAGCGTCTGGTGATGTCTATGGCTTCCAGACTTCAAGCTGTCGTTGACTGCAAAGGATTTGCAACCAAGTATTAAAAGTGACAATTAGATTTATGATTATGTTAGTTTGTCCAATTATTTTTGGTCCCTCAAAAAGGGGGGGGGGCACATACAAAATGTGTTGTAATTTCTAGACCGTTCACCTGATTTGGATGTAAATACCCTGAAATTAAAGCTGAAAGTCTGCACTTAAAGCACATCTTGATTGTTTCATTTCAAATCCATTGTGGTGGTATACAGAGCCAAAATGATAAATTGTGTCAATGTCCAAAAATTTATGGACCTGACTGTATACATATATGCAATATTCTTTCATTGTAATGGAGTTCCATGATGGTGTATTTTGCCTGAAGCTGCTGTGCTGTGAAACCAGCTCTGACCTTCATTATCAGACATATATTCTCCTTATCTTACCAATGCATGCATAGAAGCAAACAGGCATACCAAGGTGTAATGTACTGTATTGCATATAACATGAAAGACAGTCTGTAACAGGGTTATACAACTCTGATGTATGCACATACAGTGTGTGTTCGTGCATAGGACCACTGTGTGTGTGTTTATGTGTAAGTGCGTGTGTGTGCAATTGTCTGTGTTGACAAGCAGCAACAGGGTGTCATCCCAGATATGGCATTCCCTCAGGCTGGCTAATCAGTCATGGTAATAGACAGCAGAGTCCGGAAGACGACCTTCAAACTATTCCACTATTTAGATCCAAACCTTCTCATCCCGTCAGACACGGATGTAGGATTTGTGTCCATCAAAGAACACGTTTTGCAGTCTTCAATAATAATAACCACACACCACTGTTGGTTGAAATGCCCCCCCTCCAATCTCCTTCAGTCCCTCCAAATAAGCAATGACAAGTCCCAGGACTTCATATTTTCTTCAAAATCTTCTCATTCACTTCTGTTAAACATTTACTCAATTGACCTGAGCTCTGTCTCTTTCATTGTCTCTCTTACTTTCTGTCTTTCTCCTGTTTTCTCTTTCTCTTCTCTAAACCTATTTATATCTAACATTTCAGTTCGAACTACTCAACTTTTTAGCAAATAAGAGTTTCATCACAGATAGAGCAAGCCTGTGGGAGGGGGAAGGGGTAGGGGGAGTTTTATAACATTTTGCATAAACTGGAACATTCAGTTTCTAACTGCTCTCTTTGACTTTTGCCTGACTAAGACAGGCATCAAGGGAATTTACATGACATTAGTAATTTAGCAGACACTCTTATCCAGAGCGACTTATAGTACGTACATGGACATACCCCTGAGGCAAGTAGGGCGAAGTGCCTTGCCCAAGGACACAACGTAATTTGGCACGGCCAGGAATTGAACCAGCAACCTTCTGATTAATAGCCATCTGACCCCCCCTAGAGGGCCTCCATTCCAGTTTAAAGATGTCAAAGTAAATGTGAGAATTTTAGGACACAAACTATGTCTCCAACCAAATAGCTGTACAAACATTCTCAAGCGAGAGTCGACTGTATCTAATTGCAATGAACCCATATTTTTATTATTTGGCCAAAAGCTTAAATTGTGCCAGTTTAGGGGAAGATGAAGGGGATCGGTGGGTGTCGGTTGAGTTGCTACTATGCTGGCCATTAGCACAAGGCCTACTGAGAGTGGAAAGCAGAAAAAAGTTGGAGAGAAGTCTGTTTGCATTCCCACGTTGTGTTTACATGTTCACTTGCATGCTCCAGAGTGCTGTGTGCTCTCTGGGACCAGGGATAGCTCTATTATCTGTCATGTTAAGCTTGAGACACACTAATGCACACACATTAAAGGCTTGGGCCAGCCCTGTGTACAGGTGTAGCTGATGTGGATTGGTAAAATCCCTCCTCAAGTATGTAAACAGGCCAACAGTGCAAGCAACTAGCTCACTTTTTGTAGGTGTTGCTGGTAAGGAGTTGTG
Organism: Hypomesus nipponensis; assembly: GCF_054491055.1. Taxonomy (NCBI): domain Eukaryota; kingdom Metazoa; phylum Chordata; class Actinopteri; order Osmeriformes; family Osmeridae; genus Hypomesus; species Hypomesus nipponensis. The sequence goes on along the minus strand of NC_140362.1, from coordinate 6,851,862 downwards.
CTTGCAAGTCAGAGGTCAAGGGATCAAGTACCAGTGAGGGGAAAGATCGGGAGGACTGAATAGCAGAGCGACTACCCTGTTACACAGGCACATAGGCGCAAGTACTACTATTCTGCAAGTTTGTATGGCTATTCTTGTGGGAACTCACAATTCAGTCATAGTCGAATCTTGTTTTCCTTGACCCCGTAACTCTAAACCCTAAACCTAACCATTGCTCCTGACCCTAACAACTCCTAACCAGTGCTTAATTTGTAATCAGAAAGTGCTGGAACGCGAAGTGCATAATGAGAGCGAAGGGGTGACGAGGCACACACAGGTGTCGGAACGCTCAATATCTCTAATAATGACAGGAATCTCTGTCTGTTTGTGTGTGTCTATACGGGTTTAGTTTCCTACGATCACAGAAAGATAATCTTGCAGGTGTCCTTTTCATAATCCAACAGAGTGCAGTGCTGCGATTGACATTGTTTGGATAAGCATTTCGACATCAAATAATGACAAATTATGAAAAAATTATATGCCACCAGTTTAGCTTGCTCCCTTCCCGTCCCAGCCCCTTCACTCTGATTGGTCCTCTGGTGCAGCAAGTTTTCGACAAATAGGTAGGCCTGTCTTGAGAACCGGGCACTTGAACTAATGCGAATAACAAACTCATCAGAAAATAAATGAAACAAAGCTTAGTAAGGAAAATAGGTCAATTCTGTTTAGTTATTTAGAAGCTAATTTGCATTTACAACCAATATTCCGCTGTTTTCAAAGGGGCTGGCTAGCCAACAGAACGACAATAAAAGGTGGATATACTTTCAGTATAGAACAGTGAATTTCGTTACATAAATTAATGTGTTTAGCCTGCTGATGTCAAAACTGCCTAAGTAGCCTACCGCAATAGAACTCATTTGACATTCGCAATTAAATGAAACTAAGCGTAGTAGCCAAAGGAAAATAGGAAAATTCTGTTTAGTTATGTAATAAAGTTCACTGAACTGCACTTTAAAGGCAGGGTAGGCAATGTTGTTGATATGCACTTTTTATCATATTTGCCGAAAGTAACTTCACATCTTGATAGCAACCAATATATCTAAACGTAATCTGTGGGTGTCACAATACTGTAATAAACACGAACAATCATTAAGGGATACCCTGACTATTGATTGGACAGGTTACCTGTCTGTCTGTCTGTCTGTCTGTCTACCTACCTGCGCACACTCTGCGCCTCCACTCAATGCTCATTACTGTAGTTTTGACCTCCCGGAAATTAGTTTCTGCAACTTGGGATGTCTGCATTAGTTCAATTGCGGAAGGCTACTTAGGCAGTTTTGACATCAGTAGGCTAAACACATTCATTTATGTAACAAAATTCACTGATCTATAGGGCCTACTAGAAGTATATCCACTTTATATTGTTGGTATATTGTTAGCTAGCCAGCCTCTTTGAAAGCAGCTGAATATTGGTTGTAAAAGCCAATTTGCTTCTAATAATGTGTTTACTGATGTCAAAACTGCCTGCACATTGCAACATTTACAAGTGCTGTATAGTGAATTAGGCCTACAATTAGGACAACTGGCTAAACCATTGTGCATATAATACTTTTGTCATGAACTAGCTTAAATGTTTAGATGTTTGTGCTGGTTAGACAATTTAACAGAGAACCAATATAGTACATTTTGATCAATATAACATAAGCAATTTATAACGTAGGAAACAGCAGACAAATGAGGGGAACATAATCATTTGCATGAATGTTGGCTACCACAGCATAGGCAATTTGACTAGAATAGATGTGGAGGTTGAACAAGTACTTCAGAGATGAGAGAATTTCAATTGTGACCTGAGAAATATAGGTACCAAAACCACTGAGAAGAAATGTCATCACCAGCTGCAACACGGGTACTGCCCTATCAATATATAATTCCAGAAATCTGTGTGTGTCACCAACATCATCAAAGGCACTGTGCCCTATCTATAATTCCAGGAATTTGTGTGTGTGGCACCAATTTTATCACGGGCACTATGTACTATCTATAGTTCAAGAAATTTGAATTTGTGTTTCACTGATCTTGATCACTGACTGCATCACGTTGCACTGTGCACTAGGGTGGCCAATTAAGCAACTTTGTTGAAATCTAGCCAGTTCCTGCTACAATGTCTGTTTTCGTTGTTGAGCTGCAACAATATTACTGTAATTGTACCTCCGTGTTGTGATAGCTGACAGTCATTTCATGTCCCCCCCCTCCGCACCGAGCTGGGTATGGATGAGGGGCACAATTTGGTCTGAATTTACATCAAGTCATCTAGCTGCTTTTAGAGACTTTTCAGTTAGTCAGCGACTTCTGGTAAGATTCTTTGGGCAACACTGGGAACCCAAATGCCCAAATCGCCATGCTTAATGTATATTTTAAGTGTTTTTTTACCAAGTGAGGTACCTGATCGATGCAAAAATACGTACCGGAAAACTTATCGGAAGACATTCAAAATCCGAAAGGTCCCAGATCCTGTTCCGGCAGGATCAGGCACAAATGCAACATGGCTCCTAACCCATAATGTAATACTAATCCTGAAACTAATTCTAACCCTAACCCTCCTGGTAAACCCCTAGAAATAGCACTTGAACCCGTGAGGACCATGAAATTATATGCAGTCTTTGGCCAAAGTTAAATATTTCCTTAATTGACTATTCTTTTGGAGACTTCCGGTCCTTACAGCATATTTCATAGCCAGTACACACACACACAAGGCTTAGAAAAGGTATGGATAAGTATTGTAGTCATTGTACATCAGTTAAGTATGTTGTGATTTGGAGTCCAAGCATCATTGTTATGATTCTTTTTCTTCTTCTCCAACTTAGAAGCCTATCTGGACATATCAAGAGACATTAAACTTGGAAGTCAGGTACAGTTCCTGTGACACAGCTCCAGCAAGTAAAATGTAAGGTAATAATAATTAAAGTAAATCAAAGCAAATTTGGCAAACATTTTGGCAGATTGGAGCCTAACTTTGATGTCAATGATTTAAAAAGTGAATTGAGTGGAAGGCAAGACATGTAAGCATAGGCGATTCTAGGTTTTAAAACTGGGGGTGCAAAGGGTAGAATGCAGCAGCTCGAGTCCTTACTAAAACAAGACGGAGAGCGCACATCACACCAGTATTAAAATCACTGCACTGGTTACCTGTTAGATTTAGAATAGAGTTCAAGATTCTCCTACTAGTCTATAAATCACTCCATAATCATACACCTGCATATATTACAAACATGCTCTCAAGGTACACACCCAGTAGATCCCTGAGGTCCTCCGGTACTGAACTTCTTACAGTTCCAAAAGCCAGGACAAAGAGACATGGGGAAGCAGCTTTTAGTTTCTATGCTCCCAGCCTTTGGGACACTGCCAGAATACCTTAGAATGGCTGAAACGGTTGCAACTTTTAAACATACACTGAAGACATACCTCTTTGATCTTGCTTATCACTCACTGTAAAATGTATTTATTTTAACATGTATGGAACATTTATTTATTTGTGTTTTTAACCCCCCTCCCCCTTTTTTTATCCTTTTTACTTACTGTGAGGCGCATTGTGTTACCTTTGTGTATGAAATGCGCTGTACAAATACATTTTGATTGATTGATTGTGATTAATTTATTTTTCAAATCAAATCTAATTTATTTGTATAGCCCTTTTTACACGCAAGCATGTCACAGAGGGCTTCACATACGCCCATAGAACTGCCCCTCAACCAACCTAAACCCTCAAGGAAGACAAGGAAAAACTCCCAGAAAAACTCCCAATGGGAGAAAAAATGGAAGAAACCTTGGGAGGAGCAATTCAGAGAGAGATCCCCTCCTCCAGAGACGGTTGGTAAGAGAGAGGAGCAGAACACAACCTAAACATAGTCATTTTTGCTTACAAACCATGATCAAAATTAATACTAGATCTTAACATGTATAATTAATCATTAAAGTCCAACAAACCACAATAGAACATACAACATGACATCACTTAAAAATGTTCTAAAAACATTTCGGCGCTTTTTTACATCAATTTGAAAATATAAATTTTTTCATCCCAACAGTAAGGGGTGCAAATGCACCCCCTGCACCCGTGGTAAAATTGCCTATGCATGTAAGGGTAGATTGTGCAGGGCAGGATAGCGTAGGCTGGGCAGTAGGCAGGCCAGTAGGTAGGGCAGGACAGGAGGGGCAGTAAGCAGGGCAGTAAGCAGGGCAGGCTGGACTGAAGAACGGACTGGTGGGCAGGCAGACGGACAGGAACGAGTAGTGTCTAGGCTGGAGGAACATGAGAGAAACGTAGGTTCAAACAAACATGAAAACTCTGGTAAGAATTTTCAGCATAGACGTGGGAAATTAACTCGGGTCAGTAGTACTGCGGTGTACACTATATGAACAAAAACCAAAAGCAAACCATAAAGATCAATGGGCCTCATTCTCAAACATTTTCTGAACTTTCTTCTGAAATGTTTTTTTTCAGGCTTCGGAAAAACAACGTAAGAAAAAAACATCCGCCAAATTCATGAGCGCTTGAAAATGTGTTCCTACGCAACAGAAGTTTTCTGAGCTGTGCTCCCCGGGAAGACTTTACTTTAGTTGAAAGTGCGTCCTCATGCTCCTGAATTTGCATAGGCTACATACGACAGCTCCCGACAGCTCAGGGCACGCAACAGCAGCGATGTGTGCAGTCAGAATCGACACAATTAGGAAAGCAACAGGAACAAAAGTTATGTCCAAGCGAAAAGCAACCGGTGCACAGCGGCATTGGTGCCAGGGCCAGTGCGAGTACCTTCGGCAGCTTTGCCCTGCTGGTGGTGCGGGACGGTTAATTAATGGACGCACTTCGGTATTTGGCGCCCCCCTCTTCATGGCGCCCTAGTTCGCCTATAGCAAACGCCGGCCCTGATCGGTGCAACATCATACCAGTAAGATGAGCAGTGGAATTTGTTCTCCACTGGATCTAACAGTGTAAACACTAAGCAAGGTTAATTATTATAATTATTTAAATCCGAGGATGTCTGTTATGGCAAGCCGTTTTATCATTTAACCATTTTGGATATCAATAATTCATTGGTTAAAGTATAAAACCGCTTGCCATAGTCTAGAGTTGATTTCTTAAAACTTCATTACTGTAACACTTCAAACACAAAGAGTTTTCTTAAATGTGATTCCTTTGATCCTTGTGGTTTTTTGAGGAATCGCATTTGAGACAACTCTGGCCGATTTACGACTGCTATTTCGAGTTCGGAAAGTCTTCTGAAGTTCAGAACAAATCCCAGATGAGAAAACTTTCATGAATGCCAAATGTTTTCCTAAATCCAATTCAGAAGAAATTCCTTCTACAATTCTTCTTAACTGTGTTCGAGAATGAGGCCCAATGTCTTTAATTTAATTATCTTACACACTCAGTCACAAAACCTTAGGCACAGGTGTCAGTCCAGGTACGGACCACAGACTGTATAAAGATGAACGTCTCCACTTCCTCCCACTGTACAAAAATGAAGCCAAAATATCCCGGATACAAGTGCTGCCATCTTGTGCTGATGATGTCTTTAAGAGCCAAAGTCTGCGCAGGAGTGATCGGGTGGTGGAGCCGCAGTATCAAGGTCCCACCCATAAACTTGCCCGACCCAATAGTGAGCACACACTAAGTCCTTTTTATATAAATAAAAAACAAAGTGATCAGAACAATTTTCACTTGCACATTAGCATGATTAGAACTACCTAAAATGACAGAAACCATATTTGGGAGAAAAATAATTTGACGTGCACTTAGAGAGGGGGTGGGACTTATGAGCTACACTGCAGCCAGCCACCTGGGATCGATTGAGATGTTTTGGTTTCCCTTGTGGGGAGCTGTCATGCCGTCCATTGTAATACAGTCTATGGTACATACATGGTTCTGAGATACTGTGCATGTGTGCGTGCATGCACAAGGAGTCTGTGAGAGAGAGCTCTGACTCAGTCCAGCGGAAGGTCGCTAGCTAGCTAGAACAACACAGCTGTACACCAGAGCCCAGTAAGGCATCAGTGTACTCCAATGGAGGGTTCAAAGGTCAGAAGAAGTGTGACCCGAGAATGCAGCATATAAAACTGATTTACGGCCCTCTTGCAGGGTGCAGTGCACTTTATAAAACTGTCGTAGTGGGATTTACGACCCAGGTAAAACACACACAAACATACACAAACAAACATGACCATTTCTTTCTCTTATTCACCCGGTTCTCTTTCTTTGACACTCCCTTTTAAGGGAACAGACAGACCCTCGTAAAATGATAATCATCTTCCGTTCATGAGGAAACAAAAGAGGACTTTTGAAAATTATTTTGTCTTGCTCCTACCTTGGATGGTTGAAGGTATGTGTCTGAAATCTTGGCAGGTAACAGATCTCTCTTCTCCATCAATTCAAACAAAGAAAGCAATTAATTTGTGCTGATAAGTGTGAACAGTGTTGCGTATCTGTTGGCTGGGGAGTCGGGTCGGCAGTGCCATGCGCGGAGGTCTTGTGTAAGAGAAGGGGTCCTGTACAAGGGGAAGGGAGTGGAAGAGGGGAAGGCTCTGTTTTAGCTCACCGGCCTCGTTCAGGGGCTCTCTGATAACAATAAAGCCACATCGGCACCTCCAACTCCAATTATAGCAATGGAAGGACTCATACCTTTAAACACACAACAAATCCTCCATTTACACACACAAACACACTTGATAATCTATAATGCATCTGAACTAAGGCACTGCAGTACTCCATGCTCCTAGTTTCTGCTATCTCATTCTGGAGCTTGAACTAGATAACCCAAGCATTAATATTGCATGACAACGTAATGTAGCAGACTGGATGCACAGCTGCTTCATGTAAGAGAGCGTTGGTGGAGGAGGGCTGGACTGCTTGGTCAGAGGGTGAATCTGTGGCAAAAATTACAATCACCATATATTCAACCCAGCTGCATCATCCAATGAGACGAACAACCTTTAACCTGGTTCGCTGTACAGCCTGTGTGCTTACACACACACGTCCAATCACATACACAAAAGTATCCCCACACATCCACACGTCAAATGCCTTACATACAACATTACATATAACATGATGCCAAACGCCCACATAAGCCCACACGTTTGCACACCTGCACTCTGTAAACACACGCACGCAAACTTGCACACACACACGTGATGTGGAACTAGCCAGTTCTCCTCTCCTCTTTTTAGGGAAAACAGACAGCTGAGTTTAAATCAAACACTACTAAAGCCTCCCTATCTATGTTTCATCCCAGCCCGGACCCAACGCCACGGTCCTGCTGACATTAAGCAGATGAGGCTGGGTTATCCGGGACGAGACAGGCACTACTGAGGGCAGCCTTCCAGACTCAGTGGTCTTTATAGTGCTGTCCACCATGACAGCTGTGTAATAACCTGCTGGTGTGTACTGATATATGACAGCAAGATCAAGCCACCAAGCGATGTATGTGCAAGGAAACAACTTGCTAATGCTAATGATGAGGAAAGGAGAGTTGAAGCGTAGACAAGAGAGGAGAGTGGAAAGGGGGAGGGGGAGAGGAGAGTAGAGGAGGGATGAGGAAGAGGAGAAGGGGTAAGGTAGGGAAAATGGAGAAGGGGAGAGGGATGAGGAGACGAGGGGCAAGGGAGAGCTAAGACAAAATGGTGGGACAGCAAGGGAAGAAATGGAAAGGTCAGCTATGACAGTTTATGAAGTATTTGTCCCTAGTGTTGGTTCCTAAATATATACTCAGAACCACATACTCATAAACACACAAACACTGTACAGTCCACTACTACTACACCAGTTTGTCCTCTTCCCCCCTATCATGTCTTCCCTGGTAGCTACATGGGCTTAGCCGGTCAATAAATAGCCCTGCAAATTCAGCCATTGTAATGACACAGACAAGGCTTGCAGTAGCCTGTCGCGTGGTCCAGTCATGAGAATCTGACTGGAGATTCCTGGAGGTGGTGGGGGGGCAGATCCGGCCCTGTGTCCCCAGCGGAGAAGGGTGATCCTGGGGATTAGGGCCTTGTTGGTTCAGGCCGGCCGGGCGGAGACAGACTGGGGCTGTCACCCTGCCAAGGGACAGAGTCACCCGGAGGTGAGGGGCACTGCCAGCACACACACGCAAGCACACACACACACATTCAAACCCACATATTGTCATGCATTTGCACACACAGACACACACAAAGTCCAGGGGAGCAGGGTCACTGAGTCTGAGGGGGAGGGGTCACAAAAAGGGAGGTCTCAATCTCTGTGATTTACACATTTAAGTCAAGATTTCCTCGCCAGGGGTTGTTCTGTCTCAATGAAACAGCCCTGGGCAGAGTAGTACTAGTTCAAATACATCCTGGCAAAAGTCAAACCTATCTGTCCAAACATATACTGTAGTAGGTGGGAGTCAGGTGGCTGAGGGGTTAGGGAATCGGGCTAGTAATCAGAAGGTTGCCGGTTAGATTCTCTCTGTGCAAAATGACGTTGTGTCCTTGGGCAAGTTACTTCACCCTACTTGCCTCGGGGGAATGTCCCTGTACTTAGTGTAGGTCGCTCTGGATAAGAGCGTCTGCCAAATGACTAAATGTAATGTTGGTGTAGTTTATCATCTAAATAGCAGTGAATGGACACTGCAATGGAGTTAGCGTATACAATTACAATATTCTCCAATGACCTCAAATGATATGACACTGACAAGAATAAATAACATCAGATAATGTTCCCCAGGTAGCGGGCCCAATGTATACTGTTTCAGAGTGGGGTCATTGTCACCGTAGGGGGGAGGATTGGGGGCTGGAGTGTAGGACAGGCCCCTTCAGCACCTCTCTACCCTCACAATGGGCTGCCTCTGCCAATCCAAACAGTGTGTGTGTGTGTGTGTGTGTCTGCATGTTTGCGAATGTGTGTGTACTGGGGGAAAATGTTACCTCATGCAGAGTAATGTATCTCTCTTTGAGCAGTGACCTTGTCCCGACCTGAGGGGTATCTGGTTTACCTGTTCACAGTAGGTGTGTGTGTGTGTTTGTGTGCATCAGTCCAAACCTGGTAGTTTGTTATTAGTCAGTGCCTGAATCCACATTCATCCAGAAGGCAAACTGATTTACATTTAAAGGGAGGAAGGGAGAGGAGAGGACAGGTGAAGAGAGGATCGGAGAGGAAAAGAGGAGATACTCTGACCCTCTGACTCCCTCCGGTGGTCAAACCCAGTCAGGTGTGAAGACGGTACACAGACCCTTGTCTGTCTCTCCCCCAACCCCAGCAGATAAACACTGTAGGCTTGTTGAAATAAGATTAAATGAGAACCTAGCCTGCCAATGACTGAACCACCAGCTCCAGTTCCTCAGAGATTGACAGGACAATTGTGTTTTCAGTCAGGAGTGTAGGGAGGCAATGGTGCTCCTGTATGTGACAGGGAGGTGGGTTATGCACGTTGAGCAGAGATTTTTTTTTAATGATTAATTTTGGTTACGGTTAAGAACAGTTCCATATGTGTGGAGAGAGGGGCAGGGGAAGAGGAGTGATGTGACTCTCAGGGGTCAGTTGAACACAGAGACTGATGAGAGGCTATGGGGCCGTAGCCCCTGAGTGACACCCCCTGACTGACGAGGTAACCAGAGAAGCGAGGAACACACTCCTACAGAAGGCCACTGGAGTGTGCCTACTAGCACACTCATCCAAACAAGAAGAGCGTTTCTGTCTGTCTCTCTCTTTCTCTCATGGCTGTGTGTAAGATTGTGTGTGTTTGTGTTGTTGCTTGTGTGTGTGTATGTGTATCCCGTCGCAGAGATGTCAAAGGGTCTACTTAGCCCCGAACATATCTTCAAAGGCCGCAGGTGAGATCGGCATTGTGGGACCCGACTTCTCATGTTACCCTTTCAACTCTCTGGGCCCGTGGGACATCAAAGTAGAGGGCTTAAAGAGCCTGTCATGGCTAACCTCCATAAACTCACACACACACTCTCCATTCAGCAAGGCTTTAACTGTATCTCTTTAAAGATAACAATGGAGTCATGGAACTAGTCCCCATGTTGACTGATTGGTGTGTTTAGTGTGTAAGTGTGTGTTATATGTGTTATATGCAGTGTACATAATAAACAAATTATGAATCTGTTGTTGGGTGTTTTAGGATACAGTGAGGATGAAATGGAACTACTTCAAATTGTCATTCACGCAGTATGGCCAGTTTTTATACTGTTTTCACACATTTTGTCATATTAAGGATTTCATTTCACACTTGGAGAGGCTAAACACTTGCTTTGAATGCCTGTGCCTCACCAGGAGTGAAATCTTGTTGCTGATGTTGGAGAGCAAGACAGAGATACTAATGGCCTGCCAAGTAATTTCAATTTAAGACCTCAATCTGGAGTATGTACCTCCTCTGGAATAGGATGAAGCAGGGATGTCAGGGCCTGTTAGCAGACAATTAGGTGTGTATTTGTGTTCTGTCACAAAACATGAAAATATTGAGATCTTAGTGAAAAGATGGACTTGCAGACATTACAATTTATTGGGGCAAAACCACAGCCAGAACAAATCAGCATAAACATTTGCATGGTCTGATGTTGATCTAGTACATCTTCCTGTACAAAGCAAGCAAACACACCTACAGTCCAGATACACAGCCCCTCAGTCAGGCAGATGCAGTCCTGACATAAAAAATTGACATTTATAACTTCAAAGAGATTGTACTCAAGCAATAAACTGGGAACTATTAATGTCAGGGGCAACAAATGTATCAAATTTTGAAAAAGAAAAGTTAATGGGCCTCTCTAAGTTAGAGATACTTGTCGACTTATTGCTGCAAAAAATGTTTTTAGATCATGCTGATAGGACCTGAGAGGAGGTTTGGGAGGAAGAAGCGGCATAGCTGAATGTCCCGATAAAGATAACAACCTATCTAATGAGAGGGGGATATAGCAGATTTAGTAGTTTTGATTTAGCAGTTCTGCATCATGAGTCCCACTTTATTATATTAGAATAAATCACTAATTTAAAGATGTTCCCCCCTGCCGCCTCCACATAACCGAGGACATCTCAAAGGTGTTGCCTACCCACGTTAGTGCCCGTGGTTCTGGTAAGTCCTCATGGGGAAGCACAATAAAGTGAACCCCTTGAAACAAAGGACACATTTTCCATCAAGGGCTGGTGTGATTTAATCAACTAGCCATTTCCATCTCTGGGACACAAAGTTTCCAGATCAAGTGTGTGCGTTTGTAGGAGTTCAATGTCAATACCCTTTGTTAATACACCATTCCAGCAGGACTGGTACTGCAGATCCATGTTGGGCCAGGAGGCCCAGTATAGACTCAACAACAAAGGCCCAAATGTAGTAGAGGTATTGCAGCAGGAGAGAGATTGTTTCTTCTTTATTCCAACAGCTACACCACAAGCTCTCCTCCTACAGTAACTTTTTGGATGATGTCATCTCAATAAAACTGTTATTCCCTAATGAGCCCTGTTCCACATTAATAAGTTGAATTGGAAAGGAGCTGTGGATGTGTGAGTGTATAGAAGGTAGGGCGTATGCCAGGTAGGTACCATGACCACCATGTCTGTTTTGCTGCGGGTGTGATGTTTTATACATCTGATACAGAATCAGTTCAGCAGTTCCACCATTCATGCAGAGAAGTTTGAAACTGACCAAGGATCAGTGTCTGGAGGTAATCTACATGGTATGTTAAACAGCCTGTCTCCAACCCCTTCCTGCGTTTCCTTGTTAATAACCACTTTAGTTTATGCTGTGGTTCGCCTCTGTTACTGTAGGCCTGGTGAGGTTGCTTGGGAAAACGGCAAAGAGAGTCACAGAGAATCATGTAGAAAGAGAGGTGTATGTTTACTGCGAGCATATGTGTGTTTGTGTGTGAGACCACCTTGTTGGCCCAGACTAGACGTGTGAAGGGCACTGTCTAAGCTCCCTGTAGGGTGCTGACACCATGCCTGCTCCCCCTGCCAAGTGGAAAAGGTCAAACACTCATCCCTCTAACCAAACGTCGTTGTAAACAGCAGGTTTGAACTGTACAGTTCTCAAGAGGACTCAGGAGGTCTGGGGTGGGCTGAGTACAGTATGGTTGAAGAGGGATTAGGAGGTCTGTGAAGTGGGATGTTGAAGGCTGGGGAGGGATGATTATAGGGCTGATTACATCTGGGAGGACTGAGGAGGGCAGCATAAGTCTGAGAAGGGCAGAGGAGCACTGCAGTGGTCTAGTGAGGGATAGACAGGGTCAGGGAGAGCTCAGAAGGACTGGATAGACCTACATTATGTTTTAACGTCAAACAAATGCAGTTATCAATTTTTCGGGTGCTGAATTTTTTAAACCGTTGAATGATATTCAGATTGCTTCCAGATAAGTATTTGCTGTTTCTTCCCAATTAGTTTGTTTCTTAAGCAGCAACTAAATACAGTACACTAGTTCCAAAATCCACAAAAAAATACTTTATATCCCTAACAGATTACGTATTCACAAGCTTGGTTGCTGCTTGCTTTTACTTTACCTCATTTGACATAGACAACTTGAGATTTTCAAAAGTTGATATTTATGATTGTACTCTTTTTTTCCTGCGCCACCAAGCCTGGCTGGCCTAGACTCTGAGGCACAGACTAAGGTTGGACGGCACTGGAAAGCGCAAATATGTTAACAGGCGTTACCTCAAACAGTGCACTCTCATGGCTAGCACAGAAATGGACTTGCCGATGAGAGGTGAGAAAATAAAGTGAAGTGGAACTCGCAATTTATGTTCAGTAAAAAAACTAACAGATCAATTACAGTGCATTAGTGTCGGTTACGCCAACATTAAATTCTTGAGGGTTTAGCTTTAGGAAAGTTAGATGTCAACACTGGCAGGGAAATCTACTTTACATTTCTGCTCACTGGCATCTCATGGGTGGACAATTATACCTAAGTAATGGGAATGGGGGTATGGGTTGACTGCTTCAGACCCATGGTGAGTTTGTTTTAGCACAGATCCTATAAAACCAAGGAGCATCTGACTACCATGTTTTATCCAATCCCTAATTCATTCCTTATAATGTAAAGTTTCCCCTACCTCAAGGGAACCCTGGCAGTAAATGAAACGGACCCTCAGTCTTCTCCTGGTGCCTGGAATATCTGCTTTTTATTAAATGTCTGATGTTTTTTGGTGGCCGAGCCGCGAAGCCTACACTTTTTGACTGGAACAGCCAATCAAAGTCATCAGCCAATCAAAGTCGTCAACCAAGCCACCATAAAAGAATTGAGGTCATATCTCGGCACCTCTTTACTGCATTGACACCAAATTTGGTATAGGGACTAGGGACCCTGTTCTAACGAAGTCCAGAATAGGTCATGCCATTTCACCTCTAGGTGGCGCTGCAATCAGCAAAAATTTGGCACCATTTATTTTCAGATCAAGCCTCACAAAAGACATCACATGTTTTTTTGATTTTCTACACTTTTTGACTGAAACAGCCAATCAAATTCATCAGCCAATCAAAGTTGTCAACCAAGCCACCATAAAAGAAGTGAGGTCATATCTCAGCACCTCTTTACTGCATTGACACCAAATTTGGTATGGGGACTAGGGACCCTGTTCTAACAAAGTCCAGAATAGGTCATGCCATTTTACCTCTAGGTGGTGCTGCAATCAGCAAAAATTTTGCACCATTTATTTTCAGATCAAGCCTCACAAAAGACATCACATGTTTTTTTTGATTTTCTACACTTTTTTACTGAAACAACCAATCAAATTCATCAGCCAATCGAAGTCGTCAACCAAGCCACCATAAAAGAAGTGAGGTAATATCTCAGCACCTCTTTACTGCATTGACAAGTCAAAAATAGGTCATGCCATTTCACCCCTTGGTGGCTCTGAAATAAGCAAAAATGTGGCACCATTTATCTTCAGATCAAGCCTCACAAACCTTTTCACATTTCGGTAAAGCTGATCAAATTTGGCGATGCCCAGCAAAAAAAAAAATATGATAAGTATACTAAATCTTAGCATACTTGAGTATACTTTAAGAGTGATGAATCATCAGTATACTTTAAGTTTTTGAATGATTAATTTGAAGTGTGCTATTTTGGAACAACATATTTTGTATAAAATATATTTAAATTGTAATTAAATTGTACTAAAGCACAATTTAAAGTGTATTAAGTGTACTTTTATGTGCTAAAGTGGAACAACTTCAAGTATACTTAGTACACTTTAAGTATACGGCTATGTCCATATACTTAAAGTGTACTAAGTGTGGTGGCCATCTGCTTGGCCACCACATTGCTGCTTGCAGCTATATTTCTTACAGTTTTTATTCAACTTTCATTACACAAAAAAGTGTTGGATTTTTGGAAATACTTTTGATGAACGACTTTTGGAACCACACACTGTAATTCTCCATTAAAAACTTACTTATCGGTAATTGAGGATGTTTTGGAGGGCCAAGAAGACAATGGGCCTCATTCTTTAACATTTTCTTAAGTTTCTTCTGAAATGTTTCTTACGGGCTTCCAAAAAACAGCGTAAGAAAAACACATCCGCCAAATTCCTGAACGTTAGAAAATGTGTTCCTACGCAGCAGATGTTTTCTGAGCTGTGCTCCCTGGGAAGAGTTTTCTTAAGTTGAAAGCGCGTCCTCGTGCTCCTGAATTTGCATACATACACGCACCGACAGCTCCTTATAAGGACACGCAACAGCAGTGACGTGTGCAGTCAGAATTGACACAGGAAAGCAACAAGAACGCAAGTTATGTCCAAGCGAAAAGCAACTGGGGCACAGGTGTGCAACATCATACCAGTATAATGCAGTGGAATTGTTCTCCACTGGATCTAACAGTGTGCACACTACGCAAGGTTAATTATTAAAATCCGAGGATATCTGTTATGGCAAGCCGTTTTATCATTTAACCAATGAATTCTTGATATCCAAAATAAAATTTTTGATATCCAGAATTCAAATTTTGGATATCAAGAATTCATTGGTTAAATGATAAAACGGCTTGCCATAGTCTGTAGAGTTGAATGCAATCACCAACGATTTCTCATAACTTCATTAACACTTCAAACACAGACAGTTTTCTTAAATGTGATTCCTCTGATCCTTGTGTTTTTTTAAGGAATCGCATTTGAGACAACTCTGGCCGATTTACGGCAAACCAACCACACAGTGTCCTTTAAACTGTAGTTCAATAAGATCACTGCAAAAAATGACTTAAAAATAAGAAAAAAATAACTAATAATGAGCTAAATGTTCTTTTTACAAGCAAACTGATCTGCCAGTGCAGCAAGTTAATCACACTTGTTAAGATTTCTTGAAACAAGAAAAGGATTTCTTAAAACAAGAAAAACAAATCCAGAAAATAAGACCGCTCAAAATCTCAATATAGGACTACTTGTTTTGAGCGTTCTTGTTAAGATTTTTGGACACATTTTAAGATATTTATTTTATTTTTTCAGTAAATAAGGAGGTTGTTGCATATGCTGTTCTCAGCTTCTCCAGGAATGGCTTCAGTAGCTGAAATAGAGTATACCCCAACATTGGAAAAATAATACATGATCTGTCAAAATGTGAGTGAAAGGTTAGGTAATATTACGTGTAGCAAAGTACTTACAGCATGATTTGGGTGTTCAGATCGGAATGTGTCTGCGGCTTGTCCCAAATATATGTGCGTGGCGGACAAAATCATGTCATCCTGAAGCTGAAACTCAGCAAGAGCCCTGGGTGAGTGCTGAGTTATGTGTTCTGCCTTAACAAAACAGCCCAGGAAAGACAGGAACAGCTCAAGCTGTCTGTCGTGCATTTTGTGCACTAATGTCTGGCTACCCTGTGTATATAAAAAAAAGTGTGTGAAAAAAAAACACATGCTTTTTGAATACAACTACAATTAACAGTTGCAAAGTCTACGTAATAAGATATCAGCCACCTGAAAAACCATAACATATTCTTTCAAGATAACCAGTATGCCCATATATGCACTGAGCAGTAGTCGTGTCTCTCTCTCCTGAGCCCAGATCTTCTGACAGACCCTCCTCTTTCTGTCTTTCCCTTGTTGTGTCATGCCTGTGAAAACATGAGCACAAAACAGCCTTAACAAAGTTAATACTAATAACTGATGGTTGCAATAGACATGATTGAAGTATTCATAGGGTCAGTGATCATCATCACCTTTCTTCCTGAGGTCTCCGTGTATACACTTGATTCTAGCCTTTGATGCCTGACTCACTGTATTCCGTGTAAAGCATTTCCAGGGGTTCTAAGAAGAGTTCCTGATCCTCTTTGCTTAAAAATCCATAATACAGGACCTTATATGCTGGTAGCATTGTGTGTGATGCCATACTGGCATCATAGGCAGAGAGCCATCGATGCTTCACAAATCCCCTCTGAGGGTTGGATGCAGGAATGTTCAGTATGGCACATACCTCCTTGAGATACATCACCTGACCAATAGAGAGTTTATTAGGTTATGTAACTTCTACCACTATCCCTAACTGTTTGCCCATTAACACTGTTTCTCTGATGCATCAGTTCAGGTCTATCCACTACTACCTGCTTAATAACAGGGATGCAAACACGTATGGTCAAAAAAGAGAGAAGTAATTTCAGCCCTCGCCCCGCAGCAAATATCCATATCCTTACTTTGCCACCAACCCCCTGACATCCCTGGCCCACCCCTACATGCAAATTGAGTAAAATGACATTCTGAAGATCAAAATACACCAACACTTATTTGGAATATTCTATTTCATTTTGTATTCCGATACATAAACTCTTATTAAACTATCTAGCACTTTTTCTGGTTTTACTCCTTCCTCTTCTTCCTGGCCACCTAAGGGCACTAAATGTTGATGATCCAAGCCAACTCCTTCAGCTGAGTAGCCTGGGAATGGCCCCTCACCACAGGATCAATGGAGGACAAGGCCTGTAGGGTCTTACTTTTGAGAGGTAGTTTATTCTACTTGCCACAAGCTGTGTATGGTCACCTTCCCAATAAAATCCATGACAGTAGGCGATTTCTTTAAGACTGCAAGGGAAACTCGGCTTCCCCTAAAATGTCAAAAAAATGTATGGTCAAATATTTACTATTGTGTTAACATTTTGAATGTGTTAGAACACGTTCATCTCGAAGACGAGTTCGTTCAGAATCAGATACATTATAGTAGCAGGTCGACAGACTCGATTTCCTTCTCATACTTTCCCATAGCGTCACAGTGCATTTCTCTGTTGAAGCCCAGCATCCAAGGACTTGAATGGAGCTGCTTTGAACAGTTTTTTTGGTGCTTCAAAACTATACGGTCACTGGATAAATGCTGCAATTATCTTGCATGAGTTTCTGCATTTCGGGATGTCTGGATTTTGTACTATAAAAAGTCGCCGAAGCTATTCGAGCTCAGTCCTATTAGCGGATTTTGCAAGTGTAGTCAAAAGACAAACTGCTGCAACCTATTTCTTGGTATTTGTTGACGAAATTGCTAGCCATTGCTAGCCAAATTGATGAGCCTGCGTTGTTGCCAATGACACACACGACCTGCGTGACCCAGAAAGGTTGCGGCCAATGTTGAGTGAGTGAGTTGTCATGGTGATTACAGTTATTACAGCTCCTGATGGAGCTTTAGATTGGACACGCACCAATGAAAACTTGCTTGTATTGCGTCTAGGTCCGGATCTGCCTATTGAGTCACCTCGCCATAGACAGTAAAAGATACGCAGCAATAAGACACACGAGTAGGCTTGCGCACATACTGCTGATTTGCTTATTTCCTATTTACTTGTTTGGTGGAGGCAATCCAGAATTACTGTTGGTGCAATTATAATCAGCCCCCCCCCCCCCCCTTAAAAAAAAACTCTTCGGATCTGCACGATTCACACAAGTCACCCAAACTGACGTGAAAAAAGCGGGAGGCGCCGTACAGTGCGCCGTTTGCATCCCTGTAATAAGTAGTTACATAGCTAGTTACTACCAACTTTAACCAAACATGTTCAAAATTACATATAGAGGCAAGATTAATCAAAACAGGTGCAATTTTCCTAAGGCTTTGTTGGGATTTAAAGTCATATGGAAGACACCATACAGACTTCATCTGTCATACAGTCATGCATGGCAGTTCTCTAAAGTTAATGACAATTAACATTCAAAAACATAGAATTTCACTTCATATCTTCTGACCTGATCTGGGCACCACTGATGGTCAATCTGCAGATCACTGAATAGTTGTTCAAGGTAACCTCCGAATGGCTCTGTGAACTTCTTGGCCGCATTGTGCACGTGGTGACAACAGTCTCCATCAATATCAAGCAGGCCTGGACAGTGTTGATGAATTCTTGTCTCCAAGCCAGTCTTGCTACCCCTCATGACGGCACATGAATCTAGTAAAATGCTGACTAGATTTCCCCATGGGATTTGGTTTTTGTCAAAAAACTCGCAAATGACCCTCTCTAAATTGGCAGCATTAGCCTTCGTTATCTCCAGGGACCTCAACCATCACCTTACCAAACTCGTCCACTTTATCAAGAGCCAGTGTCTGAGCAAGTTCAACAATTACTGGTTCAACAGCAAATTAGAGGGAATTTTCCGCCAGCACGCCCAGAACCATGGCCTAGAACAGATATTTGAATATCAAAACTTGTGTTGTTTTTATGGTACAGTAGTGATGCAATAGAAAATAATAGTTTAAATAATAGCAACCCCCCTACCTACCTCTGCATTAGCTATACGATGTGCAATAGGAGTTGGAAGTTTTTCCTGGCATTTCTCTCTGATCTTGTCTGAACCCTGGACTGCAGCAGATGATGTTCCTGCCCCCCTAGCTACACTGTGTGTTGTAGCGATGTTTAGGATTTTTTTCTGGTGAACATCCGTCTTACAGTGGGCAAGAAGAGCATGGCTCCCTTTGTTCCCATAATTTATTTCTTTGCAACATAGATGCATCTCGCATGGCCCTTTTTTTCAAAAAAAAAAAAAAAAACATCAGATAGGGAAATGGCTGCATGTCCCCTTTTACATGCAAGTCTAACTTCAGCCAGGCCAAATTCCAGGGACACTTCAGGCCTGCATCTAGCTGTTTGACTGTAAGGGCATCCTGCTCTCCAAGATCTCTCATTCTGGAATAAAGCCATAAGAACAGTTTAGGGTCAGGCAAAATTTCATTCAAATGCTGTTCTAATATTATCATATTAGACACATATCATATTTTCATATTTTCAATTATTATCTATCAGATACATCACAAACACATTATCATATCAAATGTGTTATTTACATAATATTAAATGCTAATCGTAATTACCGTACAATAACTGACATATAATCATTACTAAATACTAGCTAGAAGGCTATCTCCACTGCATTAGCATATTGTTAATGTATGTCATAGTCCTAAAATAGTTCAGATAAGTAGCTCTTATCTAGAAGGCATCATGCTAGCTATGGGCTCATTTACTAGTCCCATCTGTGAAATGCTCCCCCCCCCCCCAAGTCAATCCATGTCTTGCATGCATAGAATTTGGCAACGTCTGTTTTAGACAATTTGTCCGTGTTAGGCGGGAAGATTTTTCAATGACCTCTGCCACCATCCTCATGTCCCCTGGGTTGTAATCCTTCTCCCTGAAATGCGCGCTGCAGATCTTGGAGTTCTTGGTGGCAGAGGTCATTGAAAAATCTTCCCGCCTAACACGGACAAATTGTACCCACTGTCTGAGGGTTGCCTTATGGTTCTGGCTAGTAGCTAATAGCTGGCTAGTAGATGGCTAGTAGCTAATAGCTACTAGTACTAGCCTACATATATAGATATAGAGCTAGATAGAAATATTTATAGGTAGGAAAAATTGTAAACTACTGTGTTTGTGGGGGGTGTACGAACTCCACCCTAACTGGACACAGGGTCCATGGCTTCCCGATGAACCATAAGGCAACCCTCAGACAGTGGGTACAATTTGTCCGTGTTAGGCGGGAAGATTTTTCAATGACCTCTGCCACCAAGAACTCCAAGATCTGCAGCGCGCATTTCAGGGAGAAGGATTACAACCCAGGGGACATGAGGATGGTTTCTCTGGGGTTGAAGAAGCTGAGCCAGGCACGGCTTATTCCGACCGCCGTGCCGTCTGTGCACATGCACCTCTCTGCCTGCCCTGGCCCGAGACCGAGAAGCACTGACAAGCTTGGTGCCGCCCGCCGCAAGCGAGAGCTGGCAACTGTAAGCCTCAGGCTAATGTTTACAAGTTGCACGTTTGCTATTAGCTATTAGCTACTAGTAGCTATAGTGCTAGCTAGCTATGCTATCTGGCTGTCTGTCTATTTATTATCTATTTCCCTATATATATCTATCTATGCTATCTATATATCTATCTCTTGATCTTTATATCTATGCTAATTATATATTCTATCAATGTATTTATCTATAAACTATCTACTGCTGAACACTTTCTCGTTAATCTCTCTCGTTGATCTCAATGGTCTAAAGGCGGGCTTTGGGGGACAGGTGTGGGGGAAAGGAGAATCATTGCAAAAAAGTACCTACTTTTTCGTATTATATTACGTTTTGTGACAACCAACAACGTCAAATACAATAGATAACAGTTTAAATGTTTATAACCAACATGTAAATTGCGCAAATTCGTTGGAAAAATCAACCTGCCATATGGCCTTTAAGTAAGATTACGTAAGTAAGATAATGTTGCTATAATGCTGTGTAACTTAAGTCACAGATAGCATATATTACTTCATTGCCAGATATCGAGACTCACCTCAAAAGTAATGCAACTGTTCTTCCACTTCTTCTGAATACAGCTGACTTTATCCATGGGAAAGATGACGTTCTTGATTATAGGCCAAATGACAACAAAGATGTTCTCTTTTGAAGATGACAGCTCAGATGGTTGCGCGCATAAATAGAACGAAGTGGCGGGAGGGAGCACAGGAGTGGCGTAACCATGGCGCGCATGTAAACAGAACAAGGTGGCGGGAGGGAGCACACAGACTGTGGGATGGAGGGGCAGGAGTGGCGTAACCATAACGACAATTGTCATGCAAACTTGATTAAGATTCTTGTTTTAAGTACATTGTGAATCTCATAATAAGTAGATAATTCTTATGTATGGAAGACTTGTTAAGACAAATGATCCTGTTCCTAGCAGCCATTAAATCTAAAAGCCTCTCCACTCAGACTTGAAGGGCAGAATTCCGAACCCCTCCCCTTGCAAAACTTGTACTTTGTAGTTGTCTTTGCTTAACATGATCAGTGCACTGAATTTCTGTAATTTTTCACTAAAACACATACTTATTAGTAATGACAACTCAAAAGTTTGATTTCAACAGGGAAACATTTTGTTTATTCAAATCAGAAATTATGGTATACTAAAATAAAAACATTGCAAAAAAAGATCCAAGACCTGAAACATTTATCCAATTTTATCTATATGGTCATTTATATGTTATCTAGCCAATAAAGGCATCCCAGTCGGCTTTGGACCGTTTAAAGGCTGGAGTTGCATCCTTCTCATGCAGCAAGTCTCGAAGGACTTATAGCGATAGCAATTTATACTTAAAACTATAGCAATTTTGTAGTGATTCAAGACTATAAACTTAACAATGTGGGAAGATCAAGATTTTTGAACAATTGTAGTACCGTCTATATTGATATAGATATATCTATGTACTGGATATCTGGTAAAGGGGTGTAGCATGGGCCATCATAATTCTGACCATGATTCGTCATTAGGCTCATTAACGATCACTGCAAAAGATCTGGGGCCTCATGTATAAAGGATTGTGCAGCTTTCATACCAGAAGATGGCATACGGCCAAAACTCGAATAGTACCTACGCACAGAAATATTTACATGTTTAAAACTGGTCGTACGCCAGGTCCTGTTTCTCCTAATAAACGCCACCCTCAAATCAACGCCTCACCAAAAATGAACGTTAAACTCAGCTGCTTTTATCCGAAGAAATACGGTGATTGTGAGATCAAGGTTCTGACAACCGAGTGTTGAGGCGAGAAATTGTGTTCTGTTTGGCGGCCTGTCATCAGATATTAGCGACAATAGAAAGTCTGCGGAGTGGAAAACTGTCACTATTTGCGCCCTTTCTTGTTTTTAACCTGTATCATTTTGAGATTTAGCTAAATGTAAAGTGCATTACAAATACAGTTGTTATTATTATTAAAAAGGGCCATAAATGCTGTGGTCAGTGAACCGGACCATGGCAGAAATTAAGAAGAAATGGTCCGATGTAAAACTTTAAATGAAGAAATGAGTGGTGGCGCATCGTAACAGCATGGCAGCTATAGGGTTAGCGTAACATGCATTTCCTGAGTGATTTTGTCGTTTGTTTGACCCTCAAGTTTAACAGAAATTATTAAGTGGTGGCGGATTAAACAGAAGGCTATATAGCATTTCCCGTTTTGGGTTTTGGCATTTTGATGTGATCATCCACATTAATGAACAATCTTTTATTTTATGTTTTTTGAATAGTCAACGTCATAAACGTAGTAGTGGTGACTTTATTCTGTAATATTTGGTGAGTTTCGGCACTTTTCACTTCGAATTTGCCACGTTACAGAGCCAGACAAGACTTTACGGACAGTCCGTACATTCTCACGTCTGCTCAAATGTTTCTGTGACGGCCCGCACATTCATCAAGCAAATCTTTATACATCACAAAGTGTGCATGAAAACCAGCGTACGCAAGCTTTTGGTGCGTGTTTATACATGAGGCCCCTGCAGTTCCTGTGCAGAGACAGGAGAACCTAGCAGAACAACCAGCTATCCATCGCAGCCATAGCCCACATGAGAGGTCACGACAGTTAGCCAGACGGGTTCTGGACTGGATGGAGTGCTACAGAGATGGTGTTCTGCTGGGTTCTCCTGTCTGCACCGGAACTGCAGCTCTTTTGCAGTGATTGTCTCCTATGTATGCACAGGAACACTGAAGCTATGTAAGAGTGTCTATTTTTAGTACAGGTTTACTGTCAACAGTAGTTCACTCCAATGTTAATACTTACCTATAAAAATAGCATTTGCGCTGACCCACAGCAGAGTTAGCTAATAGTTCATATAAAATTGGAGTTGGCAAAAACCTACAAGTTTGTATGTATAATTTGAACAGTACTTGCTACGAATATTTAGCTGAGGCAACATACTCTATGTTCCTATTTCACTGACGCCAGCCGCAAATTAGCCACCCAAGCTGAAGCATCGACCATGTGAGACTTAGTTAGCTATGTAGACGAAAAATGTTTACAATCATGACGGATTAACTGGATTTGATTATTCAAATTAGTGAAGTGCGGTATTAACTGCACAAGTAAAACATAGGTACGCACAGAGATTACTAGCAGCTAAATCGGATGACTGCTGATAGTTTACCGTTACGGAGCAAAAATCTAAATTCTGGCAGGCAGCGCTGAGATGAAGTAGTGGAAAAGAGAAATGGTCGGAAAAGCGCGAAATCTGACATCATTTCCACTTCAAAACTATTACACTTGTATGAATATGTTAGTTCAAAGATAAGAGATTTCTTAAATATTGACAATTTCAACCATATATTCACTACAAATTGGATTTCACTCTATGGTAATAAATACATGAGTAAGAAGACTTTCATAGTCACAAGCTCATATGATGGGCTGACAGTTTTTGGATTGATAAATACAATTTTTGTTGTTGATTCATCTCTTTTTTGTTGTGAATATAAAGCCTATGATACATTGGAATTTAACAGAGATTTACTGTCATATGAAATTTCTGTGCCAAATGCTGCACTGGCAACAGGGTTAGGTTTTTACAATCGCTATGATAGTTTTTTCAAAACCTTTCTTTGTGTTGCTCTATATTGTTCTCAGTCCGAAAAGGTCCTCTTTACTGTCTCTACCATAAGATCACGTGATTGAAAGAACCTCAACATCTGAGTGTTTCCTAGTTGGGAATCAGCTGTGATTTACAGTATTTTGCATTACAGTTTTTTGCTAAGAAGCGCTTACCCATACTTTGGATACTTTTTCTAAACTCTTAACACAGACTGACACCTACAAAACACAATTGGCCAAATAGATAATTTTCTTCTCAACAAATTTTGTTAAATATATACTAACTCTCCATTTCAAGACAGAACACATGTTTCTCTGCACACACTGACTTTACACTGTAAAAAAAATCCCGTAGAATTTACGGTAAAAAACTGGCAGCTGTGGTTGCCAGAAATCTACCGTAAAAAATATGGTCTAAATGTTCTTCTGTTTACAAACTCCTGTGTAATTTACGGAAAAAACTGGCAACTGTGGTAGAAATCTACCGTACAAAATACGGTCAAATTGTTCATATGTTTAGAAAATCCTGTGAAATTTACAGGAAAAAACTGGCAATTGTGGCAGAAATATACCGTAAAAAATACAATCGAAATGTTTTTCTGTTTAGAAAATCCTGTGAAATTTACAGAAAAAGCTGGCAACTACGACCTAAATCTACCGTAAAAAATATGGTCTAAAAGTTTACAAAATCCCGTAAAATTTACGGTGAAATACTGGCAGCTGTGGTTGCCAGAAATCTACCGTAAAAAATACGGTCGAAATGTTCTTCTGTTTACATTATACTTAAAAGTGAACTGTAACATTTACAGTAAAAACTTGTTTTGGTTGCTATAAATAAAACATTCAGAACTGGTATGAAAGGCAAATACAGTTTTTTATTGAATCTTTACCAGAATGCCAATTCAATAACACCACACCATTCTACAGAATGAACCAAATGAAATACATTCTTTGACAGCATTAACACAGCTTTTTACAAGCTTCTTGTTTTGCTTAACAGTGCAAAAATGTGTCTTCACCCCAACTGATGTTCTGGGCATTGATGGTTGTTTGTTATGTGTGTAACATCTGACACACTCTCCCGAGTAGGCTACATAAGTGTTAGCTGCTCAAATCATTCCTTATAGTACCATACCATTAATAGAATAGAATATCTTTATTAGTATAATGACAATAAAGATATTCTATTCTACTAATGGTATGGTACTACAAGGAATAATTTGAGCAGCCAACACCTATGTAGCCTACTCGGGAGAGTGTGTCAGATGTTACCTCTGGCCCTGACCACACACAAACAACCATCAACGCCCAGAACATCAGTTGAAGACGCATACAAATATGTTCAATAGTAGTACAAAACAGTATACAAGCCAAACATAGCTTTCCAAGGACAGGACTTCCATATAAGTAGTTTCAAAGTCATTCAAAGTCCAAGCATAACAGCACATCCTTCTACAGAATAAACCAAATGAAATACATTCTTTGACAGCATTAACACAGCTTTTTACAAGCTTCTTGTATTGCATAACAGTGCAAAAATGTGTCTTCACCCCAACTGCTGTTCTGGGCATTGATGGTTGTTTGTTGTGTGTGTCAGGGCCAGAGGTAACATCTGACACACTCTCCCGAGTAGGCTACATAAGTGTTAGCTGCTCAAATCATTCCTTGTAGTACCATACCATTAGTAGAATAGAATATATTTATTAGTATGATGACAATAAAGATATTCTATTCTACTAATGGTATGGTACTACAAGGAATAATTTGAGCAGCCAACACCTATGTAGCCTACTCGGGAGAGTGTGTCAGATGTTACCTCTGGCCCTGACCACACACAAACAACCATCAACGCCCAGAACATCAGTTGAAGGCGCATACAAATATGTTCAATAGTAGTACAAAACAGTATACAAGCCAAACATTGCTTTCCAAGGACAGGACTTACATTTAAGTAGTTTCAAAGTCATTCAAAGTCCAAGCATCTTAATCTGCTCTCCATTCGTGATCAGCAAGGTCTGCTATGAGTGTAAGGACTCGGGGGTTCACTGGGAGCTGTTTTTTGTTTTTCCTTGATTCGACTTTGGTGCCTTTCTCAGGGTTTATGCTGAAGAAGCACCTAGAACAGAGAATTAAATTACGGAATGTGTTTCTCACAAATATATACACTAATTTAAGGGATGGTTCACACAAAAAAATGTAATACTGCCTACCGTTGCATGAACTTTAGAGTAGAACCCAGTTCCAAAGGGTAGTGAATGTTAAAACAGTAGTAACTGCCAAACATCATGCACAATGCAGAGATGAAAGTCGAAATGTGTGGAGTTGTTATTTTCTGGTCAATGCTCAGCATGAACATTTTGGATGCGTAGCAGGAAGATCCTACAGACAAAAGCAAACAATAAAATTAACTTTAACAGTCACTTGGCGGAAGATATTTTGAAGAATGTTTGTAACCAAACAGTTGTGGGGCACCATTAACTCCGGTAGTATTTTTTTCCTGGAAGTCAATGGTGCCCCACAAACTGTTTGGTTACAAACATTCTTCAAAATATATTCCTTTGTGTTTAGCAGAACAAAGACATTTACGTTTGGAACATCATGTGGTAGAGTAAAAGTAATAATGTTTGGGTGAACTGTCCCTTTAAAAAAATATGACACAGAATGTTATTCATTCAAACTTACCGCAGACAATGATGCAGGGTGTTGCTGGTAACTTGTCTACCTCCACATCTTCGACAGGGTAAGACTCTTCCACATACTGAAACATCACCTCTTCCTTTTCATCGAAGTAGGCAAGCAGAAGAAGCACCACATCTTTCAAATCTTCACTGCATCCCTCAGTTTGGCACCTCATAACTTCTAGTTTTGCAGCAGCTTGCATTACTTTTGTCTTCTTTTCTGCACCAACTGTTTTGAGAAAGTTCAGGAGCCGCTGTCCTTTTTTATCCAAGCTTTTAAAGAACATCTCCTTCAGATCAATTCCAGTCAGCTGATTGAAGTGTACACATATTCCATCCTCTTGAAAGAGAAAAGGCCAGTTCTCACAAAGCTGTTGTATGCTTGCTCCGTTATTTATGTCTTTGCGTTGAGAGTAGTATGTTGCTTTCATAAGGTTGCTAAGTTCTTCTGGGTCAACGTTTGTTGTTTTAGACATGATCTTCATCCGTTCTTGTTGATCCAACTGGCTCTCTTTAGTCTCATTGAGCGGCATAAATTTTAAATTCCAGTTTACACAGCCATAGGTGTCTTGAACCACTGCCTTTTTTTCAGGAGAAATCTCCTCTGTGTCAGAGTCTTGTTCTGTTGCGCTTTCTGATTTTTGGCACGTTGGGTCTCTTCACATTTTCGATGCGATTCTGAATTTGCTTGACCAGCGAGGTATATCCTGAACCGATAATATCCCCTTCGATGACATCCTGCAAGGATGCAGGGTATTTGCCCACCATCTGTTTGGCAATAGCTGTAGAGCTTTGTTTACTGGGACAGTCACATACCTTCATCATTTCAGACACGACAATTCTGACCATATCTCGTCGCATTCTTGGACTTGGTCTTTTCTTCCTTTCTAAAGATTGAGTCAATTCTTCTGGAAACTTCTGCCATGGAATCTTAAAACTGTCTGCCCAGTCCGAAACAACTCTTGAAGTCTTGCCCAACGATGGGGATGATGAACATGAAGCACTGCTGCTCTCTCTGGAACTTGACGAGCTTTCAGCACTTAGTTCTAAAAACACAGAGGTAAAAAATGAGTTATTTGATCACTTATGATACCAGATTATTTAGGAAAACTATAATTTTTATACATTATGAAATCAAAGGATGAAATGTACTTACTGATATGGCTCCAGGCAGATACAAGTTTTCTGGCCTGAATTGGTCGTAATGCTGGCAAGAGATCTGATTCTTGAACGTATTTAAAATCCTCAGGTGATGTTGCTCCAAGTGAAGTCAGTGTGTCCACAACTGTTTGCAGCAACGAGGGTGAAAGATCTTTCAGTACCTCAGCAATTGCACTGGTTACTACACTGCTGTGTTCCGATTCATCCATGACTAAAACAGAGAACAATTTGTTGTCATTAAAATGTATTAAAGGTATAAAAGAAATATGTATCACATTTTGGTTTGTATTATTTAAGTTTTTGCATTGATTATCAATCCAATCTAATGTTACAACAATGTGAGACTTGTACTGAACTAATGTGACACTACGCTGTGTTTCAGTGGAACTACCCTACATCCTTGCAACATGTACGACGTCAATGGGTAAAAGTCAAGCAAGTTCTCAATGTTCAGACAGTGAACTCTTTCGCTGGTATTTCTAAGCGAATACAAATGATACTCAGGAAGAAAATCAGCTATAAACACCCTGGTCAGCAGATGAACACGCTCCTCTGTGACAAACATGAGCAGAAGTTCACCAAACTCCACTGTCTCATCATTTCTAATGATAAACAGTTGGCCCTTTTTGAATACAGTTCCTTTATACTGTATTTCCACAGAAACCTTTGTTTCTATTTCACTGAAGCTGAACTGACTAACTGCATCTTTGACCGTTTCACTGTAAAGCTCAGAATAAAATGAAGAACAGTCTTTCATTTGCAAACATGGGGGAGAAGACCCAGCTGTCAAATAAGCCTGAAACAATTGATGCCTTTCAGAAAGGGTGTGACACAAGTTTTTGAAATTCTTCAAATGTCTGGCACACCTTTTGAAGTAACTATGTTTACTTTCAAACCTCATTGTCCATAATCTGATCAACGGACCAAATATGAGTATCAGACCTGGATAGTGTCGCAGGTAATTATGTTTTGGTTTTAGATTCACTTCTGGAAAAGCTAATTTTCTAGACTCCAACTATTCTTGGATAAGAACATTCAAATAAGCAACCTGTGACACAGAGATTTTCTGAGCACAAATCAGTTCAACAATGTCCTTTAGCTGTAGAGTTAATTGCCAAACTTCATCAGCAGGATCCATTACTCTATCACCAAGTATAACAGGTAGAAGCCGTAAAAAATTCCAATTTTGAATGGCCTGACCTGCCAGCTTAGTTCCATGTTTACTGACCTCACAAGGTTTTGTTAAAGCATCCGAGCCATTATATTTGAACTGCCTGATTCGACGGTTAAGAATTGGGTAAGTGAACCACTTCTTCTTAACAAAGTACTTGATGTAAAGAGCAACATCATAAGACAACACGCCTTCAAAAATATCGTGACCAAGGCAAGGTGGCAAGCCAGGTTGGCACACTTTAAAGTTCTTCAAACAGTTGAAAACTGAATCGAACTTTATGCCTTGAACAGTTGCATTTTCTGTCTGTAACTGGTTAACAGCAGCACTATAGCCCTCAACAGTGCGTGGTGGACCACATACATTTGGGTCAACACTTTGGAATTTATCTCTGGTAATTAGACAGTACCTGCAAAAATAGCTGGACTGACTGAAGTTTTCTGTGAAACCACCAATGCAGTGGGATCCTAAATTGTCTCCAGCAATGCAGTAAAGAGTGCCTTTTATAACAGATTGATCTGACAAAGAAATCCCATTTTCCTCAAGGTCTTTCAGGTCTGCTATTAGCTCTGAGAAAACACTTTCATGGCCAAAGTATTTAAAGTCTTTCTCTCTGCACAACATAACCAGCTGCATATGTTCTGTGTTTGACCTGAGATGAACTGGCAAATTAACAAGAGAGAGATATACAGCCAAGATGCTGTGTTTCTTTCGTGCAGAACCTAAAGGGTTTACCACCTCAAAAGCATCCTGATAAAGGAGTAGCTGGAGACTTGGGTTGTCTTGAGAGACATCTCTGCACTTCAGTATTTGGCCATCTGTGCAATCAGAAAGTACATCAGGAGAGTTTGTTTCAGGCAGGTGCATCGAAATGCAATTACTCCCAAACTCTGAATTTAACAGACACTTCAATGTCTCTTTCACAGGTACATAGTATGCAAATCGCTCTGTACGATTCACATCTCTACCTAAAAGTATTCTTTTTGGTTCAACATATTTGAAAACTTTTTTAAAGGTCTGACCCCTTGAGTACTCTGTTCGCATAGGTCCCTTATGACAAACAGAAAACAAGTCTGATTCCTGCACAGTAGAAAATATTTGAGAAATAGTCTCTGTGGGTAACGACAAATTCTGCAGAAGTGAATGTAGCTTACTAAAAGTATATATCTGTCCCAATTCATAAATATTTTGCATCTCATCTACAATATTTTGTATTGTAGACGCTGGGAGAAGAAACTGACCTTGTAATTTCAGATAAAATAAGCTAACATTTCTCAAATACAAATCATCAAAATTTTGAAACAAACCCGTTTCACTTTCTTCTGACACACATGCATCTAGGTCAACAGGACATTGCTCAGTTGAAACAGACGGTATCTCTGATGCAGAATGCCGATGTGAATCGCTAATGCTGTTTATGGAACAGTTCCTGTGCTTCTTAGACATATGACTGGTAAAAGAGGACATGATTTGAAAAGCACTTTTGCACCCTCTCACTGGACAGTTAACTGCACGTCCTTCCTTCATATGGTTCTTTAAGTGAGCAACAAGACTGGTCACATCCTGGCACTGATGACTACATAGTGAAATACTGCATGTCAAGGCTGTATCAACCACTGCATGTGCAGTCACAGCAGTGGTAGAGCTGTTATGGCGCCGATAGAAATGGCTCTTGAATGCTACATATTTGGAAAATAACTGTTTGCACTCAAATGCTGCACATTTGAAAATGGCGCGAGGTTCGTTACGATGCAGTCTGCAGTGCAGAACATATTCCCTCAGACTTTGCACTGTTAAACTACAAAAACAACAAGTGTACATTTTAATTGGTTTTCAAAACGTACTCATCCTGAATTCAACATGTAACCAATGCGAGATATCGTTTAAACATGAAGTTTGCCTAGCAAAATGTCATAGAACGACATCCTACTACTAAACCTATTTACAAACGTTTAAAATCAAATACATTTGAGCGAATTCGTGTATTTCCAATGAGTAAGTCTACTGTATATATTAAAAAGAGAAGACGTTAGCTTCCATCAAGACAGCAAACAGTTACGATAACGACATGCTAGTAGGCTATATGAAAATAAAATAAACGCTTTACAACACACATGCTGTAGTCAACAGCTTGTAAAAATATTATTTAACTTCATCTTCTTTATTTGTGCTTACCAGACAGATTTTGTGTGGGGAAAAATGTTCCGTTTTCAATTTACGGGCTGTGACTTTCTTCTAGCTTGCTGTACTGTCTGTTCCAGAAAAACCGCCAGTTAAACGCTTTACAACACACATGCTGTAGTCAACAGCTTGTAAACATATTATTTAACTTAATCTTCTTTATTTGTACTTACCAGACAGATTTTGTGTGGGGAATTTTTTTTCGTTTTCAGTAGCTTGACGGTCTGTGACGGTCTGTGCTTGCTGTGCTGTCTGTTCCAGAAAAACCGCCAGTTCAAGGGCAAAAGGCGCGAGCGCACGTGATGCAACTTCCTGAGCGCTTATTGGACAATTCAAAAGATAATAACTTCAAATCATAAAATGTTTGTAAAAATATGGTTTCTTTATATTATGCAGCGTCGTGGTACATATGGGACAACTGAAGAGCCAATTTAAAAAAAGACTGAGCTTCAACACACACAAATTATCTTTTTCATCAAGGAGTCATTGAAACAATCTAATCTGGGAGAACGAGGTCTTTTCAACGGCTCTTAACCCTTCTATTATATTGCGGGTCAATTTGACCCATTTACAATTTTGAGTTGTCTAAAATACTAGTTAAACTCTCGTTTTCATCATAAAATTAAATGAATTTTCCACATTTAGGGTCATGATGAACCTAACTGCAAAATATGGACACTGTGTTGTAGAATGTCTGTGTAGATTTTGTATTTATACTAAGGTACTGTACCAGAGGCTTTACTGTATCGTCAATGAAGTACGTGTTCAAGGGTGTTGTTAGGCCCGACTCGCAGCGGAGGGCCGGCAAACCCTGGAACACGTACTTTTTGACGATACAGTACTGCCTCGAGTACCTTATTGCTTTTATGATACGGTCACCTGCGACATTATAGTAACTAAATAAATATTGCTGCCTTTCAGCACAAAATAGTTATAGCCAACATGTTGTGTATCGCATTTCAGTGGCCGAGAGAAAATAGTCCCGTACTTGTGGCTGTTGCTATGCAACGGACAAACAGCATTGTGAACGTCCTGTTTGTTAGCCTAGCTACCTAGCTAGCTAGCTAGAGATCTCGCACCATCTCATTCATTCACATTGATTAAGTTGTCTTTGGATGGTCATACAAATTGAAAAGGTAGTCTATAGTAAATTAAACAGAAAATAAAACCGTATCTAACAACGTTAATTATCTCCGTGATTGTATAGTACATTTTTATTGTTGCATGTGCTGGTCTGCCAACTCTCGCGTATTGGCCGTGAGACACGCATTTCAACAAGTTCACACGCTCTCAGCCACACCGTATTTCTTAGCTGAGAAGCTAATGCCAACCAAGTAGTTCTGTTAACTGTCAAGTTCTATCAATGTTTTTTGAAAAGTTGGTAGCCCTGTTCTTGCTATAGCTTGTTCTGGTAATGCTAGCTAGGCGTTAGCTAAATATTTTAACTGTAAGGAAACATAATAATAACCCATTAGGTCAAATTTACCCAGCCTTCTGGTCAATTCAATATGAACCATATTTGAGTTGAATGATAAACTTGCTGGGTTACAATCTTGCTGGGTTAACCCAACGTGTGCACAGGTTAGCAGGTTAAATGTAGGAGAGATGTTCTCTCCTATATTTAACTTGCTAAATGACTAAATGTTAACCAGCCGCTGGGTTTCAACCCAGCATTTTTTAGTGCAGGCTATTTTCATATCATCGAGAAAACACATGGGGTAAAAACATTTCTAACAGCATGCATCTGTATACAGATACAAACACAGTAATTTACCGTTTAGTTTTTTGTGTACTTTACTGTTGTTTTTATGGTAAAATAATTTAGTTTTTACAAAGCAATAATGCAAAAGTTATAAAACTTTCTTGTATTTATATGTACAGTACTTATCTGTGAATTCAACAGTTAATTCATGTTTTATAATTAACAGTTTTTTACTGTTGCTACTTTACAGTTTTTCACCGTTACATTTGTTTTTTACGGTGAAATAATATATTTTTTACAAAGCAATAATGCAAATGTTATCGAGCTTTCTTGTATTTACATCAACAGTACTTATCTGTGAATTCAACGGTTAATTCGTGTTTTATAATTAACAGTTCTTTACTGTTGCTAATTTACAGTCTTTCACCGTTAAAGCTACTGGAAATCTGACTCAAAATGAAATGATTCTATCAAAGAATAACACTTGTTTTCACTTAACAAGGCAACTGCAGTCAAAGTACACCAGGTTTCAAAATACTGGCTATTATCGACATTATAAAAACAGCGTAGACTTATGTTTCAGGTATTTGCATGCAAAACATGCAATCCACCTTTTACACTAAATGTCTTGGTTGGGAACTGTATGTCCACATATAGCCTGGCTTCCATCCCAACTTCGCCCCGCCCAAAAACATTTGGTCGGGAAGTTGGGTCTGGAGGGGCTTGTATTGGGGACAAACTATATAAAACCAGGAGCTGGGCGGACCAATGAAATTGCCAGGGCGGGCCTTTAGGATGATGGACAGATGATCAACAGTAACGTAATCAACAACGTTACAAAAGAGCGCTTGGGTTGACTTCATTTTCAACAAACAACATATTACATTGCTATGATTGGTTGTAGGTCTATCCAATTGAGCGAAGTGGCATTTGTTTTACGAGTTCGGTTGAAACATGCCCCATAGTCACAGCCCAACGGAGAGTTATCAGACTCGTATTCTGACTAGAATTATGAGTATGACAAGATCAGGCTGGTCCACATATACAATAATGTTTAAATTCAAACACATTTCAGTAAAAAGCAAATCAGTTTTAGTGTTTACTAAAGGAAGTACAGTAGAAACACAGTATACAGTAATAGAACAGAAAAAGTTTTACAGTAATGCTTACAGTGAACAAAATATTGGTTTGTTGAAAGATGTGTATAATGGAGGCAACCGTTGACCACCTCAACTTGGGTTGCACTCTTTCACCAGCCTCTCTTATAGTGGTTGATTACATGGTCAATGATAGTGGTACGAAGTTCATCACTGACGACTGTTCTTGCAGCCCTTGGAATGCCACCACCTCTACCTTGCCCTCTCCTTGGGCCTGCTCTTATCCCCAGCCTTGCTCCTCTCACTGCACCTGCACCTCCTTCTGCGTCTCTCACTGCTTCTGCACCTCTCCCTCCATCTCTCACTGGGCCTGCTCGAATCTCCCTGAGCCCCTTGCTCTTCCTCGTCCAAACATTACAGTGTTTGTATTTTTCTGTTTCCAAAAACAGCACTCCTCAAAGTCCTTTTATAGTAATTGAAGGAAATAACCCCTGCCACTGAGTCTAAGCTAGAATGGAATCAGCTGTGGTTTGCCCACTTTACCCAACATCAATCAGATGTGTGTCAGTTTTATTTATTTTTTCAGCTGACATATGTTGTTTTTGAACTAACATCATTGCAGAAGCAGATGTTTTTATACTGTATCTAAGGTTTGGATAATTGTTTTTGCTATTGTGGGATGTTGTGTGTTAACATTCGTAAATACTACACAAACAATCCATCATTTTGTTGGGAGGTATAGCTTGTTTGAAATATGTGAATTGTATGGCCAAAAAAGACTGATGCTGTACTAATTATGTTCAGAGTTTTGAAAATGTGACAACTGTTTGGACAAATGCTTGTTAGCGACTGAAACTGTCCCAGCTGGCAAGTTGATTCCGCGCCGGAACTGGCCCGAATGTTGGGCAGCATTCGGGCCAGATCCGTAAGACGGAGTTGGGCCGGTGTCTTTTTGCAACGCGGCCCAATGCTGGCGCGGATCCGTTTTACGGATCCAGAACGGAACAGGGCCAGGACTGGCCCAGACCCGTAAAGCGGATTGTCCCGCATTGCAAAAGGACACCGGCCCGGCTCCGTATTACGGATTCATTTATCAAGTAAAATGGCCCATGCAGTTGCTGCCAGTTAGGCTATATAATTCAGAGCATTGAAAACATAGAACCGATGTCACAGAGCAAATAATACCGTCAAATGTTGTTGTATCTTAGTATTCAAACTCCATGTTGTAAACAGGTGACTTACATTAGAAATAACATCTCTTGCATACTTTTCAAAAGGGTGCATTTTTATTTAAGAAATAATAAACATAAGTAAAACATTAAGTACAATTAAGTATATAAAATGTATATAGGCTATACATGTGACATGTGTAGAGGGATGTACTCAGACATGTAGAGGGATGTACTGAGACTTGTAGAGGGACATCCTCTACATGTCTGAGTACATCCCTCTACATGTCTGAGAACATCCCTCTACATGTCTGAGAACATCCCTCTACATGTATGAGAACATCCCTCTACATGTCTGAGAACATCCCTCTACATGTCTGAGAACATCCCTCTACATGTCTGAGTTCATCAAGGCAGGTGGAGCAGTAGATGACCTGTGGTAAATAAAGGTAAGAGTACTTTACACACACATAAGTACATTTTTATTCACAAAGTAACATAACATTTTCCATTGCCTGTGTTTGGAATTAAAGGTATTCATTTTGCTAAAAAAAAATTAAGCTAAAAAGCATTGTAGAACCCTTAAACACCTGCTGCGTTCCCTACGTCCACCCCCACGGTCAGATGCAAGGTTGAACCATCGGATTGTGTGCTTAGTGATTTCGGTGTCTGTGGCCCCACTGCAGACACTGCACCTCCTCACTGCACCTGTAAAAAAATTACAGACACTCACATCCCCATCAACAAACAGTGCCTATTTATCTAGTTACATCAACTCAAAATAATGAAAAGAAGATTTTGAGGGAACCAATTTTCTACTCACGCATGAGTACAGCCTTTGCCTTCATTTGGCAAAACTTTTTTTTGCCATTCACGCCCTTCCAATTTATTCTTTTGGCAACACTGTCGGAAAACATGTGGGCCAGGATGTTCCAAGTCACCTTTCTGGTGTCCTGTCCCCCAATTGAAGCTAGAACTGCAATCTGTTGTATGAAAAACAAATATTAGGAAATCATCACTTGAATTACTCTTTTTGAAAATACGATCA
The DNA here is from genome assembly GCF_054491055.1 of Hypomesus nipponensis. Taxonomy (NCBI): domain Eukaryota; kingdom Metazoa; phylum Chordata; class Actinopteri; order Osmeriformes; family Osmeridae; genus Hypomesus; species Hypomesus nipponensis. The sequence goes on along the minus strand of NC_140362.1, from coordinate 6,815,886 downwards.
CAGTGATATGCACTCTGAGCAAAATAGTTAAATGGAAAGACAGACAATATGTACCATATTTTTTTTTGCAGCAGCATGACACTCCTCCTGAAGCCAGGCTTCAAAATCATCTACGTCCCCTAGAGTCTCCAAAGGGAAAGACACATCCACTGGCATTTCAGAAGGGCATGCTCTTTCATTGCCATCTATTTTAGCAGCCAAGTGGTTGATCATTGAGAGCATCTGTGTTTGTTGGTGCTTCATATGCTCCAACAAGGTGAGCATTTGCAATTGGCCTGCTGCAAATAAGATAATAAAAGCAAGGGAAAAAACAGATATACTGTCAACATGACCAACTAAAGATTGAGCATAAGTAAATGAGTGCAGACAGTTTTACACAAACCACACAAATATGTAACAATGGAGCTTACCACTGCATGGGATTGGTCCAATCCCAGACCTGGCCACTCGGCATGTTGGTGTAAACAGGCGTACACCATCCCCTGTGCACCCACTTATGTAATCCCCTGGAGAGGAAGCCCTAGGACGTGGTGGAGGAGGATTCATTGAACTTCCAGGTCGTGGTAGAGGGTTTAAGGGAGTTATAGGTGGTGGTGGAACCTGTGGTGCCTGGTTAGACAGTGACACAGTTGGACACTGCCGAGCTGGCTGGGGGGTTGCCTTCTGTGAGACAGGCTCATCACTTTCCTCCCCATCGGTGTCACCAAATAAGTGCCTGAATTAAAATAAACAAGACCAAACAGATCATTTAGTTTTAAATGTTTGAGTGGAACAAAAAATGTTTTTCTGTCATGCTGAAACTAACCTTGGCTTGATTTTTCTCCGTGGTCTGAGATCATCCTCAGACTCGGACTCTAAGTCGGACGTGTTGCAAGTCAGTGACTTCCTGAGTGACTGTCTTGCTGACAAATAGTCATCTAGAACATATAAACACTGTTAAAAAGGCAATAGTACTTATTTGTTATGTTGCCAAAACAGAGCATGTTTTGGATAATGACCATATTTGGTAATTGTTTGGTCATGTGACTCCACTCCACTCAGGGCCGCGTTTGTGCAATGGGCAGGAGGGGCTGCTGCCCCGGGCCCCGGCCACTAGGGGGCCCCGGCACGGGAGATAAAAAAAACACAACAAAAATCTATATTTTTTGATGCATTTACCCACCCGTAGTGAAGTCCACGTTCTCTTAGCGTCACGTGTCGTTGCCGGTATCAAATCATGCAAGACAACAATAGGTGCGTTCGACTTCATGCATCGCCGGCGTCGCCTGCAGCCCGGCTGACTTGAAGCAGCCAATGGCATTCTCAGCTTCAAGGCAGCCGACTGCAGCCGGCTGTCGGTGCCGCCGGCGCTGCATGAAGTCAAACGCAATTAATGGCTTCGCAAGAAGGTGATGTCAAACGAGTTTGACCTGCTTCGCCAAATTGACTTCAACGATTTGATTCGTGACTTTGCCTTCGAAAAAAGTAGACGAGTGGACTTAAACTAGTCCCACACTGATTATCTAGCCCAGTGGTTCTCAATCCTGGTCCTCGGGGCCCCTGCCCTGCATGTTTTAGATGCATTTATTTCCCTGCTCCAACACACCTGATTCAGATAAATGGACATCCACGCCTCCATTCTTTCCCATTCTAATCGGATGACCCTCAGTGATTAAAAATTTCCCGAACCCCCTCTATAACACACTGACTGATCAAAACATGGGTTTCTGACACATTTCACCTAAAATTGTGAACTCTAAATGAGATTATAGAGTAGCCTATATTTTGTCTGTGAACACAAGGCAATTGGTCACTGACTACAGAGTTGCTCAAATGTGTTTTATCACAGGCATAGAGAAATATGACGCCATATTGGGGTGCATGTCTGAAAGGGTAGCTTTTGGGTTACATACCACAAGTTTTCAGAACTGTGCAGTCATGTTGTTCCCAGTCCTCTCCAGGCTCCTCTCTTCGTCTGACTGCTCTATTTATCCTGTCATCAGTGGTGTAGCATGGCCAAAATGATGCTCCATCTCTGTACCAGTCAGATGGTACAACTGAAACAGTTTTGGTCTGGATAAATTTTACCAAGTGATACATTCTGAAAGAGAAAAACAAAATGTCAGTCATTCATTCCATTTGTATCCCAGTGAAGAGAAATATTGTATCTTTGCACTTAAAACAAGTCCAGGACCCTGCTTTCTTGTCTTACAATAGTGTAAAATGTTGTTTGTTGTTGCCAAAACAATTCCCAGCTGGCACTAAAGTGCTTCACTTTGTCAGTGGTGTTAGGAACAAGAGCATTATATAGGGTCTCTATTATTTACATTTATTAATACATACATAATACATACATATTATATGATAGATCAGAATCAACGAATTAATTGCCGTTACAAATTATATGGTGAAATAATAAAATACAATACAATGGAAAGTGCATAATTTTTTGATTTGCCGTTGCCATGCCCATCCATATCCTGTCTGGCTAAAGGTAGAGCTATTCGTGATACGTGAGCAGTAACGGACAGCGACGTTGATAAGAACAGTTTTACCCAACATCGAGGTAAGCGTGATAATATAAAATATCTAGGTGCAACAAGTAATATTTAATTAAAATAATGGAACACAGTGTATTTGTTACGTTTGTGTTGTAGCTCGTACACTGGCAAATCTGGCTAATTTTCCGTCATAGCACTGATCAGTTGCTAGGCTACAGTAGACAAAGCTAGAGCTACTACTAGCTTCGCTGCTAGTGAGTAGTTTATTTTACAGCAGTTCTCCCAGTCGTGGTTTTACAATATATTTTATAATTGTAGAATGAACTGACCAATCGGCTATATGTGATATATATATATATATATATATATATATATATATATATATATATATATATATATATATATATATATATATATATATATATATACAAGCTACTAGCAACAGGTCTAGCCATAAAGAGGCTAGAAATGCCCGGCCAGTACAGTAGTACTAGTAGAGGCTACAGTAGTTACAGTAGCTTCGCTAGCTCTAACTATTTAACAGAGCACACCACTGGATCGTATTCGATGTACAGTACATTGCTAGCGCCATCTAGCTACAGCAGTTAGTCTACCCATTATATAAGGAAATGGACACAAGAAGGTTATAAACATTTATCTACTTACTCAACGTTACTTTGGAAAAAGCTGGTAGACCATCTAGTACTGTAAGTGTCCTCGAACAAACTGCCAAAATAACGGCTTTTGTCCGAATGTTTAGCCACAAATTCACGAGACAGCCATCTCGTGCTATCAGCTTGCCGCTTGTTGACTATTAAGGGACAACATTTAGAGTCAATGTTTGTACCGTTTTAACGTTGTTTTTATATACAGTTTGGGATGTAGAGTAATATACGAGGTCTATCGGTATACTGCAAAAGTAAATATGTAATTAACTGATAGTTGCCATGCACTTCTAAAAGTCTTAACAGCAATCCTATATCAAATGATGTCAAAAAATCCTTCAAGTCATGAGATGTTACTGATTTGGCTATGAAACCAACTAAACACCTCCTTAATTACTAAAGTAGGCCTGTTGGATTACTCCTCCTCGTCTAATGTTATGTTCTGATTGCCAGTGGGCTGTTGGTGATGGTGACTCTTATTTAGCATGTTATAAGCAAATCTTTAACATGGTTCTGTAGCAAGATGAGTTTAATGTTATTGGCTGTTTCTGTAAGAGTGTCTTACTTACTACTTTTATTTTCCAGTGAGCAGAGCATTGAAGATTCTTCCTGGTGATCTGCTGTACATCATCAACCGTGTTGGGGACTTCTGTGTGCTTCTTCTTACCTCCTGTTATAACAACCATTCTCCATTCCACAAACATAACTGTTGTCTCTACTCATTTGTCAAAATGTGTACAGCAATCAAGTGCCAAGAGGGTGTGGGCTTTCGTTCAAACAACAACTATACCAGCTGATTTTACAATTGAGTGCTGCTCTTTATTAATTGGGAGCCACAAAGTCAAATCAGATGGTGTAGTGCTTGGTTACTTTAATGTCTTACAAAGTTATGTAAATGTTTTGTTAGCATGGTAGGCAATTTGGAGACAACCTGGCTGGTGTGTCACTCCAATGTTATCAATCCATATAGCCTCTCTATTATAATTGCACATCTTCATTACAATTTCCAGAGGGCTCATCCCATGAGCTCCGCTAAGGATATCCCTCCTAGAAAATGCACATTTATGTTGGTTAGAACAGACTGTCAATAAATCTGCCTTCTTACAAGTTTCAGGCTTTTAGGCTTAACATTATACATAAACTGACTTGTTAATCACACATTGTGGTGCTAATTGTGTGTTATTGTTTAACCACCCACATGTGGCTGCACAGAGTTTGCAAACCATGGTTTCTGATGTTGGATTATGGGGTAGATTGCCTATAATTGGCCTTGTGTATATCAGGGTGAAGGCTATGAATGCAGGTAGGCCTATGAGTGTGTAACCCATTGACATGTCTTACAATAAAAAGTAACACACAATGGGTTAAGGAAAATGACAATAACGTAGGCTAATAGACTATTGAATATGCAAGCAAGCTGTCTTTTAAAGACTCAATGTCCAATACTTCGTCTGGGAATGTGTCAAACTAGTTTAAAACTCGATTAAGACGCCGTCAAAAAGACTGAGCAATTTAAATGTAAAATTAATGATAATTTTGAGAAATGTCCGAATCCGTTCCAAAAACGGGCCAGTTCCGTAAAATGATACTAAGAATGTAGGATTTGTATCAGATCTGGAACGGATCCGCAAAACGGATGCGATTGTTACGCGGATCTGCGGCACTCAGCCGGATCCGGCGCGGAATCAGCTGCTATCTGTGGTGCTTCAACCATCTTTTTCTCAGTAGCAATAGAACATACAGGGGATATATTTGGGGTATGCTTGCCTTCGGCGAGCACAAACCATTCCCAGATAGCAAACAGACGTTGAATTGACGTTGAGTTTTGGTTATATTGATCGGTTTCCGTCGGATAACCTAAATTCAACGTTGAATCGACGTTGTAAGTGGTTGTTCTATCAACGTCGTGGAACGTCGTTCCAACAACATCGATTCAACGTTGCTTTTGATTGTTTCAACATCGTTCACAACTGTTGAATATGGATCGGATTTGTTAACAAGTGGGTACAGTACGTAGAATAGGGATTTTGCAGCATAGACTTCGACCCCACATTTGAAAAGTGCGTGATGCGAGCTTCCTTTAAACGGTTAGTTTTTCTACATTGGGCCTATATAGGCTACAATTAATACGACGCCTAAAAATAAACCTAGACAGGCAACTTCATATCACCTTCTTCTATTGTAAATTGTTGTAACATGATCATTCGCATTACAGTGAGGAAGATGGGTTGGCTACAATTGCCGTGACGACGTCGTTCTGGTCATGGGACCACAGATCTCGAGTGCATTTTCATTTTAACAGTTTGTAACCTATTGCAAGTGACAGTTTTGAAATATATAGCTACCACATGGATTTCAATCATAAATGTAGGCTATGTCATGTAATTAATTGGCAACACAGCCTTATATCATAGTAGTCATTCATTTTTTTTATCTACAGAAACTATTTGGGCTACTAGCTAAGATACTAAAATGAACTTGGAATAATTTCCATTCTTTACTATAAAAAATTACAGAAGCAATCAATTGGTGATGTGTGACATTATTAAGCAAACATTATTGGTATAGCAGACCAAAGCTGTATAAATCATACATTGTTATGCTGCAACTTTTCTAGTACACATTAACTTTCACCTACTACAGATACCACCACCCCCCCACCCCCACTCAACGCTTTCAACTGCTTGTTTCCCCGCAGTGGCTGGCGGGTCTGTGTCCAGCGCCCACCATGGCTGCAGGTCCAGCCTGCCCCCCCCCCCCCCTGCAAGTGTCTTTGTAAATGTTGTTGGGCTTATGTTCTGAGGTTTTCTCTCCTCCTCTCTCATGTTATGCTGTAACTTTTCTAGTTGAAGGCAAAAATGGCTGCCTAGGTAGGCTCTCCTGCCAAAGTAAATTCCTTGTCTGTGCAAACTTTCATGGTGAATAAACACCAATTCTGATGCAAATTTGAGCTCCAATAATTTAAGAGTTAAATGTGATGAAACGGCAAATCTCCCTTGAGTTTCATTTCCAAAGACAAATAATCACAGGATATCACAGTTCTGAGTGAACCTAACTAACATTTTGGAAAAGAATACACAACTACAGCAATTGCAGAATAATAATAATAACTGTATTGATACAACACATTTTCATACAGAGATTGCAGCTCAAAGACCTGTCCATAAAAATGCTAGTGAGAAAAGATACTATGCAGGTCTGCTTTTGCCGTGATCTATCCCCCCCCACACACACACACTGAAGCAGCACAGCTGGCAGTGGATGCTTCTAGGACTTCGGCCTCCTGGCCATGAACTTCCTCTGCTAGCCTTCCTCGCTGCTAAGAGAAAAGAAGGAGAGACACAGATGAAAATTTGCAGCCAATTCTAGATATGATGTTCATTCTTTGTATTCTAATACAAGATCATTTTCATAGGTTTACTTTCTACAACAATGACATGTCATGAGCAAGTGAGTAATTATATCAGCTTGCTCCATTAATAAAATACTGAAACATAAAATACATATGTAATTCAGATTGAACTTCAGGTACTTCAGCCTTCAGGTACTATGACAACAACAAAAAATGAGTAGCATCGAACCAGAATTGCATTTACACAGGTATATGTAGTATTACAGATGGTATGCATACCAATATACAGTGAGGGAAAATGTTTTGATTCCATGGTGATTTTGAACGTTGCACCAAGTACTAAGTTAGGTTTTGCAAAGGGGTCAAATACTTATTTCACTCCTTAAAAGCATATCAATTTAAAAAAATGTTGACATGCCATTCTGGATTTTTTGTTTGTATTTTGTCTCTCACTGTTCAAATAAACATACCATAAATCAGCAGGGGATCCAAAAACAATCCCCTGACTGTACATACACTGTAAGTAAATACATAATTATATGTAGTGAGACATGTAAATATGAAGTGAATAGGTATGTGGTCTGGGTGTAGTTTTGTAGTTGTATGTGTGGTAGTGCAGTTTCTGTACCTGTTGGTGCAGGAGCAAAGAGGTGGGGGACAAACAGTCTGGTTGGGGTCCCTGGTGATGCCCCGAGCCCTCCGCAGGCTCTCTTATGAGGGGCCAGGAGAGCTCCTCAGAGGTGTGAACAGCCAGGAATTTGAAACTGGAGACATATAGTTAAATTGTATTAGGCTAACACTAGTTTTACAGTAGTATTTAGTAGGTCAATATCTCTACATTAAGAATTCTTGAGGCAAAAGTTACTTTGAGAGAATACATGTGAACACGCTACTAGTGACATCAAGAGTCAATGAGTGGAAAACAAATACTTGTGCATGTTTGTAACATATTCCCTCTGCTACTTATGTACACACAGTACTGGATATAACACATATAGCATAAAAGTACAGGCCTACAATGTAGATTTCCCAATGTAAAATACATTGCAGTGCAATCATGTGAATAAAATCACCTTAACAGCACCGGGTACATTATAATCAGTAACAAAACAAGTGTTATTATTTGTTGCATGTTATTAACATTTACTGTTACAAATTTGACTGGTTCATCCGACTCTGTTGTTCACACTTCTAACGTTGGTTATGGTTACCATACAGTAAGTCACTTATTTTAATGTCTCCATTTATATTGGGTAGAGAGCTAACTAATTTTAACACACCAAAACATAGGCTGTCTAAACACGTAGCCAAACACTGAGGGCACGGGCCGGGCCGTCTCGTGGATGGTTTAGCAACATATTCAAATGCTAACGTTATTCTTTCGCAGTTGGTGGTGGTTTTCAGCAAGATAAGACAGAGAGAGATTAAGAGACTTTTAGAATATAGTTAGGGTTGATAGTTGATAGTTTAATAGTTGAATTTAGTCGTTTAATATTTTATATACAGTAGTTTTTGACAGTTCTTGTTTAGTGTTCCGGTAGCGTTATAGTATAGCTAGTAGCTAGTAAGGTTAGGTTGTTAGTATTTTTAAGCGAAGCTCATAAAGCTAGCTCTAGACGTGTACAGTAACTTACAGTAGTGTTTTTTATATTTCGTGTAATTAATTGTTTAATAGCAGTGTTTTGTACGGTTTTTAAGTCCACAACATAGCTAGTCTAGGTTTTAGCGTCAGTTACAGTAGGTTAGATATAGTACCCAAGGCTGACCATCATCAACCGACAACGCAATTTATTGGCAGGTGAGTACAGTACACAGCCACTACACAATGTTATTACCGTTTAGTATTTACGGTTAAAGTGGGTCTGAGTTTTAAGATATTTACATTTAGGAATCTCAGTAATCTCAGTTTTTCTATTAGAACCATTTGTTAAGGTCAGATTTGCCTATGCTAAATATGACAGTTGAACTTCGGAGCTAACGGCTAAAATCAAACACATTGCGCGAGCGAATGAACTGGCTATAGCTACGAGCTGGGAGTCAACGTTAACTTACACATAGCCTTACGATACTGACGGTAACCTTTCAAACACACGATCACTGATAAACAAATATTCATGTGACAATACAACTATTAATCTACTAAGCATATAGGTAAACAACTTACCAGTTTCTTGTGTTCATCACGAATGACCGCCGTTGTTGAAGTTCATTCATAAACTGCTATGGACGCAAGTGACTGGTACTTCTTTACTGAGTGTACAATTGTCGCGATACTTAACCTCTTCAGTCCCATGATAAGTGTATTTACCAACGAAACCAGAACATTTAGTCTACTGAATTTCCATACTTTAATGCTGTAGAGCAAGACTATATACAGTATATAAATAAAAATATAAATGTTGTCAAAGCATTGTTTTTAAGATGTAGATATATACCCATATAAAAGATTACGTAATATGATATCCTTGTCTTTGTAACTAACTCGTTTTGTCTCTTTTCCCATTTTCCCTATGACCGGACATTGAAGACTCAGTTTCAAGCTCTTCTTAATAGGTAATTCTTACCTTCCCTCGACCTTAACATTATGGCCTCCTATTGGGCAAAACGGAGGCGAATCTTAAGCAAAACAAAGGAAACAGAAAATGATATATTGAGTTTGAATTACAAGTTGCAAATCAGGCCAGAAATGAAAATATATGTGAGACTATATGTGAGACTAATGAGGACAATGAGGAGCGTCCTGTTAACACAATTACAAACGACGAAGAGGTTAGCCAAAGGGCAGATTTCACTGTTTCATCAGATTCAGATGAGAGTGACTCTTGTGAGAGTGACTCTTGTGGAGACATCGGTCTTAAGCTTAAATTGCAACACTGGGCTTCAACTTTCTCTGTGCCTCTCGTTGCAGTAACTGCTCTTCTTCTTATCCTAAGAATGTACCTTCCTAACCTGCCAAAGGATGCAAGGACACTACTTGGTACACAGTCCAAAATAGCTGTGGAAAGACTAGGAGGTGGTGAATACTACCACTTTGGATTAGCAAAGGGGATTTTATCTAAATTGAGTAGCATCCTTTACCTCCCCGATTATCTGAAAGTACTTAAACTACAGTTTAATATTGACGGTCTTCCTCTTTTCAAAAGCTCTAAGATTCAGTTTTGGTCTATTCTATGCATGATTGATTGTGACTACACAAAGACACCATTCATTGTTGGTCTTTTTTGTGGATCTGGAAAACCAAACAGTGTTTGGGAGTATCTGAAAGCCTTGGTGGATGACCTCTCCCACTTGTTAAAGAATGGTGTGACTTATAGAGGTACACCTTTGACAGTCATTGTGTCCTCCTTTATTTGTGATGCTCCTGCACGTGCATTTGTCAAACAGGTAAAATGTCACAATGGCTACTCAGGCTGTGACAAATGCCATCAAGTTGGTGAGTGGCGGAGAAAAATGACATATCCAGAGACCACTGTTAGGCTTAGATCTGATGAGGAGTTTGTTATGATGGCAGATGAGGGTCATCATTTAAACCCTAGTCCTCTCACAGGTATTGTGAAAATGGTGTCCCAGTTTCCTATCGACTACATGCACCTCTGTTGTCTTGGTGTTACTCGGAAATTAATACAGTTTTGGTTAAGGGGCAAAAACTTGACCACACGGCAGCCGTCAAAAGTGGTTTCAGCATTGTCAGACAAATTAATTAATCTTCGTCCACATATTCCAGCAGAATTTGCCCGCAAACCTCGTGGATTGACAGAAATTGATAGATGGAAGGCAACAGAACTGCGACAGTTCATGATTTACAGTGGGCCTGTGGTTCTCAAAGACATTCTTCCACAGGAGCTTTATGAGAATTTCTTATTATTTTCAGTTGGTATGTCATTGCTTCTCTGCCCTAACCTCTCGGGCTCCATGATAGATTTTGCACATAGAATGTTGGTAGCTTTTGTGAGTAATTTTGGTGAGTTGTATGGTAAAGAGGAGATGGTGTTTACCATACATCAAGTAATACATTTGGCTGATGAGTATAGGCAGTTTGGTCCACTTGACAACGTATCTTCTTTTCCATTTGAAAATTTCCTTGGAAAAATAAAAAGAATGTTAAGAAAGCCACACCAGCCTTTACAACAAGTGGTCAAAAGGCTTTCTGAGGTACCTGGTATACTGGTACAACCGCCAGGTGTCCAGCCTGTACTTCTAGACATTCACCAGGAGGGTCCATTGCCACCCCAGTTTAGTCTTGCACAGCAGTATAGGAAGGTTGTTACAAAGGAGTTTTGCCTTTCCACCAAGCAGGGAGACAACTGCATTGCAATAGGACAAGAAATTGCACTGGTACAAAACATACTGAAGTTCAGTGGTGCAGTATATGTAATTTATAGAAAGTTTAACAACACTGAATCATATTTTTCTTATCCTTGTCCCTCCTCATACATCAGTTGTTACAGAGTTTATGGTTTACACAAGTGCTTTGGTGTTGGGCAACTTGAGAATATTAAGAGAACATGTGTATTGTTCCCAGAAAAAGAAAGTTTCATTGCAATCCCCCTTCTTCACCAAGCCTAATAGGAAACAATAGCAAAAAACAAACAAGTGGATGGCAGACCCTAACCCAAATAGGAATAAGCTATGTGTCCTCAATAGAGGGGGCTCATTGATTTGTTGTTTTGTAGCTGGTTTATTGTTTTTGTGTGTTTTCCGTGCGGCTAGAGCAGTGGTCTCGGGGGCACATCCATGGTTTGAGCGGGTCGCCAATTGCTGGTTGCCTCAACATTCCATCGGGCTCAAGTGCATAAATACCCACCGCCAGTATCACACATGAAGACTAGGGTTGAGTTAGTGAATGGGTTAGGTTGCTGGGTTAGGGTTAGCTCCACTTCTGTGATAGGGCTGTCTCTTTCTTGTTTCCACCTTGGGGGTTGGGTACAGCCTAACATAACAAAATAACAATACAAATATTTAAAAAGGATGGCAGAAATCTTTATAAACCAATAAGAATTATAATAATAAATGGCTACAGTTTTTAGGGTGGCCTTTTATCACTCTTTAACACTCTTATCACTCAAAATATGTTATATGCCCTGTTTAATGAATCTCTCTCAAACAAATTCATTCAATTCAATAACTATTAGGTTACCAGATGGCACAGCTGTGGAAAGTGGTGGAATTTCCAGACAAAAGCACTGCAGTTGTTGCATCAAACTGGTTGGAAGAGACAGGACAAGAGAAGACATGTTATTGGCCTCCATATGATGGACAGCGGATGCAAAAAGCAGTAATGAACCACATCCCACCAGGACGAGAGTGGTCCATTCATAAAGGCGTCAGGGTCTTGGCTAACTGTGGTAAGTAAGGTTACTTAAAGAAAAAAACAGGAAAAAAAAAACAGGCTTGTTTAGTTTAATTTACTTAATTCCCTTTCAGCATCCTATCTTAAGGCAAAGCAACATCTCCAGAAGTCTTTGCAGGCAGATTGCCTTACGTCGGACATTCAGTCCGAAGAAGAGAGCAACACCAGGCAAAGAAAAATAAGGTAAATGTCTTGTTGTACAAAGAGTTTGTAATAAATTGAATTTCCTCTTGTACTGTCAATTCACTTTTGATATTTAAACTATGACTACGTAAATATTGCCCAGCTATAAGTGAGTGCATTCTGTTCAGTTAATTTTATTCACCGTAAATTGTTTTGCATATCAATTCCATGTTGGGTTGTGTCACATCACTCATTTTGTTCAAAAGGCCTAATCCACGTTACCTGGAGGATCAGGAGAGTGAGGAGGAACCTGATAGGGGTCCTAAAAGACGAGTGGTCCGACCCACAATAGTCATGCCAGGTATGGTTAAAACAATAGATCCGTGGACTTTACATAAACACACAAGTGTTTATAGCTATAACACTTGTGTATACAACAAAGTATAAAATATAACTTTTTTGGTTCTGGTTTTAGATCAAGTCCTGGCACAACCATCTATGTCCTGGAATTGCTTGTCCCAGAGACCACTTGCAGGTAATCAAAACAGCAATAAATAAATAATAATAATAGCTGTAAAAAGAAACATTTGTAAACTGTGTTATTTGTGCAGACTTGAATAACGACAAGAGACCATATGCATTTCCTTATCACTTCATCATTAATCCTAACATGACACCAATTTTTCATTCTAACCCCTTCTACAACAGGAGGGGTTAGAATGAAAATTTGGTATCATGTTAGGTCTGTTTAGTGTATCAATGTATAGTTCAATTTCAAATAGTATGTTGTTTTCAGAACCAGCTGAAGCACCACGGGCCAGTGAAGGGCAATATGGTCAACCTCAGCCACCTCCCTTCTACCAGGGTAACTACAGGTTTTCTCTTTTGTACTCTTACTTGTACCAAAAAACTAAACACAGATTTAATCAGTACAATATTGTGCAGGATTCCGATTTGGGCAGTCTGAGGATCCCAGGAAGATCATGAGTGGTAAGCATAGGATTTGGAGAGACTTTTCAGTCATATCTCATGACAGATCATTACATTTACATTTAGTCTTTTAGCAGACGGTCTTATCCAGAGCGACTTACAGTAAGTAAGTAAGGACATTCTCCAGAGGCAAGTAGGGTGAAGTGCCTTGCCCAAGGACACATCATTTGGTGTGACCGGGAATCGAACTGGCGACCTTCAGATTACTAGCCCGATTCCCTAACCACTCAGCCACCTGACTCCCGATCATTAGTATTTCTAGATTTGAGAAAATGTTAAAGACTTTGAGTTTGGGTCTGTATTAATTTCCTTCCTCTCCTCCCCTCCCTCTCTTTTATCTGTCCAAAGACCTCGCTCTCAGTAAAGTCCTGCGGGCCCTGGGGGAGCTAAAAGAGGAGGTGCAGGCACTCAGGCAGGAGACGGTCCAGATGAGGGCTGAAATGAAAATTTGGGGGACCAAATCCAAGTCAGGATCCAATGACCCTCAAACTGTTTCCAGACCACCAGTCAGCCTACCCCTCACAACCTTTGCCAAGCTAGAGGAGATGGAGCAGATGCTACTATCGGAGGTGGAGCGGCAAAAATTGGTAGGCACTAAACAAATATTAAATTTCAACCAGAATTATTTTTGTCATAATTATTTACTCACTCAAACTAATATTTCAAATTAAAAGGCTATACAGAGGCCACTAACAAAATGCAAAACAACAAATTAAAGTCACAATAAATATCAACCTCTCTTGGCAACAATAGACTGCTCATCCACTCGTTCTAGACCCTAGCCAATAAGCTCTAACTGTCACAGCTAATACAGTGAGTTCTAAATTAATTTCCATTGTATTTCTGTTTTCTAGACAACATACTATACTGTATTGGGTGGTCACACGGCAAAGGATTTCACAAGGCGTCTGCTCATTCAGACCTTCACAAACTCCTTTGCCAGTTCTCTCAACTGGGCCGGGAAAGGGATGAAGACAGGACTAAAATCCACAAAAGTGCAAGACTGCATGTTCTGAAAGTCATAATAGATTTAAATAAGGATAATTATTCAACTGAAATTTAAGCAATGTGACACCCGAGGTTATGTGTTTGTGCTGAATATCACATGGTTGTGATGTTGCACTGTGATATTACTGTATGTACCATAACCAGTAGGACTTCTAGGGATCCTTTCAAAAGAGACCACAACCATGCATGTACTCCAAATGGTTCAAGAACAGCTTTCAACTTACTTTCGATATGCCCTGGTTTAGGCGTTTTAGGCGAATTTGATAGTATTACTATTCAGAGGTTAACAAAGTAACAACAGATGTTTGTTTTTTTTATTATCATTGGCAACACAATAATTCCCTAACTCCGCTAGACTGTTGTCAAGAAACACAAACATTAACCGACCAGAGTTAACTTACTTTGTATGTCTAGTGCATGTGTAGCCTGCCGAACTGAGACCCACACAGGACACAATTACTTTTCCCAGGTTCGTGTATTAACTGTTACTTTCGCCTAAAGGCCACCCCAAGAAATTATTTAAAACAAAATAATACAAAACAATACGGCAGTGGGCTTAGGACACTGACATTGAAAACAATATACAGTCATGGAAACCCTGGCGCTAGCAGCCACATACGAATCCATAGACATATCCAAAAATAAATTATAAACACAAAACATCATCCAGTCACAAGACTAACAGGTGTAAATCAAACCTTCTAACATATTTTTAAAACGGTATAACAATATTTACCTATATTTAACAAGGTTAACTCCGGCATCCACGAAGGTGCTGCTTTCATGCTTGGCAGAAAAGAAAAAGAGTGAACAACTAAGATGCACCACGCTAACGCCTGGCTCGTCACACCGCCACCTAGTGACAGAAATAAATTAATCTAAATACCTTCAAGGTTTATGACAAAATATACACTGTATTTTCCCCACCCAGCTACAGATGTAAGGTCAGCTACTTTGTATCATTTGCATTAACTGGTATGTAACTAAGTCCCTTATCTGTTTCAGATGCTGTACGGAAGTTATTTCCTGGCGAAACTCATGCTGAGTTTTCTGACACCGTGAA
Organism: Hypomesus nipponensis; assembly: GCF_054491055.1. Taxonomy (NCBI): domain Eukaryota; kingdom Metazoa; phylum Chordata; class Actinopteri; order Osmeriformes; family Osmeridae; genus Hypomesus; species Hypomesus nipponensis. The sequence goes on along the minus strand of NC_140362.1, from coordinate 6,800,855 downwards.
GCGCTGGCTGCGGTATGCGCCAGAGCGAGACGGGGGGAAAGGACGAAAACGCGCTGGAGAGACAAAGGAACCATAGGTCTACTTAAATAAAGTCTCCATTCTACTGAATATCAAACCATGTTTTTCTTTTTATTGTATAGCCTACTTCAATGGTAAATGAGTATGAGTATGTCCAGCTGTGCCAGTATCGTAGCCTCGATAGGCTACAGCCAGTAGCTGAAACTAATGTAGGCCTATCCCAAAGAACAGTAGGCCTAGACCTAATGAGAAACTGCTCCTGCTGGGAAATAGTAACTTTCTCTCAATGTAGCCTGTAAGCATACACTCCATTGATTAAGTGGGAACCCACTAAACAACCATAAACCAACCAAAAGGTATGATTGATTGAATGTTGTTTCTGCGTTTGGATGCATCGTAAAATAACGTTGAAACAATGTTGTATCAACCAAGAATCAATGTGCGCGTTAGAATCCATTTCGACGTCGGAAAACTACGTTAAAACAACGCCTTTCGCGATGGAAAAACAACATTGATTCAACGTTGTTTTGCTAACTGGGTTGTTATCTCACATATATATTTATTTATTATTTTTGCCCCCTTAAGGATCAGTCAATATTTGGACTACATAGACAACGGCTGTGTCAAAATATTCATCTTGGTCTTGATTGCGTTGCTTGTATTAGGATTTCAGTTCCGTTGCACAGTTTAGGAGGTTACGTTTTTGTGGTGACAAAGTGCCTTTTGTCGATAAAGGGTAATCTGTGCTAGCTACGTCAACACACGTTAGCAACGACGCATGGATACAACGTGATAGACTTTCTAGATCCCAAATTGGAGCCTGAATTACGAGTGAAATATACCACCCCCAAAAAATCACAACCATTTGGCTTTGTAGAGAAAGCGATTTCGAGTGGAACTGCAATCTCGCATTTTTGATTTAGGTCGTGACAGTCTTTGAAATTTGAGCGAGTGCAGATCGCCCGTGAGACCGCCTCGTCTTTTAAGCGGCAGCCATGCTGGAAAGCATCATAGTAGTATTTTCTGTAGCTAATTTTATAGTTCAATTTTACACGAAAAAACTGAAAGAGGGAAATTTTATGACGATATGACTATTGTGAAAACAGCCAGGTGGTGAGATTTCAATATAGATTGCTGTAAACACTTTGATTTGTTTTCTACGTGAGAGCCTGTCAGCCTCCATTGACGATTGCGGCAGCAAGAACAGTGTTGTCAACAGTGTTGACACTGACTTAACTGTCGATCTGCGCCTGGTGAGTATTTTCTTAATTTCGTACCAGGGTCAATTCTACATCCAAAGGGACAGCAGTGTTTTAAAGATATGGCGATTGCGAAGACAGCCAGCGGGTCAGCATATTTTTGTTATTTGTATAAAACGTAGAATTTGAGTGAGACCGCGTCTTGTTCTGACGTTAGCCTCAGAGTAACAAACTCGGCTCGCCCACTGGCAGTGTGTAGTAGTAGGCTACAGTTCTGTCTTCAATGCCACAGCTAAACTTTATTATGTCTTATTACACGGCTGTTCTTAATGCTGTAGAATGCTCCATTCACTTGAATGGGGCTTCCCAACGTTCTGCGGTGAACAATTTTCTCATATTTGACCGTTGCTATGCATATTTGACCGCTGTCAAGGGGCCTTTTTGCCTCGGATTCACGTCTTTTGTAGCACTCCGCAAGTAGTCCGGTAACTTTTCAACCCCAACGTACTCTGTTGCTGAGCGACTTCAGCTGATTTGAAGCCTAAATAATGTTCTAAGTCTATAAAGTTCAATGTCTTTGGCGAACTATTTCTCTGATGATCAACAATACGAATGGTAACAAATACATTGTAAAAAGACACACTGTGTTAAGTTATTTTTGTTGGCAAGTAGCCATGTAATAAGCGGGATAATGTATAGAACGCCGGTCATTATCGGGGAAATAAGCACCTTCAGGGCGAAACAAAACCCCTCCGCTTCGCGTCGGGTGCTGTTCGCCCTGTCGGGTCTACTATACATTATCCCTTACAAAAGAAACATTCTAATTTCCTGCGCTTTCAAACAATCAGTGGAGTGTGGATAGCAACGGCAGCTAGCTTGCCTCTAGCAAACTGCTTTTGAATTAGCCATGTCCATGTCAGCATGGGTTTTGAATGAATGAGGATTATATTTTCTGTTGGTGTATGTTGGTTAATTTCTTGTCATTTAGATAGAACCATGAACAAAAGTGGGAACCAATCTTTCTTTACGTTTTTTGTATTGTTGATTGTTGCTGTCAGGATGGGTTTGTCGGTGCACTACTCTAAAGGAGACACATGAGGTGCTGTGCTGGTGGCATGTAGCCTACGAGACAGTTCATAAGTAAATAAGCCAACATACTGTACATACAAAGTCAAATAAGTTTATTTTGAAGAAGTTGTCCAAGTTTATTCTTCTCGAGTAAGAGAGGCCAATGAGGTATGTGTTTGTCGTGTTTATTGCTTTTCTGTATGTGAACGTGTAATTAGCCAATTAAGCATATTTTCGTACGTGTTGAATGTGCACTTTATGTATTCGTTTTGTATGTACATTTCGTTTATTCTGTGTAATACACTGTTAAGAAAGGTAATTGAAGTTGATGATTTTACTTTCTTAGTTCTGACGGCATTGTTGGAGAATAAATGTCAGTTGGAACCCAAGAACGATAGCCTTTCATTTAGCTTGAGAGGAGTAACAGTCAGAACTCAGCCTGCTTCGTGCTGGAGGAGAGGTGAGCGGTGCCAGTCGCAGCGTAGCCGTAAATCCTTTACACAGCTCGTTGAGTGGTAACGTCACTCTCAAGCAACGAAGGAAAGACGGACTGTATGCACGTGAGGCCCAAATCAGCGGCAATCGAGGTCCAAGAGTGCAGCGTGGTTAAGCAAAGAAGAAGCAACCCATTTAAAACAAGTTAAATGTGAAGTAGTAAATTAACCTTTTGCTAACTCTGAAGGGACTCCATTAAGTGCTTGAAGGGGTAAAGTGCAGTGGTCAAAAAATATAAGTCCAAGCTTAAGTTATTGTTTGTTTAAAGAAGGATTACTGTTACTAAGAGCTTATTTCCAGTTAACTACAAGTATTTAAGGTTCAAGCTAATTTAAGGGTAAAGTTAAAGTCTTGACTATTTCATTTTTGGATCTGAAGGTCACTTGTTTTTTATTTTATAACAAGAAAGTGTATTCCTAATTTTGGTTTAATGTGTTTATCACACACTTATGTCATCTTTAAAGAGTGAAGCTCATAAGCACATTTAAGTGTGATATATGTTAGTTAAGTTAAAGGTCACAAGTAACAAAGTCTTTAGCACACTAGAATAGTGACATGGCTGATCAAGAAGACTGTGGCACTGAAGCTGTGGAGTTGCAGCAAGAAGTAAGTTCTGATGATGAAACTCCAGACACAAGCCCACACGAGCCAAGCACAGGTCAAGCTGCTAAAGAAGAGAGCTTGAGGAAAGGCCAAAGAGTTAGGAGACTCACTGAAAAGGGCCAAGCACTGCACGAAGAAAGAGTGAATAAGCTCCAGACTCATTTTAAGGCAAGCTATGATGGATGGAAAGCTGCTGCTAAACAAGTTAAAGGAGCACTTGAAGCACCTGTCAGTGCAAGATTACTTGATCAGATTGTCCAAATCCAATATGCTTCAGCAGAAGTAAAACAAGCCTATGGCGAGCTACGCAGTCATGCAACTCCTGACTGAGACACTCGTCGCAGAGTGGACACATGTGATGCCGTTTCTCAAAGGCTCATACAGCAAGCACATGAATGTCTTGCAGAAGAAGAAAATGTAAAAGATCCAGCAAAGAGATCGACTCACTGGAGTGAAGCTGGTTCAGTGTTCATCTCAGCAGCGTCCCAAACATCTGAAGGGTCAAGAAATACAGCAGCCTCCCAAAGATCCAAAGGTTCAAGAAGCACATGTTCAAGTTCAAGCAGGTTGTCTGTGAAGAAACTAGAAGCAGCAGCCGAACTAGCTGCAACTGAAGCCACTCTGAAAGTTATGGAGAAAATGGATTGCGAAATAAGCTAGAGAGGGTACAATTTCTGGGGAAATTGTAGGGTGTGCTTGCTTGCGTTAAAATGCATAGCCTACCTATTATTTATAAAGATTACATAGATTTAAAAGCATATTTTTTCTGCTCATTTACAACTCAAAATACTAAGAGTGAAGAGTAGAATTAAATAGTTGTCTTCTAATTTCCCCTGCAAGAGGGAATGGTGATCAGCAACCTCATAGTTGAACCTCATCAAAACTAATACATTTGGCAGACCGGTGTAAAAATTGACCTAATCTCTATGACTTAAACGTCATTGTAAGTTTTTCCCTTCTAGTGATATTTTCAGGCATTTAGCCTACTCATATTGCATTCATTCATTAATAAATAACCCCCTTTGAAGCTTATTTTAACAACGACGTTACCAGCAGTAGCTATCTCAGATGGAATCGCGATTCAAATAGTACCATCTGCTAACTGAAAATATGCCCCCAAAAACGTAACATTTATCTAGGGGAAAATGTCAGTGGTAGCGATCATTGTCAGTAACAAGGCAAAATGCGATATAGCAGAGCTGTGTGGAGAAGCTGCCCTGGTAAAAACTACTAGTAGACTGTCTTGGTAGCGATTGCGTCGGTTGAATTGGATTTAGCGTTACTTCAGTTGTACGGTCTAGGCTGAAATGAATTATTTTCATGAACCGATTGAAGTTTAGGCTGTGGCAATGGAGTTCAGGTTAGTAGTCACTAGTCAGATAATTTCACTTATTGAAAGACTTTTGCTTTAAGTAAGGCCCTTACTAAGGGTAGTGCCGCCGTATGACTTCCTACATAGGCTACTGTAAACAGTTGTGGAGATGTTTTTTTTAGCTACTAGACAATGCTACAGTTCAGCATTGCAGTGAGCTGCACTGGTTTGAAACCAAAGGTAATGATAATTTCACCAACAAATTGTTTACTTGTAATTTAATGTCATAATAAATCCTACAAAAAAATGTATTTGTAAGGAATGTTTATTTTAACGATTGAAAACAGATGCATCATAGACTGCTGTAGTATGTGTTGCCCGGGCAACAGAGGCTAATGTCATGATGCTAATGCTTCAGTGAAATAGTAGACTACTGTTTCCGAAAGTAGATGTAACTACTTCCTTATATCAGCTTATATTGTACATTACACTTCACAATTGTGTTTCACATCACAAAGTAAAATGAGTAAATAGTTATCACCCTGGCCTCTTTGCTTGTGGTGTTTCTGCAGCTCCCTTGCAGTTAAGCAGTTAGCCTAGCTATCTCCCAGAAGTTAACGAGCTGCTGAACTAATGTTCTGCTAGAGGTACTCACGCGATATTTTGTGACGTTAGTGACGTCAGTAGCGTCAGTGATTGTGGCTAGCAAGTTAGCCACCGTTAGCTTCACTTTTGCCACAAAAAACGTAATTAAAACCTAAACCGTGCAACGGAACATAAATCCAAATAGAACCAACGCAATCGAGACCAAGACAAACCTTTTGACATCGACGTTGTCTATATAGTCCAAATATTGAGGCATCCTTAGGGGGGCGAAAAGAAATAAATAATAAGAATATATATGTGAGATTACAATGGTTTGTCCTCGCCAAAGGCAAGCACTCCCCAACAAGCTTGAAAACCTCAAAGTAGAAAACCAACAAAGATAAGCAAAACAAGAAGCAGAAAACACTGAAAAACTAAAAGTTTTGGAACAAAAGCGAAGAGAGCTAGAACGTCTAGAAACTGTAAAGAAAATGAATGCTCCCAAAGCACGACTGAAAGTGTATGAACAAGAAAGCAACTCAGATGAAGAAATCTCAGATCTTTTACACGACAATGTTAAACAAAGAAAAACTTCTCCTAAGTCAGCAAGTCTTCCTGCACTTCAGCTCGCACCATTACAACCCATTACAAATGTGCAACAGCTTTCTGCTCCACAACAGACTACAAGGTGGCAACCTACAACTAATGCCACACAAGAAGATAGCACCACAGCACTGGCTAGAGCGTTGGCAGAGCCCATCAACATAAGTCGTCTACTAGTACCAGAGCCTGGTGTTTTTAATGCCGACCCTCTCAAGTACAAGGATTGGAAAATGTCCTTTCAGACACTAATAGACAGGAAGAGCATTCCGGTGAATGAGAAGATTTACTATCTTCGCAAGTATGTTGGCGGACAGGCCAGAAGAGCTGTCGAGAGTTACTTCCTGCTGGGTACAGATACAGCGTACTATGCAGCATGGGACACCCTGGAGGAAAGATATGGCAGTTCATTTGTAATTGCTAAAGCCTTCAGAGACAAGCTAACGTCATGGCCAAGGATTGGAACAAAGGACAGTGCTGAATTACAAGAATTCTCAGACTTTCTCAGAGGCTGTGAAGCTGCTATGCTACAAGTCAAGAGTCATTAAGTTTTAAATGGCCGCGTTTCCCAGATTCGTTAAGAAGCTCTTAAGCGCCAAGAGCTTCTTAGGAGCGCTCTTAAGAGCGCTGTGAAAGAAGGACGTGTTTCCCAGAGTTGTTCTTAGCTTAAGAAGATCTTTCACTAAGAAGGAAATGTAAGATCAGCCTGACCCACTCTTAACAGCCTTCTTAGCGACCAAACGCTCACTGCAGCCGTGTGAGGGAAAGTTATATCTGACACTCAAAGGAATACTAAAAACAAGCGGAGCTGGTTCATGCAGGGGGACGCGAGACATAGCGTGTCATTAGCAGCGTGTCACTGGCAGTGCGTCATCACGCAATAGGGGCACACCTTAGCAGGGCGGGTATTTAATGAGGATATCGCTGCACTCTGCTTGCTAGTGCGACACAAGGTGCTTCTGTTTAATCTGCTGTTTGTGTCTTCGGGTAAGGTCGTTCTTTGGCGGTTTTCCGCTGTGTGGGGCTGAATCTTTGGGAACACTTGGTCTAATGTGGGTCTGTGGCCGCCTGGCCGTGGTTCGGCGGGACGACGGGTTATCTCTGTCTGCGTGTAGCACAGCGTTCTTCGCGGGATCTAACCTGCATGTCTATGTGGTTATCAACTCTGGACTGGTCCGTGTTGGATCCGGAGTAGTTAGCCGCGCTTGCTGGGCTCGGTGGGTAGCGTGTTCTGGTGCGGGCGTTTCCCCTGGTCTATTGGGCTGTGCCTCGGCCTGGACGTCGTTTGTTTTGGGGATGTCTCGTTGTTATGGTCTTGAACTAGCACTAAAGCTCTCTTGGAAGTCGCCTTGGATAAGTGTCTGCTACATGACTGAATTTTAATGCAATGCGAGGGTTTTAATCATAAAACCAGATCAAACTTATGGTTGTAAATGTCCGCTCTAGTGTGTCACTAGTGTGTGCTACTGCAAATGTTTTCTCAGGAGCCCGATGTGTCGCTAGGGCTAGCAAGGATCCGGCAGAGGTATCTGTGGGCCGCGATTGGTCTGTGTTTCTTTAGTCGGTGGCACAGCTACCATTACATATCTGATGCAGTGGCGGCTGCTGGTTTTCGAATAGGGGAAGCTCATTTTCAGTCTTATCCTATGTATTCATTTATTTGGCTAGTCAGCCTACGACAATAGCCTGGGCTACTGAATGAATGGATACATGAACGAACGAACTAAGGAAGAAACATAAACTCAAAGGGAATGTGGGAATTAGGTGAACTGAAACGAGGGATGTGGTGTAATTGTATGATCACAGCATTATCCATTGACTGTAGAGTTTCAAAGAACTGTTGGAAGCAGCCCCATCGAAGTCCATTGAAGCTGGGCTTCAACAGGGGAATGCACTGTGATGCTACAGGAATGTATGGGATGGAATCAGTCAGTCGACCTGCTACTGTACGTAGCTGATTCCGAACGAACTCGTCTTCGAGAACGTGTCTAACTCATTCAAATTTACCCGTAATTTTGCATTCAGGGGAAGCTGAGTCTTTAAGGAATCGGCTGATCTGGGGTGACTGACAGGGTTACAGGGCCTGGCATTTTGCTTGATCTGCCTGATCCTGTGTGTTTCGGCAATATCAGTCGACATCAGTCAATTGCCGGGCAGGCGTCTCGCGACGCGTCAGGTATGCCCTAAACAGTCGCAGTGGCACCTGTCGGGATTAAACGGCGATCGCGGATGTCTTCATGCTCTTATGGCGTCAGCGTTGTAGCGGGTGCGCATTTCGACATTCTGTCCGAGTCTTGCGTAGGTCAGCTGGACGGGTGCAGAGTGCTCGTGCTGCACCTGCCGGACGATTTTGTGTTGGATTTTTCGTTCTTGCACCGGCTCGGTGCGTTTCATTGTCGTTGCTCGGGCGTCCTAATTTCGCATGCGCATCGTCTCATGGTAGGTCGTCGTTCCCGTCTGTGGCCGTGGCTAAATCGGTTGCGGGCTGCTGCACAATCTTGTCGTATGAGGGTTGCAATCCGATTGCAATCTGGGCCGTGCTCTGCGGGCTATGAACGGGTGTCGTTCTGTACGGCCGGGGTGCAACTTTAGCTCCCTGTCGGTACATTGTGTTGGGGATTCGATGCAAATGAAGGGCTCGTGGAATGGAGTTCGGCGGGCGATTGCATGTCACAGCACTGTTCGACTGTATCCCACTAATTGTACCCCACTTGTCATAGGGTAGTAGGGGTAGTGTGTGCATTATATTACTCTTAGGTCTATAAGGTTGGTATAGGTTGTACAAGGCGTATTAGAGGTCCAGTATACTGTATTGGATATTATCTATTCAGGAGGTTTAACATTTAGCTTTGTTAAGATGTAATCTATGTTCTGTGTGTTCTCACGTTATGCCAGGTTGCTTGCGTTGTCTTGTCCTGAGAATTCAGGGCCCAGTCTGACCTGGTGTTTGCCCATCCGTCATAAAGACTGACTATGAATTTGTATCCTATCCCTGTAGCTCTCTGACGTGGGCTAAACTAATATGATGTGATAAGATACAAGGGTTCCTGCAGCTGTGACAAGCTTGTCTGCTAAATGACTAAATACAAAATGTAACAAATGTAATATGGTGCAGGAAGAGACATCGTTGTGTCTTGTGATAATGAAGACACAGTAACAATCAAGGGCATTAGATTAACAGTAGTGAGACGTCTTACAAGCTGGACATGCATCACGGGCAAATGTTTGTGGGCTGCATTTCTTCCCGGCTTGGTTAACAACGTAAGTGATGTCACATTCCAACCTTGACCTTTGCACATTCTCACCCTGGCGACTTAACCATAGACACACGCATACTTAACTTAGTACTAGTGTGAAGCTGGTGCGGGTACTCTTGTTACATGGTATATTAACTCCGCTTTCTGTCCCCTCTTTTACATGGTGCACCACCTCCGCTGTATGCGTTCATCAACCGCAATGAGCGAACCCCTGTTCGTCACATATGCTGGGGAAACATGACTACATAACTGTCACCGGGAGGCTTGGTATCCTGTATCGGCCCTGTGGTCCGGACCCTAAACAACGTTGGAATCTCAAGTGGTCTCGGCTCACTGCTCAGTGTTGGGTCGTTAATCTGCAACAGTTCAATGTTACATTAGAGTGAATGCAGTCGTGATGGAAGGCAGAGGAGGATGGCATCCACCCTCCCTACCTCCAAACTACGTAATGTTGACTTCATGTCATGCATTGCCTGCTAATATTTACAAATGAAAGTTTCGTCAGGTGGCAGGCCAGGAGCACGTGCGCATCAGGTGACGCAGTCACCGTCAACGTTGGGATGTCGAAGCAGTGCCTCAGGTGGTTTGATGCAATGCATCAGGTGGTATGTTGAGGCAGTGCCTCAGTTGGTATGTCGAGGCAGTGCCTCAGTTGGTATGTCGTGGCAGTGCCTCAGTTGGTATGTCGAGGCAGTGCCTCAGTTGGTATGTTCGAGGCAGTGCCTCAGTTGGTATGTTCGAGGCAGTGCCTCAGTTGGTATGTTCGAGGCAGTGCCTCAGTTGGTATGTTCGAGGCAGTGCCTCAGTTGGTATGTCGAGGCAGTGCCTCAGTTGGTATGTCGAGGCAGTGCCTCCAGTGGGACGTGGAGGCAACGCCTCCAGTGGGATGTCGAGGCATAGACTCGCACATGTCCACCGTGGGTCTTAAAAGGGGCAAGTGCGGGTAGCCTATTCCTGTCGTGATATCACAGATTAACTCCTCTTTCTGTTCCCTCTCTTCCATCGTGAAATACCTCCGTTGGCGTTCATCAACGGTAATGAGCGAGCCCCGTTCGTTACCAATGCCGGGAAGCCATGACGGCTACTGGTTCACCGGCGGCTTGGAATCCTGTGCCGGCGCTGTGGTCTGGATCCTAAACTGTAGCTACACGGCGCACTCGTTTGGAATCGGAGCGGCTACGTCGGCGTCTCAAGTGGTTTCGTCATCTACGCGGAAAGTATGGGTAGTGGTCATGTGCAACGGTTCATTGTTACATCAGACTGAATGCAGGGATGTTCTGGACAGCCAGGAGGATGGCTTTCACTCTTCCAACCTCTAATAACGTTCACTCTTCTCGTTCTTGTATTTCAGGCTATGTATTCACTCACTCCATGTTAAGGTGTTCAAATGCTTAATACGAAATGTTTCGTCTGGTGGCTGGCCGGGCGCGGGTATGCAGCATGTGGAGCGACAGGTGACAGTCACCATCGAAAGTTGGGATGTCAAGGCCGTTCCTCAGTTGGGTAGTTGAGGCCATGCCTCAGTTGGGATGTCGAGGCCGTGCCTCAGTTGGGAAGTCGAGGCCGTGCCTCATTTGGGTAGTCGAGGCCATGCCTCAGTCAGTAATCACGCTTGTTCAATTTCAATACATTCACTATAGATGCAGCAGGGGCACAGTCTGCTCTGAAATGCGATGCTGAGGGTAAGTATGGCTAACACGACGCTCAGCTAGTCGACTCTAGCACAACAGGGGCACCACATACACACAGCAGTCTCATGCATTGTCTCGTCTGGCATGTGGTTTTGTGTTGGGGGAATGCGTCGCTGCTCTCTGCTCGGAGGTCGAGACGGTGTCTCCGTTGGGTGCGGCAGGGAGCCGATGCAAGCAGAACCATAATGCAAATCAAATGTTACAATGATGTATTGTACCGTGTGAATAAAGTATCAAGTAAATACATACTGAGTCCTCCTGCCTGAAACAAGCGGAGCTGGTTCATGCAGGGGGACGCGAGACATAGCGTGTCATTAGCAGCGTGTCACTGGCAGTGCGTCATCACGCAATAGGGGCACACCTTAGCAGGGCGGGTATTTAATGAGGATATCGCTGCACTCTGCTTGCTAGTGCAACACAAGGTGCTTCTGTTTAATCTGCTGCCTCCGCCTCCCCGGCCTCCACCCTTGGTTCTGTGTTTCCTGTCGTAGGGGGAATGCGTCGCTGCTCTCTGCTCGGAGGTCGAGACGGTGTCTCCATTGGGTGCGGCAGGGAGCCGATGCAAGCAGAACCATAATGCCAAATCAAATGTTACAATGATGTATTGTATCGTGTGAATAAAGTATCAAGTAAATACATACTGAGTCCTCCTGCCTGAACCATGCGTGATGATAAATGTGCGCCCACAGCTGCAGAACACGGACGCAAGAAAAATAATAGCATAAGAAGAAAAATAACGATATAAAAATAAATAATTGCCCATGTGTTCCTGTAGCTACATAAATAAAATGAATCATCATTACTATCACTCATTACGTTTTCACAAACATTCGCATCTGCATGAGTTTACATTAGATATAAAAACATCAAAAACCCTGTGGTATTTCACAGGGAAACTGACAGGTGTAATTGAACTCGGCTGGAACCTCATCAAGAGAGGCTCCACCTGCCAGTCTATATAAAGGCGTTGCTGAAGTTCATGCGAGTGAGACACCATGGCTGCAATACAGCATATTCTCGCTGCTAACCAACAGCGTCGCCTTGCGCGAAGCCAGACGGTTTATATAAATGCCTGTGTGCGTTGGACTGTCCAGTCCAAGTACCAGCTTCCCCGTATGGAGATCCAACGGCTCGTCACGATAGTGTCACCACACATCCAGAGGGCAACCCGCTGCAATTTTGCCCTCAGCCCGGAGGTGCAGCTCCTGGCCGCGCTGCGTTTTTACGCAGTGGGGAGCTTCCTGGAGGTGGTGGGGGAAGGGCACTGGCCTCAGCAAGGCATCGGTTTCACGGAGTGTGGCAGCCGTGACACCGATCCTCCTGCGCCATGCCCGGACACACATAAAAATTCCCAACACACGGGACGAGGTCCGCCAGGTCCACAGTGGATTTCACGCCATGGCTGGGATCCCCCGGGTAATCAGTGTCGTGGATGGCACACTCATCCCAATCCACAATCCCTCCCTGGTGGATCCGTGCTGGATTGGGAGGAAACACTACGCTGCCATCAACACTCAGGTGGCAGTGGACCACGATAGCCTCATCACGGACATGGTTGCCAGGAGGCACACACGACAGCTTTGTGTGGGCCAACTCAGCTGTGGGGCAGAAGGCTGGCAGAGGAGAGTTCGGCAGGAGCATCTTCCTCGGGGACAGTGGCTACCCTCTCCGGAGTTACCTTGTGACACCGATGACCAACCCAGCAACACCACAGGAGGAGAGGTTCAATGAGGCCCACACACACACCAGGACCCACATTGAACGGGTGTTTGGCAGGTGGAAGGGACGTTTCCGATGCATCCATCGTTCGTCGGGGGGGCTGCGCTTGTCACCTGCAAAGTGTTGCCGCGTGATTGTAGTCACAGCCATGCCGCCTCCTGAGGATGAGGATGGGGAATCGGAAGATGAAGCCCCCAACCTCGCCCCCCGCGAAACCCGAGCAGCACTCCACCAAGCTGGTGTCCAGACCAGAGAGGAGCTTGACAGTCTGTTTTGATGTCCATCATCCCTTACCCAGTCACCACGCACTGTTATCAGCACCACCCTACTCCCAACAATAAACCACCTACCACTACCATCACACAACCCATATCAACTATCATGTATAGGGCTCAAGGCCGTAGCCATGGATTCAACATTAGGGGGGACGAATTACATTCATGATAATTTTGGACAGCATGTGTGGTTGCCTGTCGTAGCATATAGCACATTTATACTTTCATATCAATATATTGGGGTGGACATTTTGACCAGATTTGAATATTGGGGGGGATGTGTCCCCCTCAATATGTATTATGATTACGGCCTTGATAGGGCTTGAAAGCTAGGAAATTACGCAAAATGATCCACACAACACATGGTTGAAAAGGAAAAGTAGTTTATTCAACAACAACAAAAAACTAAGAGGAGCAAAAAGCAGTGGCACCTCTGGCTCACTGGGCGTCTGTCTCACCTGCAAAGAAGGGAGATTGATTAGTGAAATTGAACAGGATAATGCGTTTTTTTTTTACTAGGGTTTTTTTACCCTTTGTTCCCCCAAATAGGTCATCCCGGTGCTGGCTTACCTCATCTATTAGGACGGCCATCTCCTCCGGGGTAAAGGAGGGTGACCTCTTACCTTGTTTCGTCCCTGTTTTTTCCATTCTCACATATGTGTGCCTAGCCACAGGGGAGTATATATGCATTAATGGGCTTGATTACTACTTGAATACACCTGTTAGCTGTGATCACACACGCCCGCGAAGCCTAATTGCACCTGTGTGTGGGGACCACAGGGTGTTGTGTGTGATTAATGCGCTTACAAAGTGGTGGGTGATCGACTTTCCTGGCATCGATTGATTTAGTTTCAACACCACGGCGGTGGACAGCTCCCACTAAGAGCTTCTTAAGAAGCTTCTTTGTCGGGATCTTAAGAAGGCAGTTAAGAACGTGTCTGGGAAACACCCCTATCTTCGCACTCTTTCTTAGCCGGACCCTTCTTAAGAGCCTTCTTAAGTCCTTAAGAACGATCAAATCTGGGAAACGCGGCCCATGATAGTAGTGAAAATCAGAAAATGCTAAGCAAGCTTCCTGATTGGCTAACAGCCAGATGGAATAGAAAAGTTATTGAAGTTGAAGAGCAGCACGGTTCCTTTCCAACGTTCAGTATCTTTGTCAACTTCATCACAAGAGAAGCCAAGATATCGTGCAATCCAATAACGTCACTCCATGCACTCAAAGGAAGTGACTCAGAGAAGGTTAAGCCCATAAAGACTCGAAGTGTTGGAGCTAAGGTGCTAGCAAGCAGTGCAGAAGAGAAACCAAATACAAAGAGATTTCTGTGAAAGATTTAACCATAGTGTTCACACATGTCGAAAGTTAATGGACAAGCCAATAACAGAACGAGCCAAGTTCGTACAAACTAAAGGACTTTGTTTTGGATGCCTTAAAACTGGACACCTGTCAAAGAAATGTGAAAAGAGAAGTGTTTGTGTTGGGAAAATTGAAGATGTAACACATTTATCCTGTATAAGAATGATTCTGTGTTCAGCATTCCTTGTATGTAGAGAGAGGCCTACCCCCAAATCTGAACTTTGGGGAACACAGGGCATATGTAAACAAGGTGACCTGGGCTGACCACTCTCTCTTACTGGAGAGGCCATAAAAGATGTCTGGTCTTATCTGTGTTGGGTGAATCATGTGGTCAAGCTTACAGGGGTCAAAAGGCACACACACTCAAACACGCACGTACACACACCTGCGCCAGGTCTATGCAAGGAGCCAATGAAGAAGAGCAATGGAACATTTGCATGCCTTTGTCTTAACCAATGACTGTAAAGAGCGGTTCTGCTTAAATAGCTAGCTAGCACAACATGCTAGCGGACAAACTTGTAGCACAATGGCGTGTGATGTTTTTGTCTCCTTGTGGGCCGGCCGCAAGCAATAAACTTTCTTAAACTTGTTCACCTGTGCAATTCTTGATAGATTAATATTTCTGACAGTTTGTGACACATGCAGGAGAAACCACCCAACCTGTCTGCATGAAGAATGAGACAAGCAAATCAAAGTAAAGAAGTACCCAGCGAGGAAATAACACACTGTGTAGTCCAACACAATAGTAGTGACCTCACATCTACAATAGTTCCAGTGTGGTTATCCACAACAAGTGACCCAGAGTATGAAATCCTGCTGTACGCCCTTCTAGACAGTCAGAGCGACACCACGTTCATTCTACAAGAAAGGGCAGATGCTCTGGACACTGAAAAGAGGCATGTACAGTTAAAGCTTTCTACGCTGTCAACCAGAGATACAGTCATTACAAGTGAAAAGCTGTTTGGGCTACAAGTCAGGGGCTTCTATTCTTCCAAGAGAATCCCTCTTCCTGTAACCTGTACAAGAGAATGTATTCCTGCCAATCTAAGTCACATCCCAACTCCTAAGACAGCAAGAGCATGGCCACACCTAGAGCACCTCTCGTAGAATGTGATGTTGACCTGCTCATAGGTTACAACTGCTCGCAAGCGCTGTTACCCAGAGAAGTTGTGTCAGGAAAAGACAATGAGCCATTCGCGCAAAGAACAGACCTGGGCTGGACAATAGTCGGTGGTGCCGACCCATGTGTTGACTATGGTGATGCTATTGGGAGCAGCCACAAGATTATTGTCAAGGAAATAACACCCTGTCAGTCATCAGTTCAGCTGCCAAGTGAAGTTCATTAGGTTTGTCGCACACAAGTCAAAGTATTAGTCACACCACAAGATGTGATTAAAGTCCTTGAGTCTGACGTCAACGAAAGAAAGGTGGAAGATTCTCACTTCTCCCAAGAGGATCTGCGCTTAATTTCTATAATGGAGGAAGGAGTGAAAATGAAAGCAGACGGACATTGTGAGCTGCCTTTGCCATTTAAGGAGGACAAGCCAAGTCTGGCAAATAACAAGAGCTGTGCAGAACACCGACTCAAATGTCTCAAGAAAAGATGTGGAAGGGATAAACAATATCACAAAGACTATACAACATTCATGAACGAAACAAAAGAGCGTGAAGATGCAGAAACGGTCCCACCTGAAGAACTGGACAAGAGTCCTGCCTGGTACATTCCACATCATGGGGTGTACCACCCCCAAAAACCAAGCAAAATAAGAGTAGTATTTGATTGCTCAGCAAAGTATGAAGGCATGTCATTAAACGATCACCTGCTCACAGGGCCAGAGCTAACCAACACCCTGATAGGTGTCCTGTGTCGGTTTTGCAAGGGTCCAGTAGCAGTGATGTGCGACATAGAACGTATGTTTCACCAGTTCAGAGTCAGAGCTGAAGTTCAAGACTACTTCCGTTTCCTGTGGTGGGATAAAGGAGATTTTCACACAAGTCCATCAGTCCACCGAATGAGAGTTCGGTACATCGCGGCACAAGGTCAAGGTCAGTTCAGTGAAACAACTACAAGATTCATCGAAATAAACTTTTATGTGGATGATGGTCTTATCAGTTTTCACTCAGAAAAAGGGTCTCCCTAAAGAAGATTGTGTAGAGACAGGAAGAAGACTTAGCCCTGGGTGAGCAACAGATAGAAAGAGCTTTAGGTGTGAAATGGTGTGTCGCCTCAGACCATTTCCAGTTTCAAGTAGTTGTGAATGAGCGTCCATTCTCCAGACGAGGAGTCTTGTCAACGGTAGCCTCCGTCTACGACCCACTTGGCTTTGTGCTCACTTGTGATTTCCAAGTCTAGAGTAGCACCCACCAAGGTAACTACTGTGCCAAAACTGGAGTTGCCTGAAGCAGTAGTAGCAATGCGCACAAGTGACATGCTCAAAGAAGAACTAGAGCTGGAAAATGTTCAAGAATTCTTCTGGATGGATTCACAAGCTGTGGTAGGATACATAAGCAACGAAGCGAGGCGTTTTCATGTCTTCGTAGCAAACCGCATTCAGCGCATCAAGGACAGTACTAAACCAACACAATGGAAGTATGTTGCTTCAGAAGACAACCCTGCTGACCATGCGTCACAAGGACTCAAAGTTAAAGAGCTTGTTGCTTCCAACTGGTTTAGTGGTCCAAGTTTTCTCTGGCAAGATCAACTTCCCAGTGGAGAGATTAAGGTGGGAGAACTTCACTAAGAGGACCCAGAAGTACGCAAAGTTATTGTACACCACACCTTAACAACAGTGGATTCTTTGGCAAAAAGTTTCCTGAAATTTTCCAGTTGGACAAAACTAATTAAAGCTATTGCAAGACGTTTCAGATTTGTTTAAGAGTTTAAAGGCTCAATAAAGAGAACTGACGAAGCTACAAGTCTTGAAGAAAGGCAAGAAGCTGAGCTTACAATCATTGCCATTGTACAAAGATTAGTCTTTTCCAAAGAAATCAAAGAACTTCAGTCCCTAAAGGAGTTAACTACCAAAGACAAAGCAAACAGATTGTATCGACTCAATTCCTTCCTGGACCACAAGGGCATCCTCAGGGTAGGAGGTAGATTAGAGCATGCAACTTTACATTCACACATCAAGCATCCAGCTATCTTACCAAAGACCAGCCACATCACCAAGTTACAGATTGATCACTATAATCAGCAAGTGACACATCAAGGGCGTGGCATGACCATAAACAAACTGAGATCTAATGGCATATGGATTCTCAGCTGTAGTCAAGCAGTATCATCGTTTATGTACAACTGTGTCAAATGCAGGAAGTTCAGACGTCGAACAGAAGAACAAAAAATGGCAAACCTGCCTAGCGAAAGCCCGTTCTATATTAAAGAAGGAAGGAAAGAACTAAAACGGTATGGACTGCGGTTTACATGCTTGTGCTCTCGTACAGTACATATAGTTACTTGATGATTTATCAACTGACGCATTCCTCAACTCACTTTGTGCTTTTATTGCTCTACGCGGAAACGTTCGTCAACTGCGCTCAGACCAAGGCCCCAATTTCATTGGAGCAAGACGCGAGTTCTTGGAAGCAGTAAAAGAAATGGAGCAAGAAGAATGCCTGAAACAACTAGGCTGCGAGTTTGTCATGAATCCTCCCTCTGCCAGCCATATGGGTGGAGCCTGGGAAAGGCAAATCCAAACAATCAGAAGTGTGTTAACGTCCATCCTGGATCAGTCATCACGAACACTTGATGGCTCATCCTTAAGAACCTACCTGTATGAAGTGATGGCAATCGTAAATTGCCGACCTATGACGGTACACCTACTAAATGATCCTGCTGGACTTCAGCCACTTACGCCCAACCTTCTCTTGACAATGAAGTCGTCAATAATACTGCCTCCACCAGGAGATTTTGTAAAGGAGGACCTTTACCTTCATAGAAGATGGCGTAGGGTGCAGTACCTAGCTAATGAACTTTGGCAAAGATGGAAGAAAGAATATTTGTTGAGCCTACAACAAAGACAAAAGTGGCACAAGACGAAAAGAAATGCAAAAGTCAATGACATAGTTATCATGCAAGACGAATCAACACCCAGAAACGATTGGAAGCTGGCTAAAATCACTGCTGTGTACCCAAGTCAAGATGGATGCGAATACGAATAGTGCAGCTGCTAATCAGCCACTCAACATTAGATGACCATGGGAAGAGACTGAGTAAACCAGTTCATCTAGTAAGACCAATCCACAAGACTGTAACATTGCTGGAAGCAGATTAGTATAATTCATAAGTTCATGTTGGAAATCACAAGTGATTTGGTGGGAGTGTAGCTGCCGTCAGAGAGGCAACTCGTGTTTAGATCTGTTTGCTAAGAGAATAATTAATAAATAGTCCAGCATGGGTTTTGAATGAATGAGGAATGTATTTTCTGTTGGTGTATGTTGGTTAATTTCTTGTCATTTAGATAGAACCATGAACAAAAGTGGGAACCAATTTTTCTTTACGTTTTTTGTATTGTTGATTGTTGTTGTCAGGATGGGTTTGTCGGTGCACTACACTAAAGGAGACACATGAGGTGCTGTGCTGGTGGCATGTAGCCTACGAGACAGTTCATAAGTAAATAAGCCGACATACTGTACATGTCAAATAAGTTTATTTTGAAGAAGTTGTCCAAGTTTATTCTTCTGGAGTAAGAGAGGCCAATGAGGTATGTGTTTGTCGTGTTAATTTCTTTTCTGTATGTGAACGTGTAATTAGCCAATTAAGCGTATTTTCGTACGTGTTGAATGTGCACTTTATGTATTCGTTTTGTATGTACATTTTGTTTATTCTGTGTAAAACACTGTTAAGAAAGGTAATTGAAGTTGATGTTTTTACTGTCTTAGTTCTGACGGCATTGTTGGAGAATAAATGTCAGTTGAAACTAGGGTGACCAGACGTCCGGATTTCGGCCGGACAGTCCGGTTTTCCAGCCTTTTGTCCGGACTGCTGTCCGTCTTTTCGCCCTTTTGTCCTCCTTTTTGACCCTTCCTGCCCACCGTCGCAATTTACCACTCGCGTAAGTTTTCCGATGCCAAAAAGAAAGACCTCCTTCTAACCTACGTGGAATACGCAACTGCACAACCCCCCCCCCCCCCCCGACTGATAGGTGCACGCACTGCTGGGAAACCAGTTAGTCCCCCCCCCCTCCCCGTCAACAACTTTCTGAGGTTGTCCTCCTTTTTGACCCTTTGTCCTCCTTTTTGGACCCAAGTGTCCTCCTTTTCAGGGTCATGCTTCTGGTCACCCTAGTTGAAACCCAAGAACAACTTAGGCTTTGACTTAGCTCGAGAGGAGTAACAGTGTTTCAATTAACAATATGAACAGCTGTTCACTTTGACTTTAGCTAATAAGTTAGGTTTTGAACATGATGTGATCTGTTCTGACATAGTGTGAAAGCATTGGTAAATTAGTCCCTAAAAATCGATTGTTTTGGTCTTGGTTGAGCTTGTGTGTAAAAGAAGTTCAAGCATTTTAAATTTGTGTTTACTCTGCATTTTGTGTCAAAGCAACAAGAAATGTGTTAATTGTACAGCCTACACAGACGGATGTTGTGCTAACTGTGTTAAGAGTTTAGGAAACTCGTTAAAGGTATTGAAAAAGGTGTCATTAGATTGTAAAAAAAACTGTAATAGATTTAGAGAAATTACCTGATTACACTGCGTATCACACTGTACTTATCTATGACAAGATGTGTGTTTTGAGAAAATATGAACTCGCTGATGTGTTATTGTGTACAAATGCTTGAGATGAAAAAATAAATGGATTTGTGATTTGAAAATGATTCAAAGCATAAATCAGCACAGATGGCATAAATTGTGACTCCTTATATTTGTGATTATGTTTACATTTTGGCTAAGGGTCTAACTAAGGTAGTTATACACATGATCTTGTGGCATTTGCTTTGCCAAGAAAATAAATGTTTGCCATAAATTCCATGCCATGACTCCATTATTATATATAAAGATTATATATATATAAAGATTAATATATATATATATATATATATATATATAGAGAGAGAGAGAGAGAGAGAGAGAGAGAGAGATATACTAAAACATTATTTTTTTATGTAATGAATTGGCTGGTTGTTGATGGTATTGAGAATACCCAAAGTGCAAGCAGGAGGATCAGTCATGGAGAAGAGGTTCAATCAGTATGCAGGTTTATGTGCACAGGAGAGAGGCAATCCACAGAGTCGGATAATTAGCATAATACAATAATAGGCATCTCAACATATATTGCTAATGAATACCTCACATCAATAATAGCCATATTAATATAGCTGCAAGCAGCGATGCGGGTTCCTCCTCATAATGGCAAAATATTTTAAAAATGTACAATGTAGAAGCAAAACGATTTCATGTTTGGCCAACAACAATAGGCTGAATGGGGATTTGAACTCATGAGCGTAAGGTTACAAGTCAGTCTCTCTCTCCTCTCTGCTACACACCAACTGTTGGGAACCATGAGTGATGTCTGAGAAGTCTTGTGCAGTTGTCCCACGTTGGCAACAAATCAAACTAAACCTACTATATTCAACCGTGTTAGTTAAACAGTACTAACTAGTTCATTCACTGTGTTAATGAAATGCACTCCACGGCTACAAGCTAGCTAATGCTATACACGAGTCATTAACCTAATCATGCAAGCCCAGGTAACGAAACAATTGAGACCCATTCCCTTTCGACTATAATACCTCTGCTGTTAAGACCGTTTAAGAAATATTGCAACAGGCTACAGTCTGAATCACGGATATAACTCTATGACATAAGTTACAATCGGGGTAAATTGGGGTTTGATATATCGGGGGGCTCTGTGGTTTCTGGGTTTCGATGGCACATGTGTATGCAAAGCCTACTAAACAGGTATCCTACTCAGTTTAATGACTAATGTAGACTACCTAACTTACTACCCTTCAAAAAATTGGTATAGTACTACTATGTGCCTCTTTCATTTATATATTTAACATATGAAACGTTGAGATTGTATCATCTTGTGGAAAAAACGTTCAGTTCTCGTTCTCGCCAAACAACGGTTAGGGTCTACTGAAATTGTTACCAAACTTAACTTTACGCTAGTAGCTTAACAAACTCATTCACTGTTGACTATATATATATAATATATTTAAGTTGTAAGCATAATTTGTGATGACTTAATTTGATTTAGTAGCTGCTTCTCTTAGATGCTTGTTTGCCTTCGTACCTCGTGGCAGAAAATAACCGGAAATGACCAGGCTTCACACCTGTTTTTAGGTCACTAAATGATTTAATCATAGACATTCTTTATTATGTCTATGGATTTAATGGCCAGACATAGTAAAACAACAAAACTTTATTATTCATCAAATGCATACATTACATTTTTCTTTGGCATGTGGCAGCACAGTAAGAAAAAAGGCAGTAAACACATAACTGACAGCACACAAGCCTATACTACCAACAGTAGACTACATAGTAAATGGCAAACCAAAAGGGTAGACAAGCAACAAGTGAAATCAACGATCAATTGTGTTGACTTTCTATAGAGCAAGCAAATCATGACTTTTATAGTTGTTAATTACGAAAGACAATTCACCTTTATATTAACTATAAAATAAACAATCAAACTAAACATTTTAGTAAATTGCATACCTTTGAAAAGACTGACTTATTGTCTGTTCTAAACAAGAAATGTTAATCTTTCCATCAATCAAGCTGTTGTAGTGAATATATATAATTTAGTGACTTTCTACAAAGTTTCTGAGAAAACTGTAGCCTTGTGTTTTGATACTTTGTGCTAATAATATGAACAAGACACTGATGTGTGCAGGTGGCTACAGCTGTATCTCCATGTATAAAAACCCTGTCCCTGGAGAATGTTTCATCAGATGCCAACAGACTACCCAATGTGCGCTGTGTGTGTCAGGTCCTTTCTGCAAAAAGCTATATTCAATAAATACTTACTACATTCTAGCAGCTTTGGGTGTATTCATTCTCAAATGTCAACCGCAATTGTCAATACCCCTGAGCCATAGCAACTACCACGTAAAAGGAAAACAGCCAGTTAAATGAAAAAAGAACCAGATTTAGCTATTGTGTAGGAATCCCCTCGGAATGAAACATTACCGTTACTATTTTGACTATACAGCTAGTCATACTGTGGTGTACCTAGACACCTGTTTAACTAAATAAATAATCAGTATCACAAAGATTTGAGGCAATGTGGACATTTACATAAATACACCCCTTTCAGCCATTTTGTATTGTACTGTCTGTCTCTGGAGGGCTGGCAGGCAGTGGCAAGCAGAGCCTGCAGGATGAAGCCATCCTGGGGTCAGGGCTGAAGAGAAGCTGTCCAGATAGAGAGAGGTAGTCCAGCAAGGGGTCTGTCTTGCTTACAGCATCCTCTGTTGCATCCTGATAGATCTTTATTTGTCATTGTCACAGGTACAACGAAATTAAAGTGCTTCTAGTCAGTGCAACATTCATTGGCCTAAAAATCAATAAAAGGATCAAGATACTAAAGTACTAAAATAAACAACAATAACTAATAAATCAGAATAAATATACCTGAGACAGTACCATAAACAACACACCCATGTCACACATCCACAGTCATCACATAAAACATAACATGAAATTGTGCACATTATTTTTTGGCAGCATTGACAGTGGTTATTGCAGTTGGATAAAAACTGTGTTTGAGTCTGTTTGTCCTTGCCTTGATTGATCTGTACCGTCTGCCTGACGGCAACATTTCAAACAGGGAGTGCCCAGGATGTGAAGTGTCTTTTATGATGTTCTGGGCTCTTTTGAGACAACGGGATCTGTGTAGGTCTCCCAGTGCGGGGAGAGGGCAGCCAACAATCTTTTGAGCGGTGTTGATGACCCTCCGGAGCATTTTCCTCTGAGCCACTGTACAGCTGGTATACCAAATGCCTATGCAGTATGTGAGTATACCTTCAATGGAGGCTCGGTAAAAGAACACCAGCAGTCTTTGTGTGATGTTACTCCTCAATTCCTGAGTATTCTCAGGAAGGACAGTCTCTGTTGGGCCTTTTTCATTAGCTCAGAGGTGTCCATACTCCAGGATAGGCTGTCCTGTATGTGGACCCCCAGGAAGCAAAAGTCTGCCACCCTCTCCACACTGATCCGGCTGATGGTCAATGGTGTTATCTCGGTCTTCTTTCTCCTGTAGTCTATTAAGAGTTATTTTGTCTTTTCAGTGTTAAGGAGAAGGTTGTTGGCCGTGCTCCAATTCGACAGCCGCTCCACTTCTTCTCTGTAGGCAGGCTCATCCCCCCCCAAAGATAAACCCCGCCACTGTGGTGTCATCTGCAAACTTTACAATGGTGTTACTGTGATGGACAGGGGTGCAGTCGTGTGTGTAGAGGAAGTAGAGCAGGGGACTGAGCACACTGCCCCGGGGGGAGCCAGTGCTGAGGCTAAGGGCTGTGGATGTGTGATGGCCCACTCTGACTGTCTGCGGCCAGAGAGGAAGCCGCTGATCCACCTGCATGTGGTATAAGGGAGCCCGAGGTCCCCCAGCTTAATCACTAGCTTGTGTGGGAGGATGGTGTTGAATGCAGAGCTGTAATCCACAAAGAGCATTCGCACATAGCTCCCTTGCTGCTCCAGGTGTGACAAAGCGGCATGGAGTGCTGCCGCCACTGCGTCTCCTGTGGATCTGTTCGCTCTGTAGGCAAATTGGTGGGGATGAAGGCTGCGGGGCATCCTCTGTTACACTCCATATTTTTTGTTGAGCAGGCCTCTGCATGACCCTCCAGACCTGTAAAAGTGGAGAAAAGATCCATGTCAGTTGTAAAAAATGAAGCTTTTTACATCTACACTTGACATAAACTACAGTTTTGACTGTGAAATGCAGTGGCATTACTTGAACTTAAATCCAAATGTGTTGAACTGATGGAGACCCGGCCATGCAAAGTCACTCCACATATTTGGCTCGATTCCAGGCTCTGGCAAGAGTATTTAGCTCTAAACTGGTCAATATACACATCTGACCAAAGACCAACAACTCGCCCTTTGCCTGTTAATAGTGATTCTGACTGTCAGAGACCTTTAAATACGCTGACCGAGTGAAACTAGCCTGGCTAACGTAGGTCGCTTTCTCAGGAAAATGAGAAATGAAATAGGCTTGTTTTGAAAGATCCTATATACTGGCTATCTTCAGCAGACTCTTCCCTGAGGTTTTAGGACAAGAATTTAGTGCGTTACAATATTGTTTACACTGCCAGTGAGTGAGTGAGCGAGCCGAGTCTGTCACTGAGGCTAAGTCAAAACAATGTACCCCCGGGACGCAGTCTCACTCCACTTGCAAGTTTTCCACAAATCACAAAAATAATCGGAGCATCTGGCTAAAAGCACAATTCCCATATCTCCTAAAGGCTGCCCTCCTCGACATTTTTGGTGTCGACCGAACTGTGAAATGGTGAATTTATGAACATGACGCGGTCTCCCTGGCGCATAGGCTTATTACAAAGACTTTCACGAGCCAAATCAAAATTCTGAGCCGACAGGTCTGTGGGGAATTGCTTGTTTTCCTAAAAACTGCCCTCCTCTACCTTTTCGATGAATTCGCCGAGATGCTAACCTACATGATTCAGTACTGTAATTACACAGAGGGAAAAAGCTAGCTACTTTTCGAGTTCGGTTTTCCGTCACTTCAAACTCAAGATCTAAAGGTCTCAAAGTGCTCAAACCTTCACGATAATTTAAGAGTAGTGTACTTTCACGAACCCAATCATTAATTCTAGCTTAAAATGTGTAAAAATAGGACTTACCGAACGTGGCTGCCTCAGACACGGCTTTCAGGTGATTCCAGTTGAAAACAACAATGGCCGGCAAAAAATTATTTATATTCTTAACGGCGAGCCGCGATTGGAAGCGAAATGAGGGTGAGGGTGGGGCTTGGTCAGCACACCATTTTCAGAAAGGACGTGTGTGTGTCTCGCCAAGCTCGCGCGTGTGTCAAGTAAAGGCCGATTTATACTTCTGCGTTTTTACGCACACGCACACGGGGAACGCCCTCTCCTTCAAGAAACGCCCTCTGCGTGTCTTCGCAGAGCCCTCGCAGAGCTCTGCGTGCGCCTCCTGATTTTCCTGACTATCCGTCTGTCCGTGCGTCTTTTTACGGATACCCCTTGGCTATGATTGGTCTGTATTGCGTCAGGGGTGGGGGGCGGGGTTGCCGTGACCAACAAGAGAACAGAATCCTTTGACCACCATTGTTGTACGTTTTTACAACTCTTATTTCAGCTAAACAGTACATGTAAATCAGCATCTGAATTAAAATGTGACGAGAAATGGGCAGTGTAGTTGCTAAGAATGTGCTTATTTTATTGATGAAGCGGCTAATTTGTAAATTTGCTACAACTTTTCAATAACCTAGCGAGCATTGCAGGGCAGCGCCATCTACTGTTCTAGCGGTGAATTGCTTTCAGCACGCAGAGCCGTCGGAGTAGTATAAATTCAACCAATCCGTCCGACTCCGTGCGTGCGTCTGTCCGTTAACGGAGACGCAGAAGTATAAATCGGCCTTAAGTTGACCACCTGTCCCTCTTTGAGCTGTATAGCACAGCATTTCAATATGCGACGTGCGGAACAAAGGGTGAAAATGCTGTGCGACACAACGCAAAGCGGGATGGGTGGTCACCCTAGTGTCAGGGGGCAGGATGAGTTTGGAGCGCGCGCACTGTGGAGCAATTCAATTGAATTCCATCATATATTGACATACCAAGGTGAAATTGTTTATGGTACTAGAGATTGATGTCGTCTTGAACCCTATTAGGTTTGAAAAACAATCAGTCAAAATTATATTTGATTTATTAACAAAAAAAATATTGAGGCAATTTGTACATTTACATAAATACACTTCTTTCAGCCATTTTGTATTGTATTTCTTATTCCATGGCACCCTATGTAAAGGCATATATTCTACGCATCTGTAACAAATTTCAAGTCGATTGGATCTATGGTTCATGAGGAGAAGGGTTTTGAAGGTTGTACCAAATTTGGACAGTACAGCAAAATTTATCATGGCGGACCTTATGGGTTCTTGAGGCTTTTTTGTTCCCCATGAGAAATAAGGCATGTATTCCGATTTTCAGGCATTTTGGAATAATGGGGCACTGGGGAAATCACGTAGACTTTGGGCGTGTTTTATAGCGCCACCTATGGGCGTACATGGGCCACTAGCCGTCTGGGAGTAATTAGTGACCTGTTGTATCATTGGGCCAAATTGGAAAAAATCGGTTCCAGGTCTTTTGGAGCTATTAGGCCATTTAGCGGAGAAATATAATAATAAGAAGAATAAGAATACTAACAAAAACAATAGGTTTCCTCCTACCGGAGGAACCCTAATAACACAATCGACTTCCTTCACCTTTCAGGAGCGAGGTTCATTTGTTTGAATGATTCACAAATGTGATGCACAAATACATTTTGTGGTTCACAAATGTAACGCAATTCACAAATAAATGACCCCATTACGCTAGTTGTGTTCGACTTCATGCAGCACCGGCAGCGCCGACAGCCGGCTGCATTGAAGCTGAGAAAACCATTGGCTCCTTCAAGTCAGCTGGGCTGCAGGCGGCTGCAGGCGACGCCGGCGCTGCATGAAGTCGAACGCACCTATTACTATAAACAGGACGCTCACATGACGTGATGCTTTTTTAGTCCCATACTGTGACGTTTGGGAACCTAAAACTCAGTTTAAGCTAGTGCACACGCAAACACAAAAACTGAGTTTTCAGAAATCTCCACTTTGGCCAGAGTTTTTAGAAATGATCGTTTTCCTTGATAAAACCTCAGTTTTCATGTAAATGAAAGGCCAAACCGCATGAAAATATATGCGTTTTTCTTCTGTGTAAACGGGGCCTAAAACATATGAAGAACCTTTTCCCAGATAACAACATCACTCCAAAGCAACATTATTTGATTCATGTGCTATCTCAGATTAACCTACTGGGACCAATGGTTTGTCATCTGTGCATGAGATTTGAATCAAAGCATTGCTTTTTCAAACAGTGGGCTTCAAAACCAAACTTAAATGTTTGCAAATCCTTAATAAGGCATATTCAAATGTATGAATGTTGTCAGAATGCAAGTAGTTCTGAACACCCCATTCTGTCAAATGATTGTACATTATGACCGATATCAGAAATAAGAAACATCAAAAATAAGAAACCCCCCCCCCCCCCCCCCAAGGATATGGTCTATGTCCCAATTAAATATTACCTCGGGGATGTGATTGGGCCACACAAAGCCTCATCTGATGTGTTGCACTGTTATTCTGTTATTACAACAGCTGTGGCTCATAAGATATACATGGAAGTTTGGCAAAACGTTATAGAAATGTTATGGAAAGTTTTGAAATGTATTTGGTAAGAAGCTGGTGGGCAACACAAACTGTTTAATTCCTTTTTCCCAATCAGTCAACGGTTATGTTAAAATGTATTTTCATGTAAATGAAATAAATTGCTGTAATTTCCTAAGATTCTTAAATTGAGAAGTTGTGCAAGTGGTCTCAATCTTAAAATAAGGAAGATAATCTTGTTCATTTGCTGGGATAATTTAAAAATATGTCCACACCTTGTTAATAGTTAAATCAAGCTTGATATTAGTTGGTAAATCTTATTAAGAAAAGTTAGATATATTTTCTCAAAATAAGACTTTTTCTTATGTGAAATATGCTTGGCAAGATTTCTTTTTTTTAGTCTAGAAATAAGACAAACTTTCTAGGAATAAGGATTTTTTTACTTTCTTAAAAATCCGTTTTTGCAGTAGGAATTAGGAACGTGAACATTTGTACAACACAAGCACATTTATTGTGGAATATGTTAAAGGATATATTCTGGAAACCCCGCAAAATAAGGCGTGGGTCGACGTGTATCAAACTGTGTACATTCATCCGTAAAAGTTTGCATACGGAGAAAATGGGAACATTTGTCTCAGATTTAGGAACATATATTCCACTTGTGATTACACGCACGTGAACAAGCTTGTTGTCCACGCCCCGCCAACTCCCATATTTTAGGCCTACCTCTGTATGGTTGTTGAAACGCCCATATTTTGTCAGTTTCTCACTAAACTTCTCAATTAACCAATAATGAACAATGAATGATTATTCATGAGAAATGGCTATGGCAACAATTTTTTTTTGCAAAAGATCAACTTTACTGAATGTGAAATGGAGATCTTAATTTGCAAAATAGGATGATCATCTTGTTTGGTGGCCTTAGGCTAGCAGTTATTTGACCGTTGATGGAGTAAGAAAAAAAAAGAATGAATCAATCCATTGTGCCCTTGTTGTGATTTGTGACATGTGTGCAGTCGATAGCACTAATTGCCTACATTTGGAAAACTGGTTTTCGCTGCAAATTACGCTTTAAAAGTCCCATGACATGAAACGTTCACTTTAGGAGGTTATTTAACATAAATTAGAGTCCCCCTAGACGGTCTTTGGTCCTTCAGTGGCTAGAAATTTCGATCGGTGTAAACCAAGCCCTGGGTATTCTTCTCCGCCGTTGAGAAAATAAAAGCTGAAACGCTTAGTTTTGAAAATGCTGGTTTTATGACGTTGTAAGAGCGAATGTTACCTCCCCTTTCTCTGCTTTGCCCGCACATACAATTTGTCCCACCAATGAGAAAATTAGGTACGACCGTGCAAGCGTGATATTGGTTCAGGCAGTAGGACTCTGTATGACTTAACTAATACTTTATTGCACACTATACAATACATGATTGTACATTTGATTTGGCATTGTGGTTCTGCTCGCATCGGCTCCCTGCCGCATCCAACGAGACACCGTCTCGACCTCCGAGCAGAGAGCAGCAACGCATTCCCCAACACAAAACCACATGCCAGACGAGACCATGATGAGACTACTGTGTGTAGGTGGTGCCCCTGTAGATGTGATTGAGATGAGCGTCATGTTACCCATACTTACCTTCAGCATTGTATCTCAGCGCACTGGTGCCCCTGATGCATCTTGTGACTGAAATGAATACCAGCTGAGTGCCTCAGCTGATGCTGCCTCAACATACCAACTGAGGCACGGCCTCTACTTACCAACCGAGACGCCTCGAATTACCAACTGAGGCACGGCCTCTGCTTACCAACTGAGACACGCCTCGAATTACCAACTGAAATCGATCACCAGGAAGTCGTCCAGCAGGTGCAGGACAAACGGCAACCTGTGCACGTTCAGCAAAACCCAACACAGCGCCTCGGACAGAGTGTCAAACATGCGCGGGCTGCTGCAGCAGGCAAAAGCCAGGCGAGCGTAAAAATACATCTGCGACCGCCATTTAATGCCGAACAGGTGCCACTGCGACGGTTGAAGGGGCATCACCTTGAACGCGTCGGTGATATCGGCCTTCCCGAGCAAGGCGCCCACGCCTGCCTGTTTGATTACCCGAATCGCGTGATCAATGTTAGTGTAATACAGAGAAAACGGCTCTGGCGGAATCAGGCTGTTAATGCTAGGGACCTGAGTCCCTGTAGGGGCAGGAAATGCAAGTTTTAGGGACATTCCATATTCAATATGTTTGATAGGGGTTACAATAGATAGATAAGACACTGGTCTCTCTGGTCTTTCAGAGACCAGAAAGGGTGCTGGTTAATAGGTTTAAAAATGCTGTTTGACCACAACACTAAAAAGCTTGAACATTTAAATAAGAATGGATTTGTTCACTTCACCCTCATAAAGTCTTGCCTAGTCAAATTATATATTCATGCAGAGTGCTTTAAACAGTTAAACATGTTTTCGGTAATTGATTTTCAGTCAGATCTGTCATCGACTGCGCAGTCATCTTGGTCATCAACACCATCGTAACCAGAGGTCACACACTTCTACTTTGTTCTGATAGCTCTAGCTCAGTGGTTCTCAACCCTGTCCTCTGGGACCCCCTGTCCTGCTTGTTTTAGATGTTTCCCTGCTCCAACACACCTGATTCAAATAAAAGGGTTGTTATCTAGCACTGTAGAAGCCTGGTAATGAACATGCATTTTGCAGGGTTGAGAACCACTCTGCCCTACAAAGCCAAAAGACCGTAACTCGCCAAAGTGTAGAACTGAGAAAAACGACTTCAAAGTTTTTGCACTTTCAAAGTAGTTGTCCTGCCAAATGCATTTTAGGTAGGACACTGGAAATCTAGCAGTTTGATGTTTTAGTGATTACACATTATCTAAACTAGACATTTTTGAAACTGTTGATCTTAAACTGCACTTTTGACCCATATTTTGAAGTTACAGTAGTATACCATAGTCTATCGTAAGTGGTCATGCCAAGGCAAAATACAGTAACTTCCGTTTCTTCGCTCACTTAGTTGCTTATCACGATATAAACTCTGTATTTTATAAGCCAATGTAACATACACGTGGATACCTGTCACAAGACTCACAAGACAAGAGTGTTTTTGATTTAACTGCCAGGGTAAGATACTTACAAACGACTCATGTTTGGGATATTTGGTGTTGAATGCCTGCGAGTAGGCTAAGCTAATGCTAGATGTGTTTATTGTTGCTAGTTTACGTATTAGTTCAATTGAAACCATAACTCCATTTGAACGTTTTGGAGTGCCGCAAAACAAAGGCAAAGAACCGTAACTGATGTTACGGCATTCTGCATTGGATTTCTAAAGCCAAAGCAGGCTTTTGGAAGGTACGGTGAAGTCAACAACCTTATTTTCTCTGAAAAACAGACGAGTTCATTTAAGATATTTGGCCACATGATAAAGCAGACCTTAACTGTTCCGAAAATGAAAAAAAATCATTTTCGACAAAATTGTAGTTACGGTCTTTTGCCTTTGCACGGCAGCACTGCTGTAGCTCAAAGACAGCTTGTTCCAACTGGTTGAACACCCTCATTCAACGGACAGGTCCACGATCAAGCGTTTTTTCCCCAGAATATTTGATGGTAGCCACACCAATGGGGCCGACGCGAAACGGCGACTCCATGAACAAATACCAACAAATACCCCTTGCCTTTCACTAAGTAACGCATCGACCACGTCGGGCTCCCTGAGCGCTGATTGCAAGTTGTTACACACATGAGTGACAGTGGACGCACATTCCACCCCAGCCATAAACCCCTCCCGCAACCCGGTGAGGAGATAGTTCACAAAACATCGGTTGGGGTGACCACTCAAAGCTTTAGACAGACTACCAATGTCAACGAGGGGTAGAAGGATGATTATTTATTTCATGGCCTTGCCCGCCGGTCGGAACCGACGTGGGCAGGTCGAGCTCGGATGGGCGTCCGAGCACTGACTGCAGACATGAAGAAATCGACAATTAGGGTAGGTACAGACCCCCTCATTGAAATACATGCACACGGGAGGAGCGGAACCAGCATTAACCACCTGCCGTTTGAAAGAGCGACGCTCCGTGCCGCTGGAACCAGGTTTCACATCACGGGAAGGTTCCCCCATTTTAGAAGGCACCGTGAGAGGGCAAAGCCCAGTAGGATGGGAGAATGACCCACACACCACACATGACAGGGGACGAAGCCCGGTGAATGTGCGGCTAACCAGCTCTAGATCTAGCACAGACCAGTCCAGACGCAGATTAAACCGCTGAACGTACAGGGCTGCCTTGGCGGAGAAACCCTTGTGATATTCGTAGAACAGCACTCCCCTGTAGGAGAGCGACTGGTCAGCAATGATGGCCAGATAGGTGTCCAGTTTGAATCGCCTCCCGGGGAACCCCTCGCACATGACGTCGCAGAAAACCCCAAAAGCAACGACGAATTCGGACATCGTAAGTGTCTTAGTTAGACGGGGATCGGCGTCCCGCAAAAACACAACCACATTCCCGCAACATACCAAGCGGCTTTCGACCGATTCAGGCCCACACAGCAAGATCTTCACCAGGTTCACGTCTTTACCTGACAGGATCTGCTCGCGGAGACTCACCGGAACGGCAGCAGACGGAGGCAGAAAGGAGGCCCCAGAGGCAGCGGCCGGCACCGCGCTGGTGTACGAGGGCCGGATCACCTGCGTAGCAAGCACGCTCGTAGCCGTGGCTACGGTAGCTGTACCCAAGGCCTCGGCTCCCTTGAGGTGCTGGATACAGGCATCCATGGCAGTGAGCGTGCTCCGCAGATCGATCAGCGCCGCCAGCACGGGATCGGTCGGCGGCACGACCGGGCCGCCTGTGGACCCTGCTCTGGGCTTCTTGGCCAGGCCAGCACCCGCGGCGGAACCTCGCTTGCTCTTCCCCAGCGCTTTGCGAGGAATGGGAACCCCGGCATCCTCCTCGCACACGTCCATGAAATCCTCGTGTGACACACCGACCGGAGGACTAAGGTTCTTTTCGTAGTACCCAGAAAGAAGTCGAGGAACGGGCCATTCCTCGATCAGGACCGGTTCCCTAACCGCCAAACGAGAGCTTTGACGGGGTTTGGACCCTCCGGCCGGAGGGATTCCCGCCTCCTTGCAAGGTCCACCATCAACGAATGGATCCCCATGGAACTCCTCCAATTCGGACCCATAAAGACACGACATATCCTCCCTCGATCGACAACAGCAGGAAGACGATGTCTATGTCGCACTGGCGATGCATATGCCGAGAACCCAGCTATATACCCCGCCCTATTAGGAGGGAGTGCCCTGCAGCATAATAAGACGCGTTGCTAGTGACACGCTATATCTCGCATCCTCCTTCATGAACCAGCTCCGCTTGTTTTTCCTCTACACATCATGGCTTGCAAACGACCGCACCCGATACAGTATGAATCTGTCGATTTATTTGCAAAAAATCTCAAAAAAATCACCCATCTGAATCAAGTAGTAGGGCCCCTCCTGACCTACTAGTAATTTAGAAGGTTGGAATTATTCAATTTGTCTAATGATATGCTAAGCCGTGTGTGTTAATAATGAGCCACCCTGGACCTTAAACAAGCAGAAGCAGTAGTTTACAATTGCCCCTTTCATATAGTGATCCCAGAGCCATATCAAAACCCGTTCTTATTCCCAACTAGTCAAATACAAAGGCTTTGTCACGGCCCTAGGCATTGGATGTGGACGCACAGATACCATTTGGCGTCACTATGAGACGTCTTGGGGTTTCAACTAACTCCATGGATGCTTTGGATTGGATCCATTCCCATTGGATAAAGGGAGGGATGCCGTTGTTTATGCAAGATTTTTCTTATACCCGAGAATATTTTTCAACCCCAAAACATAAAAGTCTCCTTGATAATTCCACAGTAATATGGGTTAATGTTATGTCCAGTTTTTAGAAATTCTGCATCGATTTTGGAAAATAAAGTAAAAAGATTTGGATATAGCGGAAAATCTTCAGTCACCATCGCTACACGATTTATGTATTTATTAAATAGGATTTCCTTGTATTTATTTATACTTTCTGATTTAGTCTTGCGCTTCATGCATGTACTGTACAGTACCAGAGAGAGATTAGTTGTAGTAAGCATATCATTGATAGTTTACACTAGGGCTGTAAAAAATAACGCGTTATGATTAAATTACAGGATTAATTTGTTATTTTTGTTTAATGCATTTAACCTAATATACCCACAATTCCACCCAATCCGCAACTTCTGAATGAGAAGTTAATGTTCCAAAAAAATGATGCAACATCCAATAAAACCAAAGTGATATGCACACTCTGCGGGAAGATGTTATCGCTCTGGATAAGAGCGTCTGCTAAATGACTGAATGCTAAATGACTGAATGTTATCGTTTCACCGAAGCAATACCAGTCTAAAGTAACCTATACCACCTCAACGCGAAGCATGCGTTGGTCGGTGAGGGGAGTTCAAGTAGAATGCGCCAAACCACCCTCACTGAACAGCGGAGGGCCCTCATTAAGTCTGCCTGTGACAAGGTGACTAGCACAGTTGCCACGTGTATTGCACAAAGCTGTAGACCGATTGATATTAGTGAGGACGAGGGGTTCACCAAAATGTTGCGAGTGGCAATGGGTGACTCGAGCATCAAGGTACCGCAAAATCAAAGACGCACACTGATGACAAAAATTTGGAAAATCTGTAATATGTGTGATACGGTTAATGGCAGGTGTTATCCTTGGGCCAGTCACACAGCCGAGAGACAGATGCAGAAAATGTTTTTTATTTATATGATAAAGGATAAAATGTCCAAATACTAAAAACACAATATCTCTGTCCTTTAAAACCAGGAAATGTCTCGTAGCCTACGGCTGCATTGGCATATGTCCACTCCGGTCTAGGACCGCGGTCGGCTCCGCACAGTACCACTCCTTTCTTCCCTTGGACCACCGTTTGTAGTATGTAGAGCGAGCCAGCCTCGAAGATAATAATAATAATTGGCTACTCTGGTTGCGCACGGTGAAAGTATTTTTGCAGGAGAGATTCAAGTACTTCCCTTTACGCTCAGTAATCGAGCCGTGGTTGTGCCTCCGAAGTCTGAATGGGAGTAGCGGAATACCGGTCGTTGCTTCTCTCTGTGCTCTTGTATGTGTCCCCGTAGAATCCTGCCTTCTGTTCAGTCCCCGCTCCTTTTTGAAGGAGTTCCTCTCATTGGCCAACCAGTTGAGAATCATTTAGGAGTGATGGGCTGCGTCCTTGTCAGCTGGGGAGTTCCCTCCCCCGTCCTTGTTGTCAAACAGCACACACAATACCATGCACACAATCACAGCAAACAATATGAAAATACCACATCAACCAATATGAAAACACCACAGCAAACAATAGTCAAAACCAAACTAAAATAACAGACAACATAGGCTGGCCAACTGGCATCTGTGACATATGTAATTAATCATAATTAATCCACAGAAACCTGTAAAAATGTTAATCATTTCACAGCCCTAGTTTAAACACATTTCTCTGTCAGTTTGTTTTCAGAATCAGAAAGGGTTATAATCGCCATGAAAGTTTGCACAGACAAGGAATTTAATTTGTCAGGAATGTTAATACATTCAACATATAGGTTACGAGTAAATCTTAAATAAGTGCTGTAAGTTGAAACAAGTCTAATTATATTATACAAAAGGTGCAAAATCTAATTAACTAATATTATTATATGGCAACGGCGGTACGAGCTTTCTGATGGCTAATGGGTAGTCATGCCAGACGCGTATTGCCCTCCTCAGCGGTCAATACGGCTCCGTATTGCCCTCTGACGTCATCTTCAAAATGAGCGACGAGTCAGCTGCTGAGTTTAACTATCCAGATGATGCTGAAAAGATTTGCCATCGAAAGTGAGGATGAAGACTAGACTCTTTTAATCACTTGTGTCGTTATTTTGTGTTGAAATTAAAGCCATTTTAGCAGAACCATGTTGTCCGCTTTCTATCCAAAGTAGTGAGTTGCTAGGCAACACATGAAACACAGCGTGAGAAGACTTGAGAGCGCAAGAGAAGAAGCTAATCGGTCATGCCGGGAAATATCAAACCTCGGCTTTGCCGTATCAACCTCGCTACGTTCCAGCCTCAGTTTGATATTTCCCGGCATGACCTCTCTCTCGGTTAGTAAGTAGTTAGTAACTAATACTAAGGGGACAGGTATGTAAAATAAAATATGGAGAGGATAGTGCCCAGGAAGCGGAAGGACTCCACAGTGTGGACTAGGGAGTTGCACAGGGTGATGGGGGTGAGTGGGGCTGTATTCTTTTCGAAGTCCACAACCATCTCCACTGTTAAGAGCATTGAGCTCTAGGTTGTTCTGGCTATACCAGATTGTCAGTCTCCCAGGCCTGAGGAGATGTACCGGGAGTCAGAGACTTGTGTTCCCAGTTTAACGTATTGATTCCTGTCAGACAGGAAGTCTATGATCCACCTGCAACTGGAATCAGACACGTTCAGCTGGGAGAAGGGCAAAGCCCATGGGGGGGCACGGAGTGGCATGTGCCCCCCCCCCCCCCGGAATCTGATTGGTTCTCAGGTGCCCCTCCTATTTTCATTGGCTCTGAATGATGTCAATCTCAATAAGAAATTAAGTGAAACAGGTTTTCGAGAGGAAGAAGGCAGCTGGAATGGAGTGTCCGGATAGTGTGCTGGAGTTAACTGTATTCTTGGAGTCATGAACCATGAACAATGAAAGGCTCAGTGATCTTGGAGTTATTAGTGTGGAGTCAAAAAGAGCCAATGCCTTAAATATGGACAAGTTCATAAGGGTATTTAGTCGCAGACATGGCAACCGCCGTATACAACTGTTTTGAATAAGTCTTGCCCCTACAACAATGAAAGGCTCAGTGGTCTTGGGGTGCTTAGTATGGAGTCAAAAGAGCCAATCCCTTAGATATGGACAGGTTCATTAGGCTGTTTAGTAGCAGAAGTCTGGTTTTGTTAGGAAATGTGTATAACACTGATCTGGAGGAACAAGTTTTGGATTGTTAAAACTATTAACAGATTTTGTAGAGGTTGAAGGGAGCTGAGCCCAGAACTGTCAACCTTCAGCCATATGTTCATGCTTTAATTATAGTAAAGTGTTTTGATGATTTTTGTGTATATTCAATATTACACTTAATATTTAAGTTTTCTATTTCATATTGTATAAAATATGTCAATGTTTAGAATGTAACAAAACACTTGGCTTTCAGTGCAGTTTATTTAACAAAAAACTAATAACATCAAACTGTAAATGCAAATTAAAGCAAATGTAAATGTCGGCACTTTCTTTGATTTTATTTTTATTACTGAGTAAAACTATACTGTATAAAAGAACCCTTGCAAGGGGCATATGGTGCAATTGATATATTGCTATGTTGTTTGCGAAAATACAGAAGAGCACTTCATATGCTTCTCAGTGAAAATAAAGTCCAGCTTTTGACGTATCTTTTTTATTGTGATTTACTTACCAGAGACCCACTGTAGGTTTCTTTTGATAAATAATATTTGGCATAAAACATTTAAAAAGCAAAGTGTAAATATATATTCATATGATGCAATTTAAGGAAACTAAATGTTTGTGTTGCTATAATGCCCATTAATTGAATTTAAAAAGTCAGTGGTGACATTACTTTTGTATTCTTAACTTAATTGGATGCCCCCCCAATTCACGGCTGCTCCCTCCTGTGCCTCTCCACTGAAAATATTCTGAAACCGCTCCTGGCTAGGAGAGATTGTCCTGAAGCAGGTCTATAACTGTGGCTTGGGTGCATAAAAAAATCTTTAATAAGAATGTTCCACAATATATCACACTTTCTTGCTGTAGAGTGCTCTATTCACTTAAATGGGGCTTCCCAGCGTTCTGCGGTGACATTTTTTAAAATATTTGACCGTTGCTATGCATATTTGACCGCTGTCAAGGGAAGTGGCCTTTTTGCCTCGGATGCACGTCTTTCGTAGCACTCCGCAAGCACTTTTTTCAACGGCCTCCGCTAACTTTTCAACCCCAGAGTACTCCGTTGCTTAGCGACATCTGCTGATCAACACTATGAATGGCAACAAATAAATTGTAAAAAGACACACTATGATACATTATCCCTTACTTATAACACGGCTTTTCTTAACGCTGTAGAATTTAGTAGACTTAGCATGATCAATATATATGATCATCAATATACTGTATTGTAGCTTAACCGTGGCACACCAGCAAAAACAATATCCAGAAGCAGGGCCGGTCCAAGCCTTTATGGGGCCTTAAGCAGAATAAGAGCTAACAAAAATAAAAATAAAACGTTTTTTTTATTAATTAACCTGTAATTTTATGTGCTCTTGGGGGCTCTCTGGTGGTCACGGGGGCCCTAAGCAGCCGCTTAGTTCGCTTATGCCTTGGGCCGGCTCTGTCCAGAAGAACTCGAGCTTCTATTATGCCACAAGTATTCACAGCTAGCTTATTCACAGCTCACATATTTATGGTCTACTTATTCGTTTTCTACGTCAAGCAACATTCTGGATGCCAAAAAGGGATATAGGCCATAGCTTCTATAGGCTATTAATTGAGTTGAAAAACCCCTTACCTGTTCTAAAATCAGCGTAAACCACGGACTCGCGGGGGCTTATTGCTTTTTTTAAACTGTTATTACAAATATTTCATATGGTTTCATCAATAAAAACAATTAGAAACAAAATAATTTAATAATAAACCGTCATTCTTCCGCTACTACAAAGTATAGTTCCTACATAAATTGTTGCCACGCAACAGCCAGATGGACATCTATGCAGTGTTTTTCAATTTGAAATATTCGATACGCAGTAATATGGAATGTTAAAGAATGTTATGAAGACAACCTGTGAGGTTATGCTGGATTTTACAACGGAATGGAACGCGATATAGCCAATCAAAATCTAGGATGGGAACAACCAGTTTTAGAATTGGAGTTTGTGCTCATTTGCAATGTGGAGTGTTTGCATTAGGCTCACCCATTCTCATTCCCTAGTCATCAAATACCGACACTTTGTCATGGCCGTAGGCGTCGGATGTGGACGCACAATTAGGGTTTTGAGTTCCGTTTATGGTACATAGTCATGGCTTGGTATATTGAATATGTGGGGTTAGTTATACACAATTGTTAAATATAACCCAAGTAAAGCCTTCAGACTGGCATTGTGTTACTATCCTAATCAAAAACTATGCAATTATATATTTAGTTTTGTCCTATGACAAATTCAAATTTTCACCCTGGTGGACTTTGTGTCGGGCGTACATTTCAAAGACAAGGAAAGGTCAAATTGATTTTGTGTATATAGTGGCCAAATTCCATAATTATATATTTATTTTTTTACTTACTATTATTGTTAAGGATTTACCATGGGGCCAAATACAACTTTTACACAAATGTACAATACAAATAAGGGGTTGCAGTCACACATGCAGTTTTGGTCCAAAATTAGGGTTAGGGTTTTGAGTTCCTTTCATGGTACATAGTCATGGCTTGGTAAAGTGAATAATTGTGGTTAGATAAACACAATGGCTCAATATCATGACCCTAGTTCCAACAGGGGATCAACAGCACCACCTAGAATAGTTAATTTCTTGAAATTAAATTCTACTTTTTATTTCATCTGAAGCTATAATCCGCTTGAGATTTTGTATTCAGACTCAAAAAGGTTTTCTTTAAGTACAATGTCGAACCACGCTAAAATGTTGTAGAATAATGATGTTATATAAGGTTAAGTAAAAGTAACATATTACAACAGTTACATTTGGACTAATTGATAACTGATAAATTATGACTTTTCAAAGAGACTGATGTAAAGGACGAAGAAAGTATAAAATGAATATGAACAGACAGAACTACAATTCCCAGAATTCCACCAGAGCGTTTTGACGACAAACATGCGCCATATTTGTAGTCTGCTTATATTCACATTAGTGCTAGTTGCTACTGCTAGACTTCATGAATTAATTTTCCATTAATTTCCAACAACAAACTCTCTCTCTCTCTCTCCACAACCCATGTCTGGGAGTAAGATACAGTAGTATTGGATAGGAAGGTAAAACCTAGCCTGGATCTGCAAATTGAGATGGCCTACTATTGTATATTTGCAGGAGGAGATTCCCCCGCCATCTAAAGAAGGGGGAAACTGACAAGCTAGCACTAGCTAATATCCCATTTGTAGAGTAAATTAAAATACATAAATGCGAATAATCTTAACATTGACTAACACTACCCAACACTCATTGTCCCTTTTAATATTAAAGATAAAACATGCGTGTTCCTCAAAACACAACTTTGCATGCCAGAATCAGAGCAAGATATGTTTGCTAATTTACAGGGAGAACAATGAAAACACACTGAAGAATTACTGCGGTAAAATTCATAGGGCAGCCTCTGGGGGTCGTTCCAACACAAATGCGTTGAGCCTTTATCATGTCCTTATCCTACCTTGTTAAATACTTCGCTCATTAAGTGCATTTCCCCTAAACTATTAATTATACTTTACTTAAAAATATCAATTTACTATTAATTATTATATCCTTACTACAACTAATCTCTCTCCGGTACTGTACAGTACATGCATGAAGCGCAAGATTAAATCATAACATTTTATAATTATAATAAGTAGTGGTGGGCCGTTATTAGCGTTAAGGTGCTGCGTTAACGTGAGACTCTTATCGGGCGAAAAATATCGCCGTTAATCTATTCTCAAAGTTGGGTTGGGAGCTGGGTCTATACTATGCAAGCTATGATGACTTTCACCTTGATATTTTAGTGTGGATGTATACATAGCCAAATTGCATTGTAGGGGGCGGGAACGAGTCTTCGAACCTGTGTGTATGCCTTGTGTATAAAATTACCACATTAAACCGGATGTGGTAACATGGATGCAGCTAAGAAGCTTCCCAATGGAATCCTCGACAAGACTAAGGTTGTTTGCACCTTGTGCAATGCGGAATTTGTTTACTGTAGGAGTTCTTACAGTCTCAAATACCACCTAAACGCAAAGCATCGCGAATGCGGAAGATGCCGGGCCAAGCACTGATGTAGCGCAGGGGAAGAGTTATCGTCAAATTACTATGTTTGAGTGCAGAGAGCTTGGACTGATTGACACAAAGCTACTGACTGTAAACAGTTCATCACAACCTCTTATGTAGGCCTAGAGTTCAAAGTTCATGTTTAACTGAATAAACAGTTAGTAAACACAAGTACATCTTATCGAACATAATTTATTTTCATCACCAATGATCATAGTAGTAATATCTAATCACTTGGTAATATTTTGAATGTAATTGCAATGTTTGAATTCTTTTGATTGGAATTTGTGTTGTTATTGCTTTGTGTAATTTTATGTTGTGAATATTTTAAAGAGGACCCCAGGAAGATTAGCTGCCATTAAATGGGCCGCTAATGGGTGTAGTGTGGTTTGCACGGTTAAGATTAGCAATACTTTGTTTATTATAAAGTATAGTAGTTCTTGGGGCACCACCTCTGATTCGTGGAAGGGACAGAGGAAACCTTGTTTAATAAAATAGCACTCGTAATAATCAGTCTAATCTTAAGTAATGAATTCTATGAAAGTAGAGCCAATCATATAACGTGAGAGATGAGCAAGTATTATACACAATGATTTATTTAAGAGAATGTAATTATAGTGAACACATACCAGGTAAGTTATGGGTTAGTTGGGCTAAAGCAGTACAGTAGGCCTAAATTCTAATGCGAGCGCACTACACAATGGTTGCGTAGAGCGCGTGTGAAGGGGGAGAAGTTGAGGAAGAGGCTTCTATAGTAACAATGGACAATCAATGGAAACTGACCTAACAATGATTAAGTTAAATCATTTGTAAAATACAATCAAACATCAACAATTCAAACACAACATGCCAATATGTCACAAGTAAGAAATATTGCAAATCGCAGTTACTTTTGTCGGTTTGAAGAACGGAGTCAATGGTTCGTTATGTCCAACGAATAAAAACGGAATCTCTCGTCAAAGTTCCGGGCGCAAAGTGAATGTGCAGGTTATGAGGAAATAGACTCGAGTGTGCACCTCCAGTTGATCCTACGAACGAGCGGGGGTGATTGTACGTTTGGGGGTTAAATACCCCAAAGAACAGGGGGTCATCCCTGTGAAGGTGACCTCTCTCATTGGTCAGTTACTTCCACCTGGGCGTTGTCCTGGGACCTGCCCAGAGGTGTGAAGTGGCTGATAGTTTTGAGTTCCATTATCTCAAATGTCCATGGAATGCTCAAACTTCAGAATATAACAATACAACGTTCATAACTGGTTTTGTTAGTATGATACAATTATTTTGATACCAAGATTGACTGATTTAACTATACCTGAAGGGAAGTTATAATCAAACATCAATTAACAACGTTCTAGGTAAATGAGACAAACACATTATAACACATTGACTACTGTCCTTGAATTAGTGTCCATGAGCCATGTAGTCCTTTAGAAAATGTTTGTAAGTCCACACAAGAAAGTTCCTTCAAGTAATTTCCTTTGTTCTGACAATGTGAGACCATGGTCTCTGTTCCTGACCCCATGCTGGGTCCCCCATGACCCCATGCTGGGTCAGGAATTTGAAGCTCCTACTCTGGGAGATAAGGACAAAGGAGAAGGACCCTTCCCTTGTCGGGGGTAGGGGAAGGTGTGGATGGTACCATGCTTTGTCTGTGGACTCTCTGCTACATATCCCCCTGCTGGCAACGTCCGATGACTCGACGTCGTTGGGCTGTTGGCACGTAAGAAGAGCAGAGAAAAGACAAACACGACAGTACGATAGCATTTCTACTGGACACATTGACATGAGTGGACTCTAAACAAGGCAGGAATCAATGGGGCTAACTTGGGTCCTATTAATAAGTTTCTCTAGGTTAAGGTCCTATGCCTAAAATTGAAAGGAAAGAAAGAGAAAAAGAAAGGAGAAAGAAATAAAATAAAAATAGAAATAAAAAATAATAGAAGTGGGAGTGGGCTTTGACTTCCTGGAGTCATAGTCGTATTTGTAAGGGGCCACGGTAGTTTGCTCATGAGGCATTGTAGCATATTATTGTGGTCAGTCATGTTGGGTGTCTGGTACCGATTTATTTATTTTTGGTAAATTGGTGGAGCCATATTTGTCTTGTGACGGTATTTGCCTATTGTTTTGGTTTAAGGGAAGGTTAGTTTTGTGAACTTTGAGGCACTTGGGCAAGGCACCTGTTGTGCACTTGTTTCCTCAGCAGTTTGACAGGGTCAGGTTGCTGGTATAAAGCCAGGCCAGGCCTCTGTGCATGGCCTGTTGTCCGGTGGTTTCTTCCGGGGGTTGCGCCATTTTGTCACAGCTGGGGTGCCTCTTCTGGGATGCTTATCGGCTATAGTAGGTCTTCCTACTTTCTGCGCTCTCATCCAGTTGGCATCATGTGACTTCTTTTGGACCTGTGATACTTCTCGTCGCAGGTGGGTTTCTGATGGCCGACAGTCATGGCGGTGTGCTGATTGTCCTCGAACTGTGTGTCTCGATGAGTGAGTGGCGTAGCTCTGGGCGGTCTGGAGTAGCCATCTAGTCCATGGGTCGAGTCTCCTTCTGAGATATGTGGATCAGACGTAGGATGTCCCCCCCCTTCAACTGTGAAGACTGTGTTGTGGACTTCAGGGTGAGGCAGTGGATAGGGCTTCTTGACGTTGGTCCACATCTGGTTTTGTTTGAAGTCAATGAGGGGTTCCAGTCTGTTGAGTAGATCGTGTCCAATCAGCAGTTTTTCGGTCTCAAGCGGACAAACATGGACGGGGTGGATTAGGGACATTTCCCCGAACGTTAGCTTCAAGTAGAGTGTTTCTGTGACTGGAGCTTTGTTTTGGGTGAAGCCTGTGATGTTGAACTCACTATTTTCACTTCTAATCCATCTTCTGTTTGACCTGGCTATTCCTTTCAGCTGGGCGGCCAAGGTGGGTGCAATAAGGCAGATTTCTGCACCCGTGTCCAGCAATCCTTCGGAGGGTACTTCATCTTCAAGTGTGACGGGGACATAGCTTCGGTGAGCTCTTCCTTTTCTGGAAAGCTTACCCAGAAATGTGTGTAACTGTGGCGCTTGTTTGTGTGTTGTTGTTTCTGGAGGTTGTCTTCTTGTGGGTTTGTGGTGTTTTGGGGTCCTCTTTCCTTTTTCCATCCAATGAGGGGCACTTGAGGTGTGTTATTCGCGTTGGGGCCTTCTAGTCATGCCGATTTCGATTCTTCTTTCTGGTTTGCGCTTTCCATGTTCCTAACTAAGGCAGTTAGGGTTTTCTTCATGATTTCCATGTCCACGTTTATCTTGTTTTTGTTGGTACTCTTGGCGTTTGTTTGAATAGTTTCGTGCCTGATGGGGGTGTTGTTTGTTGTCGTAGTTGTTGTTGGGTTGTCTGTTGTAATAGCTTTGATATTGTTCGGGTGTTGTTGAGTGGTCTTGTGCATTATAGGAGTGTTGCGTGTAGGCAGGTCTGTGTTCGTAGGGTTTTTGGAGTTCTCTTCCTTCTAGTTGTAGG
Organism: Hypomesus nipponensis; assembly: GCF_054491055.1. NCBI lineage: Eukaryota > Metazoa > Chordata > Actinopteri > Osmeriformes > Osmeridae > Hypomesus > Hypomesus nipponensis. The sequence goes on along the minus strand of NC_140362.1, from coordinate 6,756,798 downwards.
TGTGAATTTGATTCCACCACATAGACATTTGGTTCCTGAGGTCGGTCGTTGTTCGCACAGGATTTATATGCCATGTCCCTTATTTGCAGAGCCGTCATGGTTTCCTGGTCCGCGAAGGTCATCACAAAGGGTCGTATGGCTTGGGAAAGGTTGTTTATAAACATTGATTTGAACATGGGAGTTTCTTCTCCTCCGGGTTGATTCTCTGTTGTAAAGAAAGCTTTCCGGAACCTCTCATAGAATATTTTGGGCTTTTCGTTAGTTTTTTGTCTTGTGTGCATGGCGGTATTGCAGCCAGAGCTTTTAGTTTCTGAGTGCCACGCTTTGAGGGTACGGCAAGCCATGTCGTAGCTGTCGCGTTCTCCTTCTGGTTGCCTGTCAAGCAGGGCTCTGATTGAGCTGGAAGAGGTGTTCCTCAGCAGGTACAGTTTGTCTGCGTCTGTAGCTGTCGGCAGGCGTTTCAGATTATAGTTTAGTTGGTCCAGATACATTTCAATGCTCTGAGTGGGATTTTCTGGATTGAACCTTTCAATGTGCCTGCTTACTTTTGAGAGCAGATGTAGGGATACTGCCAGTTTTGATTCTTGCAACTTTGTTGCATTCCGCTGATGGGTTGAGCGTGGGTGTTCACCATCATCCCAACTGTCTGGGGCTGTGTTGTCAACGCCTTGTTCAGGAAGGAATTGTAGCTCCCATTCCTGGTCCTCGCGTCGTCTGTTCAGCCATTCTGCATATTCTGTTGTCCTCATCCTTCGTGGGTTCATGTCAGCTTGGCATCGGGATTGGTTTGGAGGAGATATATCTATATATGGTCTTCTTGATTCATATTCGGGGTGGAGGGGTGGTTTAGGTGAGTGCCGCTGTCTTGGGTTCTGGTTTCCTGAATGGAGATCTACCTCTTTGTCTTTCCTCCACTTCCAGTCGGTGTGTGGGTCATCTGTGGAATGGATTTTGGCATTCGCTGCGTCTAGCTTCCCGATGGTGGATATTAGTTTCCTATTTGTTTCATACAACTCGTCCTTTATTGTCTCACGGGCCGCTGTGATGTGTGTCAGGTCTTGGTACAGGTGTTGGATTTTTATATGGAGAGTGTTGTTGTCTTCTTTCAAGTTTTCGTATTGTGATACTCTTTCATTCGTTTCATTCAATACCCTAGCTGTGTTTGACAGTAGTGATGCTGTGTCGTCCTTGCTTTTCTGAACCCTTTGCATTTCGTCTTTCAGGTTTTCTAGTTCTTCAGCAAGTTCCTCGCTCTCCCGTTGCAGCGTCTCCCTTAATTCTCTTTCCCTTTTTTCAGCCTTGAGGGCATCCCTGAGGGTTCTGTCCCGTTGAGTTAGCTGTGTTTCCTGCTCCATCAGCTGTGTTGTAGCCTTATCCAGTTCCTCAGCCAGGCAGCTGGCTTCCTGTTCCAGTTGTCCCCGGTGCCCTTGTGCTTTCTCTGTCATGATGAGGGCCTCCCTGAATGTTGATACCTGTTGCAGTAGCTGTGCTTTAGCTGTATCCAGTTCTTCAGCAAGTTGTTTGGTTTCTTGTTCCAGTTGGTACTGTTCTCCGTCTTTCGCTTCGAGGGCATCTCTGAGTGTTTTTACTTGTTGCGTTAGCTGGGTCTTAGCGTCTTCTAGTTCTTCGGCTAAACTGCTGGCTTCCTGTTCTATTTGTTCTCGTCGATCTTGTTCTGTTTCTCTTGCTTTGAGGGCCTCTTTGAGGATTATTTCCTGTTGTATCAGTTGTGTTTCCTGTTCCGTTAGCTGTGTGTTAGCACTCTCCAGTTCTCCAGCCAGGTCGCTTGCTTTTTGTTCCAATTGTTCTCGGCGCTGTCGTTCACTTTCTGTCGCTTTGAGAGCATTTTCTTGATCTCGAAGAGCTTGTGCCCATTGTGTTTTGACATCCGCAATTGATAACCTGAGTTGGGCAGCATAGTTGAGACCGAGGCTGGATATGCATTTGATGGTTTGGGACTTGCTCAATGTTTGACCCACATTTTCTGCGACCACTTCCAGGGTTTTCCTGGCGATCTCCTCAAACGGTAGACCGGTCAGAGTTTCCACATATTTGGGGTTTTCTTTCTCTGATAGGTAGGCCATCAATTTCTCAGCTTCCGTGAGGTGAGACGTGATTAGTTAACTAAGGATTTATTTGGCTAATGGAGGTTATTAGCACAATGCTATTGTGGTAAAGTTCTTAGGCACTTTAGTTTGTAGTAAAAAAAACAAAATTTAACAAAAAAATACAAATTAATATGAACTTAAAATCAGAAATTAATATTCAAAATTAAATTAATATTAAGGTTACAATCGCAGATTTAATCACAGATAATAAACCAAATTGCTGCTGCATCTATAATGTAGCTTTTAATTGGGCAAGGCTTTACATTAATGTCGAATTGAATGTAAAACAGTGAAGCTTTTTCCGAAAAGCTAGGGTTATCAATTTAAGAATTGTGTAACAATTTGTGGCAGCACAGGCTGCGTTGTTCGGCTACTTCAAACAAAAGTCCTTTTGGACTGATTGCAGATAGAGTGGGCAAACTAAAACTTTAACTTTACGTTAAATTATTATTTAGTGACTGTGTTAAAGTTGGTACTGATGAGGGGTAAATAGAATTACAGTTCAGGATGGTCAACAGCGCCGATATTCTGACAACTTTCTACTTTTAGGTGCGCAGAATGAAATCAAATTACAAGTTTTGCTGACGAAGCGTAACTATTTCCGGTTAAGCAAACAATAAAAGTCCTTAAATAAGCAGCGTCCACTGTCTCAATAATTATTTTACTGTTACTTTATTGATTCTAGAAAGTTGAGTGTTTACATGTGTTTGGGCTTGAATTACATGCAAAACAAAGTGAAGCTTTTTCCAAAAAGCTATGTTAATCAATGACCAATTGCTTAACAATATTGAAGCATATAGCTTAGTAGAGAACTGCGAAGTTTCTTTCAAAATAAAAGTCCTTTAGGACTAAACCGTATCTTGTTTCCTGGAAGAACTTGTCGGTTTCAAGGTTAATTCGCTTAACCCAAAATAGTAAACACTACTAAGATACACCTTTTAGAAGCGTGTATGGTACCAATATAAGTAGTGGTTACGACCCGTCAAAAGATTCTTATGCCTTCTCTTGGAAACGCTGCCTTCAGATTTACAAAATGAAATTAGACGGGACGCCGTGTCACTGCGCACGCGCGTACCTCCGCTCAATCCTAGCTCAAAGCTCGATAGCAACCACAAACATTTAGTTGTCACGACAAAGCCAATTCAATTAGTACACAGCACAGTATTCGAACAGAGTTTTAAACCGTAGCTATTTGGGATAGTTAAATACAACGGATGTTAATTTAACCAAAAGGGTGGGAGGGTGGGTTTTGTTTCAGACGGAAAATCTCAGTTATAAATCGCTCGTTTCAATCTGTTTCAAAGCCTCGCACGGGGCTCCAGTATGTAGTGTGGTTTGCACGGTTAAGATTAGCAATACTTCGTTTATAATAAAGTATAGTAGTTCTTGGGGCACCACCTTTGATTCGTGGAAGGGACAAAGGAAACCTTGTTTAATAAAATAGCACTCGTAATAATCAGTCTAATCTTAAGTAGTGAATTCTATGAAAGTAGAGCCAATCATATAACGTGAGAGATGAGCAAGTATCATACACAATGATTTATTTAAGAGAATGTAATTATAGTGAACACATACCAGGTAAGTTATGGGTTAGTTGGGCTAAAGCAGTACAGTAGGCCTAAATTCTAATGCGAGCGCAATACACAATGGTTGCGTAGAGCGCGTGTGAAGGGGGAGGGGGAGAAGTTGAGGAAGAGGTAGAGAGGAAGAGGCTTCTATAGTAACAATGGACGATCAATGGAAACAGACCTAACGATGATTAAGTTAAATCATTTGTAAAATACAATCAAACATCAACAATTCAAACACAACATGCCAATATGTCACAAGTAAGAAATATTGCAAATCGCAGTTACTTTTGTCGGTTTGAAGAACGGAGTCAATGGTTCGTTATGTCCAACGAATAAAAACGGAATCTCTCGTCAAAGTTCCGGGCGCAAAGTGAATGTGCAGGTTATGAGGAAATAGACTAGAGTGTGCACCTCCAGTTGATCCTACGAACGAAAAAAAAAAAGAAATAGTAGAACAGCTTTCTCAAGCAGTTTGTGATGCATTTTGGAAACAGGAGATGAGCCGCAGGTCTTATGCGCCACCTGGCTTGAGAAACCCGTTCTCAAAGACTTACTTTTAGTCATTATTTGGGTAGCACACATTCTGAATGCCTTCGGCGAAATTCAAATGAGCCATTTTAATCTAGATTAATTCCAAGATTACAGTGAGATTAATCAAGATACATTTTTTTATCCATGCCCACCACTAATAATAAATTAGTAAGACTATTTTCACCCTTTCTTTATCCACTGGAAATGGATCCAATCCAAAGCATCCAAGATTCCCGCGGATGGGTTTGGATTGGAGTCAGTTGAAACCCCAAGACATCTCATACTGACGCCAAAGGTTACCCTGTGCGTCCGCAGCCGACGCCTAGGGCTGTGACAAAGCGTTGGTATTTGATGACTTGGGAATGAGAACAGGTTTTTATATGGCTCTGGGATCACTATATGAAAGGGACGATTGTAAACTACAGCCCTTCTGCTTGTTTAAGGTCCAGGGTGGCTCATTATTAACACACACAGCTTAGCATATCATTAGTCAAATCGAGTAATTCCAACCTTCTAAACTACTAGTAGGTCAGGAGGTGCCCAACTACTTGATTCAGATGGGTGATTCTTTATTTATTTTTTTAATAAATTGACAGATTCATACTGTATCGGGTGACGACCGAAGCCTGGCAGTTAGCTCTGCCTCTTTCTTCCTCATAGCATTTAAAGCTACAGACACAGAAACAGCACGTCCTGGAAAGCTCATTGTGGGACTGCTCGTAGTGGCTGTAATTCTGCACCAAGGCTGAATTTGGGGAAAGAAACTTCAGTAAACTACAGTATTAAGGGACCACTAAGGCCTATATAAAAGCATCCAAAAACAGCATGTCATGGGATCTTTAATGTTGGCCTGTTCAACCGCAGTATAAGGGAATCTAATGTAGCCTACCTTGGGGACAGGTGGATCATGTCTTCCCATACCTCGGGCATTGGATTGTCTTATCCCCGACCTGTCTGCCAGCTCCCGCTGAAATGGCCCAAATTCACACGTTTTCTTTCTGGCTGAATAGGCTAAAGCAAGATAATTGGCATAATTTTTTGTTATAGAATAGAACCTATGGAATTTACTCCCATTGTAGATCAAGTAAAACTGTTATATGTTATCATCGGTCACTTTTTGTCGCCGTAGGCCAGTGGTTCTCAACTTTTTTTTGGTGATGTACCCCTTATGAAATATTTTTTCAGCCAAGTACCCCCTAACCAGCGCAGAGCATTTTTGATTGAAAGAAAGATGTAGGCCCTAATACACAGCGCTATGCCATTGTAACAGATGTGTTCAGGGCATGAACAGGCACAACTTATGGGTGGGTTTTTAGATTTATTTGCTCCTGCAGAAGACAATGAAACAACAAATTGCCATCTTATTTTCTCTCTCTTTGCACCTCAGCTTCCATCAAGCAATACAAAATGTAATGTTCATTCAACATGACATCACGTATTCAATGCACACTACTAGCCAAGAGCAATTCAAATCTGACCAGAAAACATTTAGCAAATACATTTTAACATCACAAAAAACTATATCCAGAGGAGATAACAGTGCCACCTAGAGCAGGGGTTCTCAAACATTTCAGCCCACGACAGGGCCGGAGTGGGGCCACTTTTCAGTCCTCGAGTGTCAGGCCCAAGACCGGCCCACTTTTTTTTGTATACCAAACAGGGCCGGATGCAGCCTGCTTTAACTGGGGGTGCAGTGAACTTTTCTGGGGGGTATCACGATTACAGAAAGGGGTCATAATATTTTTTTATATTGATACCATCAATAACAACAAAAAATACTCGACTGGCCCAAAAGTTAAGCGGCCCACCGGAAACTCTCCCGATTACCCACCCCTGGCCCTGGCCCACGACCCCTAAAATAATGGTGCCATGACTCGCGACCCCCACATCCACGGAAGTGGTTTACGTTTACGTGGGAGTAAAAATAGGCCCTGAACTTTGATCCAGAACCGGCCCCCGTATACGCCACCACAGCTACCCTGCCCAGCTAATACATGCAAATTTGGAGTTAGATGTGATGCTAGTTCGGAAGATAAATAGTTAATGCGAGCACGTGTAGCGCGCAATCAAAAAAATTTTGCCTCTATTTGAGCGCAAAATATTTTTTGAGCTTTGTGTAAAATAAACAAAGCCGTTTTTCAATTGGTAAAACTTTGTGCGTAGCAACCCACCTTCTGACTTCAAGTTTCAATGACTTTCCGTAACGTTAAATGACCGGACTACTTGCGGAATGATATGAAAGATGTGAATTAGAAGCACAAAACCCGTTGCTAATGACTGTGGTCATAAAGTATAACAAAGAAGTGTACAACACTGGCGTTACAGCGTTTGTATTCACACACACACTTGATTCCATTTGCATTTATCTTTACGTTAGCAACAGTAACTCAGCTGTTGGCTGCAGAGCTAATGTTACAGCCACATTCTAAGGGTAGCAAGCTAGGTAACCATATACAGTAAAGCAACAAAATGATATAGCTTTAGTTAACTTACTTGTCCAAGGTTTGTAGCTTGACCAATGAGATTTAGTAATGATCCAGAATTTAATTTCAGCAAGGCCAGCTTTGTGTTGGCTCAAGTTGAGGAAACAGTAGTGGCTTTTTGGCGCAGACATGCAAAACTTTGGGAAGTTGTGTTGGCGCATTTCCAGCGAAAATAAAATTGAGATATTGGTTGTGCAGAAGCTCGGATGAAGGAATTAAATAAAGACTTGTGCTTGCATTTGTACATCCAAGCACGATCGGAGCAACTGTTGTGCTTCGTTTGTTTGCTCGCCATGATGTCTCTCCAGGAAAAACCGATATCGCACTTGCCATTGCACGGTGGTAGCTCAGTTTCTCATGGGCAGGCCAGATGATCTGGGCGGGCAAAGCAGAGAGAGGGGAGGTAACCTTTCTCGTATTTACGTGACTTGGAGATTTTCAAACAGAGCGTTTGAGCCTTCATTTTGTCAAAGGCAGAGAAGAACACCCAGGGCTTTGTTTAGACCTATCAACAATTCTAGCCACTGGGGGACCAAAGGCAGGCTAGGGGAACTCATATTAATGTTAAATAACCTCATAAAATGAAGTTTTCATGTCATGTCACCTTTAACCTTCATATGGCCCATACAAATCAACAGAACTTTTTGGAACATTCTGAAGAGCTGTATAATAACTATTTTTAAAGGATTTTTGAATGGATGCTAATTTGGATGGATGCTAATCTTTAAAAATCTCACATACCCCCTGGACTGCCTTCACATACCCCCAGGGGTACACGAAGCCCCGGTTGAGAACCACTGCTGTAGGCTATCACATCTAGTGGTGTATGCATGGGTTCTAAAGTGCGCAGAAAGTAGGCAGATTCTAACACCTTCTGTTTTTTCATAAATCTGAAACTCTTTGTAGAAACACCCGTACATGTTTCTACTCCCATTTTCATGCGTACGCGCCTAAATTTGCTGGTTGTACAACCCCACCTCCACCACCCCCAATCCCCTGCACGCACACACTCACAGTCACACATACAAATAAACACAATATTTGAAAAGCCATGGAATATACTGACACAGTCACTCAAATCAAACTACCCGCATGTAGTGTAGATAACTGATATTCCTACCAAAGCCCTCATCCAGATGTATAAGTTGTATTCAAGCAAGACAACAGAGACAGGTCTCTGTTTGGTTACCAGAAGGAGTGTGTGTGTGCGCATCTGCCACTCAACCAAGCGACCTAGACCTGACAACCTTTGGCAGGCTGGCCTCGCTGGAGTTAGCGGTTTGTTTATAATTTCATAGTGAAAAGGGGTTGCATAGCAACATTGTTTAAAACAGTAAAAAACTGAAAAGAGAAAAAATAAACAGCATTTCTGGCAGTGGCCTCTTAAAGGCTCTGTTCTAACAAAAAGCAAGTTGTTAACCTGCCCATAACACTTGATTTTACACATGCCATACTGAAGTAGCTCCTTGTACTCTAGGCTCCTGTGGGAAAAGGAGGGAGAGAGGGAGAGCGAGCTAGAGACAGAGAGAGAGGGAGAAACAGAGAGACGTATATACAGCATATCAAATTATGGTGGGAGTGAAAAAGAGACTCCATGTTTTACAGGTCCAATGCTATCAAGACTACAGTGAGACAAGACTACAGTAAGCCAAATCAATGTAACTTGTTTCTTGACAGCATGCACATTTGAACTTTCACAATAATTACTGACCACATATATGTAATTAAACTGAACTGTGACTTCATGTCTGCAGCATTGTGAGGATTGAAACCTTGGCAACAGTATACAAGTACTTTTACAAGTTGGTACGTTTCTGTGACCACATCATTATCCTGAGATTATACATGTGAATGGAATGGGGCTGATCAATCAGATGGCTCACCTGTGCACGGCTGACAGGTGTGGTTGCGTCTGTCTATGGCCGCCACATACTCAGCTGCCTGCACGGATCTGCTCCTGCAGGGATAGGGGCGACTCTATCCCCACGTCCTGAGACGGACGGAGACGGCTCCGGCTCAACAGCGTGCGCACTTCCTGGCCTGCACAAACGCACGCCCTCATGGAGCAAGCATTCCAGTCAGTAATGCAGCCGTGAGACGCAGCAGCAACTCCCTCCCCGCACTCCCCCAGATTCTCACTACATACACACACACACACCAATACCCAACCTCCACACGCACCCACATTTCCACAATCAGACACTCCCCACACTCAAAATGCTACACATTGCCAAAATGTTAACCCAGAACCACCCCCTCCCCACCCCCAGCCGACACTCTGCCTTGGGAGCCAGAGGGATGAAGGCTTTGAGGCCTGGTGGTAGCAAGTAGGCCTTGTCGAGATAGAAGCTGGGAGCTAAAGCCACTGCTCACTGAGAACACCTGTGCCATGCAGGTTCTAATCCTGAGGTCCAATTTGAGCATCTAGGAGTCTCTCCACATTCAAGAGAAGGCTCAAGACACACTTGTTCTGGGAGTACAACAGTACTTAGGAATGGTTTGCTGAACCCAATGCTAGTTTCCTCAAGGATCACAATGACTCTTGTTTAGAGACTTGTTGCTCTTGTTGGTTAGTGGCAACTGGGGGGTATTCGTCGTAGCTCGCTAAACAGTTTAGCGAGCTAATTTTCAGGCTAAGATAAAACACGCCCCTCTTTTTGGTTTGTCGAAGCAAGTTTAGATAAATCACCATAGTAACATATCAATTAAGAGACTGATTATAATAGTTTACTCAGATGGCGAGAATATCACCGCTCTCTCTTTCGTCTTTTCCGCCATTATACTGTTAGAAAATCACGGTTTTGGTGATCGACCTTTCCTGCCTTTTGAAGTAGGACGTGCTCGTGCACTTGCCCTGATAAGTTTAGCCTGAAATTAACCACATGATTTGGATGCGGATCAGCCGTCAACGAACCGATATTTGCGGTTCTAAGTTAGCTTGCTAATGTTAACGGGCTAAAAAGACAAATGATTAACTTAGCTTCAACCCTTACGACGAACGGGCCCCTGATTTGGACTGTTGTATTTGCTGCAAAATATTCTATTTTAGTTAATCTTTTTATTTTACTGCTGCTGCTTTTTCTACAGGTACACTTACACTTATAGATCCATGTTGTTTAAATTGTAACTCGCTTAACTACATGCTCCTATGGTTCTTCCCTTCTGCACTTTTTTTTGGTTGTTCACAATGTGTGCTTCTTGTTTTGGCTACCCGCAATGCTTTGGGGCTATCTTGTTGTTATTATGGTGACCTATGCTCTTTGTAAAGCTCTATCTTGGAAGTCGCTTTGGATAAAAGCGTCTGCTAAATGAATAAATGTCAATGTAATAGGATTAGAGACAAACTAAGAGGTGGACAGACCATTCCTGGTTTTAATGACATTTTAAAGCTGTTCAAAACCGTAAAAAGGTACCGTATTAATAGCAAAAAAAAATGAAAAAGAACTAACATATTTGTTGGTGTACAGTAAAATACAATTAAAGCCAGCTGAAAGAGTGTTCCGGAACAAGACTTTGGTTTGTTTACTCTCATGCTGTATTTCACCCCAATCAAAAACATGTGCATTGGATATACTCTCACTACAAGGTCAATATTGTACCTCAAAAGAAAGCCTTGCTTTTATTGTTGCGTTAATGTGGCAGCAGTGTTGTCTTTCATGCACTCGCAATAGGTGCCGCTGACACGCAATAAATTAGCAAGTATTTGTCTCCGTTGAGACGTCATATCCCGCCACGTGTTATAAGCGTCTTCAATATTCATTTGGTTTCGATTTATCATCGTTATTTAATGTTTTCTGATCCATATTCTTTCCAGGTGTATGTTTATAAACAAAGTGTAACTTAAGCACAAGGGAGAAGGTGGGTAAGCTATGCAGGACTTGCTGGATGGCATGAACCTGTCAGGAAGACGGAAACGGTTAGTCACAGTGGGAGGCTGACATGGATTGGCTGTCACTTATAGTCAGCCATTACTTAAATTACAGGTGTCGCCAATTCCAGCGGTTAATTAGCAACAATTCACTTAAAATGTATCCGGAACTTCCTTTAACTCCCATAACAAGCTCTTAAATAGATTTTATTAACAGCATTAGTGGTGCGATTCCTTACCATTCTGGAAGAGGAAATGTGCTGCTGATGCGTCAAGTTTGCCCACTTGGCAATGTGGCGTCATTAAAAAAGGGCAGGACGAACCAGTCCGGAGGTTCGTCTCATTAACAAAGCGTGGCTGAGAAGGCAAATGGCAGTATAGTTTACTGACTTTTTTCCTTTCCGTCGCTCTCTCTCACTCACTCAGCCATGGGCATATTCCGATGTTTCTCAATTTAGTCTGCCAGCTGCTATGTAAATAACACCTTTTTTTTCTGTGCCCGGCAGATAAAGTAATGATAGTTTTATTTCTTTTCATTCTCTAAACCCATATGCAGGGACCTCAGAGCTGTTGTTGATGCCAGTGCTGTACTAAACAACTCTGTGTGGTCAAACCAGGCCATGGAGAATAGTGCCTGATAAAAGGCGCCGCTGCAAAGGGCCTCCCTTACTTCCGTGTCCCTGACCTGCATCACTTCCAGGCATCTGTTCCTCACTTGTCTGCCTTTTCTCACACACTCCTCTCTGGGGGGCATCTCAATAGGCAAAGCTGAGGCCTCGTCCCAATACAGTCCCTGAGCCCTATGCCCAGACATTATGTATTTGAATTCTGAGAAGAATAAGAGGCAAAAAAAACAGTTGGAAAGGATATCCCTTTAAATGTTCCACAAGGGCATACATCCGTTTCCTCTGCTACCCTGTACACCCTCTCAAAAAGGGAAAGACCAGGACAGATGACAGCATGATGGAGTGTAACATTGTGAGATCTGACTTTGCAGGTGTCATTAGGTACTGGAAGTACTGGACTTAACATGCAGGGATACCATGGCAGGAAAAGCAAAGTGTGGAGTAGGAAAAGTGTGCCAGTTGCCACCTTTGAAACCCATCCTCCCATCTCTGCATGATTTGGCCATTTAATTAACCTTTACTCAAGCCTGTCATCTAGTGGTGACAGGCTTGAGGTTATCTTCACTTAAAACAACAAACAGCTAGGCTCTGAGGTATTCGAGCAGTTGATGTCGCAACCCCATGTATTTTCTTTGTCAGTGGTTTATATTTCACAGCTGTGCTTGTGTGTGTGTGTGTGTGTGTGGGGGGGGTAGGTGGTGAGGGTTAAGACTGATGCAGTGATTTGACCGCAGCTATATACTGACTTTGTTGCTAAATAATGACCCTCTTCACACTAGTGTTTCTCTAGTAGACCCTAAAATGAGTGGAGTAGTGGGTGTAGGATAGGAAGGATAGGTAGACGGGCTATAGGGTTACCTGAGGGCAGGGGATGGGGGAGGTAGGGGGCAAGGGTTGTGGAGGAGGATAAACATGCAGGTGTGTAAACTTCTCTGGCTACAGACAGACGGGCAACGCACCTGCAGCAACTATCTGTAATCACTCACAGATACGTTCAACACCACACGCACACACACACACACACACACAGTGTCCTCTCCTTCCTGTACTTTGAGCAATTTTGAGCTGTCTTGGGTGTGTAGATGGAGTGCCGTGTGTTGTGTGTCAAAACCCCCTGACCTAGGCGTCTCTGGAAAGGTATGGAGCTTGGTTTGGTGTATCAGTCTGACTCAGCAGAGTAGAGGGCACTTTCACACAGACAGACGTAGCAATCAGGGGGTAGTGTTCCAGGACGATGGTTTTGTGATGGTTTTCCTGAGGCCTGTCTAACCAGAAAGGGAGGAGAGAAGACATAGTAGCACCACATGCATCCCCTGCAGTCTCTAACATCAAGCCATCTGTTGTAGAGTTTCATAAAAATAAATACCTAATGCACCTTCTCAATATTAAACGTCAGAAGTAAAATACTACAATCATAAACTACCAAATTACAGCATACCAAGACATCTAAAGTATTTCCCAATGTTGTCCTTATTAGGAGAAAAAAAATCTGAAAAAAATTCAGTTCAGAACAACCAAAACCAACATGGCCAAACACAACAAGGAGTTGTGTCTGGACAGCATTAATGTGTGCCGAGAGGACCCCAAATCCTTAGCCAGCCACAGGGCCACGCTGGAGGAAGAGGAGCAGTAAACGTTGTATCGCTGGTGTTGTGGCTACACTACAAAATGAAAAATACATAAATAATAAACCTTTGATGAGATCTTCTAATTTCCTCTCAAGAATAGTTTGTTTATATGTGATTGTAGCAGGAGTGAGGGAGGAGGAAGAGCGGACATGTCTCCTTGTCGTGTGGTCAGGATCGTTTCGCCCCGATGGAAAGTTGAAGGGAGAGTGGGGGCATCGCGTGACCATCCTTTTTGTTAGCTGGTTGAAAGGATTGGTTGTGGTAGTGTGGTGAAATTGGAGAATTATGGTGAAAGCAGTATCCTCCACCCCATCCCCTTGATAAACAGTCAGAAGGGAAGAGTAAAGGCAGAGGCAGGCTGCCCTGTCTTTGGAGATGAAAAATGGTCCGGGCACACGTAAACTGTGGTCGGAAAACACAAGAGCTGCTGACTAGCTGTAGGAGAGGAGGAGTGAGGTGGGGGCGTCCTGTTATTTGGTCTGGGCTTGGCTGCTAGAGCCTCTTTCGCCTAAACATGTAAAAAAAAATGTGTCTGGCTGTATTTTGAGTCACCATCTGCATCGTGTAAAGCACCGCTCAGCACTTTCCTCAGAGAAGCCATCTTATCGAAGACGCCCTGCTGATGTTACCAGCATGTGAGGCAAGACACATCCTACACCATTGACATTTCACTTCGCTCACCCTTACTTTTTTTATACCCCTTTACATTTTCTGTCTGTTTTACAACCGAGTTGATAGCTGCTGGTTGGCAGTAGTATTGGATGAATCTAAAGTCTTTCTGTACGCAGGGGCAGTTCATCCATCCCACCACCACCACATCCAGTTCAGAATACCGCCCTCATCCGATGGCTCATGGAACAGACACTCAGGCAGTTCCATTACATACAACCTGGAAAGGCTTTGCTCTTGGCGACCACAAACGTCATGCTTACGCGCACACGCATGTCTAACCAGGCGAGCCAAGAATGTGGCATCACTTCCCAGAGAGACACTTAACAAAACAATGGTTGTTTTGTAATGGAAAAACAATGAATCTCTATCCTAGCTATGATAAAAATTGGATGTAGGTATCTCTGTTGATGGTTCGCTGTCCTAATTCTCAGTGGCGGCTTCTCTTTGAACTTATAAGGTTTGGGAATGTAGATATATTATGAAAATCAGCGCTGAAAGAGGAAACCCTATCCAGAAGCGAGCAGTACCAGATCTGACCGGGGACAAGGCGGCATTGTTTTATTACAGTCACACAATTATATTTTCAGAAACATTAACTTCTGTCCATTCATTATACATATTTTTATATGGTATTTTATTTGTTTATAAAGGGTAGCAGGCATAGAAAATCATGACGATAACAACAACAAAAAAGATAAAAAGAGAGAGGTGTTAGAAACAGCAGTGGAGCCAACGGCGCAGGCATTATCAAGTCACCTGTTCTTTCACTTTCCGTTGTCCGCCATTTTGTCATCCTTGGTGGTTTTCTTGGTAACACCGCTAAAGTACTTGTCCCTGAAGGCGTTGTGTCCTTGGTAGGGGCTATATCGGGGGTCAGACAGGTGGGCCAGTACATCTGCATCCTTAGAAGATGGAGACAAAATGGTCTGTTCCTGTAATGTCTATACCTAGTCAAACCCTTACCCCAAAACCACCCTCAGCCCTCGTACCCACAAAAGCCAGCCATGTCAAGTCAGTTCTAATATCCATCTTTCCATTATCTAGCTGTATTTCCCCCCCAGAAATAATAAATGTACAGTCCTTGGCCTTTAATGTTGGCCTACTAAAAAATATTCTCAAGCAATATCATTTTGCAGCACACAAAATAAAAGCAAAGACAAGGAACTAAAATAATAAACCCTTTGGTTTTAGCCAGGTATCTTTACAAATTACCCCCAGAGACAGGACATGGTGTTCCATATCCTTATCCACTCCCAGCAATGTGAAGTACATCTAGCAGATAGTTGAAACGCTTGCTGGAGCTAAAGGGGAGATGTCTCAACTGGAGCAGTTCAGAATCTGAGCAACTGAGTTTTTGATACTGGCTGGGGCAGAGTACCTGGCTGAAACTGGGTTACCTAACTGGGGCATCTAGCTGAGGCTGGGTTCCAGAGCTTGGGCTGGAGTAACTGGCTGGGGTATCTAGCTTGGGCTGGTGTATCTTGCTGGGGTATCTAGCTGGGGCTGGTGTATCTTGTTGAGGTATCTAGCTGGGGCTGGTGTAGGGCATTTAGCGTCAAAGTCCTACTCCTAACTTACAAATCACTTCACAAATTAGCACCGCCTTACTTTCTGGTATCCTCGCACCCTATCACCCGATAAGGAAACTATAATCCCAAGATGGCGGTTATCTGGTGATTCCCTAAATCAACAAAAGAAACTGCTTGGGGCAGGGCGCTCTCACATAGAGCACCTCTTCTCTGGAACAAACTCCCTGTTTCAATTAAGGAGGCCAACCCCGTTTTGACATTGAAAGTTAGATTAAAAACCTTCCCGTTTAGTCAGTTTTACGGCTGCTGAAGTTTGTGTCTGTATTTATAAAAATGTAATTAAATACAATTTAAATACAATTTATTACAAATAAAACAATATGTCTGTGTCTATTAGGGCTGTCAAAATTGCTCAAAAATGACGTTCGAATATTCCCTTAAAAAAACAAAACATATTCGAATAAATTCGAATTTCTGGTTGCCCATTAGGTACGTCAATAACAGGACAAGTTAATACAACGAAACATAACTACTTGTATACTGTAGGTAGGCCTAATTTATTTAAGTTTAAACATATTTGACAAATTACCTACACAAAAATAAGTAAATGAACTAATGGCCAAGACCGCAGACCCTGGCCTCTCGATCGCACACACGCAGTCATTCTTTTTCTCTCTCTCTCCTGAACCGTCGCGCTCTCTTCGCATAGCGGTGTAAAATGAACGACAACAATAAACAAATGCTGAGTTCTGATCAGGAGTTTTGTGCGAGCAATTTAAGGTCGCGATTCTTGTCCCAAATATGGCAGGCTTCATTCAGTGATTGAAACAAATATTAATTACATAAAAGTATAGAACCGACATTGAACGCTCCGAGCGAGCTGAGCTGTGGTAAACATGGAGATGTAGCCTCAAGTTGCTAGTTGTTGAATGGTAAGATAACTGTAGCTTACATAGTTTACACACTACTTTAGCTGTAGGCTCAAAAAGTTTACTATCAACTGACCAAAATCCAAAATATTTACAGACATCACTCTTTAGATTTTTGGGGTTACAATCACTTTTTCTGCTGAGGTCAAGCTGGGTTTTGCACTTTCTGCCATCCTCCACGTAAGTCAACTGTCAGTAGTGACGCTCAGGCATTAGGTAATAAAACGAATGCAGGGCTCTCAAGTGTCACGCATTGAGAGTGACAGTCACTCATTTTGGTCTTTAGTCACGCCCTCCCGCCACACATTGTATTTCTCAGCAGAAAAAAAAATATTTATAATATTTAATATGCCGCAGCACCAAATCAAAATTACTCTGGCCGCCCCACTTCAGTTCATAGTCGAGCCTGCCACTTATAAGCCAATCAAAAAAAAAAAAAAAAATAGCACCATTGTATCTGGGTAAGACTTAATGCAACAACCAATGGAAAAAAAAAAGCATATCCTGTAATTTTTCGTGATTCTGCTACGTCTTCCGAAAGTTTTGTTCACCTACAAAGCAAACTGTTGGAGCTGAGCATCACTTTGAGCACAGTCATGATCTCCTGTTTTAATGTTACAACAAATTCACAACTTGTTTGACACAAACAATGACAAATGGACTGCTTAAAAAAATGTTTCCCAGATAATTAGCATCAGTTTTTCACAAGTCTCCTAACAGTTTTACAGCCTGTTCACTGACAACACCTGCTCAGAACAAGTAATTCATAGATGTAGCCGGTGTGTATCGGTGAAACTCACTCCTCAGGTAAGTAAAACGCCACCCGCATCAACTAATATCCAGCTTGTTGGTTGTTGGTGTAGTGGCGGCGTTTGGGATGCCAGAGGTGGCAGGATCGAACCCAGTGCGGGATGTAAAGAGGCCCGATTCTACTGACTTTTAAAATAATGTCATATTTTATTATTATATCCTGGCCATGGATGCAATAATCATTGCTGCCTTTCAAAGATGTCAGGTAAAAAGCAATTAATTAATTTTGACCCCCTGACGGGGGAGGGGGGAGAATGTCACTCTTGCCTGTCTTCAAAACTTGAGAGCCCTGCGAATGCTTTTCTAAAACTGTTACTACAAATATTTGATATGGTTTCATAAATAAAAACAATTAGAGACAAAATAGTTTAATAATAAACCATCATTCTTCCGCCACTACAAAGTATAGTTCCTACATAAATCGTTGCCACGCAACAGGCAGATGGACACCTTTGCCGTGTTTTTTTATCTGAAATATTCGATGCGCAGTAATATGGAATGTTAAAGAATGTTATGAGGACAACCTGTAAGGTTATGCTGGATTTTACAACGGCATAGAACGCGATATAGCCAATCACAATCAAGGATGGGAACAACCTTTTTGGAATCGAATTTAGAATATTTGTTGACAGCCCTAGTGTCTATATGTCTGTATGTGTATCATACAAATTAAGTGAACCTGAACTTGTTTGTTACTTCTGTTGCTAGTTGGGGGACAGGGCAGTCATATTTAGAGTTTCTCTTCTCTGGAACAAATGTAATGTTCCAATCTAGGGGGGCTGGGGCTGTGTTTGTGTCTAGGGCTACATCAAATACCCTTTTTTGCCTGCTAAACTGCTGCACTAGTTCACACTTGACCGGTGGGGACCTTACCCTTACTGTTATTGTAACAATTTGTTGTTCCTTTGCATTCTCTAATCCTGCGCTCTTCTCTCGGTCCCCCCTCCACACCTGTGCTGTGGGGGGTTGAGCTGCCAACATCTGCCTGGTTGCTGGTCTGACAAAGTTGGACTTAGTCGCCAAGTGGACATCAGTCTCCTTTAACGGACAACAAGGAGTTCCTGGTCCCCTCCTGCTCATCTACCTGGCTGTCTTGTGATGCTGCAACTGCTTAAATGGACATTTGCCAACTCTGAAGGCGTTTCTGTAGTCTTTTTTTTTTTTTTTTTTACTCCTGATGCATGATTATGTTTAGCATGTCTTCTGCACCTCTGTCTCTGGAGGAGGGAATCTTTCACCGAATTGCTCCTCCCAAGGTTTCTCAATGAGTTTTACAGGGAGTTTTTCCTTGTCTTTCTTGAGGGTTTAAGTTGGTTGAGGGGCAGCTCTATGGGCATATGTGAAGCCTTCTGTAACTGCTTGAAAAAGGGCTATACAAAACAATTGGATTTAATTTAGCTGGGATTGGGTTGCAGAGCTGGGGCTAGAGTATTTTGTTGGGGCTGTGGTAACTACTGGGGCTGAGGTATATGGCTGGAGCATTTAGCTGGGACTAGGTTATAGAGCTGGGGCTGGGGTATCTAGCTGGGGCTGGGCTATCTAGCCAGGGCTGGGGGTACCTGGCTGGGGTTTAGAGCTGGTGTTGGAATCAGACCAAGCAAGGGGCAGTGTTTGGCGTGGCTACGCATGAGGTGGACAGATGGAGGCATTTGCAAAGGGAGTAATGAGGCGTCAGGAGAAAGAGCGATGACTCCACCGCCCGCCTGCTTATCGTCAGCGCCACCTTGCTTCATCGCCAAAGACAATGAGGCCAGGCAACCTGAAGACTAAATCCACATCTATCCACATCCAGGAGCCAAGTGCATAACAAGACAGGCGGACAGCACTTTCTGGTTGGGATTTCAACCATCTCCGCCAGAGAGGCAGAGTCTGAACAGAGTATTCACCCTGACAGGCAGCCTTCTAGCTGCACTTTGAAAACAGCTAGGAGGTACTACGGAAACAGAACATGTGTACCTTAGTATCTAGGTATAGCTATTTACTGTATAAACAACAGTCTGTCTCCTACTCCACTAGGAGCCTTAGACACATGCCAGTTGATTTTGATGAAATAGCAATGTGTTAACGTGTGTGAGGAGGATATTGTGTGTGTGTATGATTCACTGAGGCCTTTATGGGAGCAATTTGGGGTTTTGAAGTGAAATGAGACGGTTGTCAAGTCCAAAGATGGATTATTTTCCATACAATGTGTGATTAAGTCATTTAAGTGTAGTATAAAAATAAGTAAATCACAGCCAGATGGTGAGGTTTAGCCCAGGTTCTATCAGTCTCAACACTCTCACACACACATATAGTGTGCACAAACAGTGTCACTCCACACAAAGCACATGCAGGTCTATGTGCATGTTCACACATACAAACAGAATGTAAACGTATTCGGTGGCACACACAGGAAGTTACTCTTGTGAATGTAGAAAGATTCATTATAATGTGTCCACACACACATATATACATATACACATATACACAGTAGGGGGACAGTAGGGAGATTCCTCTGAATGGATTATCACATTATCAACTAAATACCTCAGGCTCCTTGATCTTCTCCATGGTGATGAGTCGTCGGGAGGTGTGGCTAGAAAGGGTCTGTTCACAGTTACTGGTCAGCTGGAGGCAGGGATGCAGGGGGACCATCTCCTCACAGTACCTGGCGCACACACACACACACAAACAAACAACAACAAACACCAGTTTACATTTACAATTGACATCCAACCCAAATGAAGAAGCCAAACAGAGGCAGTGGGCCTCAAATCCTGGGTCACTCTCTCTTCTCCTCAACCCTCTAGGTACAGAGGGTCTGTAAGGCCCAGCACAGCATTCATCCAGGATGCAATCCCCCCACACCACCACTCCTCTCCAGCCTGTAATCCCCTCAAAATTACCCTTCTTTGCCATTTTATATCCCAGTCTACTGGTTCCTCCCTCACATATTGGTGTTGCTAGCCTGTCAGTGACCAGGAGGGAGGGAAAGCTACTGTGAAAGGTAGATTACATTAAGGCAGCGGAAAAATTGAGTCGTTGTCAGGAGCCCTGTGAACTCCAGCCAAGCAGCACAGCTACAGCAGACCAGAGAGGGGGACCACGGCCAGACTAGGTATTTTGGCTGGGTGATGTATGTGTTACAAAGTCAGTCAGTAGCTCCATTCTCAACCCTCAACATGATGTTTTTGTGTGTATTTTTTCTAGCGTTTTGTCGGCAGCGTTGCTATGGACACTATGGCATATGGGCCTCTCGAGTGGTGTGGGATGTTTGTTGGCATGACGACCAACAGCATAGCCGCCAGGTTCCAGTTCTCTCTTAAACCAATCATGTGACACCTGGTGGAGTGTTGGACTTGCCCTTGTGCCAACCACAGGTCTTTACACTGAATAATGGAGTGTGACTAGGCTTTTCCTTGTCAAATGGCATCCCTATAAAGATGTGGAATGAGCAAGGGCCAGTTTGTGCTACATGTGTATAGGATGCATAAATATGCACTTAAAAGCGACAACTAAAACAGCATTAATTCCTGCAAAAGGTCACCCCCCCAATCCCCTAAAACGTACCATCACGCAACCAAAATGTTTTAAAAGCAAACAGTCGCACCATCACTTCTGAATCCTCTCACTCAACACTTTCTCAAACGCCTCAGGTGTGGCATCAGTCAACAGTGCCCTCTGGCTGCAGCAAGGAAGTCGACACTCAACAAAGGCGAGCAGTGTCAGACTCATGTTCTGGGATCTCTCAGTGACATTACTGGCAGTGCCCCCCACCCCTTCCACCTCCTCCTCCCTCCCCAGCTATGAGGCCTGCAGCGGTCTCCAGGGAACTCCAGTGTGTCTCTGACAGAACAGGCTGGGGCCTGTCATGACTTCATCTTCCTCCTTACACCTGCCCAGCCTGTTACCCTGTGGTCAGTTTTTTTTGCCTTATGGGGTTGCACGCATGCACACACACGTGCACACAGGTCCAATCATATGGACAGAACAGGTGTTGTTGATAATCAGATTTTTGGAGGACTGTAGGACTTGCCACAGCTTAAACCACTGGTTTATGAAGACAGACAGTAAAGAACCTTGACAAGGTTGTCCCCTAGTGGTCATGACATGGACATACAGGAATAGACAGTGTACCAGCCAAATCTCTGACTGATATACTTAATGGACCTGCTGATAAGGATAGTGATTGACCGTTCCCGTAACTCCTCCTTAGAACAGCCCTCGTCCAATCGTACCTTAGCAACCGCTACTAAGAGAAGAAGGTCCGTCAAGCTTTGACTCAGAAGCAACATGGTTAAACGGTGTGCCTATGGGACGTGTCGATCTGACACTAGATATCCCAAAAGTTTAGAGGGAGGTGTGGTATTTTTACCATTTACAAAGCCGAAGACTCAAGAGGGAAGGTGCCGGCGGTGGATAAAATAGTGTGGGAGACCCCACTCCCAACTTAATTTAGAGAACATCACCAAACATATAGCATATGTCTGCTCCAAGGTAGCTAGCTAGCGTTAAGCTGGTAGCGAACAATATCTAAGATGTTAGTTGAGAGAACATCCCAATTCCCAAACAGTTATGGTTCATGTAAACTAGTATTATTACCACTACTAGTGCATAACTAGTGACTCCAACAAATTAGTTAATGTTAAAATAAAAATGTTAATGTCTGTAAAATTGCAAGCTGAGCCAGCCAACGAACGCCAGCAAGTTGCTAAGAGCTTAAAATACTGTATCAATGTTGAACAAAACGTCAAGCCATTTAAACAAGCCATTATAAACTTATTTAATTTAGATCTTCGTAGAATTTTGTGGGTGGGGGACCTATTCCTGAGTATCCCAACCCTGTTCAAGTGCTGTTCAAGTGCCTAGCCAGACAAGGCTACTTGAGACCTGTATGCTTTGCTTTGGCTTTGATTTTTGTTGTTTCCCCTTTGTTGCTCATTTTAATATTTTGAATATATCCTTCCACTGCATATTGCAGTCCCTTCTGCCTGGATCTGGAAGATATCACAAAGGTATTACTCAAAAAATCCTCACTCACACACACTGACAGCTGTAGCGCTTATCCCCGTACTCGCCATGGCTTTTGGGTTGACAGTTCCGGGAATTGTGTCGGACGTAGCAACAATAACTAAGGGGGCGTGGCCTGGGGAACGGTCAATTAGACACTGTTCATACTCTACGATTGAAGATCCTGTGCACCCAGTAGATTTGTGATAAGAAGAACACAAAACTATAAAACTGACATACATAACTTAATTTCTATGGCATACTCACTCTGGTCTGTAGATTGGCAACCAATAAACAAGTCTACCGCCCATAACCAAGTGGTGAACAGCAAAGTTCAATAGGTCGGTGAAGATGTCACTCAAGTGGTAAGCCATGGATACAGGGACGTGGCTCTCTCCAAAGCTGGGGGAGGGGTTACAGTGGTATGTTACAGAATGTAGGTACCTTTAAATACAAAATAACTAGGATATGTTAAAGACCAACGTTATCATAGATCTGACTAGATGTGGTGTTACATGTACACATCCCCATTGTCATGGCACACATTTTGGTTAACACACAAGCAGTTGAATAGGAGCTTCTATTTAACATGTAGGGGACTGGCAAGATAAACAGATAAGTGCCTTTAGCTTGGGTGCCGGCCGAACTTAGCCCCCCCTACAGCAATTGAGGTCGGGAAGTTCGGTCAGGCATTGCTCCGTTGGGGCGCAACTATGCCCGAACCAGAGGTGTTCGTACCAATCAAATTGTCAGGGCGGGCTTTATACAATGATGTACAGATGATCAACAGTAACGTAATCAACCACGTCACCAAAGAGTACTTGGGTTGAATTAGTTTTCAACAAACATGGCTGCCAATTAGTTGTAAGTCTATCCAAATGACCCAACAGGCATTTTTTCCAGGTTTGGTTGAAACACGCCCCAACGTCAGGCTAAAGTGCCTTAGCACTTTACCAAGATGTCTGTTTACATCTCCCTGATAAAGTTGCAATAATTCATGAAAATACAGCTTGTACCCCACAACATGTAGAATTCCAGTCTCATTTAAAACAAATGTTGGTCCATCAGTCTGAAATGTTACGTTGACATTGGTATTATGAGTTGACATAAAGCACAGGGCCCAATATAAGGGCATGAGTATGGTTGATTAGGTTGCTGACATCTATGAGACAAAAAAAATGATCTTACAAGTCTTCACTGGGTTTGGAAGAGTCCTTCTGAGATCCTGTCCTCCTGGTGGATTCGCGAATCCCATAGGGGGCTTAGAATAGATCATGCACTCCGTCAATCACAGATCAATGTGGGGATCCATAGCCATGTCCTCCATTTCTAATAAGGCTGGAACCCTCATCTTTGTTTTTTGACCATTTCATAAATAAAATAATCTACACTATTTTAAGAATGTAGGCTTTACTGACATTTTACATTTACGTTTAGTTATTTAGCAGACGCTCTTATCCAGAGCGACTAAGTACAGGGCCATTCCCCCGAGGCAAGTAGGGTGAAGTGCCTTGCCCAAGGACACAACGTCATTGGACTCGGCCAGGAACCTGGCAACCTTCAGATTACTAGCCCGATTCCCTCACCGTTCAGCCACCTGACTCCCCTAAGGCTCACACTGATAAAACATTTTTTAACTTTCCTTAAACAGAATTTAAAAGTGTGTGGTCTGTTGAACAGAACCTACGGTCTGTGATGATGGCGTCGAACAGGAGCGCGTGCCTCCAGACAGACTTGGCGGCGTCAGACACCAGCACGTCCACGTACAGCCTCTCCGTGCCATACTGGCGCAGGTTGGCTCGGATGTTCTCATCGGGGCCTCGCCACTTTTGGTTTTTACGACTTGCCTTGCCTGGAACCACACACATTTTACACAGCAAATCTGTACATTCAACACAAGCAAAACATTTTATTGCAGAAAAAGAAAACTAGTGTTTGTTATATCATTGATGGATTTTGGGTCCTACCTATACCATGGATAGTGTTGTAATCGATATCTGTTCCACATACATAGGCACCGAACTGAGAGCAAGCAACTAGCAGGCTTCCTACAGGAGACACATCAAGAACAGACAGTTAGAGTGCGACTACCCTACCAGTGTTTTAAGAGACAACGAGATATTTGGGTTCCTAAAATCCCTTGCCTGTCCCAACGAAAGGGTCATAGACGAGGTCATGCTCTTTGACCTTGGCGTGGTTAGCCATGATGAAGGACAGGCCGGCGTCCATGCTGGTATTGCCGATGAAGTGCCTGTTCTTCACACTGTGGGACCGTATAAGCTCCCTCTGACCATCAGCAATCTTACAATATAAAAGAGAATAAACAGTCCAACACTGGCATGTCAAACATACCACATTACACTAGCAAGTAAGCTTCTGCTTTGCATTATAGAAGATAAAAACCCAAATTTAGTTAGACGTGTACTTCAGATCTACGTTTTTTTGACTATTTGGTACCAGGGACTAGAAAAGGCATTGTCTCTGTGTCCTAGGAGGAGATATCGGCTTCAATGTGCAGAGCAAGTTAATGGATCTGGGAGTCTCTACAGACCAGCACTTGTTCTCAGGGCTTGGTTTGAGAACTGCTTATCAAAATGACCCAAATGAAAAGTTAAACTGAACGTAACACTTTTCTTTTTCAACGAAATTGAAATGTTTCTGACACATCTATGTGTGTGCCATTAATTACCCATCTTCCAAAGTAGATGTGGAAGGGCTCTTCTGGGATGTTGTTGGGGTCTGTACCATAGTCCTCCAGCAGACAGAAGATCTGCTGTGGGTTCTTCAGACTGACACTGCCCTGAAAGGGAAGATGTTCCATTGCCTGGGGAGAGACAAAGATGAGGGGACAGACACAGATGAACATCATGGGCATATGAAAACAGGAAGGCAAATATGGACATACAATCCTACTGAAATATTTGCATCACGTCCATAAACACAAAAGGGCATCTTCAACTCACATCTATCTTTTTAATCCTGTCCTGGAACTCCAGAGTCTTGTTGAAGGTGTACACATTGATTTTATATGTTGAGTTCTTCTGTAGGAAGGGTGTCTGTTGAGAGGCAGGGTCAAGCGAAATATTTGTAGTGGTGATTTTAAGTAGAAAATCTACAAGAATCTGTGTCGTTAAAAACATGTCAAACCAACCATGTCCTCTGTTGGATATTGCAGGAGAGACGTCTTAAGTTCACTCTGTGTTTTTCCATGCCCCCACAGTTCAAATGCAGACCTGATGTACACATAACAATACATGATCCTGACAAATGCCAAAGAAACGATAAACTCCAGGAAGGAACTTTCTCAACAACCAGCATAATTAAAATCTTGTTTACCCTGTCTTGTTGCTACATAAGTTGTCACATTTTAGCTGTAACTTCTCAGTAGACAGAGGTTACAAAGCAACGTTGTATCTGCATCTCCCACCAGTCAATGTACTGTAAGGTTAGCGAATTTCACTCACTTGGCACACACTGATCTACCCATGATGTTATGGACATCCTCTTCTGATAAACCATCGAGCAGCCAGAAGGGAGACTAGTAAGGATAAGAGTGAAATTTGGAAACAGAGTAAGCATTAATAGAATTTGAGCTTGCAAGCAACAGACAAAACTCTAAAGCAGGAGGAAGTTGACACATCACCTTTTCTTTGAAGTGTTCCCCTGGATGAA
The DNA here is from genome assembly GCF_054491055.1 of Hypomesus nipponensis. Taxonomy (NCBI): domain Eukaryota; kingdom Metazoa; phylum Chordata; class Actinopteri; order Osmeriformes; family Osmeridae; genus Hypomesus; species Hypomesus nipponensis. Next base: position 6,731,382 of record NC_140362.1, on the reverse strand, counting down.
AAGGTTTTCCTCTTAAAGAGAGTAGCGACTTGATTTCCTGTATGAGGGGAGGAATTATACAGCTGTAATGTATTGTAACAAACAACTTGCGGTGCATATACAGTTTTTCATTATTTGTTTCAAGCCGCGTGGCGTCTGTGTGACAGTAAGCTAAGATATGAATGAAAAACTCCATACCGGTAGCCTAAAATCAAGATGATCGTGAGCAAGATGAAACAAATACTGCAAGCATGATCTACTGTGGTGCGTCGCCATTTTTTTTCTCCCTCAAAATATATCCGGCCAGAATACATACATGGTTCCAGAGGGTTCCGGATTCAATCCAATAATGGAACATTGTTTAGCCTAAAGTAAGACATTACACAAATTGCATTAGGCTATAACTATACCAGTGACTCAGTAGGCCTATATGACCTATGGGCAACAGCTTTTTTATATAAATGCGTATTTTGTTTTATTCAGATTTGAGCATTTCAATTTACGGTCAACATTAGCGTTACTTGTCTTGAAATTCAACTCAGTTTGCAGGGCCCCCCGAGGCGAGGATTCACGAGCTTCACCCCCCACACCACCCCCACCCCAGCTGTTTGCGCTTCAATGTTGCTTCACTCCGTTAACTTACGCGTCCTCCGCGTTAGCCTACTGTTTACAACGTCAGCTTGGCTACTTGTTTGGCGTTGCCTTTTTAGCGATACACAAGGTGTGGCGTGAGAGCGTGAGAAATGGTTGAAATGCGTGTGTCACACGGCGAAACCGTGAGAGTTGGCAGCTCTGGTTTGGTACTGGGATTTGCTGGGTGCAACTTAACATATCTCTTCTTTAAGCTGCTTTACTTCAGAACGGCATTGACAGCTAAGCACATGACAACTCCTAAACGATTGGGTCATCCTTGGAGCCTCTCATCAGCACCAGGCTGTCATTGGTCGATGTCAATGTCTGTCAGCATTTTAGCTAAGGTAATTCTCAGCCGGACTGTGTAATGTAAAGTTCCATAGAATGGACTGTGTTGCCAACGCAGAAAGGTGACTCGGCTTAACTGGAGCAAAGGAAGCAACAAGTAGAGATGCACAGAGGTTTATGAGGTAAGACATCATGATTGTGACAAGTCTGTTCTTTACTGTAGCTAGTCTATAGTGAAGAAGCCCGACATTTTTTTGATCTGTTAAAATTGGACTAGGATTTTCATGAACTTGACCTGCTCTGATGTGCTGCAGAACACTTATGTTCATAAAATCACTTCAGGTTGTAGCCTACTCTGTCCATATTGCAATGACATTGTTTTATGAACTTAATAACGTATTGAAATCAAAACATTGTTTTACGTTTTATGTGGTAGGTTATGGATTGTGAAAGTATGCTACTCAAAAGAAAATAATTTTTAAGTTCTAACTCTACTAATTTCTAAATGTACCGATGCATTAACAAGATATCACGTTGAAAGAACAGTAGGGTATGGCCTAGCCTGTGTGGTGGGAATAAACCTTGATAATTTATTGGTAGTGACAGGTTGTGTGGTGTTCATATTTGTTTCCTTTCAGTTGAGGCTTTTTAAAATCGTTTTCATCCCTATATCTTGCAAAAAAGAATGTCCAAGTACCTAATTTTATTGGCTAAATCAAACACTTACTTTTTCTCCTCCTTCCTCGTGAAGAAATGCCTCCGTACTAATTCTGCTACTATTAGGCTACTACTGTTTAGTAGCCTGGCTGCCAGCCCAACTTCTCCCGCCCACAACAAAATTTGGTCGGGAAGTTGGGTCTGGAGGGTCTCGTATTGGGAAACAACTACAGAAAACCAGAATCTGGGCGTACCAATGAAATTGCCAGGGCGGGCTTTATACGATGATGGACAGATGATCAACAGTAACGTAATCACCCACGTCACAAAAGAGCGCTTAAGTTGAATTTGTTTTGAACAAACAACATATTACGTTGCTCTGATTGGTTGTAGGTCTATCCAATTGAGCGAAGAGGCATTTGTTTTCCAGGCTCGTTTGAAACACGCCCCGTAGTCAAAGCCCAACGGAGAGTTCTCAGACTAATATTCTGACTAGAATTATGAGTATGACAACGTCAGGCTAACTGTTTAGTAGGCTATAGACCAATTATTTGTCTGTAAACATTCGGGATGCGCGCGCAATGTGGCTGCAGAAAACCGGGAAAGGATAGCATTTTAAATGGCAAATGGACCACACGGATAATACAAATAGTTAGATTTAAAAAGACCAAAAGGGTCGAGGAGGACAGCCCTTGAGAGAAAAAGCGATTACCCATTGATCTGTCGCATCAGAATTTTGATTCGGGTCACGAAAGTCTTGAAATTTGAGAGAGAATGTCGCCCGGTACAGACCGCATAGTCGAGCGGCAACCATTCACGTCATGTCAAAAAGTTAATAATTTTACAGTTTTACAGTCAATTCTACATCTAAAAAGTCGAGCAGGGCAGCTTTCAAGAGGTATGGGAATTCTGCTTTTAGCCAGCTGGTCCGATTATTTTTCTGATTTGATTAAACTGGCAATCTGAGTGAGACTGCATTCCTGTTACACTGTTTTGACGTTGGCCTCAGTCAGACTGGCTCACTGGCAGTGTGCACAATGTTGAATTTCACTCCATACTCCACTGCAAACACGTATGATATTCTCATGTAGGTTAGTGCATGACATGTGCACCAGCAGATATTATTTCAAAAATAAATTCCTGCATTAAAATAATGTATCATGAGTTTGTATGATTTGGTCATGTATTATCACACTAGCATTTAATTATCACGTCAAACAATTACACTGCACTAAACTGTAAGTGTAAATGTACAGTGAAAATAACAAAACCAGTCAGTATGATGACGTGAGCGAATATCATTCACGTCTTACTAAAACAGCGGCCACGCGAAAGTGAATAAGGAAACTGTTTCCTCTACTAAAAAAATACAATGCGGGTCACGTGAAAAAAGGATCCAAAGACTCGTAGAAAGACCGAGTCGGGAAATGAACGAATCGTTCGTTTCCTCTAGCTACAGAGCCTATGCAGGTCACGTGAAAAATGATCCAAAGACTCGTAGAAAGACCGAGTCGGGAAATGAACGAATCGTTCGTTTCCTCTAGCTGCCAGTAGGCTACAGAGCCTATGCAGGTCACGTGAAAAATGATCCAAAGACTCGTAGAAAGACCGAGTCGGGAAATGAACGAATTGTTCGTTTCCTCTAGCTGCCAGTAGGCTACAGAACCTATGCAGGTCACGTGAAAAATGATCCAAAGACTCGTAGAAAGACCGAGTCGGGAAATGAACGAATCACTCGTTGAGAGGACTTGTTACTCCCGAGTCCTTATAAGGATTCGTTCAAAATGAACGAAATCGTTCACGAACGACACATCACTAATAAATTAGTCCCAGCCAGCCGTCAACAGTGATTCTTTCTAAAGTAATTTCAACTGTAATTGAACTAAAACTGGTTTGTTTTTAAACACTTGTTGTCATTTGATGGTTATTATCATTGTTATAAAATGTCATTGCGGAGCTCTGGTTGGCTACCTGTTGCGCTGTTTGTGGCTTTACTAGCTAACAACCAGATTTCGCTAAATCTGTAGCTTCAACGACAGTGTGTTGAACACACACCCACAACAAAAAGGGATTTCTTGTGACAAACGGTAGGCTACAGTTTCCTTCGCCGACAGATGAGGACTACAAAAGAATGTAGCTGAAAAGCCTAGCCTTGAAGAGACCACCCAAAACACTATCGTATGTGTACTCATTTCATTTTGTGGATAAAAAGCCGACGGAGGAAATCCGCATCCTACTTTGTGTTTAGGCTACAAAAGACCTCCACAGATTTAGTTGAATTACTGTCAGTAAAGGTGGGATGCAATTATTCATATATTAATTTTTGTGGGTTAGTAGTGTGCTGGTCCAGCTACACATGAGCACCCAGCCATTTCTATTTCACCTGATGATGAAACTAAAACCCAGGACCGGTGATTTTTGAGGCTCTGACTAGGCTCTATGTCTGCTTTAAGGTAGATAAGGTTGTGTCCCACCTCCTTTATTAAAACGCGACCAACTTTATTGCTGTGTAGGTACCGCTACTGATAAGACTCAAGAGCTTTTCAGAATCAGAATTGGTGTTTATTCGCCATGAAAGTTTACACAAACAAGGAATTTACTTTGGCAGGAGAGCCTACCTAGGCAGCCATTAGCGGCGCCAATTAGAAAGGTTACAAAGCATAACATGAGGAGAGAGGAGGAGAGAAAAAGGCAACCCCCAGACAATGCTCCTACAGGAGTGCAGTGTGGGAACAGGCAAAAACCTCAGCACATAAGCCCACAAACATTTACAACACAACATTACAAAACTTGCAATGGGAAAGGGGGGGGGGGGGGGTAGACCAACAGCATCTGGACCTGCAGCCATGATAGGCGCTGGACACAGACCCGCCAGCCACCCAGAGAAAGCAGTCGAAGGCGTTGGATGGGGGTGGGGGGGTGGTGGTATCTGTAGTAGGTGAAAGTTAATGTGTGAGTAGGTCTGGGTTGGCGCCCTCGACCTAGGCCACAATCAGTCCGAGTCTCCCTATGCAGATTGTGTTGGCAAGGAGACGTCCTTGGTCATGACCCGGGTAGAGACCAAGCCACAGATGATGGTCGGGGAGTGGGAAGGGAAGAGCAAGATAGTCTCGCTTCAGCGCTCTCCAGGGGAGTTGTTTTCCAGCAACGGCCTTGGCCAAGGCCTGTGTTGGTTACGGGGCCGAAAGTAGATAAGATTGGTGTAGTTGTTTAGACGAGTAGACGCGACTCAATTTTCACGTCCATCCTTCAGGAAGGCCTCCAACTCCTCGAACCTCCTTTGCAGAGCCGCAAACGTATCCCTGTTGTAATCCATATTCCGCTGTAAATTCACAGTCAGTGCTCCAACGGCTCTGCCCACCGTATCAATCAGGTCGGGCCGCCTAAGGGGGCTTTTGATGGCTGCAGCCGTTTCCTTGACTTTTCGATATACAAGCCAACCGCCTATCCAAACAACAGAAAGCCTGTAATCACGGTTCCAAATATAAAGATGTCTTCAACATCCTCAACGGAAAGTGCCGCTAGACACACGACACGCTAATTGTCCCACGCGTCCATCGTGTAGCCAGCTGCGAACGTCCCATCAGGACAGTTGGGTTCCCCCGAACCCGAGCTTCTCTTCGAGAAGATGGTGTCAATTGCATTGAGAGACCAGCTAATTAATTCCATGCTTCTAGTTTCGGAGAGTGATCGTTAGAGAGTATCTTGAGACATACAAGACAAGACAGAGCGAAGCAGGAAAGGTCAGGGAGGGGAGGAGAGAAAAATGTGACCGCCTTCGTCGAGAGCCAAAAGAAGAGGGTTATTTCAGGTTATTTATCGCTTCACCGTCCGTAGCAACAGAGTTAATAAAGTAGCTAAATATGCTATTGTATGTTATTTGAGGCCACTTTTTCAGGTCGGCCTCCCATCCCTCAATAGTAGAAGGCATAGGTATGATCAAACTGTCCCGACTCTGGTGTAACAGGCTGTGTTCCCACATGTTTTATTTCGCATCAATTAGCTTACCGCAATGACTGTTTATGAGCGTTACCATTACAATCGCCTGCTCCGGAAGTCGCGCCCATAATTCAGGAAATGGATCATGGGAGCTAGGAATAAGGTGGATAGGCTACCAAAAATGTTGCAATGACATCGCTTACTACAGCAATTTACAGAGTGCAAGCCAGCTATGGCGTCAAATGTATGTAAAAAATCGCGAGCGCATAGATTACTTTACACGCGCAGATATTAATTTTTCACTGGCAAGATAGCAAATAGCCTGTTCGTGCACAAATTCAACAACTGAGAGTTGTAGGCTACGTACAGGTCACTGCTAGTGAGCGCCTTGCTCACTCGTAAGGTGCTGATCCACTGCAGCGACCAAGTGAATTTGCCTATTCGCTTCTGGCTAGCGACTAGGTGTAGAGCTGGGATTAGCATACTTCCTTGCATTTACTTATTTGTTGTGCTATCTGTGTTAGTTAGTTCGGTTTTGACTGGTGATGTTGCTCGTCCACTAATACCCCAATAAACGCATAGAGTCCCCCACCCCTCGCTCCTTGGCTTGACGCAAAACCGGGCTTGTGTGTTACTAGTGCACAGTGCCCGTGATGCAGTTGGTGATTTAAATGACAGTGAAACACACAAATACAAATTCCTTGAACTATTGATAGTGCAAAGTGCCCGTGATAAAAATTGGTGGCACACACACACATTCCTGGAATTATAGAAAAGGCACAGTGCCCACAATGATGTTGATGACACACAGATTTCTGGAATTATAGATAAATAGTGCAGTGCCCGTGATGCAGCTGGTGATTACATTTTTTCTCAGTGGTTTTGGTATCTATATTTCTCAGATCACAATTGAAATGCATGTCATCTCTAAAGTTCTCATCTATTCTAGTCAAACTGCCAATGCTGTAGCCTTCATTTGTTCAAGTTCAAGTCTTTTATTGTCAGGTACACAGAACAACACAAGGTCAGAATGAGCACTGAAATTCTTAAGACAAGACAATGCAAGCACCTGGCATAACATAACATGTACGTACACAACACAATTTACATCTATGCTAAGCTTAAATAAGTAAAAATTCCTAAATATACAGATAGCAATAAATAATACACTATACTAACCCTAAATAAATAATACACTATACTAACCCTAAATACACATAAAACCTATTACAACCCTCTAACCTACTTCTAACCTAGGTGGAGTACAGTGAGTGAAATAGTGCATAATTACAGATAGTGCAACCAGCAGCTGAAAGTGACAGTGTGAAGGTCATCTTAATAGCACTTGAGGCCCCTAGGCTATGGATTTTTTCATTTTTTGAGGCCCCCTCCCCGCTAATCGCACAATCAATTTCTCAACAGCAATATAGCCAAATATCCCACACAAGATCATTGCCTGCGGGATTGAACCGTTGTACAGTTTAGGCTGAAATTCAGTTTTTGTGGCAAAAAGTGGCTTGTGTCAACGAAGGGAACTCAGTGCTAGCCTACGTCACAAGTCAGTACATATTAGCACAGCAAGTATTGTATCGTGCCATGATGTACCAACAGAATTATACATTTAAGCAATTCAAGACTTGCATGAACAGTGAGTAATGTCACATTAAATAATGTATTCTAAACTCAAGCTTGTGTGGTGCGTTGCTGTCTTCAATGCCACAGTCAAATTTTTATGTCAAAAGAAACGTTTTAAATTTCCGGCGCATTCAAACAATCCCCTCAGTGTATAGTTTGGCTAGCAACAGCAGCTAGGCTAGCTTCGTAACACAATTCAGCATCTCCACGCAGGGATCTAGACTGAAACCAAAAAGCTGCGTTTGGGTTAGGGGGGGTATTTTCAGTTAGCAGATGGTAGCCTACTGTTTGAATCGCGATTCCATCTGAAAAATACTGCCGGTGACAACATTGTTAGAATAGCTAGTCTCAAAGGGGGTTTAGCTTGTTTCATATTAAATGGACCCATTTACAACCGACGCAAGCAAGCACACCATAGCCTGACGTTGTCATACTCATAATTCTAGTCAGAATATGAGTCTGAAAACTCTGTTGGGCTGTGACTACGGGGCATGTTTCAACCGAACTCGTAAAACAAATGCCTCTTCGCTCAATTGGATAGACCTACAACCAATCAGAGCAACGTAATATGTTGTTTGTTGAAAACGAATTCAACCCAAGGGCTTTTTCGTGACGTTGTTGATTATGTTACTGTTGATCATCTGTCCATCATCGTATAAAGCCCGCCCTGGCAATTTCATTGGTACGCCCAGATTCTGGTTTTCTGTAGTTGTTCCCCAATACGAGACCCTCCAGACCCAACTTCCCGACCAATTTTTTTTGTGGGCGGGGAGAAGTTGGGCTGGCAGCCAGGCTAAGCACACCCTACAATTTCCCCAGAAATTGTACCCTCTCTAGTTTTTGTTGCATTTTGATTAGATGCCACTGTAGAGCACAGTAATGACACTGCGAATACTAACTACTTACTAACTGAGCGTGAGGTCATGCCGGGAAATATTGAAATGAGGCTTGAACGTTGATACAGCAAAGCCGAGCTTTATCATCATTATTATTTTGTATTATTATTAAGAGGCCCCTGATTGGTCGAGGTCCCGGGCTTAAGCCCAGGTAAGCCCGTGCATTTAGATGCCACTGCAGCCCTAGTGTGTAAGTAACTATTAAGAGGTCAATCAATGACTATGTCAATGACCACACAGAAGCCTGATTGCAAAGTACAGTAGTACACTGTTACTAATAGTGCAACCAGTAGCTGAAAGTGACAGTGTTTAAAGTGACTAGTGTGAAGTGAATCAATGTCCATATAAATGTCCATTCAGAAGCCTGATGGCCCTTGGGTATAAACTGTTGTCCGGTCTGCGTGTGCACGACCGAAAGCTGCGGTAATGCCTGCCAGAAGGCAACAGGGGGAAAGAGACTGACGGATGGGTGGTAACAGTCTCTTAGAATCCTGCCAGCTTTCCTGAGGCATCGTGTGTGGTCGGTGTCCTGTAGGGCTGGAAGCTTCCTGCCAATGATGAACTCAGCAGAACGGACCCCACTTCGTAGGGCCTTGCGATCCCTATCTGTGCAGCTCCCATACCACACTGTAATGCAACCAGTCAGAATGCTCTCTTTAGTGCATCTATAAAAGTTAGTGAGGATGACTGAGTCCATACCAAACTTCTTCAGTCTCCTCAGGAAGAAGAGGCATTTACGGGCCGCTTTGACCACCCTGTCCATGTGAACAGACCAGGTAAGGTCGTTGCTGATGTTCACCCCGAGGAACTTGAAGCAGCTGACCTTCTCTACTTCAGATCCGTTGACGAGTAGTCCTCCTGCCGCCTATAGTCCACAATCATCTTCTTGATCTTGCTGACGTTGAGAGAGAGGTTATTGTCCTGACACCATGATGTCAGGGTGTCAACCTCCTCTCTGTAGGCTGACTTGTCACTGTCAGAGATGAGGCCCACGATGTTTGTGTCATCAACAAACTTAAGAAGGAGGTTGGAGCAGTGCGTTGCCGCACTGTCGTGATTGAACAAGGAGAACAGGAGAGGGCTGAGCACACAGCCCTGGGGGGTGCCTGTGTTGGTAATCAGTGTGGATGAGGTGCGGTCACCGATTCTCACCGCCTGTGGCCTCCCCATCAGGAAGTGGAAGATCCACTTGCAGAGGGAGGTGCTTAGTCCCAGGTCTGGAGGGGATGCTGGTGCTGAATGCTGAGCTGTAGTCAATGAACAGCATCCTCACATACGTATCCCCTTTGTCCATGTGGGAGAGAGCGGTGTGCATAGTCAGAGTGATGGCATTGTCTGTAGACCTGTTGGACTGGTATGCAAACTGCATAGGGTCCAGGGTGGGGGGCAGCGAGGAGCAGATGAATGATTTGACTAGCCGCTCGAAGCACTTCATGATGTTGTCTGCTGTTTCCTACGTTATAAATTGCTTATGTTGATCAAAATTTACTATATTGGCTTTCTGTTAAATTGTCTTTCCACAACAAACAACGAAACATTCAGTGCATAACAGAAGTCATAACATGCACAATGGTTGAGCCAGTTGTCATAATTGTAGGCCACATTCACCATACAGCACTTGTACATTTGCAATGTGCAGGCAGTTTTGACATCAGTATACACATTAATTTATGTAACAAAATTCACTTGAAATACTCAAAAAGTATTTGACAAGTAATCAGAATCTGAAGGGATTTTATTCGCCATGAATGTTTGCACAAACAAGGAATTTTCTTTGGCAGGGAGGTGCATACATTAAACATATAGGATTATTGAAACTTAAATATGTGGACTAACTATACAAAAGGAGCAAAGTCTAGCTAATACTAAGGGGGGTCTAGCTATTACTAAGGGGAATAAAATAAAAGATAAAATATAAGTAGTCATAGTTTACAATCTAACCTAAAAAAAACAGATAGTGCAAGAGAACGATACAATAGTGCAATGTGCGGGGTGTCATTGTGCAGCTTGTGATTTAAAGTCAGTGTGAGTCCTTGGCCTTGTTAAAGTGGCCAACAGCGGATGGGAAGAAGCTGTTCTTGTGGTGTGAGGTTTTGGTCTTGATGGACCGCAGCCTTCTGCCGGAGGGGAGTAACTGAAACAGGGAGTGTCCAGGGTGGGAGTAGTCGGCCACAATCTTCCTCGCTCGCCTCAGGGACCTCGAGGACCCTCCAGCGTGTCCTGGGTCTTCCCCGGGGCCTCTTCCCATTGGGACGTGCCCAGAACACCTCACCAGTGAGGCGTCCAGGAGGCATCCTGATCAGATGCCCGAGCCTCAGCTGGCTCCTCTCGACGCGGAGGAGCAGCGGTTTTACTCTGAGCCCCACACGGATGACGAGCTTCTCACCCTATCTCTAAGGGAGAGCCCGGACACCCTGCTGAGAAAGCTCATTTCGGCCGCTTGTATTCGCGATCTCGTTCTTTTGGTCACTACCCATAGTTCGTGACCATAGGTGAGGGTAGGAACGTAGATCGACTAGTAAATGGAGAGTTTCGCCTTTCGACTCAGCTCCTTTTTCACCACGACGGACCGATGCAGAGCCCGCATCACTGCGGACGCCGCACCGATCCACCTGTCGATCTCGCGCTCCATTCTTCCCTCACTTGTGAACAAGACCCCGAGATCCTCCACTTGGGACAAGATCTCCTCCCCAACCCGGAGATGGCTTTCCACCCTTTTCCAGTTGATAACCATGGCCTCAGATTTGGAGGTGCTGATTCGCATCCCAGCCGCTTCACATTCGGTTGCGAACCGCTCCAGTGAGAGCTGAAGGTCGAGGCCCAATGAAGCAAACAGGACCACATCATCTGCAAAAAGCAGCAACCTGATCCGGAGGTCACCAAACCGGACCCCCTCAACGCACTGACTGCGCCTAGAAATTCTGTCCATATAAGTAATGAACAGAATCGATGACAAAGGGCAGCCCTGGCGGAGTCCAACCCCCACCGGGAACAAGTTTGACTTACTACCGGCAATGCGGACCAAACTCTGGCACCGGTCGTACAGGGACCGGACAGCCCCAATCAGGGAATCCGGTACCCCATACTCTCGGAGCACCCCCCACATGAGCCCCCGAGGGACACGGTCGAATGCCTTTTCCAAATCCACAAAACATCTGTAGACTGGTTGGGCGAACTCCCATGTACCCTCCAGGACTCTGCGGAGAGTATAGATCTGGTCCACTGTTCCACGGTCAGGACGAAAACCACATTGCTCCTCCTGAATCTGAGGTTCGACAATCCGACGGACCCTCCTCTCCGGGACCCTGAATAGACTTTCCCAGGGAGGCTGAGGAGTGTGATCCCCCTAAAGTTGGAGTACACCCTCCGGTCCCCCTTTTTAAAGAGGGGAACCACCACCCCGGTCTGCCAGTCCAGAGGCACTGTCCCCGATGTCCACGCGATCGTGTCAACCAAGACAGCCCTACAACATCCAGAGCCTTACGGAACTCCGGACGGACCTCATCCACCCCAGGGGCCCTGCCACCACGGAGCTTTTCAACCACCTTGGCAACCTCAGCCCCAGAGATAGAAGGGCCCCCCCCCCGATGTCCCCATACTCTGCCTTCACATCGGAAAGCGTGTTGGTGGAATTAAGGAGGTCTTCGAAGTATTCCTTCCACTGATCCAGGACGTTCCCCGTCGAGGTCAGCAGCGCACCATCTCCACCATATACAGTGTTGACAGAGCACTGCTTCCCCCTCCTGAGTTGCCGGATGGTGGTCCAGAACCTTTTTGAAGCCGTTCGGAAGTCATTCTCCATGGCCTCGCCAAACTCCTCCCATGCCCGGGTTTTTGCCTCTGCGACCGCCAAAGCCGCGTTCCGCTTGGCCTGCTGGTACACATCAGCTGCCTCTGGAGTCCTACCAGCCAAAAAAGTCTGATAGGCTTCCTTCTTCAGCTTGACGGCATCCCTCACCTCCGGAGTCCACCACCGGGTTCGAGGGTTACCGCCGCGACATGCACCGACCGCCTTGCGGCCGCAGCTCCGGTCAGCTGCTTCAACAATGGAGGCCCGGAACATGGCCCATTCGGACTCAATGTCCGCGCCCCCTCCCCCCCGACACATGATCGAAGCTCTCCCAGAGGTGGGAGTTGAAGCTCCTTCTGACAGGGGGTTCTGCCAGCCGTTCCCAGCAGACCCTCATATTTTTTTTATACTCTGAGCTGCCGTTTGGTGCGTAAGCACAAATAACAGTGAGGACCCTCCACCCAAAGGCGGAGGGAGGCTACTCTCTCGTCCACCGGGTTGAACCCCAATGTACAGGCACCAAACCGAGGGGAAACAAGTATTCCCACCCCAGCTCGACGCCTCTCACCAAGAGCAACTCCAGAGTGGAAGAGAGTCCAGCCCCTGTCAAGGAGACAGAGCCTATGCTGTGCGTCGAGGCGAGGCCGACTATATCTAGCCGGATTCTCTCTACCTCGAGCACCAGCTCAGGCTCCTTTCCCGCCAGCGAGGTGACGTTCCACGTCCCTAGAGCTAGCTTCTGCAGCCGAGCTTCTGACCGCCAAGGCCCCCCCCGCCTTCGGCCGCCGCCCATCTCACACTCCACCCGACCCCCGTGACCCCTCCTGCGGATGGTGAGCTCAGATGGTTGTCTCTTCAGACTGTGCCCATCCGGGCCCCATGGGAAAAGGCCCGGCCACCAGGCGCTCGCCATCGAGCCCCACCCAGGGGCGCAAAAAGTGGGTATGCGCTATATGCGGCGCATAAGGGCGCCGCACCATGGGGGCGCCAAAGCAATGGTAAAAATGAATAAATGTAAAAATATTAAATATTTTTGGGGTATTTTCTATAGATAGCTGCTGTTGTGTGTTTCTGCATTTCCTCAATGTTATAAAATATTTTAGAACCGCTAGGGTAGGTGCCCTTTCTCATAAAATAGAATTTTGAAATCTAGAGGGAGCGGGGGCGCCGTGAGCGCTGAGCGAGCAGTTACCAGAATTGAGTTGTCGTCTATGGAAAATGATGGACAAAGCAAAAAAGCTGTCAGGGGCTAAAAATAGAAAAAATAAATAGGGAAAGGGAGATGGCATGTCAAGGGATGTAACAGTAGTAGTAAAAAAGTGGATGGTTAAAGGCAACAGGTAGGATTTAAAGTGTGACGTTTGTGCTTGGAGGCTTGCAAATATTCATGTTAACAGACTAGCTAGCGTTTGCTAACACGCAAACTACGGAATGAAGCAGCCAAATTTTTGGTTTAAGGCTAATTTAGAATATGCAAAACCGAGGTTGATGAGCTGAAAACAGGAAAATATAAGGTAGCATGTACAATAAATGACAAGAATCTGAAAAACTTAACTAATGCACTAACTCTGGTTTACATCAATCATGCACAGTGTGCAATTATGCACAGAGTTCTCCAAACTTGGAGATGTGCAAATATTAATGTTAACAGACTGTTTTCAGACTAGTGTTTGCTAACGTGAGCTAAAGTGGGGTTCCTTACCGATGAAGTTTGATTAGTTCTAATGCCAAATCGAAATAATTTAACATGTTTTGTTATAGGCTAAGCTAATCTTGCCATTGCGAATGAAAAATGCATTTCTTTATCAAAACCCTGCATGTGGGAAATATAACAATTAGCCTTTGTCTGACAGTGGGGACGTAGTAAACAAACAGTACACAAACTTAAACATCCGCAAAGCATATGCTCGAATGCCATCAATGATGATTTATTTGTAATGAAAATAAAGTACATGAAAAAAGTGGGCTACAATAATGTGGTTACCAGGGGTGATGATTAGGTTACCACTTGTCACAATATGTTTGCCACAATTTGTCAAGCCCTGAATATACCTATGCTATATATACATATATCATTATTTATAATTATGGTTATTTACAGTGGCTGATATACTTTAAAATAAACCTTTATTATATAAAGCCTATACATGATGATGTCCGGCACACTTATTATTTATTTTTATTTTTTTTTGGGGGGGGGGGCGCCAAAATTGTTGCTGCATACCCCTCTGACACTGGGTAGTTGCACCCCTGGCCCCACCCCCGGGGTTTTGGGAATTTAGGAAATTGTTTAGTTAAAGAGTAATATATTGGCATTGCCACGATATATTGAAGCATTTATTATTGAATTAAATAGTTAACTAACTGACTATCTGCTAATAAATAGGCTACAAATTCTATAGCTGTCCGGCCTACCCCCCAGCCAACAAAGGATACAATCATAGCAAGAAGTTTGTTGTGGGAAAAAAAGGTAACCAACGCCAAATTAGACACAAAGCAGCAAATGTAATTATGGGCTGATTATGTTTATTTAGACATCCATTTCACTTAGCAAGCTGGACAAATATTGTGTTCACTCTTTTAAACATAGGCTACATTTTAGCTAGAAAAGCTTGGACTCTGGAGTAAATTGTAATGATTATAATAACCGTCCTTAGGATCCTATTGTTCAAGGTAAGACTGACATTGTTATCAAACTACTTCGTTTGAAGTCTCTGCTTCATGGGGACATATAGAAATAGGCTAAGGGCAACACTTAAGATTAAGGTTACATTAACTTACATCTAACTACATAGCTGCATGTCCCTACATGTAAATTGCTAGCCCATGGTAAAAACATTATAGGTACATATAAATTGTTATGTAATGAAATTGTATTAAGTGTTAGGGTATAGTTTATTGCAATGTAAGAAGGCCTTTTTTCCAAGGGCTCCAAGGTAAAATTATCCTAAAGCAGCTAAACAAAACAAAATAACCATTTATTATGAAAATGTCAAACAAAAGGTTTGGCATGGAGAGGTCAACTCTACAGTATATATGCTAAACTACCTTGTTTTACGTAGGCTCTATGGTTCTTTAACTATCTTGTTCTGTGTTCCTGCTTGTCTGCAGAATGTAGGCCTAGGCCATGTCCAAAAGTGGACAGATCCCCTGAGGAGAAACCAGCCAATGTACCAGCGCCGGATAGTCACCATGCAGATGGCCAATGACGCCCCACCCCCCTTTGAAGATGACCGGACTGTGTGCGTGGTGTCTGTGAAAGGTCTGAAGGAGAACTGGCAGAGGTGGTCCAACGAACACCAGGAGCACCAAAAACACAACCCCTTCAGCAGTGATGGCCAGCCAGTCTGCATGCAGCCCCTGCTGGGTCAAAATGGCTATGGCCGCCCCCAGGAGGGCTCCCTCACTCAGCGGCGGGGCCAAGACGCCCAGTCCCACATTGGCCGCGAGGTCCAGGAGCTCTGCCTGGTCATCAGGGAGATGGGAGGAGGGCATGGGGAGGACGGGCAGCCAGTGGTAGAGTTTGGCCAACTGTTTGAACGCTATGTGACCATCTCCAATAAGTTGGTGGGGATCCTGCTGCGTGCCAGGAAGCAGGGCTTGGTCCAGTTTGACGGGGAGATGCTTTGGCAGGGTCAGGATGACCATGTGCTCATCACACTGCTGCAGTGACTTTCACAGATGACACCATAAAAAAGTCAGATACTATATAGGCAAGAGAGGTCCCTTCTTTTTGAGGGTCATTGAGTATCAGCACATCACTACTCTAAAATGTCACCATTGATTGTATATTTTATTTATCCTAAGTGCACACTTCACATGACCACGGTTCTATGGATTACAAAGACTGGGAGGCGATGCAGAAGAGAAAGGGGGAACAGACAGATCAATGTTCACACATTTCAAATAGACAAGGCTTTTGCCAGTGAACGTTGCAAAAGAAGATGCAGATAGTAGATTAGTAATGTATTGATCCTCAGTGGCAAAGTGCACTGTACAGCCACATTGACAGGCACAGTAAAAAGATACCTAAAAAGTAATATATATTAGCATAAAAACACTGGTTGTCTGTAAATCCACTGTATGAGTCCTAGCACTATTTGTGCAGATTTCTCTTTTCAGGTATTTTACACCTCAACCTCTTACATGGGGAAGTGAAAAGGTTTACACTGAATTAGAAATTGTAAGGTATCGAGACACAGCCCCAGAGAACCTGAGGAGGCAACAGTGACATGTAATATAGGGCTGAAGAACAAACCCGATCCCGCTGGCCTGAATGGACACTGTTTCCTGATGCACTATAATAGAACACTGACAAGATTATGAGGCTGCCGACAAAGTACTCACCTGTGAAACACTGCATACTTTCACTGTAGATGGTAAAACACTCCATCATAAGAAATAACAATGACAAAAACAAGGCTTTTTCAGGCATACACACACATCCCATAGTTAAAAGTAATGAACTCTTTCAGAAATCTACAAGATGTCCAATAATGTCATGTTTTCACATCCAACTGTTTTACTTTGCAGGTACATAAAGGTAAAACAATGTTGTTGATTTTTTCCTTTATTTAAAGTACTGTACATAGCTATTTATGTTTACATCGCATTGTTTTTTTGTAACAACATTGACACAAGTTCATTGTTTGAGATAAATTCGGAATGTCAATCCAGGCAGTCCTGAGCTTTCACATAATTCATGGGAAATCAGCTGGAGCAACTGTTAGCAGTTCCATTAGAATGGTGCTTCCCTTGCAGGGGGAAACATGGTATCATCCCAGTCATCATTAAACTGATACTGGTTAGCAGCAGCATCACATTCATTAAACATAATCCATCAGTCAATAGATTAAACACATTTTATTGTAATGTAGCACTCAGTCAAGGATACATTGTCATTCACTTCAACATTCAGTTGTATAATAATTAACTTGACAATATTCTACAAAAAATGTTCATGAGTGTCCTTTGTTGACTGCGCTCCCTGACAGACATCTATAATGGGATGAAAGAGACCTCTATTGATCAACCTGATGAATAACTAATAACGCTGTTATTCAGTGCATGAAAGTGGAACGTTTCCCCTCATTTAAGATTTGATCTCATCTGTCCTGTTTGTTTCTCTTAGGATTTAGATATCCTTTTGCATAGTGTATGCTGTGGCTACTGTACTATGGTAAACACACATGATAAAAGTACCTCTTCCAGGAGAACACTTTAAATGTCTTTTTACAGGTCAAACTTGGAAAATTTGTCATTACTTATAAGATCGATGTATGGACAATCATTTCACAAACATGCAGTACGTTGCCATGCATCTTTTGGTGGCCAATTTTAAACCAGCTCAAAATATATATTTTTGATTTGAGTTTGACTTGATACAACAACAAAAATTGTGTTTGTCTTCACGGCAATAGCACCCCTACTAGTCATTTATTCATTTATTAGTCATCAAACACATATATACAAGCTCACCCACATACACATTTCTCACATGCACATACCTTCTCACACAATCAGACTCAAGCCCAAAATCAGCTTCAAATGATATAATCATTTTGATCACTTAATTAGGCTCTCCTTTGGAGTTCAGGTGTTCAATTAGCTGGTCTGCCTGCGGGGGATGAACAGACACAAGGCATTGTTTATGTCAAGAATGGCAAAATAATATATTTGCTATTGGCAAGACAGAGAAAGTGAGACAGTCAATAACTCAGTTGCTACAAGAGGAGGGACACTTAAGTGCTTGAGTGTATGTGTTTGAGTATGTTAATTCATACAACTGAAGAACTAGACCCAGATGACATGCATGTAATTGGAGCTTACTGTGATGAACCAATAAGAGTTGAGGCGGTAAAAGAGGCGGGACATCAGGCCCATTTGACTGGCAGGAGCCAGGACATGCAGGTGCAGGTGACTGACAGAACAGAAAGGGGGCAAGTGGAAACCAAACCTGCAGATACAGACAAGTGATGTATTATTAGATTTCTAATCTTCACACATCCTGCCTAGATCAATAGACATTATGGGTCTCATCTAGTACTGTTGTGGTCACAAAATAACGAATGTATTCAAACTACGTAATTGTGTTTGTAGCTTGGTCCTTAGTTACATTTTGTCTATTTTAACTCTGTCAGTAACTTGCTTCTGTATGAAATCAATCAATCAAAACTAGTTTGGATGTTTTACTTTTGATTTCCTTTCACATGATTCAAAATTCAAATAATTAATTTGGCAACACAACATTAAGGTTAGGCTACATTAACTACCACGTAACTAAATAGTTACACTTCATTACGGTTTAACGGTACAAGTGATTACTCATGTGAAAACGTGTGTACGGTTGGAGTTTTCAGAGGTAAGTGGGTATTAACATCAAATTTGTTTTGCTAATAATCCTCAACTGTGCCTTTTTACATCCATTTTACATAGCAATTAATGTTTACATATAATGTTTTTACTATACTTTTGCTATATTGCTATAGTGTAGTGAATGTAATCTTAATGTAAAGTGTTGCAGGGTTTGTATGGTTGTGGGCTATGGAGCTAGAAAGCTGACAAAAGTATCTGAATTTGAATATGAAAGATCTGAAATATTTGTGCGTCAAATTTCATAAAACTGAAATATTTTGCCGTTGAATATAGAATATCTGAATTAATAAAACGAAATTATTGTGATCCAAAAATACAAATTTCTAAAATTCAGATTGCAGTAATTCAAATTCTTGAAATTCAGATTGCTGAAATTCAAATTGTGGAAATTCAGATTGCGGAAATTCAGATTTTGTCTGAACTAAGCCAAAGGTGAAACAGCTTGCTTTCACAGGAAAAAGTAGACAATTTCACAACGACCGAACTTTACCTCAGAACAAACTGAGTTGCTAGTTGGAGGAATACCCAGATCACACATAAGTATCTGGGATAGCACACATACGTCCCGATGTGTAGAAGATAAGTCGGCAAGATCTAGTATGGAGATCGTTGGCATTTGATCGAAACTGACTTCCAGACAACGTGTGGACAATGATTTCAATCACACCCGGCCGCACTACAGATATCCTGTTAACCATAGATAACTCCTTATATCTATGCTGTTAAATACTATGTCCGATCTCTCAGACAGCAAATATTTCACTATCCATAACCGATCTGAAATGTCACTTAGGACATAGCCTATAGGCTGAACATTGACTTTGATAGGAATAAGGAGACAATGACAAATATGCTTGACCATCCAAAATTGGCTATTAGTAATACAGTAGCTAGCTAGCGTGACTTGATTCAACCTGGATTTTCTGTGTGGGTATTATAATTAAGAGACACAATTGAAGTTCATGATTTTATATCAGGCTGGATGTTGATGCCATCAAGCTCTTAAAAGAACTCCAACACAGAAAAGAGAACAACGGAACATAAATATATAGGCTATAGCTTTGCCAGTTGTTCCGTGTCTTCCATCGGTCTCTGCCGCCCTCTGACTCTATCTCGACTCACTTGGTAACAGTAACTGCAGATTTTGGCAGAGGAGAAGACACAAGTTTTTACAAGTTTCATAAGCACTTGCTCCATACTCTTCCTCCAACGAGCAACTCTTAGCTTTTGTTCTGGGGTAAAATTCGGTCAGCGAATGTCTATATTCGGTCGTTCTGAAATCGTCTACTTTTCCCTGTGAAGGCAAGCTGTTTCACCTTTGGCCTAGTTCAGACAAAATCTAAATCTGAATTTCCGCAATCTGAATTTCAGCAATCTGAATTTCAAGAATCTGAATTTCAGCAATCTGAATTTCAAGAATCTGAATTCCTGCAATCTGAATTTTAGAAATTTGTATTTTTGGATCAAAATATTTCAGTTTTATTAAATTCGGCATACAAATAATTCAGATATTATATATTCAACAGCAAAATATTTCAGTTTTATGAAATTCGACACGCAAATATTTCAGATGTTTCATATTCAAATTCAGATACTTTTGTCAGCTTTCTAGCTCCATAGTGGGCTGGCCTACCTGGCATCGCTGAGGTCTGTCACTTTGTTCTCCAGCAGTATCTTCTTCCCAGTATCCACCATGCGCTCCACTGTGGGCACACAACACACTTTACATTTATAACTAAATATGGATGACATGCAAGATTTAAGAACCGTCAAGGTTATTCCCAACTCCTGTATTCATATGACATGATGCCTTAGCACGTCAAATTAAATTATGTCAACAATGGGCCTACATTAGAAGTTAATTTGCATAAGGACTTTTATTTCAGTATTTTGTGTTATCTCTGCTACTGTAGCAAGTGCTGCACAACTCTACACATGCATGTATATAATACTGGATTCTCTAATAAAACACTACTAAACCTACCCAGGTGCACGTGCGCTTTGCTTAGTGATTTACAGTTGCCAACGTGTCTGGTGGGCACGACAAGGTAGTGATGGGGTGCTCCAGGCCTTATGTCTTTGAAACAGGAGATTTCCTCGTCCTGTCAGACAAGGGTCGGTTATTGTCAGCCACGCCTTAAACAACGGTTTCATACACAGTGTATAGCTAGGGTGACCAGACGTCCTCTTTTACTCGGACATGTCCTGTTTTTGAGACCTAAAAAATGCGTCCGGCAGGGATTCCAAAATTGTCCGGGATTTTGCCTCATCGGATATTGGTGTTTCTCTGGGTCTTTCACAAACTAGCGTCACTGTGTCCAATCCCGACCGCTGTAAACTACTATTGTCCAAACCAAGCCCCCACCCCTCGCCTCGAAGCAACGGCCCCGGTGGATGTAGGTGGTATTGCAATTACGGTTTGGTTCCCGTGTCTTCCGGTCGTTTTTATTCTATTAACTCCGGTCAACATTTACAAAACTATCTCCCCCAATAATTTGTGTTCGATTCTCGAACCTGGCTCATACTACTAGCTTTTTCATAGAATAATCTTTCCTGATTTTTGCTAAGATTGAAACCAATCCGAAATGGGTAAACTAGCAGCCCATTTATTTGCTTACGTCAAGAAAAGTTGCCTGCAAATGTGCTCGCGGATACTAACAGGGCACGAGCACAAAAGTTCACATTGGCCGATAGCCGGTTTACGTTCAGCTGAATGAGCCATGGAGTTAATATAACTAGAGACAGCTACTTCTGTCTTCCAAGGTGGCGTCCCCATTCATTTCTATGAAAAGTGCTCAGTGGCGCAGTGAGGCAAGCGAGAGCTCCTAATGGACCGCGCCATCTTTCCAGACCAACTCGTCCGGTCTTGCGCAGAAGCTCCGAAACTCGTGCATGCTTGCAACTAGCTGTATACGTCATACTTTGCGACAACCAGTCGCGAGCTTGTGAGCTGGAGCTAAGGCATTGCAGAAAACTGTCAGAATGTGGTACAAGTCCGATCAAGAAGCAGATAGCCTACATGTGAACTTTACGAAAATCAATACTATTAGTACTGTAGTATTATACGTGCAGGGCCTATACGTTTTTCTTTTTGCTTCGTGTTTATAGTTTAACTGCTTATGTATTGTGTCGGATAAATAAACTGTAAACCTGAATATCTGGCTCCGTCGTTGTTCTAGCTTTGCAAAGCAAATTAAGCCTATACCTTTGTAACTATTATAATGAGGATAAGTGTTGCTTACTATTACTAGCTTATTGTTAATGCCATCGTTGTGGTGTTAACTGACTTAAAGTTCTAACAATATAACGACCATAACAATATTGACGTTATCAGACATGATTTATTCATATTTGTCTTTGCCTCAGAATAACATGTCAACAATATATAATGACGCCGTAACATCCCACGATATTATAACTAATTATATTAGACTATAATTACGTTTGTCATGCCATGAGCATAATAGCGTTCATTACAAAATTGTTAAATCTGCTTTAAAATAACTGAAATTAACTCTACAAACAACCGTCATGTATGTGCAACCATTTGTAAAACGTGCTACAATAAAGGCAGGCAGCTGTAGATTATCAAATCCTTTTTCCTTGTTCTCATTCAGCTCAGGTAAATCAGCAATTTGCTGATGCTCCCTTTTGTGCTCGTTCAATGTTCGTATCCGCGAGCACGTTTTCAGGCAACTTTTCTTGACGTAAGCAAATAAATGGGCTGCTAGTTTACCCATTTCGGATTGGTTTCAATCTTTGCAAAAATCAGGAAAAATTATTCTATGAAAAAGCTAGTAGTATGAGCCAGGTTCGAGAATCTAACAAAAATTATTGGGGGAGATAGTTTTCGATATGTTGACTGGAGTTAATAGAATAAAAACGACCGGACGAGTCGGGTAGAAAATCGGAAATGCAATACCAACTACATCCACCGGGGCTGTTGCCTCAAGCCGAGGGGTGGGGGCTTGGTTATGTTCCTTCTTGCTCCAGCTCTGACTGTAGAGAACTGTCTATCGGTCGCCTGCCTCTCAGTGTTGCCAGATGAACAATAATTAAACTCCAAATGCGATCATTTAGATCCGATTGTTTGATCCCAAACTTTTTTCATAAACTCAAATCTGGTTACCTAGTAGGCTATAGCACAAGACCTTTCCACGTTGTAATGCTCATTGCTCTGAAAATAAACAGCAGTGTGTGGTTTAATGTAAACCACAAAATTGTATTTGTATCCAGTATTTTGCCTTGTGAATCACTAGCCTATCTATGGTGCTAGCATCATGCTATCTTATGTCTTTCAGTCTGTCATTAGATTTACAGTATGTTGGTCCTGTCTCGTCATACATACCGAATGAAGAAGCTCTGTGCCCATTTCTTTGTTAACTATTTTACAAAATATACACGTTTTGTTGTAACCTTCGCCTGAAATATCAACTTGGCTAGAGCCTATATTCTCGTTTGTTGCCATGATAATAATTTATGAAAGACCTTGCAAAGGAATCTAGAGATCATCGCGTCAAAGGGAAAGCAATCAATTATCCATGTAATCGATAAGAACTTGCAGTAAAGAGAAAAAACACCAGAGAGTGCTATCCTCATTAAGAATGCTTTCACACCTATTAGTCCGTTTGCTTGGTCCGAATCAGTGGATGAGTTGCTACTTTGTTGCATTTTTCATTGAGTCCGGTTAGTGTTCACACGGTCCTTTTTTAAGCGAACCAACGTTTGTAAAAAAAAAAAACAACGACGTTTGTAAAAAACGATGATGAGGTTGTACAGGTTGTTTATCTATTGGATAGAACATTTCCGAGGGAAATTCACTTCCTAATCATATTGTCACGGACAATGGAGCATCAGCACCGTATTACGATTGTCATACTATCGTTAATTATTTTGATATGTTGTTGCAACCCAATAAGAACGGACTACGAACACGAGCGCATCTCGAGACGATATGTGCAATACCTTCACAACATTAGGAGAAGTCCGAGAGAGTACCGAAGGAGAAGGTGGGCCCTTATGGACGCCTACGAAACGTTCACGTTGTACTTATTACATAGAAGACCAGTGAGGTATTTTTATTCAACATGTATTAAACTGTAAAAGAGTAAATTAGCCAATAGGGATGGATATTACAGTAGTGTAATATTACTGACGTTCTGTTTGGGGCATATCTCCTCAACACACAACACACATATGTTTACATAGGCCCACACACACTCCCTCCCCTCTACTAGCGGCACATCAGCAGCAGGAGTAGGCTACAGGATGAGTAACTTAATTCATAATTTAAAAATATATATTTTTTTAAACAAATGTTTAGCAATAGCACAGGTACTCTGCGATAAGAGTCATATTATCGATAAACTCTTAATGATACCCGAGTTCTACCATTAATCAATTAATTAATCAAATCACTGCCTGCATGATTACACAAGAGGTTGTGACAGCCATAAATGAAGTAATGAAACCACAATACATAAAGACACCATCTGCTGCTGAGTTGAGGATGATAGTGCAGGGCTACCGCGATAGATGGGGGTTCCCGCAGGTGGTCGGGGCAATAGATGGGACACACATTGGCATCCTGGCTCCAGCTGATGACCCCGCTGACTATTATAACCGGAAAAGTTTCTATTCAGTTATCCTGCAAGGTGTAGTGGACCATAAGATGACATTTTGGGACATCAATGTGAGCTGGCCAGGCAAAGTCCATGATGCCCGAGTTTTGGCCAACTCCTCTCTGTATGAACAAAGCCAAAATGGCACGTTGTTATCGGGATGGACTGAGATTTTAGAAGAAGTGGATGTGCCTCTGGTCATTCTTGGTGATGCTGCTTACCCACTGCTGCCGTGGCTTATGAAGCCATTTCCAGAGGGCAGAGGCATAACACCTGAGCAGACAAACTTCAACTTTCGGCTCAGTCAAGCAAGAATGACGGTGGAGAGGGCCTTTGGGCGCTTAAAAGGCAGATGGAGATGTCTTCTTAAAAGATGTGACGCACACATTTCCCTGGTCCCCTATATAATCTCTGCATGTTGTGTTCTACACAATTTTTGTGAAATCCGCAGCGAACAATTCAATGTAGAACTTGAGGGAGATGAAGAACCTGGAGATGCTGCAGATGATGAAGAACATGAAGATGCTGAGCTACAGAATCAAAATCAGGCAAACCAGTCGCCACACTAGGAATGCATTGTGTGCATATTTTGGAAGGTTGTAGATTTTCAGTGCCACTTTCATTTATGCAGCAATCACCACTGCCATTTCCACACAAAAAGTAGTCTTGTATGCGTGTGTGCGTTTATGTATGTGCATGCATGTAAGTGAGTGCATTTGTGTGTGTATGAGAATCAGTATCATCCTGGGAACTGGCCAATTTGCTAACATCAATTTTCAGTTTCGTTAATGTGGGAGCACTGCAATGTGAGCAGACGTAATCAAACCTTTTCTATGTTAATATATTGTGTTAACCTTCTGTTGTAGCTAATTTGTTTAGGTTGACTGTTAAAGAAGAATAGTAAATAGTTAAATTTATTCATTTAGCAGACGCTTTTATCCAAAGCGACTTCCAAGAGAGAGCTTTACAAAGTGCATAGGTCACTGATAATAAGATAACCCCAAACCCCAAAGCATTGCGGGTAGCCAAAACAAGAAGTACACATTGTGAACAACCAAAAAATAAGTGCTAAAGGGAGGAAACCATAAGAGCATGTAGTTAAACAAGTTACAATTAAACAACATGAAACTCTAAGTGCAAGTGTACCCAGTGCCGCCGCTCCCATAACGCCCACTACGCCCTGTGCGTGGGGCACCAAGTCCTGAGGGGCACCAAAAAATTGCCAACTGAAAAATCATAAGTTATTATAATTATAATGCCGATATTATTTCAGTAGGTATATATAAATATTACGCACCTTTTAGGCATGTATATCACAAAACAGGCAAAACAAGAGATATATTTAATTGCTCAAAACATGTTACGATGGTGCCCCCCCCTAAAAAACAAACAAATATACACACAACTTTCCGAAGCTCGCCGTGGGTGCCCTTTCCTATCTCAGTGGCCTGACGAACTTTGACAGTAAGCTGGGTAAACTTTTCGAAAATGGCCTCAAAAGGACAACAGGAGTCAGGGTGTCAATGATGCCCGTGCATCACTTTCAGGTAAGTCCATGTTTAATTAGGATATTGTTAAATACGGGAAATGTGCTGCTAACTTAGCCTATGCATAAAACCTCAAACTAGCTGACGTTATTGCTAATTTTAGCACACTCAAATATGTTAGGTGCAAACTAAATTTAGATTTTACTGTTAAACATTATCTATGCATTTGAAATAAGTGAAGCCAGCTAGATGTTACTTTACTGTACATTCTATGATGCTTTTATATTCGATTGATCAAATAGTTTTTAAATGAGTAATAAAGGTGGAGAGCTCCTTGGCTGCATGCTTTCAGTTTTAAATGTTGATAATCAATTTGGAAAACCATGCTAAGAAACGTAACGGTGGGGCTGAAAATTTAAGAGACAAAAATACATCATCTTCACTAGACAAGGTTTTACCAATTGAAAAACGGCTGTTTATTTTACATATTTTGTTTATGCTCCAAAAACTATTATGCACGCAAATAAAGGCCCCCAAAAAAAAGGAATTATGCGTAGGGCACCAAAATGGCTAGCGGCGGTACTGAGTGTACCTGTAGGAAAGCAATAAAAATAGGATTAACTAAAGTAGAAAACTGTTTAAATCAGCTACCACTAACAAACAAGAGCAACAGTCTCAGCAAGAGTCATTGTGATCCTTGAGGAAACCAGCGTTGGGTTCAGCAAACCATTCCTAAGTACCGTTGTACTCCCGGAACAAGTGCGTCTTGAGCCTTCTCTTGAAGGACAGTGAGAGACAGTCTGTGTCTCTGATGGAGGTGGGGAGTTGATTCCACCACTGGGGGGCCAGGCAGGAGAAGAGCTTGTGTTGGGATCGGGCGGTCTTGAGCGGTGGGACCACCAGGCGGTTGTCTGAAGAAGACCGTAGGTGGCGGGTGGGGGTGTAAGGCTAAAATAGTTATATGCTACTGGAATTTGGGGAATTACATTTCCATGTAATTACATAGTTGAAATCAGTTACAGAAAACATGAATTTCAATGTTGTTTTGTTTGAACAATTCAATTTATGATCTGGTGAAGTTCCGGCGTGAGTTTGTTATTCATAATATCAGGCAAAGAGAGAACAATAACTTGAAGAATGTTTATTATTACAAAGTTATAAAAGACTATGTTATATGAATTACAAAAAATATTTCTTATAAGGTTCCTATTAAAAATTTTTGCACATTATGGACAATGCAAGACCTCAACAACCTTACAATTTTATAATTGTAAAATAAATTGCAAAACAGAAATGTACAGACTCTGTCAACTTTTATGAAACACTTCAAACAACTTTAAATTTTGAAATCATAAAAACAGCTTTGCATCGGAATGACAAGTGTCAGCTAGGGAAAAATATAAATAAAATATGAAGTCTGGTTTCCTGGAACAAGCGCACATAATAGGAACATTGTAGCATTTAGTTATAAGAATACATGTTATAAAACATACCCATGTAATATATCCAGCCTACAAGTCATGAAAATGTATTGAGTGAGCCAGATGAAGAACCTGGACTTCCAGCTTCGCCCTCAAGGAACATGGGATGACTTGTATGTTGCTTGGTCATCGATGGTGGAATGTGTGGCTGTGTAAAGGGTGCTGGTGGGATGTGTGGCTGTGTAAAGGGTGCTGGTGGGATGTGTGGCTGTGTAAAGGGTGTTGGTGGGATGTGTGGCTGTGTAAAGGGTGTTGGTGGGATGTGTGGCTGTGTAAAGGGTGCTGGTGGGATGTGTGGCTGTGTAAAGGGTGCTGGTGGGATGTGTGGCTGTGTAAAGGGTGCTGGTGGGATGTGTGGCTGTGTAAAGGGTGTTGATGGGATGTGTGGCTGTGTAAAGGGTGCTGGTGGGATGTGTGGCTGTGTAAAGGGTGTTGGTGGGATGTGTGGCTGTGTAAAGGGTGTTGGTGGGATGTGTGGCTGTGTAAAGGGTGCTGGTGGGATGTGTGGCTGTGTAAAGGGTGCTGGTGGGATGTGTGGCTGTGTAAAGGGTGCTGGTGGGATGTGTGGCTGTGTAAAGGGTGTTGATGGGATGTGTGGCTGTGTAAAGGGTGCTGGTGGGATGTGTGGCTGTGTAAAGGGTGTTGATGGGATGTGTGGGTGTGTAAAGGGTGTTGGTGGGATGTGTGGCTGTGTAAAGGGTGTTGGTGGGATGTGTGGGTGTGTAAAGGGTGTTGGTGGGATGTGTGGCTGTGTAAAGGGTGCTGGTGGGATGTGTGGGTGTGTAAAGGGTGCTGGTGGGATGTGTGGCTGTGTAAAGGGTGTTGGTGGGATGTGTGGCTGTGTAAAGGGTGTTGGTGGGATGTGTGGCTGTGTAAAGGGTGCTGGTGGGATGTGTGGCTGTGTAAAGGGTGCTGGTGGGATGTGTGGCTGTGTAAAGGGTGCTGGTGGGATGTGTGGCTGTGTAAAGGGTGTTGATGGGATGTGTGGCTGTGTAAAGGGTGCTGGTGGGATGTGTGGCTGTGTAAAGGGTGTTGGTGGGATGTGTGGGTGTGTAAAGGGTGCTGGTGGGATGTGTGGCTGTGTAAAGGGTGCTGGTGGGATGTGTGGGTGGGTCATAGATGGTGGTGTGTTGGGTGGCTGGGTCATGGGCCAGGTACTGGGGGGCATCATTGGAGCTGTAGGAATCCAGTGGGGGACTGGTGGGCGCAGTGGTTGTGCAGGAAACGAAGCATTCATAAAAGTCCCCATTAGTTGTAAAAACATTTGAGTGGTGGCTTGCTGCTGTTCTTGCATTGCTTTGAACCGACGGTCTTCAGCTTCCTGTTGCATTTTCATGAGATTTTCCAAGTCAGCCCTCTCCTGCTGTTGATGAATTTGATCGGCCTTATTCATCTTTTCCTGCTGCCTCTGTAGTTGAGCCAGATATTCGTGTAGCCCACTATTACCCCGATCTGACTTTGCCTTTCTTTTTCGGGATTGAGCACCAGGAATAACCATCTTTGAATGGTTGATTCCACTCCTTGTGCTCTGCTCAACCTCAGCAGACCTGCTGAAATCTGTGTCACAGGATGCAGCCCCGCTTGCAGTAGCCCCTGTTAATGAAGGGAAAATGTCTCATTGAGCTCTTGTCAAAATTAACATGTCAAGATGTTTCCAACCAATTAATACTTAACATGTGAGTACTAAAGTAATAAATTAATTTAATGCATAGTACATAGCATACAGTAGCCAATCAATGTCTGCCCATACCATGGGCGTAGATTTAGGGGGGGACGCTAGGTACTTGTCCCCACCAACATTTGAAAATTACAAAATTGTCCCCACCAATATTTTTGCGAATTGTGCTGCTATTTGGATCGATTCCGACGGTCAGGACGCGACAGTACAAGAAACGCCATAATTTGATTGGCTGAAAATCCGAAGGGGGAGGGTTATCTGACACGCGACACGCACGGGAAGAAGCACATGCTACTTTGCTTGCTTGCACTGGCAGTCGCTGACAAGCTAGCGGGTGAGTTGGCGCAATGGTACAGCTAACTTATTAGGGCTGTCTGCCAACAATACATATATAAAAGGAGTAACACATTTTAATATTCCCTTTGCCCTTCAGCATGTACATGTTTGCCCCTTTTTGTGCTTTGTAGAAATGCCTCCACCCAAGAAGAAGAAAGGGCACATACAAAGCTTTTTCAAAAAGCAGTGTAAGTCAGGCTTAATAACTAGCCATACTAGCAGTGGTAGTGACCAGGCTTTCAAATGCAGATTCTACTGTGGAAAAAGTATGAACATTTATGCATTTATTAACTGGTGATATTATATGTTACCCAGGGTATTGTTAGAGCTAAACCTAGCTTTTGTAGCTAATCTTTCAACCAAGGTTAGGAGTCTAGCCTCGGACAAATTCACAGTTGATGGACTGTAACTGCATTGCTAGACAGGTGCTGGAAAAAACAGTTGGCAATGTGAATAAGTTAACACTGTTGGTTATTCAAATATAATGAATCGTTATTTGATTATTAATGTCCAAATAACACTGTATACAATATGGTAGGAGGGTTAAACTTGCTAGCCATAGGATAGGATAGGGGGGTTGATAGGTGGATGTCCCCACCAAGTCTGAGACCAAACCTACGCCCTTGGCCCATACTGTAACGGACAGACTCCCAAGACAACAGGTACTGGATCCAAGTGCAGATTTATTTAGGCGTGGTCGGACAAGCAGGGGTCATACACAGTCAGAGAGGAAATCCAAAAGGGTAGTCATGTCACAGGCGTAGGTCAAACAGGTGTGGACTGGGCAATGAAGGCTAGGCTTGGGCAAGTTCCACAGGACAGGCAAGGGTCTGGATCACTGTTACGTCCCCAGTCCTGTCATGTGTTTTGTGTGTGTTTGTTTTGCTCTGTTTCCAGTCTCTACAGGTGGCGCCCATCGCCCTCATTACCGCTCATCAACCAACGACTCCTCCCTCCCGTTACCCATTGTCCAGCTGGTTCTTGTTGTCCGTTGTCCAATCCCGTCGTCCCCTCAGCTGTATATCTATCACTGTTTGTCTCGACAATGGGCGGCCTTTTTGTCTTTTGGAGAACTCTTTCTTGGTGTGTTTGGCTGCGCTGGTTGTGAAGGTTGTGGAAACCTGAGAGACCCGTTAGATGATAACTGTTTTGTGTTGTACTGTAATTCACTGTTGTTTGATAATCTTTTTTTTGTTAACCTTATTTCTTTTGTCTTCCCAGGGAGGAGGGGAGGCACCTTGTGTTTTAGGCAAGACGCCCTGGGCTTACATTACCCACAGGTTAACTTCCTTGTCTAAACACACCAGGTTAGATCTGGGCGGACCACCCCCCTGTATTTTGTTTAGGGCGTTCTGCTCGAGCGCCAGCTAGTCAGTATTGTTTGGTTGGTAGTCAGGACAGGTAAGGGTGGACTATATATTATTTTCTTTGCTTTGGTCCCGTCCAGCCCCTTCTCCCTACTATCGCCGTGGCCAATAAATGCCCTTTTTTCTGAACGGTGACATTGTGTCTGTGCCCTTGCTTGCACCGCGACTCCATGCCTCTTTTTCTGACCACTGGGGGTTCTTGAGCAGTGGGGCGTAGCTTCTCCTCCCTAACGGGGGTAGTGCGTAACAATCACGGCGTCTAGGAATAGTTCAGATGAAGCAGATACAAAGTTGGGGGCAAAAACAAGGTCAGTATATCACAGGGTCTATCCGTATATTGCTTAGAATGTTACTCTACTGTTAACAAGACTCAGCACAGAGTGAAGGGAGTGACTGCCTTAAATACAGAGCAGAAGGGAGTGGACTGATTGGTTTCATTGTTTGCAGGTGTGAAGAGGGAGTACCCTCTTAGTACTCTGGTGATGCTGATCTGAGACAGGGGGACCTGATTGTCACACATACCATGTACAGCCTAAATAGACATGTACTCCCCTCACTTGCCCTCTAACACCCAAGCACTGGTCACTTTAACACTGGACATGTGTCCATAGACAAATGTTTCAAATGCATTTCAATAGCGGTTTAAGCTCATTTATTTATTTATACATTGAATTACTTTTTTCCTTGGGACTGGTATACCCTTATCAAAAAGGACCAAAAAAAGACAATTTCTATCACCTGACTCGGTATCATCGGAGCCATTATCCTCCTCCGTTGAAGGACTCGGAGACGTAGATGTAGAAGGCCTTTCGTGAATGTAGGACTCAACCACGTGTTTAGGGTTGCTGGTTGGCCTTGTACCCAGGATTTTATCCATGTCATCAAACCACAGGAATTTGTTTTTTTCCTCCCCAGAGCTACCACTTTTCCTGAGAACATCGCACACTTAAATATATTGCTGCCTAAGTTTTTTTTTACCTTCAATCGGCATTGCTCGCCTGTGCGCTCAATCCCCTTTTCTTTCAGTTTTTCACTGAACAGTTTGAATACTTCTGTATTTTTGTGCGTTTCCACCAGCATCCTTCCTATTTCTTTGTCGGCTTATATTTGCAGAAGAGCGTTAACCTCGTCATTTCCCCACGTTTGCCCTCGACTCATTTTGTTGATAAGCGGCGCGGTTGTCTCCACCACCATGTGTCAACTTTTGTTTTCAACCCACAATGCACTACATTTTGGTTTGCTTCCTGGAATAGGTCAATATTAAGTCCGATTACGTTCACACCTAAAGCGAACTGAACCATGGTTCACTTGGAACCGGACCGAGTCCCATCTTTTTAGGGGGACCATGGTTCGGTTGTTTGGTCCGCACCAGAGTTCGAATGCATGTTGTCACCTCTCCAAACGAACCGGACTTTCAGAAAAAACGGACCATGGTCCGATTGAAACGGACCAAACATGTCAGGTGTGAAAGCACCCTTACTCAAGATTGGAATTTATTTTTTAGAGTTCTTTGCCCTGGAACAGATGTTCCAACCGAAGGAGGCTGTCGCTGTCTTAGTGCGTGGGGCTGCATCAAATACCCCTTTTTGCTCTGTTAAATTGCTGTTGGGAGTTTTTCTGGGAGTTTTTCCTTGTCTGCCTTGAGGGTTTAAGTTGGTTGAGGGCCAGTTCTATGGGTGTATGTGAAGCCCTCCCAGGTAAAAAAAAGAATATGCAAAGTATACTAAATCTTAGCATACTTGAAGCCTGATTAATCATCAGTATACTTCAAGTTGTTGAGTGTTGTTGAGGTGTGCTATTTTGGAACACCTTATTTTGTACTATAGTTTAGAGATGCACCGATATAGAATTTTAGGGCCGATAACAATAACCGATAATTATTGGTTTATTGTGGCCGATACCGATACAATAACCAATGTTTTTTTAATATAAAAATAAAGGCTACAAAAGGTTTTAATTTACCTTTTTATTTTCTGACATGTTAACACAAGAAAGCTAATTTAAATTGTCAATGAATGCTTTGGCCTTCATAGACCCACTGACAGTAGATAAGATAAAAAACAAATTCAAAGTAACTTTCACATAATGCGAATTCAAATTCAAAGCAACACACTTGATGGCTGGAGCCCTCAATACTTAACAGGATGCACTACAACACTTAACGTGTAGTACTTTGTATTCACAATAACAAGTCAAAACAAATAACATTCAATAACATCCAACATTCAAGACTGTCGTGTGTGTATGTGTGTGTCTGTGTCACATCAGTAGGGTAGGGGAGAGGGTGTGGTGTGTTACTTGGGAGACATGAGTGGCAGGTTTTTGTTAATAAACAAAAGCATTTCTGCTTTCTCACATGCAATCCTGTTTCGCTTTTCATCCATCACATGGCCAGCAGCAGAAAACAGATGCTCGCTATCCACACTAGTAGGAGGGGCTGACAGGTATTTCTGCGCAGCTTGGGCCAGTATTGGAAAGCGACTCTTATTTATTTTCCAATATTCCAACAGGCTATTGTCTCGTGAAAGAAGACATTCTGCGAGGTATCCTTGCAGCTATAAAATAAATTATAAAGAACACGTTCTGTTTAATACGTCTACGAATTCACATCTACTGTTAACAACTATAGCCTACTATGTTGGTCATAGGCATATTCTCAAGTTAAAAAAAAACGTAGCCTACCTCTGTTTGTACCGGACTGCCCTCCTGTTCCTGTGTCATGCTGTCGTTCTCATTCACAATCTCGTCATACATTTCCATTAACGAGCTGGATCGAAGTAGCGGTCCTTGTATCGTGGGTCAAGTATTGCTGATGTAACGGGTATGCAACGGACGTGGTCTTGCTACGCCAGGGCCGTCATTTGCTGCCATCAGGAGTCGAACCTGCCACCTCTGGACTGCCAAGCGCAACCACTACCAGCTACGCCAAAGAAAAGCTAGCTATTCATTGACGCGGGTGGCCAATTACATACCTGAGGAGTGAGTTTCACCGATTCACATCGGTTACACTGAAAAGCAATAGAGGGGCTCTGAACTGAGGTAATTGAAACGCCTGTATACCGCCTCCAGTAGTGTCTGCTTAGAAGTTTTGACTCCGTGGTCTGATGATGTCTCTTTCCTCAACAGGCTGTTGTGGCTGTAACAGAGTACATGTCTCTGGTCAACTGTTCAAATGGTTTGAGCAGGGTCACCATGTTCTCCATCAGAGTCCACTGATTGAGGGTCAGAGATGCGGGCAGCTCGTGATTGACTCCATATGCCGCTATTGCCCGTTTCTGTTCGATTAAAGACTGCAACATATAAAACGTGCTGTTCCAGCGGGTTGACACGTCTTGTTTGAGCATATTTGTTTTCATTCCTAATTGGGTTTGCACTTCCTTGAATCGGCAGGTGGCAACATTTGAGTACTTAAAGTGGCCAACTATCTTTCTACCGATAGCAACACAATCAGAGATGCTTTGTTGGCTAAACACCAAGGCCGTAATCATAATGTATATTGGGGGGGACACATCCCCCCCCCAATATTCAAATCTGGTCAAAATATCCCCCCCAATATATTGAGATAAAAATATAAATAAAATATAAATGTGCTACGCTACGACGTGCAACCATGCACGTTGTCCGAAATGAACATGAAAAATGTAATTATTTTTGTAAAAATTGCTATTTTATAACTATGTATTACTGATACCAGCGCTCTGTACGGGAGCCGGGAGGTGTAAGCTTGCACCAGTTGCAGGATGAGATGAGTGCGCAAAAAGCGAGGGGGAGAGAGTGCGAAGAGAGAGGGGAAAAGGAAAGCATGAAGAGCTAGGCGGTACTTTCACAAACCCCTGCCCGAGTTAGCCCATTAGCCCATTGAGGACACCTAGCATTTGCCTGGATATAAGATTCGTACATGACCTGTCTCTGATAGTTAGTCGGAGACATCCCCACAAATTTGTATTTTGTGGAAACTTTCCTAGTGAACCAATAATTATCATGTATCACCCAATATTGATCTGTGCCAGCTAGTTAACGCTAAATGTAGAAACATGTTGTCTTGTAATATCCCTTCATTTGACAGGACTGATTGTTCAAAAAAAACATGTAAAAATGTATTTTATTGTACAACGATTTGGTTTTAACTTCTCCCAGACAACTGGACAAACCTTAATGCCGATTACTGCTTAGGATGAATAGCATTATTGTTGTTTGTTGGATTGAAGCGCAAGCAGGTTTTTTTTTTTACAGTAAGCTTTCATTCACAGTAACACTGTCACCATGAGCAAGCGGAAGGGTTGCAGTGACAGAAAAGAGGGAAAGTAAGTTGAGGGCAGTTAGAAAATTAATGGCAGTCAGATGATAGAAGTAGCAGAAGACATAAGTTAGCTTCCTCATATAATAATAATAACTAGAGAGCATACAATTTCTGGGGAAATTGTGAGGGTGTGCTTGGGGCTGACCCAGCTGCCCATACTCTCCTGGTGTTTACATATTTCAAAAAGCATTTAAGTGTATGACTACAGTTCTGACCATTGTGTTCCCTTGATAATAAGTTTGTAAAAATGACATGCATCACTCAGATGGAGGAGAGGTGATACTGGTTGGTTGGAAGAGAAGGAGGCCAAATGTAGCTCATGAAGATGCAGCGCTAGATAACTTATTAAATTGTAATCAGATATAAACAACTTGTTGGTTGCCCTATTATGTCCTATTATCCTCCTATCATCGTCCTATTATGTAATTTGAACGCCCTGAACGGCATCATTTGAGTAATGAGGGCAAGCGCAGGCTTATTGATTACTTAAAAAACGTTAAGTTTCATTATGCATGATAGAGGAGCCTAGTTAGAGAAGGATTTAGCAGTTTTATTATTACAAGCCTATTTTATTAATAATTTTCAGAGTAACCTCAAACCTTTCTTTTGTTTCTTTGACCTTACATTTTCTTTGAGGGCTTAGTGGTCTCGGTTTAACATCATTATTTATAGCGACATCATTACCGGACACTGTTAGCTCGCAATGTATACAAAGAATGCTCCTGCAACAAAGTTGTTACTTAGTAACAAATAGCCAGCTAGACCATATGCTAGACGCCCAGCAGAAGTTTGTAGCCAACAAAGAATGCTCGTGAAACAAAGTTGTAACAAGTAGCCAGCCAGATGCCAAACAGAAGTTTGTAGCCATATAAAGGCCTATATAGGCTACTTGATTTGGCTGCAAGATTCGCTGATTTCGGGTGTCCAAGATATGATGAATTCTGATCTGTATCAACAGTCTAGCCATGTAGCTACAGGGCTCGACATTAAGGCTTGTCCGGGACGAGTGGATTTTTTTTACATTAAGGATTAAAAAACGAACAGCCGTCTTTGCTATAGGGTTAAAGGGTCAATTGTAGGCTATGGGACGTCTAATATTCCAGTTTGTCAAATAATGTGTAGGACTTGTTTCTCAAGTGGTGGGTCAACGATTCCCGACCCAAAAGTGGATCGCAAGCTGGTGTAGCCTCGGACATATTGATTCATAAAAGCATCTAAATGTAGCCTATCAACGTCAATATATTAATGTTTTCTGTTATTTTAAAGCAAGCTCAGAGGCCTATGAATGTAGAGTTGCTCGCTATATAGGCCTAGAGTAGCCTACCGGACACCGTGAGCTGAGCTCGCAATGCCTAGCCTACGTGACGCTGCTTTTTATGACACACTTCAAAGATGTAAAGATGGTGCGATTTAACCCTGTAAGACCCCATGGTTGTAAAATTACAACGGCACTTTGAACGATGTAATTGCTCTTTTTTTTTACATTTTGGGTGGCTCTTAAAAGAGCCGTTGTTGTGTGTGCTGTGGCTAGCACAGGAGTCGTCTGAGACCTTTATTTGTGAGGAATGTTTATTTCATAGACCGTTGTAGTATGTGTTGCCCGGGCAACAGAGGCTAATGTCATGATGCTAATGCTTCAGTGAAATAGTAGACTACCATTTCCGAAAGTAGATGTGGGCCTACTTACTTAATAATATCAGCTAATATTGTACATTACATTTCACAATTATGTTTCACATCACAAAGTAAAATGATTAAATATCACCCTGGCCTCTTTGCTTGTGGCGTTTCTGCAGCTGCCTTGCAGACTAGTATCCCCCAAGTTAACAGATGCAAAACTAATGTTCTGCTAGAGATAGTCACGCGAGTTTTCGTGACGTTGGTGACGTTAGTGGCGTCAGTGACTGTGGCTAGCAAGTTAGCCACCGTTAGCTTCACTTTTTGCCACAAAAACGTAATTTCTACTTAAACCGTGCAATGGAACGTAAATCCCAATACAACCAACGCAATCGCTACCGAGATGAACCTTTTGATATCGCCGTTGTCTATGTAGTCCAAATATTGAAGCATCCTTAGGGGGGCGAAAAGAAACAATAAATAATAAATAATATATATGTGAGATAACAATGGTTTGTGCTCGCCGAAGGCAAGCACACCCCAATAATTGACATTCAAATCATAAATGGTTACCAATCTATTCCTGAACATCATTGGAGAAACAACACGTTCACTGATCATTTATTTCACGTTCAGAGCAAAGAAAGAGATGGAGAGAAAGAGCATGAGGACATTGACAGGGCAGGGAGAGCAGTGTTAGGAAATGGAGGTGAGTGATTTTAAAAAGAGAAAATATTGATGACTGATCGGATATTGCAGCGTTATTGTTATTCTGACAACATCATAATTAATATTGGCACAATTAAGGTTAGGCACAGGCCAGGCCTCAGTGAGTTGGCTCAAAGGTCACTTAGATTTCACCAGTCCCCAAATGCAAAATGAAATTTTGATGCTGATGGGCCATACAATCATCAAAGAAATTGTGTCAGAAATAAC
This sequence comes from Hypomesus nipponensis, assembly GCF_054491055.1. Taxonomy (NCBI): domain Eukaryota; kingdom Metazoa; phylum Chordata; class Actinopteri; order Osmeriformes; family Osmeridae; genus Hypomesus; species Hypomesus nipponensis. Next base: position 6,694,367 of record NC_140362.1, on the reverse strand, counting down.
ATCAATGCCAGTGGTGCAGTTTGCACTTATCATTGATGGCACTCAAGATATATCAGGAGTTGAGTAGGAGTCAATATGTTTGCGCTTTGTAGATGCAGATCTACAGCCAAAGGAAGAATTCCTGGAGAATTCCTCTACGAAGTGTCATCAACCACAGGGAAAAATATAGCCAAGATGGCACGTGATGTGATGATGCGTCTACATTTACATTTAGTAGACACTCTTATCCAGAGTGCCTTACAGTAAGTACAGGGACATTCCCCCCTGAGGCAAGTAGGTTGAAGTGCTTGGGCAAGGACACAACGTCATTTGACACAGTCGGGAATCGAACCGGCGAACTTCTGATTACTAGCCCGATTCCCTAACCACTCAGCCATCTGACTCCCCTAGGTCTAGGTCTTCCTCTCTCCCAACTTCGAGGACAAACCTATGATGATGCTGCAAACATGGCTGGACGATTGCAGGGGGTGCAAGCGATTTTAAGGAATGAACAACCGCTGGCTATGTATTGTCACTGTGTTCCATACTGCGTGAACCTAGTTACGCAGGCTGCCTGTGAAGCCTCTCAACTATTAAGAGATTCAATGAGTCTGGTACATGAATTGGGGGGGGGTTCTTTAATCAGTCTGGCAAGTTCATGGTGATTTTTCAAACCTCTCTGCCCCACCAGGTGGACAGTTCGCACCCCTGCTATCCGCTCATTTCTCAGTCAGTATGAGTCAATGGTGACAGCCCTTGAAGAAATGGCCTCAAGCAACTCATCTGACACTTCAACTAAGGCTAATGGTCTTTATGGAGCATTTATAAAAGGGAACACTGTGCTTGGCCTTGTAATCGCTGAAGACCTGATGGTGGATTTGGAGTGCCTGAACACCTCCCTGCAGCTTAGGAAACTGACCATTTCAGGCATGTTGGAGCTTGTGGAACATGTCAAAAGAAGCAGGTGGCAACATTTGAGTACTTAAAGTGGCCAACTATCTTTCTACCGATAGCAACACAATCAGAGATGCTTTGTTGGCTAAACACCAAGGCCGTAATCATAATGTATATTGGGGGGGACACATCCCCCCCCCAATATTCAAATCTGGTCAAAATATCCCCCCCAATATATTGAGATAAAAATATAAATAAAATATAAATGTGCTACGCTACGACGTGCAACCATGCACGTTGTCCGAAATGAACATGAAAAATGTAATTATTTTTGTAAAAATTGCTATTTTATAACTATGTATTACTGATACCAGCGCTCTGTACGGGAGCCGGGAGGTGTAAGCTTGCACCAGTTGCAGGATGAGATGAGTGCGCAAAAAGCGAGGGGGAGAGAGTGCGAAGAGAGAGGGGAAAAGGAAAGCATGAAGAGCTAGGCGGTACTTTCACAAACCCCTGCCCGAGTTAGCCCATTAGCCCATTGAGGACACCTAGCATTTGCCTGGATATAAGATTCGTACATGACCTGTCTCTGATAGTTAGTCGGAGACATCCCCACAAATTTGTATTTTGTGGAAACTTTCCTAGTGAACCAATAATTATCATGTATCACCCAATATTGATCTGTGCCAGCTAGTTAACGCTAAATGTAGAAACATGTTGTCTTGTAATATCCCTTCATTTGACAGGACTGATTGTTCAAAAAAAACATGTAAAAATGTATTTTATTGTACAACGATTTGGTTTTAACTTCTCCCAGACAACTGGACAAACCTTAATGCCGATTACTGCTTAGGATGAATAGCATTATTGTTGTTTGTTGGATTGAAGCGCAAGCAGGTTTTTTTTTTTACAGTAAGCTTTCATTCACAGTAACACTGTCACCATGAGCAAGCGGAAGGGTTGCAGTGACAGAAAAGAGGGAAAGTAAGTTGAGGGCAGTTAGAAAATTAATGGCAGTCAGATGATAGAAGTAGCAGAAGACATAAGTTAGCTTCCTCATATAATAATAATAACTAGAGAGCATACAATTTCTGGGGAAATTGTGAGGGTGTGCTTGGGGCTGACCCAGCTGCCCATACTCTCCTGGTGTTTACATATTTCAAAAAGCATTTAAGTGTATGACTACAGTTCTGACCATTGTGTTCCCTTGATAATAAGTTTGTAAAAATGACATGCATCACTCAGATGGAGGAGAGGTGATACTGGTTGGTTGGAAGAGAAGGAGGCCAAATGTAGCTCATGAAGATGCAGCGCTAGATAACTTATTAAATTGTAATCAGATATAAACAACTTGTTGGTTGCCCTATTATGTCCTATTATCCTCCTATCATCGTCCTATTATGTAATTTGAACGCCCTGAACGGCATCATTTGAGTAATGAGGGCAAGCGCAGGCTTATTGATTACTTAAAAAACGTTAAGTTTCATTATGCATGATAGAGGAGCCTAGTTAGAGAAGGATTTAGCAGTTTTATTATTACAAGCCTATTTTATTAATAATTTTCAGAGTAACCTCAAACCTTTCTTTTGTTTCTTTGACCTTACATTTTCTTTGAGGGCTTAGTGGTCTCGGTTTAACATCATTATTTATAGCGACATCATTACCGGACACTGTTAGCTCGCAATGTATACAAAGAATGCTCCTGCAACAAAGTTGTTACTTAGTAACAAATAGCCAGCTAGACCATATGCTAGACGCCCAGCAGAAGTTTGTAGCCAACAAAGAATGCTCGTGAAACAAAGTTGTAACAAGTAGCCAGCCAGATGCCAAACAGAAGTTTGTAGCCATATAAAGGCCTATATAGGCTATTTGATTTGGCTGCAAGATTCGCTGATTTCGGGTGTCCAAGATATGATGAATTCTGATCTGTATCAACAGTCTAGCCATGTAGCTACAGGGCTCGACATTAAGGCTTGTCCGGGACGAGTGGATTTTTTTTACATTAAGGATTAAAAAACGAACAGCCGTCTTTGCTATAGGGTTAAAGGGTCAATTGTAGGCTATGGGACGTCTAATATTCCAGTTTGTCAAATAATGTGTAGGACTTGTTTCTCAAGTGGTGGGTCAACGATTCCCGACCCAAAAGTGGATCGCAAGCTGGTGTAGCCTCGGACATATTGATTCATAAAAGCATCTAAATGTAGCCTATCAACGTCAATATATTAATGTTTTCTGTTATTTTAAAGCAAGCTCAGAGGCCTATGAATGTAGAGTTGCTCGCTATATAGGCCTAGAGTAGCCTACCGGACACCGTGAGCTGAGCTCGCAATGCCTAGCCTACGTGACGCTGCTTTTTATGACACACTTCAAAGATGTAAAGATGGTGCGATTTAACCCTGTAAGACCCCATGGTTGTAAAATTACAACGGCACTTTGAACGATGTAATTGCTCTTTTTTTTTACATTTTGGGTGGCTCTTAAAAGAGCCGTTGTTGTGTGTGCTGTGGCTAGCACAGGAGTCGTCTGAGACCTTTATTTGTGAGGAATGTTTATTTCATAGACCGTTGTAGTATGTGTTGCCCGGGCAACAGAGGCTAATGTCATGATGCTAATGCTTCAGTGAAATAGTAGACTACCATTTCCGAAAGTAGATGTGGGCCTACTTACTTAATAATATCAGCTAATATTGTACATTACATTTCACAATTATGTTTCACATCACAAAGTAAAATGATTAAATATCACCCTGGCCTCTTTGCTTGTGGCGTTTCTGCAGCTGCCTTGCAGACTAGTATCCCCCAAGTTAACAGATGCAAAACTAATGTTCTGCTAGAGATAGTCACGCGAGTTTTCGTGACGTTGGTGACGTTAGTGGCGTCAGTGACTGTGGCTAGCAAGTTAGCCACCGTTAGCTTCACTTTTTGCCACAAAAACGTAATTTCTACTTAAACCGTGCAATGGAACGTAAATCCCAATACAACCAACGCAATCGCTACCGAGATGAACCTTTTGATATCGCCGTTGTCTATGTAGTCCAAATATTGAAGCATCCTTAGGGGGGCGAAAAGAAACAATAAATAATAAATAATATATATGTGAGATAACAATGGTTTGTGCTCGCCGAAGGCAAGCACACCCCAATAATTGACATTCAAATCATAAATGGTTACCAATCTATTCCTGAACATCATTGGAGAAACAACACGTTCACTGATCATTTATTTCACGTTCAGAGCAAAGAAAGAGATGGAGAGAAAGAGCATGAGGACATTGACAGGGCAGGGAGAGCAGTGTTAGGAAATGGAGGTGAGTGATTTTAAAAAGAGAAAATATTGATGACTGATCGGATATTGCAGCGTTATTGTTATTCTGACAACATCATAATTAATATTGGCACAATTAAGGTTAGGCACAGGCCAGGCCTCAGTGAGTTGGCTCAAAGGTCACTTAGATTTCACCAGTCCCCAAATGCAAAATGAAATTTTGATGCTGATGGGCCATACAATCATCAAAGAAATTGTGTCAGAAATAACATCAATGCCAGTGGTGCAGTTTGCACTTATCATTGATGGCACTCAAGATATATCAGGAGTTGAGTAGGAGTCAATATGTTTGCGCTTTGTAGATGCAGATCTACAGCCAAAGGAAGAATTCCTGGAGAATTCCTCTACGAAGTGTCATCAACCACAGGGAAAAATATAGCCAAGATGGCACGTGATGTGATGATGCGTCTACATTTACATTTAGTAGACACTCTTATCCAGAGTGCCTTACAGTAAGTACAGGGACATTCCCCCCTGAGGCAAGTAGGTTGAAGTGCTTGGGCAAGGACACAACGTCATTTGACACAGTCGGGAATCGAACCGGCGAACTTCTGATTACTAGCCCGATTCCCTAACCACTCAGCCATCTGACTCCCCTAGGTCTAGGTCTTCCTCTCTCCCAACTTCGAGGACAAACCTATGATGATGCTGCAAACATGGCTGGACGATTGCAGGGGGTGCAAGCGATTTTAAGGAATGAACAACCGCTGGCTATGTATTGTCACTGTGTTCCATACTGCGTGAACCTAGTTACGCAGGCTGCCTGTGAAGCCTCTCAACTATTAAGAGATTCAATGAGTCTGGTACATGAATTGGGGGGGGGTTCTTTAATCAGTCTGGCAAGTTCATGGTGATTTTTCAAACCTCTCTGCCCCACCAGGTGGACAGTTCGCACCCCTGCTATCCGCTCATTTCTCAGTCAGTATGAGTCAATGGTGACAGCCCTTGAAGAAATGGCCTCAAGCAACTCATCTGACACTTCAACTAAGGCTAATGGTCTTTATGGAGCATTTATAAAAGGGAACACTGTGCTTGGCCTTGTAATCGCTGAAGACCTGATGGTGGATTTGGAGTGCCTGAACACCTCCCTGCAGCTTAGGAAACTGACCATTTCAGGCATGTTGGAGCTTGTGGAACATGTCAAAAGAAGCATGCATGACAAGCAAACAGAAGAGCACTTTGATATCTTATTAGCAAGAGCAACTGCTATGGCAACAATGTTGGACCTACAACCTATTCAGATGCATTATATTCCCAAACCTACAAAGCGTTACATTGGTCAGGCTACTGCCCATATTAGGGATGCACCGATATGGAAATTCTTGGCCGATACCGATACCGATGTTTAAAACAACAATCTAGCCGATAGCCGATACCGATATTTGTTTATTTTGTTTTTGTTGTTATTCATTCACCCTTTTGTGCCAGGAAAATAATGAAATCATTATTTAAAAAGCACTATTTTAAATGATTTCAGCCCTTTATCACTCTTATCTTTTAATGAGCACAAATTCAGTCAGATTTATGAAACAATCTTTAGTTTAACTAAACTTTATTTAATATAATTATAATATCACCAGGCTTACTCAAGACATCATCTTAACTGTAAACAGATGCTTGCAATGCAGCCTTACAAAACACTAGCATAAACCCTTAGGGAATGCCATATAAATTCAAGATTAAAACAAATAAAATAAAAATATTTTTCTGTGAAAACTGCCTGCCATACAACTACTTACTCAATGACAAAAAATGACTTTCTGTACTTACAGTAAATATATTATATTTGTTAAATTAAATAACAACCCAATAAAAATATTTTGTTGAACAAATTCACTTAAATAATGTAAAAGTGACTAGAAACGCAACATACAATTAAATAAGTATGAAAAATAAGATAAATACAAAGTCAAATAGGGCTATCTTTCACAGTTTCACCTTCTTGTGTATCCATTGCAGTAGGCTGGTGGAGTTGAACATGGGCCTCAGTCTTTAACAAAACTAAATAGACACAAAAAAAAAGCCTTCCCTTATAGTGGGCCTCTACTTCCTAATAAGATGCATGTTTTTCTTTACAAAGACGAGAATCTCTGCCTTGTCAGGGGCCAGTCTATTTCTCTTCTCATCCAAAACGTGAGCCACAGTGCTGAAGAGCCGCTCACTGTCCATGCTTGTGCATGGGGCACTCAGGTATTTGCGGGCGATTTGCGCCAATGCTGGAAAACGCTGGTGATGTTCCTGCCAATATCTGAGTGCAGCTTCATTTCTGGGAATGGTGGCCTCTGCGAAGAAACTATCCACCTGCTCTGACCCCTCGTCCTATAAGAATAAAGAATCGAGAGGTTACTTAACTGACTCACTCATTATTCATACAGGTTGGCTACAAGGCAAGCAGTAAAAATGCAAGTGTGGTCCGCAATACTGTTCTAACAGCAACATAATAACAACAATTATAATACGGGTACATGATATCAAGCATTCTGATTGGTTGAGAGTGAGTCACGGGGTGTACTGTATTGAGCCATAATGTACTGTACACCTGTTGACATTTATAACCCAAGCATTCCATATCAGTGCGCATTCAAAATAACGGTAGATTTTGCGCGACCGTTAGTTGTCATTTCAAGCTTGACAGTGATGTGAATTAATGAGATGGTGTGAGATCTAACAAGGAGACCTGGGATGTTTTCAGACGACGCACAAATGAATGTCGATCTCCTAGCTAATCATCAACAAACTTTTGGTGCTAGGCCAACAAACGTGACGTTCCCAATGATGTGTGTCTGTTGCATTGCAACAGCCACACATAATGGGGACTATTTTCTCTCGGCTACTGAAATGCGATACACAACGTTTGGTGGCTACAACTATTTTGTGCTGAAAGGCAGCTTAATTTATAATGTCGCTGGCAACCGTATTATAAAACCAAATATAACTGCAAGCAGTAATGGCGGATTCCTCCAAACACTGCGAACCATTGAAAAATGTTTATTTTTGACAAATTGTAACTGTATAGAAAAATTTATGCTGCAGAATTACCAATGGCATACCAAATCTGAAATGCAATACCATCAAGATCCACAAGGGCCTTTATTTCAAGCCAGTAAGTGAAGGAAGGGGGCTTGGTGAGCTTATCCATTCCAGAAAGCCTTGTATCTTTATGCATTAAGGCGTGGCCTGTAGCGCCACCTATGGGTAATGGTGGGCCATTTGTGGTGTGGTAGTTACTCTTGGCCTATACTATTAATGTTTCAGGATTTTAAAAACTTTTTACCATTGCATATAAAATCGGAAATGCAATACCAACAGGATCCACATGGGCTTTGGGTAAAGTGTGGTAGTTACTCTTGGCCTGTACTGTCAATGTGTCAGGATTTGGAGACCTTTTTACTATTGCATACAAAGTAGGAAATGCAATGACACCAAGGTCCTCAAGGGCCTATGCTGATATTCAAGGAATGAGTGGGGGCTTGGTCAGCCCACACAGTCCTGATATGTTGCGTGTGTGTCTTGCCAAGCCCGCGCGTGTCAAGGGAAGAATGAGTGTCTGAGAATTTGGAGCATGCGCGGGGAGGAGCAGGGGACACATTTCATTGTAAATTTCCCTAGAAATTAGCCAAGCATGCATGTTTCAAAGATTCACCAAAAATCGACCTTTCATCTTAGAGTCAACTTTTTCTCAGATTTGTGTACTAAACATTCTCAAGAGTCTTCATATGAACTTGTTTGACTGGCTTACGTGTAAAGCATTGCGAACCATTGAAAAATGTATATTCTTGACAAATTGTAACTGTATAGAAAAATCAATGCTGCAGAATTTCCAATGGGATACCAAATCTGAAATGCAATAACATCAACATCCACAAGGGCCTTTATTTCAAGCCAAGAAGTGAAGCGCTTTAATCTTCACAAGAAGTGAAGTGCTTTGTGCTTTAGGGCGTGGCCTGTAGCGACACCTATTGGTAATGGTGGGCCATTTGTGGTGTGGTAGTTACTCTTGGCCTATACTATCAATGTTTCAGGATGTTTTTAACTTTTTACCATTGCATACAAAATCGGAAATGCAATACCAACAAGATCCACATGGGCTTTTGTTAAAGTGTTGTTGTTACTCTTGGCCTTTACTATCAATGTTTCAGGATTTGGATAACTTTTTACCATGGCAAACAAAATCTGAAATGCAATACCATCAAGATCCACATGGCCTTTGCAAAAGACCAAGGAACACTCTCCTGAAATGTTGCGTGTGCGTCTTGCCAAGCCCGCGCGTGTGTCAAGGGAAGACCTATGGGTAATAGTGGGCCATTTGTGGTGTGGTAGTTACTCTTGGTCTATACTATCAATGTTTCGGGATTTTTATAACTTTTTACCATTGTATACAAAATCGGAAAAGCAATACCAACAAGATCCACATGGGCTTTTTGTTAAAGTGTTTCTTTGCCTATACTATCTATGTTTCAGGATTTTGAGACCTTTTTACCATTGCATACAAAATCGGAAATGCAATACCATCAAGAGCCACATGGGCCTTTTTTTCAAGCCAATAAGTGAAGGGAGGGGGCTTGGTGAGCCTATCCATTCCAGAAAGCCTTGTATATTTGTGCTTTTTGGCGTGGCCTGTAGCGCCACCTATGGGTAATGGTGGGCCATTTGTGGTGTGGTAGTTACTCTTGGTCTATACTATCAATGTTTCAGGATTTTTATAACTTTTTACCATTGCATACAAAATCGGAAATGCAATACCAACAAGATCCACATGGGCTTTTGTTAAAGTGTTTCTCGGCCTACACTATCAATGTTTCAGGATTTGAGACCTTTTTACCATTGCATACAAAATCGGAAATGCAATACCATCAAGAGCCACATGGGCCTTTGCTAAAGACCAAGGAATGAGTGGGGGCTTGGTCAGCCCACACTCTCCTGAAATGTTGCGTGTGCGTCTTGGCCGCGCGTGTGTCAAGGGAAGGCTGAGTGTGTGTGAGATTTTGGAGCACGCGCGGGGAGGAGCAAGGGAGACATTCATTGGAAATTTGCCTAGAAATTAGCCAAGCAAGCATGTTTCAAATATTCACCAAAAATCGACCTTTCATCTTACAGTCAACTTTTTCACAGATTTGTGTTATGAACATTCTCAAGAGTTTTCATATGAACTTGTGATTGAATCAGAGTATCAGTTTTTGAATGGCTGATGTGTAAAGCATAATTTTAGCGTTAGCGATAAGTTCAATTTGCTTTATATCAATCATTTTTTGAGATATGAATTTGCCTTTGCACATGGTAACATGTTGTAGTGTCTTCCTCCGATCTACCAAGTTTAGTGTTGATATCTCAAAGATTTGCTGAGACATGACTTCACATCCTGTTTGGCGGCTTTTCTGATGAATTTGATTGGCTGTACCGGACAGACGGTTATGAGGATCAAAATTCCTTTGATAACTTTTGTGAGGCTTGGTCTGAAGATCATCTCTGGTGATTTTGAAGAAGATATGACAAAAATTGTAGGAGGAGTAGGCTTTCAAAGGTTTTTGATAAAACCGGAAATGGCGGGAAATCTATATAACCGGAAATTAACGCCATGGTGTGCGTTGAACTCGGCTTGATCCAGGGAATCCAATGGTACCTCATTTTTGAAAATGAGTCATACGGTTCAAAAGTTGCGTGTGTAAACACAAGTCCAACTTTGACCCATTGGTGGCGCTAGAGTGGTCTAATGGGAGACATGAAACTTGGTGTAGGTATAGAAGAAACTGTCCTTAATGAGTGTGCCAAATTTCACAAAAAGTTGTCGATGGGGTCTAGGGGCTGCCATTGACTCCCATGGTACAAGAATTACAAAATATAACTGCAAGCAGTAATGGCGGATTCCTCCAAACACTGCGAACCATTGAAAAATGTTTATTTTTGACAAATTGTAACTGTATAGAAAAATGTATGCTGCAGAATTACCAATGGCATACCAAATCTGAAATGCAATACCATCAAGATCCACAAGGGCCTTTATTTCAAGCCAGTAAGTGAAGGAAGGGGGCTTGGTGAGCTTATCCATTCCAGAAAGCCTTGTATCTTTATGCATTAAGGCGTGGCCTGTAGCGCCACCTATGGGTAATGGTGGACCATTTGTGGTGTGGTAGTTACTCTTGGCCTATACTATTAATGTTTCAGGATTTTAAAAACTTTTTACCATTGCATATAAAATCGGAAATGCAATACCAACAGGATCCACATGGGCTTTGGGTAAAGTGTGGTAGTTACTCTTGGCCTGTACTGTCAATGTGTCAGGATTTGGAGACCTTTTTACTATTGCATACAAAGTAGGAAATGCAATGACACCAAGGTCCTCAAGGGCCTATGCTGATATTCAAGGAATGAGTGGGGGCTTGGTCAGCCCACACAGTCCTGATATGTTGCGTGTGTGTCTTGCCAAGCCCGCGCGTGTCAAGGGAAGAATGAGTGTCTGAGAATTTGGAGCATGCGCGGGGAGGAGCAGGGGACACATTTCATTGTAAATTTCCCTAGAAATTAGCCAAGCATGCATGTTTCAAAGATTCACCAAAAATCGACCTTTCATCTTAGAGTCAACTTTTTCTCAGATTTGTGTACTAAACATTCTCAAGAGTCTTCATATGAACTTGTTTGACTGGCTTACGTGTAAAGCATTGCGAACCATTGAAAAATGTATATTCTTGACAAATTGTAACTGTATAGAAAAATCAATGCTGCAGAATTTCCAATGGGATACCAAATCTGAAATGCAATAACATCAACATCCACAAGGGCCTTTATTTCAAGCCAAGAAGTGAAGCGCTTTAATCTTCACAAGAAGTGAAGTGCTTTGTGCTTTAGGGCGTGGCCTGTAGCGACACCTATTGGTAATGGTGGGCCATTTGTGGTGTGGTAGTTACTCTTGGCCTATACTATCAATGTTTCAGGATGTTTTTAACTTTTTACCATTGCATACAAAATCGGAAATGCAATACCAACAAGATCCACATGGGCTTTTGTTAAAGTGTTGTTGTTACTCTTGGCCTTTACTATCAATGTTTCAGGATTTGGATAACTTTTTACCATGGCAAACAAAATCTGAAATGCAATACCATCAAGATCCACATGGCCTTTGCAAAAGACCAAGGAACACTCTCCTGAAATGTTGCGTGTGCGTCTTGCCAAGCCCGCGCGTGTGTCAAGGGAAGACCTATGGGTAATAGTGGGCCATTTGTGGTGTGGTAGTTACTCTTGGTCTATACTATCAATGTTTCAGGATTTTTATAACTTTTTACCATTGTATACAAAATCGGAAAAGCAATACCAACAAGATCCACATGGGCTTTTTGTTAAAGTGTTTCTTTGCCTATACTATCTATGTTTCAGGATTTTGAGACCTTTTTACCATTGCATACAAAATCGGAAATGCAATACCATCAAGAGCCACATGGGCCTTTTTTTCAAGCCAATAAGTGAAGGGAGGGGGCTTGGTGAGCCTATCCATTCCAGAAAGCCTTGTATATTTGTGCTTTTTGGCGTGGCCTGTAGCGCCACCTATGGGTAATGGTGGGCCATTTGTGGTGTGGTAGTTACTCTTGGTCTATACTATCAATGTTTCAGGATTTTTATAACTTTTTACCATTGCATACAAAATCGGAAATGCAATACCAACAAGATCCACATGGGCTTTTGTTAAAGTGTTTCTCGGCCTACACTATCAATGTTTCAGGATTTGAGACCTTTTTACCATTGCATACAAAATCGGAAATGCAATACCATCAAGAGCCACATGGGCCTTTTTTTCAAGCCAATAAGTGAAGGGAGGGGGCTTGGTGAGCCTATCCATTCCAGAAAGCCTTGTATATTTGTGCTTTTTGGCGTGGCCTGTAGCGCCACCTATGGGTAATGGTGGGCCATTTGTGGTGTGGTAGTTACTCTTGGTCTATACTATCAATGTTTCAGGATTTTTATAACTTTTTACCATTGCATACAAAATCGGAAATGCAATACCAACAAGATCCACATGGGCTTTTGTTAAAGTGTTTCTCGGCCTACACTATCAATGTTTCAGGATTTGAGACCTTTTTACCATTGCATACAAAATCGGAAATGCAATACCATCAAGAGCCACATGGGCCTTTGCTAAAGACCAAGGAATGAGTGGGGGCTTGGTCAGCCCACACTCTCCTGAAATGTTGCGTGTGCGTCTTGGCCGCGCGTGTGTCAAGGGAAGGCTGAGTGTGTGTGAGATTTTGGAGCACGCGCGGGGAGGAGCAAGGGAGACATTCATTGGAAATTTGCCTAGAAATTAGCCAAGCAAGCATGTTTCAAATATTCACCAAAAATCGACCTTTCATCTTACAGTCAACTTTTTCACAGATTTGTGTTATGAACATTCTCAAGAGTTTTCATATGAACTTGTGATTGAATCAGAGTATCAGTTTTTGAATGGCTGATGTGTAAAGCATAATTTTAGCGTTAGCGATAAGTTCAATTTGCTTTATATCAATCATTTTTTGAGATATGAATTTGCCTTTGCACATGGTAACATGTTGTAGTGTCTTTCTCCGATCTACCAAGTTTAGTGTTGATATCTCAAAGATTTGCTGAGACATGACTTCACATCCTGTTTTGCGGCTTTTCTGATGAATTTGATTGGCTGTACCGGACAGACGGTTATGAGGATCAAAATTCCTTTGATAACTTTTGTGAGGCTTGGTCTGAAGATCATCTCTGGTGATTTTGAAGAAGATATGACAAAAATTGTAGGAGGAGTAGGCTTTCAAAGGTTTTTGATAAAACCGGAAATGGCGGGAAATCTATATAACCGGAAATTAACGCCATGGTGTGCGTTGAACTCGGCTTGATCCAGGGAATCCAATGGTACCTCATTTTTGAAAATGAGTCATACGGTTCAAAAGTTGCGTGTGTAAACACAAGTCCAACTTTGACCCATTGGTGGCGCTAGAGTGGTCTAATGGGAGACATGAAACTTGGTGTAGGTATAGAAGAAACTGTCCTTAATGAGTGTGCCAAATTTCACAAAAAGTTGTCGATGGGGTCTAGGGGCTGCCATTGACTCCCATGGTACAAGAATTACAAATAATAAAACCACCAATAACAATAGGTTTCCTCCTTACGGAGGAATCCTAATAATAAAACCACCAATAACAATAGGTTTCCTCCTTACGGAGGAATCCTAATAAGGTACTCGAGGCAGTCCTGTATCGTCAATAATGTACTGTTCAAGGGTTAGCCAGCTCTCCGCTGTACAGTACATTATTGACGATACAGTACTGCCTTTCGTACCCTATTGCTTAATAATAAAATAAAGTAATATACCTTGGCATTTCTGGTCCCTTTTCCTGCAGAATCTCCTCAAACATGTCGTGCAGACTGGGCCGTTCCCCTTGTTCCTCGTCTGTTCGTGGCCTCTTCTGCAGTGGGCCGTCACTCGTTGGGTGGTCATCTTCATCGGTAGACTCTGTATGCGTCTCATCCCCAGCAGAGGTGTTCACCAGGGCGTCAAGTGCTGCTCGAGCTCATACTACAAATGCTGTTGCTATTGACTGAGTTTTATAATTACTGGTGGATTGAATTTTCTTGTTAGCCATAGCATCTGTCCGCTTCTTATCAGCTTTCAGGAATTCATTGTATCCATCAATGTGTCTGCTTTTTAAATGACACTTCAAATTTGTGGTGTTGAAGTCCTTTGATGTATTACCCCCTCTTGAAATGTTGGCTAAACATGTCCTGCAAATAGCTAAGCGGCGATCTTTTTCTGACACTGAAGAAATCCCACACAGCTGATGCTACCGACATTGTTTCTGCTGTTCTGAGGCGAGATATTGTTGCGCGTGAAATCAACGGGGGTTTTTTTTTTTAGATTGAGGCGAGATATTGTTACGCGTGAAGGTATCTAAAAAAAAACGTTGATTTCGAATGGTCTTTTAAGATAGCGTGTAACGTTGGTATGACAACGCTGAAAGAAAGTTAGGTGTCTTATAAACACGGAAGAGATAGAATAACGGATTTCGAACCGTAGTAAGACAGCATTTTAAGTCTTTTCGAACACACCCTGTATGTAAACATGAAGCACATGTAGTAGGCTACCTGTTGTGCACACATGTGAACATCGGCCAGTGCCATCGGTGAAAGTCAAGTTTATTACCGATGTGCCGATGACATTAAACAAGGCGAATATCGGCCGCTACCGATGTACGGCCGATACATCGGTGCACCACTAGCCCATATCCATCCGGATGCCCTGTCTTTGTACAGAGCTCAATTCTACAATGCCTTGGACACAGTGAATACTCAATTCATAGAGAGGTTTGATCAAGCTGGATTCCACAAGCTGCAGCAGCTTGAAAATGCTGCTACACGGTCAAGGTAGTAGATGAGTATCCTGAATTGAATTCAAGACTACTGCAGGTGGAGCTGGCCATGTTAGGGGCCAATTACACATATCAAACAAGCTTAGATGTTGCTAGCATTATTGGAGAAATGGTGCCAGAGGTGAGAGGTCTCTTCAGTCAGGTAGAAGCTTTAGTAAGGCTTCTGCTGGTCGTCCCTGCCTCCTCTGCAGAGGCTGAAAGGAGTTTTAGTGCCCTGAGGAGGCTTAAAACATGGCTTAGATCATCTATGAGTCAAACAAAGCTGAATAATCTAGCCATGTGTCACGTGCACCAGGAGAAACTGGACAGACTGGACCTTGAAGAAATATGTCAGTCTTTTATCCATGCCAATGATAAGTGCAACCCTATGGAGGATTATAGAGGCCAAAACTAAATAAATAAATACTTGGATAAATAAATAATCATATAACACAAAGCTTAAATAAATGACACAAAATATATAAATGTTACATGTATTTCTGTGTATATATATATATATGTTTAAGTTTTTATGTGTTTACATGTATTTATTTATACTTACATTTATTTATTTATACTTACATTTATTTATTTATCATTACATTTACATTTACATTTATCCACGGCGTAACTTGCACACAGCAAAATAAATCTGTTGTCTCACGTCACAAAGTCAGGGGGCCGGTTAAAGCCTCTGATTGGTGGTTCAACTTGATTCGACTGCTTTTGACTAATCCAAGATGGCAGCACCTTGTGAGGATTCAATGAATGAAATACTGAATGCTACAGTGGTCGAGAAGTTGGCGGTAGCTGAAGAGATGGAGGCACCTGCCAATTCACTTTTTTACATCATATTGAGAGCTTTGCTGAAATTATAGCAATAATATAGACCCTAACTAACACAGACATCAATGAAAATGTGTTCACGATCCTCTGCGAGATGATACAGCATAGGGGTGGGCAAATAGATCTCAAGACCGACCAACCAACGTTGGTATCAATAGCATGATTGATAGTGTGATAAGATCGATACTTAAGTTTCAATTCCACATTGAGTACACAACTCCCTTTACACCAGAGTGGTTGTGCAAACACCGTCTAACTTTGCTCAAACTCACTTTGCCCCTCCCCTGCTAGGCTGAGTTGTTGCCGTGTACGTGCAGTTACACGACTCAGCGGTACACATTTGTATTTTTGACAAAACTCGTTGTCCTGTGTTTTATTATGATCATCATCATGAACAATTCATTAAAGGAAACATTTTAAATGTTCATTCAAATATTAATATTGATGATGCATAATCAATTTTGAGGCATTGCTTTCCCCGACACGAAAGTAGATAAACTGATTTTCTAAGCCAAAAGTATCGGTATTGGCAATACTAGCCCTGTATTTACTCCTTGGTATCGGATCTATACCACATCATACAGTGTCGCACACCCCTAGCAGTTGTAGAGAGATCCCTCTAGATTGAAGAGAGCTTGATCGACTGGTGGAGTCTGCCTGGTGTGTAATTCTGTTCATTCACCAATCAGAGGCTTTAACCCGCCCCCTGACTTGGTGACGTGAGACAACAGATTTATTTTGCTGTGTGCAAGTTACGCCGTGGATAAATGTAAATGTAAGGATAAATAAATAAATGTAAGTATAAATAAATAAATGTAAGTATAAATAAATAAATGTAAGTATAAATAAATACATGTTAACACATGAAAACTTAAACATATATATATATACACACAAATACATGTAACATTTATATATTTTGTGTCATTTATTTAAGCTTTGTGTTATATAAAAAAAAATTTTATCCAAGTATTTATTTATTTAGTTTTGGCCCCTATAATCCTCCATACAACCCTAAGAGCAGCGGAAAGGAGATTACCAGAGATGAAAATATAGGACCAGAGGAGAGGAGGAAAACTGGCGATGAGAGGATATGAAGAAAGTAGAGCAGAGCAAATGCCCCTATTGCCCACCCAAGTTTTCTTGTAAATTTGTTAATAAAACATAAATTTTCTAAACCTTAGACACAATATTTGGACTTGTCTTCTTATCACAATGCATACGTTTCTGTTTAAATGATTATAGTGGTACTTTCTTATTCCCTAATTTCTGCCATTACATACAATGAAACAAGAAAAGATACATAATAAAAAAAACTACACTATTTAATCCCATGTGTAAATTAATTAAAAAAATAATAATTCAGGGGAGGACCCTCAGACCCCCTAGCAAATTTCGTCCCCCCCAATGTTGACTCCATGGCTACAGCCTTGCTAAACACGCCCTCGTTCACAATAAGCTGCAAAGTGTGTGCCACGCAATCCAAGCAAGCAACACCACTCTCCCCCATAGCCTTTGCCATATTACGTGCATTATCCCTGATCACAACATGCACCTTCTCCTTGGTCAAGTGCCACTGTTCAAGCATATTTTCAAAAGCACCAGAGATTGCCACTGCAGTGTGAGAGCCAGGGAATTCTTGTGCATGTAGAATGGCCCGTTTCAGCTCAAAATCGTCAATTAGCCACTGTGCAGTCAAGCTCAGCATACTTGTTGGGCTAACATCGCTCGTCCATATGTCCGTGGTAAAACTGATGTCTTTTGCTGTCTTGAGTATGCTGTGTATGTATGAATTTTTCAATTACATCATACTGAGCCGGGAGACAAACATCTGAAAAGAAGCGCCGACTTGGGATAGTATAGCGGGGTTCCAAATGTTGTACAAGGCCGCGGAACCCGGTATTTTCTACCACCGAGAAGGGCTGATTATCAAGTGCCATGAATGCAATTATTTTGTTGTTGATTTGTTTCGCTTTGGGGCTATCTACAAATGTTTTAACTTTCTCAAATGCCTCTGGTATTGAAGTGACTGTAGCATTACCTCCTGCAGGTTTAGTTTTCTTGGTTATGGTAGCGGCTTCATATTCTTTGAACACGTCTTGGCTATGATGACATTTGAGATGGCTGATAAGGTTAGTGGTGTTGAAGCTCTTTGCCTTGTTTCCTCCTCGTTGAACCTCCGACGAACATTTATTGCACACAGCAATTCTAGAATCATCTTTTAAGATTGTGAAGTAGTTCCACACCGCTGACATGATTACTTCAAGGACTGCAGCATGCTCAAAAAGTTTAGTGTAGCCAGGCAACGGGCCTGTGCGTAACAGGCTACGCCAGAAAGAATAATTGGAGGGAAATTTGACCTTAAAGACATCGGTTTAAATTATCGGCCAAAATTATGATATCGGTATAATAATAATATTTTATTTTTTGCATTTATCGTCCGCTAATACATCGGCCGCTGATATATTGTGCATCTCTAGTTAAGTTACACTTTAAGCGTACTAAGTACACTTGAAGTTGTTCCACTTTAGCACATAAAAGTACACTTAATACACTTTAAATTGTGCTTTAGTACAATTTTATTACAACTAAAATATACTCGGTACAAAATAAGTTGTTCCAAAATAGCACACTTTAAATTAACTAGTCATTCATTAACTTGAACTATACTGATGCTTTACTAGTCTTCAAGTTCAATCAACATTTTAAGTTTTAGTATACTAGTATTTTTAATTTTTTTACATGGGCCCCAGAGTTAATACTCCGTCTAAGTTGGAGTACAAGCCGCATTGGTATGCAAGTCGCACTTCCAGTGCAGCCGTTACCATTGCGCAGCCAACGATGGGCGCACTTGCAATCATCAACAGTTTGCGGCGGACAGCTGGGATACCTATCTAACTAGATAACATTCCCAATCAGGGTGAACACTCAAATTATCTAAACTATAAACCATAGCATTACACATATCAAAACAAATCGAACACAACAATAAAACTCCAAACAATGCTTATTTAACTAAGGTCATGCCCTTAACTTAGTAGCTTTTCAGTTTGCCGCAGGGCATTCTTGGTACCAAGAGCAGTATTGTTTAACACACTTCGGTTGTGGATAGTATCTCCAGAAATGAAGCCAAGTCACTCATTTTGTGGCGGAATCCATTGTTATGTCTACAAAATTATTTTTGTATAAGTTTAGGTAGCTTGCAAATCATGAGGATAGCCTATTGTAGCAGACCTTTCTATGTGACAATGGTCCCTCGGGAGTTGCCGTAAGCTTGATGCTGAAACCATGATGTGAAATCAGTGAGGGCTGTTCCAGAGCCATAGAAAAAGAGAGTTGCGACACTTCCATAGACTCCCATTGTTATCGAGGAATGCGGAAGTAAAGCGTGTCTCACGCGAGCTATAGTTCCAAACATTGTATTTTCCACCATTGAACCCCATTTATTTTCAGTGTCTCCGAAGCAAGTTAGCTGGTAAATTGATTAAAATCATGCATTTTTTCATATTTCAACCACCACATATCAATTGTTATGATAAGTATTTCATATAACCAACTTTAGATTTAAAAAAAATCGTAAGATTTTAGCTTGTTAGATTCTAAATGCAGTTAGAGCTAGACTGTAAATCTAGTAGCTATCTTACATATAGCTAAGCAACACTTTTACTGTAGCTAGCTAGAGAGCATGTGTATCATAACCAGAAGTCTGTTGGTTTATAGTCTGTCAAATTAGTTCTAGTTATTGGTGTTCGTTGGCATAGAAAGTTTGTCTTCTCGTCTTATTAGCCTAGTTAGTAGAGCTAGCAACAATGAATGGCAGATTAAGGGGTCCGAATCAAGTTAGCTGGTAAATTTATGAAAATCCTTTTTCTCATATTTCAACCACCACATATCAATTGTTATTAGTAGTATTTCATATAGCCAGCTGTAGATAAAATGTATTTTAAGATTATAGCTTATTTTAACATTCTGACAGTTTTCTGCTATACCTTAGCTCCAGCTCACAAGCTCGCGACTGGTTGTCGCAAAGTATGACCTATACAGCTAGTTGCAAGCAGAGTTTCGGAGCTAGGAACAAGCTTCTGCGCAAGACCGGACGAGTCGGTCTGGAAAGATGGCGCAGTCCATTTAGCGCTCTCGCTTGCCTCACTGCGCCACTGAGCACTTTTCATAGAAATGAATTGGGACGCCATCTTGGAAGACAGAAGTAGCTGTCTCTACACTGTAAAAAATACGAAGTTGACACAACTTAAAATTTTAAAGCAACAAACTTCAGCAAAATTCTAAGTTGGGGGAAAAAACTTAACTTTTTAAGTTTTGCATTTGAGTTGGTCCAACTTTCAATTTTAAATTTGCCTAACTTAACTGCAAGTTGTGGTAACTCACAACAATAAATTAAGGTAACTTTAAAACCGTACTTATCTCAACCTAGCTCAAAGTTGCAGTAGCTTATAATTTAAAATTGGGAAAACTTCAAAACCTTACTTATTTTAAATAAACTCGAAGTTGCAGTAACTCATAACAATACATTGTAATGACTTTAAAGCCCCTCCATGAGTCACCACCTTACCGCGGTGGAGGGGTTTGCGTGTCCTAGTGATCCTGGAAGCTATGTTGTCGGGGGCTTTATGCCCCTGGTAGGGTCTCCCAAGGCAAACAGGTTCCAGGTGAAAGACCAGACAAAGCGTGGCTCAAAAAACCAACCATGAAGAAACACAACAATGGTTCTCAGTTGCCCCTGCCCGGAAGCGGGTCACCGGGGCCCCCCCCTGGAGCCAGGCCCGGGGGTGGGGCTCGATGGCGAGCGCCTGGTGGCCGGGCCTTTTCCCATGGGGCCGGGTCGGGCACAGCCCGAAGAGACAACGTGGGACCCTCTTCCAGTGGGCTCACCATCCGCAGGAGGGGTCATGGGGGTCGGGTGCAGTGTGAGACGGGCGGCGGCCGAAGGCGGGGGCCTTGGCGGTCCAATCCTCGGCTGCAGAAGCTAGCTTTAGGGACGTGGAACGTCACCTCGCTGGCGGGAAAGGAGCCTGAGCTGGTGCGCGAGGTAGAGAGTTTCCGGCTAGATATAGTCGGCCTCGCCTCGACGCACAGCACGGGCTCCGGAACCAGTCTCTTGAGAGGGGCTGGACTCTCTTCCACTCTGGAGTTGCCCTTGGTGAGAGGCGTCGAGCTGGGGTGGGAATACTTGTTTCCCCTCGGTTCGGTGCCTGTACATTGGGGTTCACCCCGGTGGATGAGAGGGTAGCCTCCCTCCGCCTTCGGGTGGGGGGACGGGTCCCCACTGTCGTTTGTGCTTATGCACCAAACGGCAGCTCAGAGTACCCACCCTTTTTGGAGTCTCTGGAGGGGGTGCTGGAAAGCGCTCCTCCCGGGGATTCCCTCGTCCTCCTGGGGGACTTCAATGCTCATGTGGGCAATGACAGTGAGACCTGGAGGGGCGTGATTGGGAGGAACGGCCCCCCCGATCTGAACCCGAGTGGTGTTCTGTTGTTGGACTTCTGTGCTAAACACGGCTTGTCCATAACGAACACCATGTTCAAGCATAAGGGTGTCCATATGTGCACCTGGCACCAGGACACCCGAGGTCTCAGTTCGATGATCGACTTCGTAGTCGTGTCGTCGGACTTGAGGCCGCATGTCTTGGACACTCGGGTGAGGAGAGGGGCGGAGCTGTCAACTGATCACCACCTGGTGGTGAGTTGGCTCCGATGGTGGGGGAGGACGCCGGTCAGGCCTGGCAGGCCCAAACGTAATGTGAGGGTCTGCTGGGAACGGCTGGCGGAACCCTCTGTCAGAAGGAGCTTCAACTCCCACCTCCGGGAGAGCTTCGATCATGTCTCGGGGGGGGGCGGGGACATTGAGTCCGAATGGGCCATGTTCCGGGCCTCCATTGTTGAAGCGGCTGACCGGAGCTGCGGCCGCAAGGCGGTCGGTGCATGTTGCGGCGGTAACCCTCGGACCCGGTGGTGGACTCCGGAGGTGAGGGATGCCGTCAAGCTGAAGAAGGAGGCCTATCGGGCTTTATTGGCTGGTAGGACTCCTGAGGCAGCTGATGTGTACCGGCAGGCCAAGCGGAACGCGGCTCTGGCGGTCGCGGAGGCAAAAACCCGGGCATGGGAGGAGTTCGGCGAGGCCATGGAGAATGACTTCCGAACGGCTTCAAAAAGGTTCTGGACCACCATCCGGCGACTCAGGAGGGGGAAGCAGTGCTCTGTCAACACTGTATACGGTGGGGACGGTGCGCTGCTGACTTCGACGGGGGACGTCCTGGATCGGTGGAAGGAATACTTTAAAGACCTCCTTAATTCCACCAACACGCTTTCCGACGTGGAGGCAGAGTCTGGGGACATCGGGGGGGGCCCTTCTATCTCTGGGGCCGAGGTCGCCGAGGTGGTTGAAAAGCTCCGCGGTGGCAGGGCCCCTGGGGTGGACGAGGTCTGCCCGGAGTTCCTTAAGGCTCTGGATGTTGTAGGGCTGTCTTGGTTGACACGACTCTGCAACATCGCGTGGACATCGGGGACAGTGCCTCTGGACTGGCAGACCGGGGTGGTGGTTCCCCTCTTTAAAAAGGGGGACCGGAGGGTGTGCTCCAACTTTAGGGGGATCACACTCCTCAGCCTCCCTGGGAAAGTCTATTCAGGGGTCCTGGAGAGGAGGGTCCGCCGGATTGTCGAACCTCGGATTCAGGAGGAGCAATGTGGTTTTCGTCCTGGCCGTGGAACAGTGGACCAGCTCTATACCCTCCGCGGAGTCCTGGAGGGTACATGGGAGTTCGCCCAACCAGTCTACACATGTTTTGTGGATTTGGAAAAGGCGTTCGACCGTGTCCCTCGGGGGCTCATGTGGGGGGTGCTCCGAGAGTACGGGGTACCGGATTCCCTGATCGGGGCTGTCCGGTCCCTGTACGACCGGTGCCAGAGTTTGGTCCGCATTGCCGGTAGTAAGTCGAACTTGTTTCCGGTGAGGGATGGACTCCGCCAGGGCTGCCCTATGTCACCGATTCTGTTCATTACCTATATGGACAGGATTTCTAGGCGCAGCCAGGGTGTTGAGGGGGTCCGGTTTGGTGACCTCAGGATCGGGTCGCTGCTTTTTGCAGATGATGTGGTCCTGTTGGCTTCATCGGGCCGTGACCTTCAGCTCTCACTGGAGCGGTTCGCAACCGAATGTGAAGCGGCTGGGATGCGAATCAGCACCTCCAAATCTGAGGCCATGGTTATCGACCGGAAAAGGGTGGAGTGCCATCTCCGGGTCGGGGAGGAGATCCTGAACCAAGTGGAGGAGTTCAAGTATCTCGGGGTCTTGTTCACGAGTGAGGGAAGAATGGAGCGCAAGGTCGACAGGCGGATCGGTGCGGCGTCCGCAGTGATGCGGGCTCTGCATCGGTCCGTCGTGGTGAAGAAGGAGCTGAGTCGAAAGGCGAAGCTCTCTATTTACCAGTCGATCTACGTTCCTACCCTCGCCTATGGTCACGAACTATGGGTAGTGACCGAAAGAACGAGATCGCGAATACAAGCGGCCGAAATGAGCTTTCTCCGCAGGGTGTCCGGGCTCTCCCTTAGAGATAGGGTGAGAAGCTCGGTCATCCGGGAGGGGCTCAGAGTAGAACCGCTGCTCCTCCGCGTCGAGAGGAGCCAGCTGAGGTGGCTCGGGCATCTGATTAGGATGCCTCCTGGACGCCTCCCTGGTGAGGTGTTCCGGGCACGTCCCACTGGGAAGAGGCCCCGGGGAAGACCCAGGACACGCTGGAGGGACTATGTCACTCGGCTGGCCTGGGAACGCCTCGGGGTCCCCCAGGAAGAGGTGGTGGAAGTGGCCGGGGAGAGGGAAGCCTGGGCCTCCCTGCTTAGGTCGTTTCCCCCGCGACCCGATCCCCGGACAAGCGGTAGATGACGACGACGACGACTTTAAAGCCTTTCTTATCTCCACTCAACTTCCAAGTTGCAGTGACTCATGATTGTGCTTTGTAACATCTTTAGAACCCATGGTTTGCACATTCAAATAATCATGTAAAATGTATTGATTCAAAGCTTTTTTTTATTCATCTGTATCAAATGCCGAGAGCCATAACTGACCCAATCAGGCCAAACAGTACATTTAAAATGTTGCAGCAAATGCTATATGTATTAAAATACTGTCTGTGCATCAACAATTCACACAATGAAATCCTTGAAATCCAGACAAATACAGATCAAACTACACTTTAAAAAAGTGATGAACTTTTCAGGTGATTCAGGTACTTCAGGAAGCACCACTTTCCGAGACATTGTCGGGGAGATCTTCACAAGCAGTAAGAGACCCTGTGTTAGAGGAGACAAAATAAATAGAACAGAAGGTTTAGTTTGCAGAAGCTGTAAACCAAGTTAATTTTTAGCAAAGGATTATATTGCGTCAGTAATACCTGTTGTGTCAGTTAATAGTCTGGTAAGACTGTGGAAGAAATTGTGATTTCCTGTGTGCTTACATTAGTCACTAATCAATAGAACTAGTCATTGGATACTAGTTAGTATGTTCTCATGTAAGCTTGCTATGAATAAGAGTAGATTGTGTCTGTGTCAGGGTTAATAGATGTTCGGGATCAGGAGAAAGTACTGGGTAAGCGTTCCTTGTCATGACTACAAGGAGAGCTTCAACTATGAACTCTCTAGCCGGAGAGTGGTCATGTGTTGAGAGCTGCGAATCTCTTTCTCTGAGACTGTTGTAACGTCATTATTGCCTGACTGTCACTATCTATGTTTACATTCTTGTGCCCTATAAAAAATGGTCCTCCAGCCTTCAGGGCTGAGAGAGACTTGATTGAGACCTAAGTCTGGTGTTGTGTTGTCATTTATTGTCAGAGGTCTGGTTTTCTCTCCCAATCTGCAGATTGATAAATACTTATTAAAATCCAGAACTCAACTGAACTTAGTCACTCCGTTCATGAAGAGACGGACAAAACACTTCCTTCATCAATACTATGTTAGAAATGTGTTCAAATGCTTAACTAATCTTTAAGACATACCATTTTGCGTCCCTTTACTGGAGCAGGCACACTTTAGGAGTCACCAGCACCTTGCCTGCCACTGTGTAGGCAGTCAATGGAAGATAGCTGTTGAGAGATTCAGGATCCAAGATTTTAGTGTCTGAATATATGTTATTCACAAGCTCAAAGGACCTCAAATGTTCCAGGTACCAAGATGTGAGCTTTTTGCCAACAAAGCTGACTTTTCCCGGGTTAACTACCATGGTAACTATTTGATGGAGTTCTGGCAGTCCACTGCAGTGTCCAGCTGATATAATCATACCCTCTGCATATCGGGTCCCATGCAAATAAATGTCTTTAGAAAGGGACAAAGTCTCAATATTTTGATATTTTCTTTCAATCACTGTGCGCAGGACAGCATCTAGGGAAGATGTCTTGATTTCAGTTACTTTCTCCACATGTAACATTGGCTTGAATAGACTTTGATTATCAAAGTGGCATGCCATCATCTGCTGGTGTTTTGAGGACAGCGTAAGAAGCACATTTTTAAAGTTATGAACATCATGCACAGTCTTCTTAAAAAAAACGTGTTTGGACTCAAATCGCATTGTCCATAAGTCCACCAATGGACCAAAGCGACGTAGAAGGTAGGGATAATGTTCAGCAAAGTGGTGCTTAGGGCGCAAGCGAAAATCTGGAAAAGTATCTGTGAGTAGCCTTCTATGATCAAACAACTTGATCTCCAAGTAGTGCAATATTTCCTCTGAAAAAACAGGTGAGACGACGATATCAACTCTTTCTTTGAGGTCCATCAAGATTTCCCATGCAGGTTCTTGTTCTGGGATGCTCTTTCCAATGAAAAAAGGGAGGAAGCGCAAAAGGGCCCAATATTCATGGCCATTGCCACCTATACTGCCCTTTTCAAAACATGCTTTACTAATTGTCTTTGGCCTATTCACCCTGTCTGAGTATTTGTAAGGAAATGAAGATATGCTATTCAGTCTGTCCAAAGTAATATAACCTTTGGAAATCAATTTGTTTACACACAAAGACAGTTCTACCGGAATAAGACCTTCAAAGAAGTCGTGCAATATGTCTGGAGGAAAACCAGTTACAGGATGAAAATATGACAGATTACTTAAAACACATTTCCTTTTAACACCATTTATATGAGTAACATTTTCATTTTTAAGTTGCACCAGAAATGCATTATGCTGTTCATTGGTGCGTAGCTGGAAATCAGAAATTTCAGTGGTTGCTATTTCACTGCGACTTGTCAAACAAAATCGACAGAACTTGTTTACACTAAAGCTTTCCTGAAAACCTGCAAGTCCATGAGCTCCTAAATTATCAGCACTGACACAAAATAATCTAATTTTCACATAGCTATCAAGAGTTTGAACAAATACTCCTACTTGTTCAAGTGACTTTAAATTTTTTGTAACCAAACTGCTTCACATCAGAAGTCTTTCCAAGGAGGGCTAGATGAATTGAATGTAAACTGGAACGAAACTTTGAAGGTAGCCACCCAATGGCTAGGAAACCACCCAATAAACTGCAGTAATCTTGTGAATTTTCTTTGATGACCCTAATGGGTTGCACAATTCAAAATCATCTATGTAAAGCCCTAATGAAATGTGCCGCTCTTGTTCTCCAAAAATTTGATTTTCTTTCAAATGATGGCCATCTTGAAAAGACTCGTAATGCCCTGGTAAATTCTCCCTATTGAAAGCAAGCTTTTCCAGAAACTCTGCTCTATTGAGTAAAAGTTCAATAACCTGACTTACAGAAACATAGACAAAGGTTTTCCTTGAAGTTCTGTCATAACACAACTCAGTTGGCTCAATAATGGAGAAATTCTCTCTAAACTATTTGTTTCTTCTAAAGTCAGTTGATAATGTCCCTTTTACTGACGTATAAATACGTAATGGATTGGTTTGAAACACAATGTTGCTTATTTCTCAAACAATATTGTCCTCAACTTCAATGTTGTGTTTTGACAAGACCTCTTTCAGAACCGCAGACGTATGGAACTTGGACAATGACAACATGTAATTAAATTCTTCTATTATCGACTGTATTGTGTGTTTAGACACATTTAATATACATTGCATACGTAGAAAAAGGGACGCTAGTTTGTGCTCGAGTATTTCAGCATCTACATTCTCTAAACACACAGCCTCAACGTTTTTTGTAGAGTCTAATCCAGTACTGGTCAATGAGCATCCAGTCTCAGCTGCTTCATTATTTTGTTGGTCTATTTCATTAGACAACACCACTAACTACCCTGACAGTTGGCAGAAAATATCTAAGTGTATGATTTTTATGTTTCCGTGAAATGTGACCAGTAAAGCTGTTAAGGCGGTTTGTTTTAAAGCTGCAGCCTAAGAATGGGCAACTAACGCTCTCTTTGTTTCTGAGGTGATTATGCAAATGATTTAAAACTTTCTTTCTACAGCAAATATCTCTAAACTCACACAACCAGCAGGAAAATGTACCGTTTTCTTGCCTTGGGACAGTCCTGTGTAGTCTTGAAAGGTGGGATTTTAATGCACCAAATGTTCTAAAGGTGCACACGCAGTCTGTGTGGATGCAAGGCCAGGCTGTTCCTCTGTGATACAGGCGGTAGTGCTTCAAGAGAACAGCTTCATTGTTGGTGAATTTACAGAACTTGCACTTCATGAATGTCAATCTGAAAGACAAAGGTTACACTATATTGTTAATAAGCAAAGCAGGCATATTAGAACCCCCCCCCCCCCCCCAACCAAGTGAACGGAACAATTCATTGTTTTCACGTGACGTCACGTTCCGAGGGACACGCCCCCCTGGAGGGCAAAAAAGACTTTCCGCTGCCCGCCACCCATTATAAAGACATACATTTACGTTGAGTCTGCTGCTTTTGTTTAGGCATAATGCCGGATAGTTGATGTGCAATCAGATGCACTAATTGCAGAGGAGACAAGCCTGTGCTGTGTTTCTACAGAATTCTGCCCGATAAAGAAAATATAGAGAGGAGAACATTGTGGATCAAGTAACACTAGCAAGTAGTAGCATTGGTATGAGTATTATGCTAGGTTGCTAGGTAACGCTATACCTAGCTTCCGTTTTGGAAAAATAACTCACTCGGAAGCGTCGGAAATATTTTGAAGCTAAACTAGCTAGCTAATGTTCCCTCCATTACTAAATTTTAACTTACCGGTCTGAAAAGACTTTTCCGAAGTTTAAACGGTAACGTTAGCTAAGTTACTTGCTTAGACAAGTAGCCTACCTCATTTATCTGGCTAACCTGCTAGCTTACGATTTGCCAAAGCTAGCAGCGAGTGTTAGCTTTGGGCCAAACTGTGTCAATAAAGTAACACTGCCTACTTTATCCAGTCATTTATCACACACAATTTATATTTTAAATGAAAAACAGGTTTAAACTTGCCTGTGTGGGCCAATTGTAGTGTGCTCCATGCAGCTCCGCTGCAAACAGCACAGCAGTGCGGGATATGATTATCTTCAACTTGGAGTTGGCTTTCCCGCATTTCACAACAAAGACATAGGCCTATGAGTTATCAGAACTTTTGCACTTGTTGAGCATGCCAACTGAATGATGTATTTTGTGATGACTTACTAAATGCCGTTGAATCGTACAAATTTACATTTTTGCTGGAGCGACTTACATTTTTTAATCCAATATCAATAACTTATATTTTCAATTCTTAAAAACTTAAAATACTTTTTCATGTCAACAAAATTAAGTTGGAGTTTTTACAGTGTAGTTATATTAACTCTATGGCTGCGGCCAACACGGAAGTAGCAGCAACTCTACACATGGCTGATTATTTCTTCTTAAAAATCTTGATTTTATTGGGGACAATGACATGGCTCGATAGCTGGCTAGTCTTGTTAAACATACTGTCAAATTATAATCACTGTTTGGAGAAAATGTCAACTTTGATGCGGTCATCTCACATCCATTTGCTATTCCACTCGCTCCACAGGCTGCGGCCATACTGTAGCCTGTACTAGTATATGGCCGATATTGTTCGTGAAAATCTTGATATTGATTTTCGGACAGTGACATGGCTGGTTAGCTAGCAAATCTTATTGTCAAACATACTGTAAAATTATATTTACTGTTTGTCAACCGTACACAATGTTATTGCCTCTGAATCTTGCTACTATAACGTTACCTTTCGGGCTAATAGCTCAGCCAAGGGAAAACAGGTGTTGTATCACCCAATGCATTACTCTGGATTGGCACCCCCTCGCGGGAGCGCGCGCAATTCAAAGAGAGAAGTATTTCGTCTTGATATCGCATCCAAAAGAAGGGGAGACAGAAGTCTGACATTAGACCGTCTTTGTTGTTGAATTCAAGAGAAGGAAGTCTGTTATCTGTGTAAATATCAGATGCTATTTTCAACTCAAAATCCGTAAAATTCGTAATTCAAACGGTATAGTAACGAACGCGAACCAACATTCTTGTTCCACGACATCGCACTGAGGAAACACCCCAGTGTGATCATGATTATTACTTTGAACCTGCTACACAAAATGTATTTTGTGTAGCAGGTTCAAAGTATTTCACATGGCATGGCTCTTCATACTATAGGTTCAAAGGCATGCGATTTTAATGCAGTTAGCCTGTGCGTAGGGTGGGTTACTCAGACAGGTCGAAAACAACAGCCTTCTGATCCAGAATAGGCTATCAGCTGTCTTGAAAAGGGACCAAAGGTTCACATGCCTAGCCTACAAAAGACAAGTACTAAAAACAATGTAGGCTATCAACCATGTATCAACATCAAAAGAACCATCAAATCCTTTTTTAAGATAGGAAATATTATTCTTATTGTTTAAGTCAATTAAATAAATGAAAAAATAAAACATCCCTCACCTACCATGGACTATTCTGTTTTCAGACCTGTCCACCCTATACATACACATGTATTGGTATTCAATTTATGCTATTAAATGTACATAATGCTGGCGTAGAAGGATAGAAACGTATGCTGGGGTAGAGCATTTCATGGCAGGTTTTCCATTAGATGTAAGTGCAATGCACCCCCTGCTAACCCTGACTAGGACAGTGTGACATTCCTGAAACTTACTGTGGTTACTCATACTAGTGCCCTCAGTGTACAGTAAGAATCATTTGATGCTGGGATATACAGAACAGACAATAGGGGGGGGGGGGGGGGGCTTGTGTTTAAGCTGAAGTTGGGTGAAGTATAGAGTTAGTGTTTATTTGACGGAGATTTAAACATAATAACGTTACCAACATAACATCATCAGCAAACAAACATAAGACAATAAAGGTATTTACACAATGGACGCGTTTTTTTCGTGCGATTAATTAGCAAATTATTAGGTTTCGAACCTGTATCTATGCAAGCTTGCACACTAGAGACGTTATTTCTCTGAGCGATTTTGCGGCATTTATTTTTTCGAACCAAGGTCGATTTTTCTGAAGTTTCGCGTCGACATGTTCACATCTGACCGATCAAAACACATATTGTTGATCACGTAACATATAAAAACATTCATCATGGCGGACCGGATGATTGTGTTTGTTTCTCAGCACCCGGTACTATATGATAAACGAGAAAATAACTACAAGGACAACGATTACAAAGACAACGTATGGAGAGGAATAGCACAGGAGATTCAGTGTGACGATGGTGTGTGTATATCAAGCTTCAAATGTATTTTGAAGCAAACGTATTTGTGTAAACTTCCAACTACGCTAGCTACGCTAGCTACCGAGCTAACTATAACCATATTTTTCTTCATTCCAAAAAAGTACGTTGGAAAATTATTTTCATATTCTGACAAGAAATGATCTTGCTTGATAACGTTTCCAAACAAACTAGCTATTATACAATGAGCTGTATTGTGCTCTTTAATCCGTATTATTTGACTGAGTGTAGTCAGGTTGGTGTTGTTTATTGTGTTTAACCATTACAGCATAACTACTACAGTACTGTACTTTACTACTTTATAGTTGAAAAACTAAAGAAGTTGTGGAAAAATTTGAGGGACACTTATGTGACAAAGAAGAGGGAGGGGGGAGATGTGAAGAGTTGCCAGGCAGGTAACAGACAGAAGAAGAGATGGAAGTATATGGAGGCAATGTCTTTCCTAGACAAGTCCACTTCATTTAGGAGGTAGGCTCAATTCGAAAAAATTGTATCTACACAGGGCCTGAATATTATTTAAGAATGACTCATAAACACTCTTTATCTGAATAGTACACAGAGCAATCTAGATGCTGAGGAAAAGCTGGGGAATGCAGGGCTAGCAGAGCAGGTGTGTGAGCAAGAAGAAAGTGAGCAAGAGGGTAGTGCTGTAGCTCCCAGGCCAGCCAAGGCAAAGAGGAAGAGTAGTGACAGCATGCTGAAGGATTCCCTGAAGAAGAAGAAGTCAGAGAAGCTGAGAGAGAAAGAGAGAGAGCACTTGAGAGAGATGGGGTCACTCAGTTTCTTTTAAAGTCCATATGGCAGGTTAACCACCACTGTTGATTAATGGGTACATAAAGCACTCAAGATATGTATATTATTCAAGAAATCTCAAAATGGTGTCTCAAAATGGTGTTTAAGACCAATTGTTGACGTTTTTTTGTGTTAGCATTAGCATATTAGCGCAATTCGGCGATTACGTCACGTTGGGGAGTCGTGGAGGAGAGTAGCCTCAGTCTAGTACTAGAACTATTGCGATCTACTGGGATGAAAAAGAGGTGGCAAGAACGGCTAATGTATATGATGGCCCGCAGCCGTATAATTTTGAACCAAGTCGACCTTATGGCCGTCAAAGCCAATTAAATGGATTGTTCAGTACCGAGGAGAACGAGTGGAGAGTTGATAGTGTCCTGGTGAGTTGCTATCATTTAGCAACGCAGCAACGACACCTGGAGCTCATCTATGAACAGCAGTGCACATATACTATTTATTTTGACTGTCAGTGAATAGCACCGAGTGGAAGTCAACGTTTTCTTTATATCTAGTGATCATTCAGGGCCTGACATTAACTTTTTGAGGCACTACACTAAGTAGCCTACATAAGTTCCACTTTTTCATGCACAGGTCACGTCCGGGCAAAGATTGTGCCTTTGACCAACGAAGATGAGCTGTAATAATATACAAATGATAACAATTGAGGTGTTATAAAAATCGTATTTGTTACATTAAACATTTACACAATTTCTGCAGAATAAAACACTTTCTGTTGCGTACTGTATTGCATCTTCGTCTCAATATCTCTAGCTACAGACCGTGCAGCTAATTTGATGCCTAACATTTGAACGGGGGCTTATTAGGCCTACTTGAAAGAGGAATTATTTACTGCGTTTTCTCAGTTACATTATATGTGCTTTGAAATACTGTGACTTGCTAAAGTAGGCAAATGGTTAGAACATAACATTTTATATTAATTTCAGTCAATCAAACAGCTGCAAGACCCAGTGAAATGTTAGCATAAATGTCTATAGCATCGCTAAAGAGGAGAGAGGGTATAATTTCTGGGGAAATTGTAGTGTGTGCTTGCTTGCGTCGGTTGCAAATGGGTCAGTTTATTATGAAACAAGCCGAACCCCCCTTGATACATACAAGCTATTCTAACAGCGTTGTCACCGGCAGTATTTTTCAGATGGAACCGCGATTCAAACAGTGTACCAACTGAAAATATGCCCGCAAACACGTAAATAAGCTGGACATTTATTTAGGGAGAAATGGCAAATTCAAAAGAAGTTTGCTGGAAGCGATCATTATCAGTAAATAAGCCAAAAGCGACCATTTCTGTTGGTCTCAATCGAACAAGCTAGCCTAGCTGCTGTTGCTAGCCAAACTTCACTGAATGTGCTGGAAATGAAAACGTTTCTTTTGACAGTGACACACCACACTAGCTTGAGTTTAAATACGTTATTTAATGTGACATTACTTAATGTACATGCAAGTCTTGAATTTCTTAAATGTATGATGCCGCCACTACAAGGCAAGAAACGATACTACCATTGTACTATAGTGAAATACCAAAAATATACACAAATACCATACTTGAAATGAACTCTAGACCTTTTATCTGCTCTTTGTCAATGAAATAACGAACTCCCTTTATGATGGAATAACATACACCTGGCCATGGAACAGCTGAGCAGCCAATTGTCCAATTACTTTTGGTCCCTTAAAAAGGGGGGGCCACATATCAAATGTGTTGTAATTGCTACACCGTTCACCTGATTTGGATGTAAATACCCTGAAATTAAAGCTGAAATTCTGCACTTCAAGCACATCTTGATTGTTTCATTTCAAATCCATTGTGGTGGTATACAGAGCCAAAATGATGAAAATTGTGTCAATGTCCAAATATTTATGGACCTAACTGTATATACATTTTCTTTAGGCAGCAGAACCACATTGTACATGGGCATATTGCCAAGGCACTTATCCGGCTGGTGAGCTGAAGTAGTGACGGAAGGTATCCCGCGCTCTCAGGGCTTCTGCCGATGCCCTGTTTCCCCGAAGGTTCCTGATTGGAATGTAGGATGCTTTCTTCACCATGGTCTTCAGCTGGCTCTCCATTGTCTGGATTCTGACCCTCCTCAGCAGAATGCAGATAGTTGGAGGGGATGCATGTTGCCTTCACGATACTGTCTACTGCATCAGGGCACACTTGCAGTCTTCGACAGTAGACCCTCCAGCGTTGCATGAGGATGCCAAAACAGTTCTCTACTATACGGCGTGCTCTTGAGAGCCGGTAATTGAAGATTCTTATGTCCTATTGAAGGTGTCGCCCTGGATAAGGCCGGAGGAGGTAGGGCTTCATTGGGAAGGCCTCGTCAGCCACCACTACATATGGCACATGTCCCAACTCTGGTGCAGAAGGTAACAAAGCTGGTGGGGGGACATCAAGGTCACCTGCCTGGAGGGCTTTGCCAAGTTGAGAATTGGCAAAGATGCCTCCGTCGCTGTTGCTGCCAAAACCTCCAACATCAACAGCCAGAAATCGGTAGTCTGCATCTACCAGGGCAAGCAAGACCACTGAGAAGGTGCCCTTATAATTATAAAATTGTGATCCTGAGTTGGGAGGTGCCTGGATCACAATGTGCTTCCCATCCAGTGCACATTGAGTCAATGTTTTCAGTTTTTTCCGTTATTATTTTAGAATTTTAATAATTTATTTGCAAAATCGTGTCGCGCATGATGTGCATGTTAAGGCGCGTCATACATTTTCCGAAATATCCATCCGAATTATTCGCAATTTCGTGCCGTTTATTCGTGTCGCGTCCAGTGTGCACCTTAACCCTTGTGTTCTCCTCGGGTCATTCTGACCCTTCAGTCATTGTGACCCACCGTCACAACATCATTTTTATTTGCTTTTGTATTGGGTAAAATTGGGTAAACACAACGATGGTTCGTTATGAACCTTTTGGTCATGTGACCCGAAGGCAGCACAAGGGTTAACACAAAGACAATTCCATACAGCTCCATCTAGCATTCTAGAATGGAACCGGGAGAATCCAGCCCACCCGCACTACTCAGCTGATGGCCCTGAACCCCCCAGAACATTCTTCAACAGACCATTTTATAGATACGACAGTTCTGAAAAGTCATTGGTCCATCCTACAGACATGAAGCTATACCAAATCTCCTCTGTCATTGGTTACATCCTTAGAACAATACAGTTGAATCCACATTGTCTTCGGAACAACTGTCTCTTCCCCCCAGGTGACAAGAACTCTTTCAGGTCGCCCAGACTTCCCGTCTCCTAGACTTCACGTCTCCTAGTTAGGTGTTATAAAACTACAGGTGGCATGTCTACCAAATGGAGTTGAATCAATATACATTGTGTAGCTACACCGGTTCAATGAATGTCCACGCCTCATACAGATGTTTCTTGATATTTATTTCACTCTCTCTCTCTTCAATCAAAACCGTGAAAAACTAAGAAAATAAAAGACAAAAGTTTGACTTACTAATTTGCCATTTAAGGTGGGTTAATGGCGCAGCATACATTGAAACATACATCAGCTGAATTTCTTTGCAAATGTAATGACTACATCATGGCTCCAATCAAATACAAAAACACAATGATAGCAAAATACATGAAATAAAATACAGTGTGCGCCTTTTTTGAACCATGTGCAGATTCCTTTTTAGCTTCCTCCGCAGCCATCAACCCTTCTCTGACCCACAATGCCCTGTCCAACCTTTTAAAGCTCTGGTCACATGACTCGATCAAAAAAAATACACTTTCAAAATAAAAGCATAAAACTGTTAACCAAAACATTTCTTATTTAGTAAACCTTATTATTTTTCTTTGTTAAATTAAAACAGATGACTCTTCATTAAACAATTAAACAAAAACAGAAACCTGTCTCTCCAAGACAGTTACACATTGTATCAAGCTTCTTATCCAACTGCAAACTTCTCCTAAAACACATTCATTGTACATAGGCCCAAAATGTATTTCACAGGTGGCACCCAGGGTGGCCAATCAGATGTCAGGGGTGTCCAGTGCCACCGCGGACACCCCTCTGGCTCCGCTACTGCTCATCACTGGCCTGGGTGTCTTCCCCATCTTGGGTGTGTAGGGCTGTTTTGGCAGCCCCTTTGTCACTGGTCACCCAGACACTCGTCTGGGACAGTTGTTGATTTGCATGAATGCTAAAATGACAATCACACCTTGATGACACACCTCTGGAGAGGTGATCTCAACAGTTGAAGAGGAAGGTGGACAGAGGAAGACTCTGAAATTATCATTAAAAGTTGTGTTCTTGAAAATAAGGTTCTAAACAGCTTTAAATGTCATGTTTGATATGCTTTTGTTTCTTATTTTGTGTGTTACATTCTAGTAATAATTTTAACACTGTAACATGTACATGTACAGGGTTTACAGAGTTTGTGCCTGCAGCAGACCAACATATGTTTAACATATTCCCTTGTCTTGCAAGGGCACCACTTGGTCTACTGCAGTCTTGATTAATGATCCAATTTGAATTTGTATGCGTTCGACAACTTTTCTGTCACATGACCGGTGTCCCCATTTTAGTCATGTTTGGGTGTATATAGGAAGAAGTTTTTACCAATCACTTCGAGTTCTGTTTACGATACAGCTCCGGTGCGTTAGGCGCCTAGTCCTCATTGTGAATACCTTTGTTAACCATTGCTCTGAAGGTATGTTTTGTACTTGATGATATTTCATTATCATTGTATTGATTATCTTGCTATTTAGATAATAAACTATTAATGTGTGCATTTTAAAGTTACTTGTTCTCCTTGAAACGTATCTATCAAGCTACGGCGGTGAAAACTTTGATCTAGTCTGGTTGATGCGGCTAACTGATTATAAACATAGACTTTTGGAGTAGGTTTTAACTTAAGGCCTCTGAGTCACTTACAGTGGATCTCCACGCTCCGAAGGAATTTACCGGAGCCTCTGAGTGATCGATTACATATCCTACTAGGTCTACTATGGTTAAAATCCATATTATAGTAGAGATAAACGACTGTTTAGTGAACACGCATACTTTAGGGTCGGTGCTCTGATCAAGCAGACGATTTTTACCTACGTCAGAGTTTCATGTCATTAACTGTTTAGCGCTCAAGGTTACAGGTAACGCACTTGTGCACATTGTCAAAAATTGGAGTCAGATATTAATGAGTCAATTATCTCCCTGAGAATCTAACCAAAGGTGACTTGTGGTTCCCAAGCCAGGGACAAACACCAAGCGCGTCTCTGGCCTTTCGATTCACAGCCTACAGGTGGCTGGGGGCTCTGGCTGGCTGGCTGGCTGGGGGCTCTGGCTGGCTGGCTGGGTGCTCTGGCTGGCTGGGGGCTCTGGCTCGCTGTTGCCACTTGTCTCCCTAAATTCAATAAATGGAGCAAGGAAGCTCATAGCCGCAGCGTACTTCCATGGTCTACCACTCCCTGCACCTGCTCCACTCCTGCACCGATCTTTCTCCTTATTTTTTCTTTTTTGTATCCAGTCCTCAACGTCTTTCATTTTTTTGCATACATCGACTAGAAAAAAAGATGCATCAGACATAAACGTTGACATGTGTAACCTTAAATTATATTACTCGAAATCTCTGCAAATCAGTCGCTAGATTATGACTTGCCACTACACATTCACTGTATGGATAGCGAGTGGCTGACAGCCAGCATTTCAACGTTGAATGACAATCGTGTGCCGGGTGAGCTAGCTAGACTATGCAGCTAGCACAGAAGAAAGTTACGTAATGTGACAAAACTTAATTAAAGTACAAAATACACACCAGGAAGGCCGACAACCTCAGCAACCCTGCGCCAGGCATCATTTTTGTTGTTTACATTTCTGTAATCAAACATAGAGGTATCATACAATACTGGGTATGAAGACACACATACGATGAGTTGCTCTTCCATCTTGAAATTGTCAAACCTAGAAATGTTTACCATGACCAACAGTTGCTATTGTAGCAGAGAGTCCACAGACAAAGCATGGTACCATCCACACCTTCCCCCTACCCCGACGAGGAAAGGGTCTTTCCCCTTTGTCCTTATCTCCCAGAGCAGGAGCTTCAAAGTCCTGACCCAGCATGGGGTCAGGAACAGAGACCACATGGTCTCCCAGTACCAGAGACCACATGGTCTCCCAGTACCAGACAAAGTATTATAAGGAAGAACTTTCTTTTGTGGATTTACAAACATTCTCAAGGACTACATGGCTCATGGACACTAATTCAATGACAGTAGTCGATGTTTTAGAATGGGTGTTTTTCTCATTTACCTAGAACGTTGTTTAAATGATGTTGATTATAATTCCCCTTCAGGTATAGTTAAATCAGTCAATCTTGGTATCACAATAATTGTATCATACTAACAAAACCAGTTATGAATGTTGTATTGTTATATTCTGAAGTTTAAGCATCCCATGGACATTTGAGATAACGGAACTCAAAACTAAAAGCCACTTCACACCTCTTGGCAGAACCCAGGACAACACCCAGGTGGAAGTAACTGACCAATGAGAGGTCACCTTCACAGGGATGACCCCCTGTTCTTGGGGGTATATAACCCCCAAACATACAATCATCATTCATTGAAAATGAATTGGAAGCCGACGCCCCGCTCTGCCCGCCCCGCCGCAGTGTGAACGCACCGTAACAATGTTGTCACCGGCAGTATTTTTCAGATGGAATTGCGATTCAAACAGTACCATCTGCTAACTGAAAATATGCCCCCAAACTCGTAAATAAGCTTGATATTTATTTAGGGGGAAATGGCTAATTCAAAAGAAGTTTGCTGGAAGCAACCATTGTCAGTAAAAAAGCCAAAAGCGACCATTTGGTCTCAGTCTAGAGCCCTGCGTGGAGAAGCTGAATTGTCCTACAAGCAAGCTAGTCTAGCTGCTGTTACTAGCCAAACTTTACTGAATGTGCCGGAAATGAAAAACGTTTCTTTTGACAAAGTTTATTCTGTGGCATTGAAAACAGCGACACACCACATAAGCTTGAGTTTAAATACATTATTTAATGTGACTTTACTTACTGTATATGCAAGTCTTGAATTGCTTAATTGCGGCCAGTACACCACGGCACGATACAATGGTACTTACTGTGCAACAGACTATCCAGCCCAGCACATCTATGCTTGTCGTATCTACTGCGTCGTCTCTGTTACACTATCAGGGCTTGGAAATACTGTGACTTGCTAAACAAACAGCTGCAAGACCCAGTGAAATGGTATGTAACATGGCAGTTTTGCTGTCTTCAGTGTCCAAGATGTATGAATAAAAAATATATTAGCCAAAAACCTTCTCAATATGTGCAGAACATTATGCTTTATGTGAACACACAACATTAAAACAGTTCTTCACTCGTTTTTTCAGAGTTTTCAACCAAACATAACACAACTCATATGGTGTGACTGTCCGGCACTTGTTTCTCAAAGTGAGAACTTGAATAAAACTAAGAAAAATTAATGCAAAAATAGCAGTGTATTGCTTCTATACCACTTGAGGTGATTCATCATTTTTATATTTACAATAAATCAGATCTTGTTGGCACTCTGACAAAAGTCCCACTTCCAGATATCGTTTGGTGTGACACATTTTTCATAAAAATGCAAAAGAAATGTTATTATTTTGTCATAATTACATGTAAATCTATGCTGCTTTGTTATAGCTAGCATGTTGTCAGTATGCTAATGTGTAGCTACAAGACTCAAGGTTGTGGTAAGTGCAGAAAATATCATATGGTGTGACGCTTCATCATATGGTGTGACATGTCTGCCTGTCATGCCATATGATTTGATTGTCACACCATATGATATGAATTGTAATTTCCTGCAGATATAACAATAAATAACAAAGTCCAATGTATGTTTTGTCTTTTAAAACATTTATTTGGATCCATCATCACATTCAAGTTGTAACTATCCACAATTGATTGTGTTTAGTTTAGTTTTATTCGGTGATACCGATTTCTAGTTTATCAGACAGACACAGCAGACCCCTTCACAGAAACCTTCGAATGCTGTGTAAGTCTAAACAATGTTTTGTCTTCATCTCAAACCATACATTCCATTT
The DNA here is from genome assembly GCF_054491055.1 of Hypomesus nipponensis. Lineage (NCBI taxonomy): Eukaryota > Metazoa > Chordata > Actinopteri > Osmeriformes > Osmeridae > Hypomesus > Hypomesus nipponensis. Next base: position 6,655,454 of record NC_140362.1, on the reverse strand, counting down.
CTTTTGTCAACTTTTGGCAGATAATGATGACAAGTGCAGAGAGGACAAAGAGATACAGGGAGAGTCTGAATTCAGACCCTGCAAAGAGAGAGGAGTTGCTAAGGAAAAGAAAAGAACAACTGTCTGTTTCCATTCACTGACCAATAGGCAGGTGTGAGGGAGGATTTTAAGGGGTGCTTTCACTGTTGATTCAAAAGGCCTTGAAGCAGATCTCTTGAAGCCTGGCAATACATGATAGCTAAAATGTCATTGTACATCTTAGTTACACTGTAGGCAGTGCAACTAAGAGGGACGCAGTTATGAAATGATGAGAATAGACAATGTTGAACAACTGTTCAAATGTTCATGCCATTATGTTACTCTGTTAACAGATATCAAGAAAAGAAAAAGAAAGGGGAGATGCCAAAATTTAAAATCCGGACTCTCCCACCGTCAAGAACAGAGGGAAGCTGAGGGTGATATGGAGAAATGCTCATACAAAATATAGAGCCAAAAGAAAAAATGTAAATGCATTACTCAACATGACTCCCCCAGATAACTCCATCTATGATGCAGACATCCGGGTAGACTCAGGTCCTACATCACCACCACCAAGCCCACCTACGTCACCTCCAAGCCCACACACTGAAGAGATAAAGAAGCTGAATAAATCATTAAGGAGACTGAAGGATCAGAACAAATTGTATGTATGTATGTATGTAAGTATGTATGAATGAATGAATGATCAACGAAACAATATTAAACTCGAAGAAAATGTGGGAATTAGGTTCAACTGAAACAAGGCATGTGGTGTATAATTGTATGAAATGTATGATGAAAACTTGCTAGCAACTTCGCCAAGCAAATACCAAGAAATAGGTTGCAGCAGCTCTTTCAACTACACTTACAGAATCCGCAATGGGACTGAGCTTGAATAGCTTCTGTGACTTTTTATAGTACAAAATTACTGTCAATCAAAAGGAGATGCAGTCTTTCGACAGACCCTCCAATCTTCATGCGGAAGCCCTGCATCTAGGCCAGCCCACCCTTCCATTCACCCCCCCCTGAGCGTCCATGGGCGGGACATAATAGCAGCATTTATCCAATGACCGTATAGTTTCAAAGCACTGAAAAAAACTGTTCAACTGCCCCATTGAAGTCCATAGAAGCTGAGCTTCAACAGGAAAATGCACTGTGGCCCTACGGGAATGTATGAGAAGGAAATCAGTCAGTCGAATCAGCTAATATATGTAGCTGATTCTCAATGAACTCGTCTACGATACGAACGTGTTCTAACGCATTTAAAATGTTAATACAATAGTAAATATTTGACCATAATTGGGTGTGCTTTGCCTTCGGCAAGGGCACAACCATTGTTATCTATCATATGTATTATTATTGGGGTGTGCTTGCCTTCGGCGAGCACAAACCATTGTTATCTCACATATATATTTATTTATTATTTTTGCCCCCCTAAGGATCAGTCAATATTTGGACTACATAGACAATGCCTGTGTCAAAATGTTCGTCTTGGTCTCGATTGCGTTGCTTGCATTGGGATTTACGTTCCGTTGCACAGTTTAGGAGGTTACTCTCAGATTTTTGATTTAGGTTGTGAAAGTCTTTGAAATTTGAGCGAGTGCAGCAGGTCGCCCGTGAGACCGCCTAGTCTTTTAGGCGGCAGCCATGCTAGAAAGCGTCATAGTAGTATTTTTGTAGCCAATTTTATAGTTCAATTTTACACAATAAAAAACTGAAAGAGGGAAATGTTATGACGATATGACTATTGTGATAACAGCCAGGTGGTGAGATTTGAATGTAGGTTGCTGTAAAAACTGTGATTTGTTTGCTACGTGAGAGCCCCGTCAGCCTCTATTGACATTGCGGCAGCAACAACAGTGTTGTCGATCTGCGCCTGGTGAGTATTTTCTTAATTTCGTACCAGGGTCAATTCTCCATCCAAATGGACAGCAGTGTTTTAAAGATATGGCGATTGCGAAGACAGCCAGCGGGTCAGCATATTTTTGTTATTTGTGTAAAACTTTGAATTTGAGTGAGACCGAACAGAACATCTTGTTTTGACGTTAGCCTCAGAGTCACAGACTTGGCTCGCCCACTGGCAGTGTGTAGTAGTAGGCTACAGTACTGTCTTCAATGCCACAGTTATGGCTAAACTTTATTATGTCTTATTACACGGCTGTTCTTTATGCTGTAGAATGCTCCACTCACTTGAATGGGGTTTCCCAACGTTCTGCGGTGAACAATTTTCTCATATTTGACCGTTGTTATGCATATTTGACTGCTGTCAAGGGAAGTGCCCTTTTGCCTCGGATTCACGTCTTTCGTTAGCCTGACGTTGTCATACTCATAATTCTAGTCAGAATATGAGTCTGAGAACTCTCCGTTGGGCTTTGACTACGGGGCGTGTTTCAAACAAGCCTGGAAAACAAATGCCTCTTCGCTCAATTGGATAGCAACGAAATATGTTGTTTGTTCAAAACGAATTCTGGTTATCTGTAGTTGTTCCCCAATATGAGACCATCCAGACCCAACTTCCCGATCAAATTTTTTTGTGGGCGGGGAGAAGTTGGGCTGGCAGCCAGGCTAGTCTTTCGTAGCACTCCGCAAGTAGTCCGGTAACTTTTCAACCCAAGCGTACTCTGTTGCTTAGCGACGTCAGCTGATTTGAAGCCTAAATAATGTTCAAAGTCTATGAAGTTCAACGTCTTTGGTGAACTATTCCTCTGCTGATCAACAATACGAATGCAGGGCTCTCAAGTTTTGAAGACAGGCATATTAAACTCCTTATAACTCGGGATTCCATAGAATATGTCCTCTATTGCAAACATATACATAATTTTTTTTTATGTTGTATTCGCATTATAGACAAAGCATCGTGACACTGACCAATAGGATAAAGACAACAAAACTGTGCATCCTTTGGACTGCGTTTAAATAGAAAAAACATGCACATTAACATTTTTTTGATAAATGTTTTAAAAATTATATCTTTTGGCACAGTTAAGAAAGACACAAAAGAAAGCAACTGAAGCTAATTACATCCTGTTTACTTTTTAAAGAGATGCTTTTCTTAAGTTTAAATCTTTATAGGGTACTCGGCCTCCAACAATTTGGAAAACATTTCTCATCATGGAATCTATTCTATCTGTAAGATAAAACTTCACAGACTTACAGTAATATTTCAGTAAAATTGTCATTACAATAATGTTAAATGTATTTAGGACCTTTATCTTAAAAGGAGATTTGTTCAGTTATGCTCTACTCGCAGCCAATAACTGACTGAAGGTTCAAAGCTTAGGTGTGAAGTTGAAGAATAAGGTTCATAGCTTAACAATAAAGCCATCTCCTGCTTCTGCAGAGGAGGAGAACTGGCTTCTCTGTCCACACATACACTTTTATCCAACTCTTATTTTATCCACTTTTATCACAGCAGATTTACAACCAGTCACAACAGTCCTGAGACAAAGGGTAAAACCAATGACAGGCTTATTGTAATGCACTCTACAATGGGGTAAAGTCAAACTCAGGCACAGGTCAATACCCTATTTCTTAGAATAAAAACGCTGCAGCGTTTATTAAATAACGTTCATTTTTGGTGCAGCGTTTATTCAAGGGCGGCGTTTATTCAATGGAGGCGTTTATTCGAAGAAATACGGTACCCTTCTTTCTCTCAGTCTTTCTCCCTTCTCCATCTCTTGTTCTCATTCTCTCGCTCTTTGAGTCAGAGTTCACCAGACAGTCCAGACCTCCAGGGCCAGAACCTTAAAATCCTGCTCACTGGACAGCTGCCGATTTTGGAAGGTGGAGCAGTTAAAACTGGAACCTTGGTACAGGTCACTGTCTAGCCACAGGCCACAACGCCCCCTGGAGGCAAACAATAGAATAACACATTAAAGTGGTTTATTGTGTACTGCATTGTATGAATGTGTGTGTGTGTTTGTATATTGTACTCAACGTAAATAAACTAGTTCGAAAAAGTACCCTCCTCCACCAATCTGTAATGAGTCCAAGTGACCTCTCACAAAGTAACAGTTCTCCCCACTCCACCTATAGGCCTAAAGGTGAAAGAGAGGTCAGTCCCAGTCGTCAATGTCTCACCAGCATGCACATGCTCTCTCTATGTGTGTGTGTGTTTGTTGGTTACCTGAAACTCAGGGCTGAAGCTGTAGAGAAAAGTCTCCCCTGTTCCGTAGTAATAGTTACTCACTCTAAAGGGATCCGAGGAAAAGGCTCCGAATACCTGGAAAAAATCATAGATCCGTTAGTTTTAGTTAGTAGAAAAGATCTATCAGAAAGTCACAAGTGTTATAACAGTAAAGATATGGATAAGATAGAGGGAGAGAAAGAGAGGACGCAAAAGACTGAGGCCCTCATGTACGTACATTTGCAAACATAGCGTTATAAGCGCACGCTGCGATACTTCAGTTTACGTCGTATTTACCAAACCTGCAGTTCATCGGGTAATCAGCACCTTTCTCCGTCCCTTATACCGTAATTTGTGAGCATTTAAACGTGCATTTGAATGGGCCACCTTCTCTCTATCATGGATCGGCCACCAAAGCCAAAACAGCGAAAACAAAGATTTAGTGATAATGAAATTGATGTGCTTGTTCATGAGGTAACAGCAAATTTAAACATTTTACAAGGCCAGAATTCCACACCGACAAAAAAAAAGCCATCTGGACCGAAATGACAAATTCCAGTAACTGTAATATTGCATGGCTACTTAATCTGTAACGCGTAATAATTTCATGTTCACTCAACCGAAAAAGTGTGATCCTTGTGGCAAAACTCCTTTCAGCTCGTCTACTTGGCCTATGTCTTCGTCTTGCTCAGATTACTGCTGCCATTTCACTATTTCACGTTTTTTGCACATACCGTGGAATACATCATCAGACACACTTTACGCATCCCCTCCCATCTCTTTATAGGAAACTCCCACTTTCCCCTTGACCCTCCCATGAATGCATATGCATGACACGGAAAAGTTTTGCCTTTTGCAGTTCCCGCGACAGGCAGTCTGCGCTTCTACCTCAGTGCGGCATTTGTATGGCCTGATGTTGTCATACTCATAATTCTAGTCAGAATATGAGTCTGAAAACTCTTCGTTGGGCTGTGACTATGGGGCGTGTTTCAACCGACCTCGTAAAACAAATGCCTCTTCGCTCAATTGGATAGACCTACAACCAATCAGAGCAACGTAATATGTTGTTTGTTGAAAACTAATTCAACCCAAGGGCTCTTTCGTGACGTTGTTGATTACGTTACTGTTGATCATCTGTCCATCATCGTATAGAGCCCGCCCTGGCAATTTCATTGGTCCGCCCAGATCCTGGTTTTATGTAGTTGTTCCCAATACGAGATACCAGACCCAACTTCCCGACCACATTTTTTTGTGGGCGGGGAGAAGTTGGGCTGGCAGCCAGGCTAGCATTTTTACATACCTCACCATGCTTTTACGCGCACGTTGCGAAACAAATACGCCTGAAGTGGGCGCAAAAGTGTTAGTGCATGAGGCCATGAGGATGGTACTGTCACAGGCCAGGACAAACCCTAGATAATTGTTGATTGGATACACCTGTGGCCAATTTAGATGGGGAGCGTTGGATTGGCTGTGTTCTGGTATAATACTGCAATGGTTGTTTGTGAGGGGGGTGGTTCGCCAGGCATGCTGACTGACGTATGTTATTCTTTCCCTGGGGATAGGGGTATCCCGGTCGTCTTAACGCTGCTGGAAAATAGCCACAATGGAGTTGGACATTCTACCATGCTCTCCGTAAAACCTCCCGAGACTGTGAAAGACGGACACCACGCCCGATAGTGATGGGCAAATCGAGGCTTTTCGAAACACCGAGACAATTGAAACATTGGAGTCGGGGCCTTTGAAACGCTCAAAACCTTTACTCAACAGCGACATCTGCTGGCAACTACAAACATGGCATAACTAACAGTGTTGCAGCTAATTCCACATCACGATCTAAAGGATCCTTGTGGTTGTACGGAATTATTGCCGTCCTGCAATGCAGATAGCTTGGTATCGAATACGGGAGCGATGCAGGCCCGGATGCAGCCTGCTTTGACTGGGGGGGCAGTGAACATTTCTGGGGGGGCATATATAACCATTATGTTAGCATTTTTGAGTCTGCTTAACGATCCGAGTGTTAATCAGGCACGGAGCCATACGTTATAAACATTCGGGGCTTATCCCAAACCCATGACATATCCTGGGTTTGGTGTGGTGCTGGATATAGGATCCTCCACAGTGCAAGCGCGAAATTTTTGGGCATTCATTTGAGCGCAAAATAGTTTATTGAGCTCTATGTAAAAACCGCCGCCGTTTCCTTTGGTAAAAGCCTTGTCTATGAGGGTGATTTCATTATCATTTCTGGCTAGGGCTGCACGATTAATCGAATTTTAATCACAATCACGATTTCGGCTTCCCACGATCAAATTCACGTGATCGAGCGATATTTTAAATGCGTCTTTCCGTTAATAGAACGCTCTGTATCAAAGTTATTTTTTGTAAAGCCAATCTAGCGCTCCGTAAACCAATAGGTACGTTCGACATCGCCGGCGGCTGCATGCAACGTCCAGCGAGAGTTGCCGCTTGCAGTCGGGGAGGAGTTATAAACGGCTCTGTAAAGTCGGAACATTTGTCATTTTATGTATTGGGCTATGATAAACTCTTTCTCTAATCTGTAGGCTGCAGCCTGCTACGGCGCTGCATGGAGTCGAGTAAATTTAAAAACGCATACATATGTCTGCGTTTGTACCTCCCGTTCACACTAATACGGCATAATCGGACACTGAAAACTGAGCTTTTCGAATACGCTCTCCTAGCCGGAGACATTTGAAAACGCCGGGTTTGCGTAGTAGGCTAGTGTGGACGGGTTCCACGGAGCTTTTCAGATACTATGACGTTCAGTTGCTATGGCATTGGGGGTAGCTTTAGCTAATGTCAAGATGAACATGGAAGGTGAAAGAAATATGCTGCTCCATCTCTATAATTTATTTAGCCTACCAGTTTAGTTAGTGTAGGGTACTTCAGGTACAAGTATTAGCCTATCATTTAATAGATAGCCTATGCGTTACTCCTACGCTGAAGGTGATTTTTGTAGCCTGCTCGGTGTGCCTGAACGATAGGGGGACAAGGCAGAGGAGACGGTTTAAACCAAACAGAGTGGCGATTCTGGGTGAGACCTGGCTGAACAGCTAGCTGGTGGGACAATTTTAAAACACCAAATATTATTGCCAGAGGAGTATGTAAACAGGGCACCGTGGCGGGAGGGAGGGAAGGTCAGGAGTGGCGTAACCATGACAACGATTGTCATGTACCGTGTTAGTGTGGACGGTAAACATTTGGAAAATTATATGAAAACGCTAGTGTGGACGGAGATCGTTTGTTTTTTTATTGATTGTATATTTTGAGTTTTATTTACATCCATTCTGCAGGTACAATACATTGTGACAATCAAATTTGATTAGGTTAAAATCAACAAATAATCGTGATAATTAATCGTGATCTCAATATTGATCAAAAATAATCGTGATTATCATTTTGGACATAATCGTGCAACCCTATTTCTGGCTCAAAATTATCGACAGGGGAAGCAGAAACATGCATGTAGCTTGGCTGAGTACTCTAACCAAGTAGGAGTGCGATGCCTACCTTGGCTAAAATGTGCACGTTTGCAGAACAGGCTGCATTGGATTGCTGTCATTCAAACCATGCTCGCCTTCAACCACAGCAGCGGTAACGTTGGTACCGAGAGACAGGGAAGTGCTTCCACTAGGACCAGCACGCTCTGCCTGCTCTGGAGTAGGCTATGAGTTTAATATCCCTTGTCACAGGGGCAGTAGTAGATGGTTTGGGGATCAGAAATCGATGCATGATAAAAGGTTTTTCTCCGTAGGTACAAACACGCACGTTAAGAACAATCGATGGCTAACGAAGCTAAAAGACTAGCCTACTGTAACCGTCTTTAACCCATGTATCTTCTACGAAAACAAATAAAGATTACAACTGAAACAGAAGATTATATTACTGAAAGCACTAACACACCTTTTCATAGCGTCAACATGTAACCATATTGCCTGAAGTCAGAAGGAGCTTGGGGGGGGGGGGGGGGGGGCGCGGCAGAAATCTGGGGTGGCGAGGCAGAAATCTGGGGGGGGAGGCAGAAATCGGGGGGGGCGCAGCCCACCCCTGGATCCGGCCCTGGAGCGATGGCTTTCATGTAACAATACAAATAAGTCCAAATATGATTTTCGAACGGTTTGAGACGATAAACTCAGTGTACAGTTGTTGTTACATACTCATATATATACATAGGCTATATATAAAGTTCTCTAACTGTCCCTAATTATCTCAAACTGTCTCAAACTATCTTAAAGTCACAAATCTCACTTTTCTATATTTGATTGGCTTAGAGATGGTTTTGGGAGCGGTGATCTCGCCTCCTTCTACAGAGACACAAAACATGTTTTACAAGTTACAAATCTTTTCTACAAGTACACAAATATTTTTTTACAGAGCTCCATCTCCTGGCACTAATTTCACGCAATACCATAGTCTCGCGCATTCAAAACCTTTGTGGCTTTGGCGCCTCATTTTATACCCCGACACGTCAGAGTTTTTTGGCAAGTACGAGACAAGTTTCGTTCAAGATCACGTCACAAAACGTTTCGAAACACTTTGACACGTGACCGGAAGTGTTTTTAAAACCCGTCTCGAAACGTTGTTCCGATGCAGTGAGTGTTGAATGTGTCGGGACAGTATCGACACCTTAGTACGGAGCAGCCCATCATTAACGCCCGACGTTCTCGACTGCCAGCTGTCACCGCCTGTTGACGTAGCTTTGGGTGGCGTAGCTGCTCAGGACTGAGTGCCACTCCGTGGATCGGACACTTTGGGGAAAATGCCAGGCTGGTATTGTTGCTAACTGAGGAAAGACTCTATACCTTGTGTTGGTTGGTTGTCATTTGGGAAGTGATTTTTATTTTGTTGGAACTAACTTTGTAATAAAGCCGTATGTGACCCATTTCCTGTCCTGGTCATCCATGTTTGAGTTGTGTGCTAGAGATTTACAAACCCTGTAGTGGGTGGAGTGGTCAAGGCTTGTCCTATTAGTGGGCAGACACTTGACAGTACTAGCTTACCTTATGTTCCATGTCTTTGATGACCAACAACACAGGGCTATCTACTTCTGCCATTTTTCCATAGAGAGTCTTTAAGCTTGAGCCATGAACTGCCATGCTGTAAACCAATCGCCATGGATATCCCTGAGTCCGCGCCGGCATGTGATTGGCCAACTGCAGGTGCAAGGAAATCAAGGATTACAACTAGAATCATACATTAAATTTTTAACCGCTACTGTCAATGTGGCCTGTTATCTCATTAAAAGTTTTTGAGATGTGTGCGCAGAAGGTTCTTGTGTGAAAGTGCTGTGACTCACACTTTCTATGTGGTGGTCATCCAGGAGCTGACTGGGATCCAGCAAAACAGGGAGAAGGTCCTCCAGTTCTACAGGTTCCTCTTCATCTTCTAAGCTGCACACGCTATGACAATACTTCCCCTCATTTTCAGTAACAATCTGGAAATGGGGGAGGGACTATGTTAACACCCTGTCTGAAATAACTCAATACGTATGTTCACCATAAAGATTGAACATACACAAAGTATGTATGAATACAGTTATGAATCAATGTACAATTAATGTAAAAATATACAGTAGGCCTACTGTGCAGAAGTGTTAGGCACCCAATATTTTTTTTATATGAATACTGTCTTATGTATACATTTTTTGTGAAAATGTTTGTTTAGTCTTTTAATTTCTTTACTTCTTAAAGCTTTTTTGCTTCTTTCTTTTCACCTGTTTAGTCTCACAAAAAGGAAGTATATATCCCACAGAAATTCAACCTACCTGTACATATGGTTCCATCCAGTGCTTTGCAAAGTACATAATCTTAAAGTTTTCTGTCCTAGGTCTCATTGTGAAAGTATTTCTTGCTTAATCTCGAGAAAGTTTTAATATCCACTAACTGGGTCTGCACATGTTATATACTCTTCATGTGCTTCTTTCAACTACTAGAAGGTTGATTCATGTTGGCTGCTCATGGCTCCACCCAGTAGAAACCTGAGAGGCTGAGTGTCATTTCTCAAAAATCGAAAGGAGCAGTTTAGTAATGGAAGTATGACCATATATGGAGTGTGGACGGAAGGAAGGAGGAAATACAGGGTGGCAGAGGAAATACCTTATTTGATCACATCAAATAGTTGTAGTTTATACAGCAAATCTACAGTATGCTTCCATTTCTACTGAGATGTAACTAACTAAACTATATTATTCAGTAATATAACTACAGATGTTTCAGTGCATTATCCTTCAGTTTAGACGGCAGTTCTTACCTCCCAGTTTTTGGCCGAGGGAACAGTGACCCTTGTACACTTGTCAATGGCTGCAAGCTTATCTTTTTCACCATTAAGTAAAGGTTTCTCAGGATCTTTATTGTAAATGTCCAGGGACCACTGGACAAAGAAGCTGTAGAGGTGGTCCACCCTGGGAAGACGGACACAGATTTTGTTGAGATATTTGCAATTGTATGCAAGGATACAATATGCTGTGAGGAATATATAATATGTTAAACCATTTGGTCAGCAAGATTGTGGTTGAGGATTGTATACGATTTCAGAAGGAGTCAATGATAGGGATGGGCGATCCCAATAATTTTATTTTCGATCCGATACCAAGTAATTTCAAGACCAGTATCGCCGATACTTCTATGAAATATTTTAGTTTGAGTAATTTTATAATGCATTCTGAAAGCCATCGTTACTAATATTAAATAAATCGCAATAGACATTACGTGTCTGTGTGGCCTCCTCTGCTCGCGTCAACTGTGCTTCGTCATGCTCTTAGGGTGTTTAGCTTTTAGATGCTTTGTCATGTTTGTGATATTGCCACAATGGCGTATTGTTTTTTGACAAATGCCACATGAAGCTTCATCGTTGTTAACTGGAGTGATATAACTCCAGATTATGCTTCTTTTCTTTCAGTCATGACCGCAGCAATGCACTCGAATCTGCGCTGAGTGTGCTTTCGCTGAGCAGGGGCGGTTTTACGGTGCGTTCACACTGCAGACTTTTTTACCGCTCTGCACCGCCGGCCTTCCCACAGTGCACCACGCTTGGGGGCGTGTCAGACAGATTAATTCAGAGCTGTAGTTCTCTTAAATCACTGTTGTAGTTCGTATAATGTCATGGCAAACGTGCAGACAAAATACAACTTTTTACACACATTAAGCAAAAATCCGATACGCATTCTGGATCTGACATGATCTTATCTACAGCACACAATAGGTTATCTTTTTCCACACTTTTTTTAGGCCGAGTGAAAGATTAAATGCCACCCACACTCTATGTACAGTAACGGGTCTTGTTCCGACTTGATAAAAAGATGCATCAGACATAAATGTTCACATGTGTAACCTTTTATTATATTACTCGAAATCTCTGCAAATCAATCGCTAGATTATGACTTGCCACTACACATTCACTGTATGGATAGCGAGTGGCTGCCAGCCAGCCTTTCAGCATTGAATGTCAATCGTGTGCCGGGTGAGCTACAGTAGCTAGACTATGCAGCTAGCACAGAAGAAAGTTACGTAATGTGAAAAACTGAATTAAAGTACAAAATACAACACAACAGGGACGCCGACAACCTCAGCAACCTTGCGCCAGGCATCATTTTTTTGTTTACATCTCTGTAATTGAACATAAAGGTATCATACAATACTGGGTATGAAGACACACATACGATGGGTTGATCTTCCATCTTGAAATTGTCAAACCTAGAAATGTTTACCATGACAAACAGTTGCTATGTTACAAGAAACAAGAAACCAACCCGATTGGCCATCGCTGGCGTTTTCACGCTCCTCATTTACATAAAGTTGAGAAAATCCAACTTTCGCCGCCCCGCTCACCTTTCCACAATGCCCTACGCGAGCGGCGACGCCCCGCTCGCCTTCCCACAATGCCCTACGCGGGCGTCAACGCCTGGTTTCATTGAAAATGAATGGGAAGCCAACGCCCCGCTCTGCCCGCCCCGCTGCAGTGTGAACGCACCGTTAGGCACGGGCAGACCACCCGGGGCGGCATTTTTTCATGTCACGTGGGGGGCGCACAAGCATTAAAAAAAGAAATCTCTGCACGGTTTTCTCTTATCGATCATTTCAGTTTGTGGGCAATTGCCATATTGGCGCCCCCTTCAGGCAGCTGCAGGCACTCCTGCTTGCCGTGCAGCAGTTTCGTTTTCGTTAGTCGCAGCCAGGTAGTAGCGGTGCTTGTTCTGAGGGCGCTGTCGGGGGGCGGCCGACGGGGTGCATTTCATATTGAGAATCGATCCTTTTGATACAATGCTAGTATCAAAAATTTCAATACTTTAGGATTGATCCGCCCATCCATAGTCGATGGTTAGAAATACAATTCTGTTACTTTAGACATGCAGGTTTCTTTTCTTAAAATACATGGAAGTGTCTCATTCAGGACGAACAAGGACAAAGACATGCCACTAGTGATTCCCAGAATGATCCGCTTTCCCTACATTTCCTTTTATTTCAAATGAGTAAAACAGGTTTAAACAGACGTTAAAAACAAGTTTTAATGGCTCTGCTGATAGAGACGGTAAACTTGTCTTAACACCCTAATCTTAATTTCATCACAGATAAGTGAATCATGCAAGTGTAACCCTGTTGAATTGTATTCATGGCTATATAAATATAAGTTAAAATGAATAAGTTCATTATATAATAAATAGCATTTAAGATTTAAAGTGAATTGATTAAAATGTTAATAATTTGTTGTGTAATGTATTTGTGAACATGTTTTGTGAATATTTTATTGCTGTACTGTTTGGTTATGAGTGACATCTGAGGTCAAAGGATAGGGAGGTGGGTGGAGTTGGATGGACGTGGAGAGAACGAGGGTGTGATTGAGAAGAACGTGGTAACGGTATAGTTAAGAAAGAAGAGTTTAATCAACATATTCACGAGTGTAGTTAAATGAGTTCGACTAGGACTCTTATTACTTTTGGATTGGGCGTAATATTAGGGCAGTTGAGTGGATAACTCAACCGTTGGAGAAGTGGAGTCTAGCTAGCCTACTGGACAAGTGGCTAGTTTCCCGGCGGAGGCCAAGCTACCAAGCTAGCGGCGAGCTAACGTGTCGGTAGCAAAGTTGTGTAACCGTGTCATCGTTCATCCATCGGTCATCTGGATCGCTACCATTCAACTCTTCTCGTCAACCGGATCGTCGGTTGGTCTTCACCTGCTGCCGCCCTCCCTCCACTGTGTGTGTGGCTACACACATACTCATTGATCACGGTACAATATCCTTTTTTCTTTCTGCCCTCCGGGTGAAGTAGCCATTTTGTTTCGGTTGCTACGAACTCAAGCGACGTTCAGGCCTGCACCGTTGAACTGGGGGTAACTGTATCATACTGTTCATGTTGCCGGCTATTTTATTTTCGTTTGGGCCCATGTGTTGTACAGTGTTGAAATGATGTGTATTTGAACATTGATAATTGTATGACGAAATTGGTTTTATAAGTAAATGATTCGTTTCTTTCAAACAGTTGTGTATTGATTGTACCTATATTGAGTTAAATAAGAAGCCCTGCTAGATTATTTTAAGAATTCAGGTTAGCCACCTCTTTTGATAGCCTAACATGGCTAGAGAGGCGCTACACAAGCTTACTGGTGTACACTTACTCTCTGATGCTGTAGGCAATTCCCAATTGTAAGCGGAAATGGGAGAAAGGTACGAGGAGAAGGAGATGCAGAAGAGGTGGAGGGTTTGGAGGCTCAGGGCTGTAGCAGCATGTCCACCCTGAGCAATTGGCCGGCCTTTTATACTTCCAGCTGCTTCGCTGAGATAAGCCCCTTTCACCCCGATCCGTCCCCACCGCTCTCCCTACGTAAGGCCACAAGAATCAGTTAATAACTGCGCAGCTGATTAGGCAATGTTAGAGATGTATTAGCGTGTGTAACGTTGTTATTGTGTATTAGCAGGTAGATGCACTAGTAAGGTTTCTGATGGTGGTGCCCATATCATCTGCGGAGGCAGAGTGCAATTTCAGTGCGTTATGCAGATAGAAAAAAAGGTTGCGATCAACCATGACACAAAAAAAGGTTGGAATTGCTGTGTGCCATATTCACCAAGACGTAGCCTTCTTGACAAACAGACAAGATATTGCCCGGCAATATCTTCAGGGAAATGAAAGGAGGATAAATGTTTTTGGGACCTATTGAGTCTGCTTCAAGAATGTAAATTTGTTTGGCAGCAGAGGGAATTCTTTTATCAATTTTGTTTATTATTGGAAAAAATTTAATGAAAAGTCATACTTGCATAGGGAATTCCGACTATTCAATTTAAAGTTTAAATTTAATTTCACATTTCATGGTATGTAGGCTATACTTATTTTTATTTATGTAAATGTGTTTAAGTGTTTATACTTCCGTGTTCATACACACTGTTATATTTGTAATCATTTACATCCTGCTGAGATCAGCAATTGTTTAAAAAAAACATTTGCAGAGGGCATGAAGTTTTGGTGCGTGATTGACATACTAAAGTTTATTGCAGCTTCAGTATACCTACATATATATTACACAAAAGAACTAATTGAGTTGGAACCATTTGCTGACAGCTTGGTCCCCCCCAGTTCAAAAATTCCATCTGCACCCATCTGGCCTTCTTTATCAAGCATGCATAGAACAGAACACAAACAGTTCAAGGTGCGATTTATCAAACATTCCATCGTACGAGCGGCGTACGCACACTTCGAAGAGATTTTCGTTTATAAATCTCACCTGTTCTTAGTCTATAAGATTGTGCACGAACACAAGTATTTGCAAACAAAACGCCCCATATTATCTAAATTAGTTGAATCACCACCAATAAAAAGGTAGCTAACAAGTTTAACTAGAAATTGGTAATGAAAATGGAGCAAGAAAAGAAAGGAAAGAAAAATAATTATTCCCAAAAAGAAATGGAGGTTAGCGGTGCTTTGACGGTTTGACCACCCAAAAAAAGAATATTGTTTGGGAAAAGGTAGCGATTGCTGTTAACGCAGCGTCTTCTCATAGGCGCCCGTTGGTAGAAAAAAAAAAAAAAAGGGTTCAATTTAAAATCAATTGCGAAAAAGGCCGTAGCTGTACACAGGCGTGTATGGGAAATTTATGTAGGCTACTGACAGGACTGATGATTATTACTGATGCGTGTAAAACAGCAGGCATCATTTGACTGATGGATGGTTGTGAGATGCCAGACCGATCAGCAAGCTCAAGCTGAAAAATGCCCGTCGCCAAGATACCCAAGGTGGATAGCACCTGAACGTGCACTGGAATTGCATTCGTTCTCCTTGTTTGTCTTTGTAAAGTTGGTCTTAGATCCTTGCATTATTCCACTAAAATTGGTTTAGGGAAACTATATCATATCTGCTAATGAGATTGAGTGTGCTAAATCTTCTAAACACAGCTAGATCTGCCTAGCCTGGTACCAGACCCTCGTACATTTCATGTGTACAGAGGGTCTGGGATCGCTCCATTGACGAGCGTTAAAACTTCCTTGAAGGTGGGTACTCTGTTGAAGTTTAAAACTATTGAATCTGCCCAGAGCCACTCTGATCTGCCATAACCAATCGCTAGCATTCGCCTTAGCCAACTCTTTCACCACGGAGCTAGCTGCTGTAGCTGGAAAATCAAACTTTCCCGAACCCCGTGGGGAGGAGGACCACAACATCATGACCACCAACAAAACTCAGCAAGGATTGTTCTTGCTACGGCTTTAACTTATGGATATTCGGCAGCGTTGCCACAACCGCAGAATAGCTTCGCTCGCCTCTTTCTCCGCCGCCATTACTGAACTACAACTCTAACTACTGCACGACTTCAACGTCATCGTTCTCAGCCACTCCCTCTGTTCGCTGATTGGGCCTACAAAAAAAATTGTTTCTGAAAACCGACTGATGCCCTGAAATCCCAGACCTAGTACAGAAGCAAAATCAAAATTGAGCAGGGGGGTGTTCCATCAAAGTCAATTAAGGAAAAGCGAGACTTATTTCGCCAAGTCTCACTTACTTTAGCGAGAGTTCCGTCCGATAACATGGATTATTCTAGTTCTAGCTACGTAACCAAGGTTCGGAACTAGCCTGATTCGTGTCAGGCTAAAAGTCAAGCTAAACTAGAGAGGGTACAATTTCTGGGGAAATTGTAGGGTGTGCTTGCTTGCGTTGGTTGCAGGGGTCCGTATTTAAATTACATTTTACAACTGATATTTCTGTATATTTTATATTAAAATGCCTAGCCTACTTATTATTTATAAAGATTACATAGATTTAAAAGCATATTTTTTTCTGGTCACTTACAACTCAAACTACTAAGAGTGAAGAGTAGACTGAACTAGTTGTCTTCTCATTTCCCCTGCAAGAGGGAATGGTGTTCAGCAATCTCATAGTTGAATCAAAACTAATACATTTGGCAGACCGGTGTAAAAATTTACCTAATCTGTATGACTTAAACGTCATTGTAAGTTTTTCCCTTCTCGTGACATTGTCAGGCATTTAGCCTACTCATATTGCATTCATTCATTAATAAAGAACCCCCTTTGAAGCTTATTTTAACAACAACGTTACCAGCAGTAGCTTTCTCAGATGGAATTGCGATTCAAATACTACCATCTGCAAACTGAAAATATGCCCCCAAAAACGTAAATAAGATTGACATTTATTTAGGGGAAAATCACTCATTCATAAAAATGTCATTGCTTGCGATCATTGTCAGTAACAAGGCAAAATGCGATATAGCCCTGCTGTGGAGAAGCTGCCCCGGTAAATTGTAGGCTAAAACTACTACTAGACTGTCTTGGTAGCGATTGCGTTGGTTGAATTTGATTTAACGTTACTTCCGTTGTACGGTCTAGGCTGAAATGAATTATGTTCATGAACCAATTTAAGTTTAGGCTGTGGCAATGGAGTTCAGGTTAGTAGTGTAAGGCTGGGTGTCAAACCTGCCCCCACCTCTCATATGCTTAAGTCTGGAGTTTCTGGACGGTCTCAACTTGAAGGCTCTCACACCCCATTCAAGATGTGGTCTGATTGGTTGTTCTCGTGTATAAAGGGAATTGTAATGCATTGTTCTTTGGATTCTTCGTCTCCTGAGACCTTCTCCTCAGTTCTCCTTTGTCCTACTGTCCTACTCCTTGCTCACCTCTTGCTTTCTCTCTGATTTACAATGATCATGGTAGAGTAGGTAAGATTGAAAGCTTTCATATTGTAACATGTTTGCCTTGTAATTGATTTCATTCATTTGCAAAGTTATTAAATGCGTATTTCATTTAACCGTACTTTGACCATTCTTGCTCTGATTTAACCCATAGAGTAAAATACCTGGAATTCTATTGGTATTGGCATTATTTGGTTCATGCTAATACACTGTTCAGTTTCCCATCTTCCTTTAAACCATAGGGGAATTAGTTTTGGTTGTTTGGACAATATTTACCCCCCTACAGTTTTGGTGACCCCGACTACGTGATATGTTTCGAGCAATTCAGTTACAGTTTGGCAAACCGGCTTTCAAACCATGGTGCGGTGAGTAAGTAAGTAAGACTTTATTTATATAGCACATTTCATACAAGAATTGTAGCTCAAGGTGCTTTACATAAAATCAATAAAAACAATAATACAAGTGATAAAAGTCATAATTAAAATAGCAACAATACTATAACTAATAGAAGTAGTAAAACACTTCTGAGATAAAATTACTTAAATACTTCGGTAAAAAGGTAGGTTTTAAGCTGTCTTTTAAAAACGTCTAGCGTGTTTGCTTCCCTAATATTTATGGGTAATTTGTTCCATAGTTTTGGGGCATAATTAGCAAAGGCCGAATGACCAATCTTCTTATGACTGCTTCTGGTGACCTCTAATAGGCCTGCATTTGATGATTGCAGTGTTCTAGCTGGTGTGTAGTTTATAAGGGAGTTAGCAATGTAGCTAGGTCCTTGTCCGTGTAGAGCTTTGTATGTGAGGAAAAGGACCTTAAAGTCAATTCTGAAAGTGACAGGGAGCCAGTGTAAAGTAGCTAGGACAGGACTGATGTGTTCTCTCCTTTTAGTTTTGGTTAATAATCTAGCTGCAGAATTTTGAATGAGCTGTAGTCTTTTAGTGGTTTTCTTGGGAAGACCAGTGAAAAGTGCGTTACAGTAGTCCAGCCGGCTGGATATAAAAGCATGAATTAACTTCTCTGCATCATTTTGGTTTATGAATGGTCGTACCTTTGCTATATTCCTCAGGTGAAAGAAAGCTGTTTTGGTCACTTTATTAATGTGAGAGTTGAAATTCAAATCTGAGTCCAGGATTACACCGAGACTTGTCACCTCTGGTTTAAGACAGGGGGTTAAGCCTCCTAGATTCTTAGTAAGCATCTCTCTTTTGGATTTGGGGCCACATACACTATCCGTGAACCCAATAAGCTTTTCCAGTCTATTGATTAGGATGTCGTGATCAATGGTATCAAATGCTGCACTGAGATCTAGCAGGATAAGGATCAAGACTTTATTTGCATCAGAGTTTAGTCTGAGGTCGCTAATTATTTTGGTGAGAGCAGTTTCAGTACTGTGATATTTCCTGAAACCTGACTGCGAGACTTCCAGGATGTTATTTTCTTCAAGAAAAGAATTTAATTGGACTAAAACTATCTTTTCCAGTACTTTACTAATAAATGGAAGGTTTGATATTGGTCTGTAATTTGAAAGTAGACTGTTATCCAATTTGGGTTTCTTTAATAGGGGCTTTACAACAGCTGTTTTGAAGGCATCTGGGAAGACGCCAGTTCTAAGGGATGTGTTTATAATCTCTAGCACCGGACCTGAGACACTATCAAACACTCGCTTAAAGAATGTTGTGGGTATAGGATCAATATCTGAGGTTGTTTTGTTCTTGAAGAACAAATCAACAAATCAAGCTCTTCACATTTAACTGCTGAGGATGGGGGTGGGACAGGGATAGTGTTTAGCAGCTGGTCAATGGTGGAGAAAAGAACTCTGGAATTTCTGGCATTTTCTGTAATAATGTTGGAGAAATATTCTCTGACGGATGGTTTTGTTATAGGTGGTTAGTGTATCTTTGTAGATATTGTAGTGGATAGTGATCTTTGTTTTCCTCCATTTTCTCTCTGCTGCACGGCATTTTCTTTTTGCTTCACTAACATTTTTATTTCTCAGCCATGGGGAGGTTCTGCTTGTGCACTTCTTTTTGGTTTTCAGTGGTGCAACAGAGTCTAACACAGATAATAGTGCATCATTGAGGTTCTCTACCATTTCATTCAGAGAGCAATCGTAACTAGTTGGCTCATATAGAGCAAATTGTTCAGAAAATTTCATCTTAGCTGTATCATCGAAATTTCTTCTTTGGACTAAGAATTGTTTTGTGTTTTTTGTTAGGATAATTTCCACATTCTAAAGTATATAATGGTGGTCTGAGAGGGTTAGATCAGTTATTGAAATATTATTGATATTTAGTCCAGTTGATATCACTAGATCTAGTGTGTTTCCGTGCCGGTGTGTTGGGTCTGTTATGTTAGATATATTAGATTGAAACTGTCAAGGAGATTTAAGAGCTCAATAGTTCTTGGGTCTGCTTTTGTATTTACTTGGATATTTAAGTCTCCGTTTAAAACTACTTTGTCATATTTAGTGACACATAGTGATAATAGTTCAGAGAATTCTTGTATGAATATTGGCGAGTGCTTGGGTGGCCGATATATAATAACAAAAAGTATTGATTCGGTTTTAGCTCTATAGCAAGATATTCATATGATGTGAATTCACCTAGCTCAGTGATTTTGAACAACAGTTTAGAGGAGAAAATAGCTGCGACTCCTCCACCTTTTTTTGATTTCTTAGAAACTTGGTGAAAGCTGTAATCGGGTGGACACGCTTCTATCAGAGTTGCTGTAGCCGTTTCATTGTTTAGCCAGGTTTCTGTTAGACAGATGCAGTCTAAGTTGTTTTCTTTGATCAGATCATTAACTAGAAATGTTTTGTTA
Source organism: Hypomesus nipponensis (assembly GCF_054491055.1). Taxonomy (NCBI): domain Eukaryota; kingdom Metazoa; phylum Chordata; class Actinopteri; order Osmeriformes; family Osmeridae; genus Hypomesus; species Hypomesus nipponensis. The sequence continues at coordinate 6,635,351 of NC_140362.1, read as the reverse complement.
TTTAGTGATCTAACATTTAGAAGGGCCAGTTTCATCTGTGGGGTATTAACAGATAAAACAGGTGTTGATAAATCTGTTGGAAGAATATGGATAGTTCTGTGACTTCTAACACTAGTTTCAGGTTTGTAACCATGCATTTTACCATGCCATTTTCTGTTTGGGATGATGACCGGTATGTCTAATAAAATAGCATGGTGGCTGTCCTAGAGTACCGTTTCTTGGAGAAAGTCTATGACACTGAGCTGTTCCATCACAAGGGAGTTCATCCAGGGGGTACAGATCTGTACAGGACCCATGACCTTGCAGGAGGCTGTTTGAGTAAGCATTTACAAATGTACATTAATTGTGTTCCACCTGGTTCTGTTGGTAGAAGCCTATTACTAGTTTCTGATATTAGCTCCTGCATGAAATGAACAAAAATGGAATGGGAAACTGAAGTTAACAAATTACTTAACCTATGGGAAGAAGTTAGCGCTAATAAAAGCAGTGAAGAGACCAGCCGTGCTGACTCACATTCTACTAATGAGTGTTCAGACACAGATAATGGAATTGGTGAGCAAATTCCCAAACTGCGTTCTACAAAGAACCGTCGTGCTCATGATCTGCCACGCATTGCTGCCATAAAAATGGCGACAGAGGTAAAACCCAAGCCCCAGCAGCCCCATCATATACAGTGTAACTTCTGTAAAAGACAATGACACACCGAAATGCGATGTTGGGATCTTGGCAGAAATATGCCTATTCCACCCACACGCTTGTTTTATGCCAACAACAAAGTTAGATTTTGTCGTGCTTGTCAAAGAAGTGGTCACACTGAGTCCAAATGTTGGGATCTGGGAAAGGGTAGGCCTCCCCCATTTTTCATGCAGCATAAGCTGAACCTTTATCAAGACAACCAAATCTTAAACTTTTTAACGTGATTACATGCAATTCCAACCATCTTTTACATTTACTTAATTCAGGTCCAAATTGTGATATTGCTACATTCCTACTGTATTACCCCTGTGTTTAGTCTTTGTTGTAGTTCAAAGATTTGTTGGGGACAGTTTATTTGTTGCTGCTCCAGTTCCTTTAGCTGCATATGCATAGTGCATATGGTTTGTCCATCCATGAGTTCCTATGTTGGTTTGTGTGGATGAGTATTGGGTATTGTGGATCAGTATGTACCTTTGTGTGTTTTATAGAGTTGGTGGTAAATGTTCTAGGTTTTAGCTAAACTCACAATGGTTCCTGACCTGTAAATGTAGATTGGTATAACTTGTATTTTATTTTATTATTGCTGTGTAATTTGTGTTTTGTTTATTTTGGACCCAAGAACACTTTTGTTTTAATTGCCATTTTCATCTGCTAGATGATATGTTTGTGTACTTCTCATCTATCAAAAGGGAGGACTGTTGTTCACCTATTTTTTCCATTTGAGTTTTAGGACACTGTCTCACTAATTTCCATTTGTATCCAATCCAACTCACTCAGACCCCAGACCACTCCAAACTTTACCATTTTCATTGTTAACCAAGTGCTGTGCTCCAATTGTGTTCTGCTGTAACAGGACAAGAACTTAAGTAGCAGGAATATGCTAACCAAGGGCACGTCTGTATGCCAATACAAAGGTTCTTCCAAGTGATCCTCTGAGCAATAGCCATGATCCAAAAGTAATCCTCTGAGCAATAGCCATGGCCATTAGAATCTCAATGCTGACCTGTCTGCAATCAAGTTCCTTTTCCTATGGGTGCAGGTTATCACACGATGAACACTGCAGCTTTTGCTGTGCTTTTGTGTCCAAGAGGGAGGATTGTAAGGCTGGGTGTCAAACCTGCCCCCACCTCTCATATGCTAAAGTCTGGAGTTTCTGGACGGTCTCAACTTGATGGCTCTCACACCCCATTCAAGATGTGGTCTGATTGGTTGTTCTCGTGTATAAAGGGAATTGTAATGCATTGTTCTTTGGATTCTTCGTCTCCTGAGACCTTCTCCTCAGTTCTCCCTTGTCCTACTGTCCTACTCCTTGCTCACCTCTTGCTTTCTCTCTGATTTACAATGATCATGGTAGAGTAGGTAAGATTGAAAGCTTTCATATTGTAACATGTTTGCCTTGTAATTGATTTCATTCATTTGCAAAGTTATTAAATGCGTATTTCATTTAACCGTACTTTGACCATTCTTGCTCTGATTTAACCCATAGAGTAAAATACCTGGAATTCTATTGGTATTGGCATTATTTGGTTCATGCTAATACACTGTTCAGTTTCCCATCTTCCTTTAAACCATAGGGGAATTCGTTTTGGTTGTTTGGACAATATTTACCCCCCTACAGTAGTTACTAGTCAGATAGTTTCACCTATTGAAAGACTTTTGATTTAAGTAAGGGTAGTGCCCAGGGTCGGACTGGCCATCGGGAGACTCGGGAGATTTCCCGAACGGCCGGTCAAACAAACGGCCGCTATGGCCACGGCACTATTCAAGAAAAAAAATCCTAATAGTTTACGCTCACTTTGAGGACGGCCTTAATACCATTCAACTGTTTAACTGGAGCAATCCAAAATCCAAAGAGCGGGGGTGGGCATTTCCCCCGTCTAAACTTTAACGGTGTACTCTAACTCTATAGGTGTACTTGTCCCTCCATTTTACAGATCACGATTGGTCAAAAATCTATCGTTTTCTCGGTACAGCCAATTCGTTGGCTATTTTAGCTAACAGGAACACAGAACCAAGGGTGGAGGCCGGGGAGGCGGAGGCAGCAGATTAAACAGAAGCACCTTGTGCCGCACTAGCAAGCAGAGTGCAGCGATATCCTCATTAAATACCCGCCCTGCTAAGGTGTGCCCCTATTGCGTGATGACGCACTGCCAGTGACACGCTGCTAATGAGGCGCTATGTCTCGCGTCCCCCTGCATGAACCAGCTCCGCTTGTTTCAGGCAAGAGGACTCAGTATGTATTTACTTGATACTTTATTCACACGGTAACATTTGATTTGGCATTATGGTTCTGCTTGCATCGGCTCCCTGCCGCACCCAACGGAGACACCGTCTCGACCTCCGAGCAGAGAGCAGCGACGCATTCCCCCAACACAAAACCACATGCCAGAAGGGACAATGCATGAGACTGCTGTGTGTATGTGGTGCCCCTGTTGTGCTAGAAGTCGACTAGCTGAGCGTCGTGTTAGCCATACTTTCCCTCAGCATCGCATTTCAGAGCAGACTGTGCCCCTGCTGCATCTATAGTGAATGAATTGAAATTGAACAAGCGTGATTACTGACTGAGGCATGGCCTCGACTACCCAAATGAGGCACGGCCTCAACTTCCCAACTGAGGCACGGCCTCGACATCCTAACTTTCGATGGTGACTGTCACCTGTCGCTCCACATGCTGCTGCATACCCGCGCCCGGCCAGCCACCAGACGAAACATTTCGTATTAAGCATTTGAACACCTAAACATGGAGTGAGTGACTACATAGCCTGAAATACAAGAACGAGAAGAGTGAACGTTAGAGGTTGGAAGAGTGAAAGCCATCCTCCTGGCTGTCCAGAACATCCCTGCATTCAGTCTGATGTAACAATGAACCGTTGCACATGACCACTACCCATACTTTCCGCGTAGATGACGAGACCACTTGAGACGCCGACATAGCCGCTCCGATTCCAAACGAGTGCGCCGTGTAGCTACAGATTAGGATCCAGACCACAGCGCCGGCACAGGATTCCAAGCCGCCGGTGAACCAGTAGCCGTCACGGCTTCCCTGTATTGGTAACGAACGGGGCTCATTACCGTTGATGAACTCCAACGGAGGTATTTCACGATGGAAGAGAAGGAACAGAAAGAGGAGTTAATCTGTGATATCACAACAGGAATAGGCTACCCGCACTTGCCCCTTTTAAGACCCACGGTGGACATGTGCGAGTCTATGCCTCGACATCCCACTGGAGGCGTTGCTTCCACGTCCCACTGGAGGCGTTGCCTTGACGTCCCAACGTAGGCGTTGCCTTGATGTCCCAACGGAGGCGTTGCCTTGACGTCCCAACGGAGGCGTTGCCTCAACAAACCAACTGAGGCACTGCCTCGACATACCAACTGAGCACTACCCGACATACCACTGAGGCACTGCCACGACATACCAACTGAGGTACTGCCTCGACATACCAACTGAGGCACTGCCTCGACATACCAACTGAGGCACTGCCTCGACATACCACCTGATGCGTTGCATCAAACCACCTGAGGCACTGCTTCGACGTCCCAACGTTGACGGTGACTGCGTCACCTGATGCGCACGTGCTCCTGGCCTGCCACCTGACGAAACTTTCATTTGTAAATATTAGCAGGCAATGCATGACATGAAGTCAACATTACGTAGTTTGGAGGTAGGGAGGGTGGATGCCATCCTCCTCTGCCTTCCATCACGACTGCATTCGCTCTAATATAACATTGAACTGTTGCAGATCAACGACCCAACACTGAGCAGTGAGCCGAGACCACTTGAGATTCCAACGTTGTTTAGGGTCCGGACCACAGGGCCGGTACAGGATACCAAGCCTCCCCGTGACAGTTATGTAGTCATGCTTCCCCAGCATATGAGGGGTTCGCTCATTGCGGTTGATGAACGCATACAGCGGAGGTGGTGCACCATGTAAAAGAGGGGACAGAAAGCGGAGTTAATATACCATGTAACAAGAGTATCCGCACCAGCTTCACACTAGTACTAAGTTAAGTATGCGTGTGTCTATGGTTAAGTCGCCAGGGTGAGAATGTGCAAAGGTCAAAGTTGGAATGTGACATCACTTACGTTGTTAACCAACCCGGGAAGAAATGCAGCCCACAAACATTTGCCCATGATGCACGTCCAGCTTGTAAGACGTCTCACAACTGTTAATCTAATGCCCTTGATTGTTACTGTGTCTTCATTATCACAAGACACAACGATGTCTCTTCCTGCACCATTTGCATTTAGTCATTTAGCAGACAAGCTTGTCACAGCTGCAGGAACCCTTGTATCTTATCACATCATATTAGCTTAGCCCACGTCAGAGAGCTACAGGGATAGGATACAAATTCACATTCAGTCTTTATGACGGATGCGCAAACACCAGGTCAGACTGGGCCCTGAAATCTCAGGACAAGACAATGCAAGCAACCTGGCATAACGTGAAAAGACACAGAACATAGATTACATCTTAACAAAGCTAAATGTTAAACCTCCTGAATAGATAATATCCAATACAGTATACTGGACCTCTAATACGCTTTGTACAACCTATACCAACCTTATAGACCTAAGAGTAATATAATGCACACACTACCCCTACTACCCTATGACAAGTGGGGTACAATTAGTGGGATACAGTCGAACAGTGCTGTGACTTGCAATCGCCCGCCGAACTCCATTCCAACGAACCTTTCATTTGCATCGAATCCCCAACACAATGTACCGACAGGGAGCTAAAGTTGCACCCCGGCCGTACAGAACAACACCCGTTCAAAGCCCGCAGAGCACGGCCCAGATCGCAATCGGATTGCAACCCTCATACGACAAGATTGTACAGCAGCCCGCTACCGATTTAGCCACGGCCACAGACGGGAACGACGACCTACCGTGAGACGATGCGCATGCGAAATTAGGACGCCCGAGCAACGACAATGAAATGCACCGAGCCGGTGCAAGGACGAAAAATCCAACACAAAATCGCCCAGCAGGTGCAGCACGAGCACTCTGCACCCGTCCAGCTGACCTACGCAAGACTCGGACGGAATGTCGAAATGCGCACCCGCTACAACGCTGACGCCATAAGAGCTTGAAGACATCCGCGATCGCCGTTTAATCCTGACAGGTGCCACTGCGACTGTTTAGGGCATACCTGACGCGTTGGCAAGACAGCCTGCCAGAGCCATGCAGCGCCCACGCCTGCCCGGCAATTGACTGATGTCGACTGATATTGCCGAACATACAGGATCAGGCAGATCAAGCAAAATGCCAGGCTCTGTAACCCTGTCAGTCACCCCAGATCAGCCGATTCCTTAAAGACTCCGCTTCCCCTAAATGCAAAATTACGGGTAAATATGTACTATTGTGTTAACATTTGAATGAGTTAGAACACGTTCATCTCAAAGACGAGTTTGTTCGGAATCAGCTACGTACGGTAGCAGGTCGACTGACTGATTCCATCCCATTCATTCCTGTAGCGTCACAGTGCATTCCCCTGTTGAAGCCCAGCTTCAATGGACTTCGATGGGGCTGCTTCCAACAGTTCTTTAAAACTCTACAGTCAATGGATAATGCTGCGATCATGCAATTACACCACATCCCTCGTTTCAGTTCACCTAATTCCCACATTCCCTTTGAGTTAATGTTCTTTGTTAGTTCGTTTGTTCATGTATCCATTCATTCAGTAGCCCAGGCTATTGTCGTAGGGCTGACTAGCCAAATAAATGAATACGTAGGATAAAGACTGAAAATGAGCTTCCCCTATTCGAAAACCAGCAGCCGCCACTGCCTCAGATATGAACTGGTAGCTGTGCCACCGACTAAAGGAAACACAGACCAATCGCAGCCCACAGATACCCCTGCCGGATCCTTGCTAGCCCTAGCGACACATCGGCCTCCTGAGAAAACATTTGCAGTAGCACACACAAGTGACATTGAGCGGACATTTACCCAACCATAAGTTTGATCTGGTTTTATGATTAAAACCCTCGCATTGCATTAACATTCAGTCATGTAGCAGACACTTATCCAAGGCGACTTCCAAGAGAGCTTTAGTGCTAGTTCAAGACCATAACAACGAGACATCCCCAAAACAAACGACGTCCAGGCCGAGGCACAGCCCAGTAGACCAGGGGAAACACCCGCACCAGAACACGCCACCCACCGAGCCCAGCAAGCGCGGCTAACCACTCCGGATCCAACACGGACCAGTCCAGAGTCGATAACCACATAGACATGCAGGTTAGATCCCGCGAAGAACGCTGTGCTACACGCAGACAGACATAACCCGTTGTCCCGCCGAACCACGGCCAGGCGGCCACAGACCCACATTAGACCAAGTGTTCCCAAAGATTCAGCCCCACACAGCAGAAAACCGCCAAATAACGACCTTACCCGAAGACACAAACAGCAGATTAAACAGAAGCACCTTGTGTCGCACTAGCAAGCAGAGTGCAGCAATATCCTGATTAAATACCCGCCCTGCTAAGGTGTGCCCCTATTGCGTGATGACGCACTGCCAGTGGCACGCTGCTAATGAGGCGCTATGTCTCGCGTCCCCCTGCATGAACCAGTTCCGCTTGTTTTTCACCGATGTCCCGTTCCGGGCGGTAACCCGGATGCGCGGCCATTGTGGAGGCACTCGGTGTAAAAAAACAATGGAGTATTGTGCGCTTTGGATACTTGAATGTAGCCATGTCTAAACAACCTAAAAGCTCATCAAAACACGTCCAAGATGCTAAGGCATATAGGGAAGGACTTGGACCACAAGAAAAGGCGCAATATTATTGGCGGTGCAGATCCCTACGAGTTAGCTCCCTCTTCTTAGATCCGTGACGACCCGCTGATTCTTCCTTCAGTTCCATATCCCGATTTAGTCAAGTACTTGGTTTTCTCGCCGAGCCCATACACAGCGGAATACCTTGAATCCTACAAAGGTTTTGAGGCCTCTAACCAGATGGTGTGTGGATGGGTGAGGGAGACACAGTACCAAGTTATCAATGACAGTTGTGTTGTGAAGTAAGTAACGCAAGAACGTCTTTAATCAACCTAACATATTCCAAATGTCTTTCTCGGTCTGTCCTATAGGTACAACCTGAAACACGGTAATTCCATTTTCCTTGACGACGTTCGGGATGTACCCCCCCCCCGCCCCCCCCACTCCATCATCCCTTATTGTTTACAACGTTAATAGGGCTACTTGGTTGTTGTTGCCTTTTCAGCTTGAGATATACAAGGTGTGGCGTGAGTGTGTGAAATGGTTGAAATGCGGGTGTCTCACGGCCAATGCGTGAGAGTTGGCAGCCCTGTGTTTGTCAAAAGTTTGCAGCATATTTGTAAATGCTGTTTTTTTTATTTTGTTTAATGGCTGCATCTCTTTGGCTATATAGCGAGTTACGCTATCCGTGAGTGTGCGCCATTTCGCGCTGTCACGTTTATATTTGCACTGTCGGGAAAAGGCATCTGTAACAGAACTGTATGGAAGATCCTTTTCCAGCTCCAGCTGCAGTTGTTGTTCACAGGTTGAAAAACTGGGTCAGAAAGTTATGTATTGCTAGGTGAGATGTTAGGTTAGCTAGTTGCCTCTTTTCGTTTTAACTTGTTTTAAACAAAGTTGACATACCGGCTCGTTCACGTTAATTGGCTCTCATCTCATTCGGCTTAAAAACAAAATGTTCCCACACCGGAGCTGAAGATTGCGGCTTTGAAACCAAGTCAATTTTTACTTGTTCTTCCTAACTAGATGTAGATGTCACGTAACAGAACACTTTATAACACAGTGAGTTCACGCCTTCACCAGTCGGTGTCCGTTCTGTGTGTGGAGACGCTGGTCCCGTCTACGCTTTCGACACAGAAAGCAGACAAGATGACTGAGGCAGCGGGATCGAATAAAATGTTGGTGACATTCGTTCTTATGTAAAATGTAATATAATCATTATTTATTGTTTTAAAAATGATTAGTTGCAATATATTGCAGCACCAAAAATTATTGCGCTCATTTCCATATACCGTCTGATAAGTCAATATATTGACTATCGTGACAGGCCTAATGACGCATCGTGAAATCCCTCTATATCTTTGTCAAACATTACCACAGAAACGTCAAACTTGTTTCACATTATTCTTCTACTATCTGAACAAGTTGTTCAAGCTTTGGTTTGGTGATGAAGACGATTATTGATTAACCAGGGCCATAGCCGACAAGTCAATAAAAACACCAATATTTCAGTATTTAAGTTTGAAGTTTTATGTTCATTTTTGACGAAGATATTGAGGAAATACTGAAATATTGGTGTTTTTATTGATTTATTGGCTATGGGTTAATCAATAATCAACATTATCACCAAACCAACGGTTGGACAACTTGGTTAGATAGTATTAGAAGAATGTGAAACAGGTCGGAAGGCTCTATAATCATTTTTGACAAAGATATTGATGAAATACTGAAATGTTTTTATTGATTTATCGGCTATGGGTTAATCAATTTTATCACCAAACTAAAGCTTGGACAACTTTGTCAGCTAGTAGTAGAAGAATGTGAAACAGGTCTGAAAGTTCTATGTTCATTATCGACAAAGATATTGAGGAAATCCTGAAATATTTATGTTTTTATTGATTTATTCGCTATGGGTTAATCAATAATCAACTTCATCACCAAACCAAAGGTTGGACAACTTGTTCAGATAGTAGTAGAAGAATGTGAAACAAGTTTGAAGTTTCTGAGGTAATTTTTGACAAAGAATATTGGTGACATACTGGATCATTTGTGTTTTTAATGATTTATTGCCTACGGGTTAATCAATTATCAACATTATCACCAAACCAAAGCTTGGACAAATTGGTCAGTCAGTAGTAGAAGAATGTGCAACAAGTTTGAAGTTTGTATGGTCGATTTGGACAAAGATATTGAAGAAACATTCGGACTGTCTACTCTTTTACCCCGGTCCGTAAATATGACGCGGAGCTCGAAAGGTACGAATATGAATGTCTGTTGAATCTAGAATATGAAACTGATTTCACCTCGGTAAGGCTGCTCTCCTCAACATTTTTGGTGTCGACCGAACTGAAAAATGGTGATCTTATGAACATGACCCCAACAATACATCGATGCCGCCAAAGCCTATGCGGTCTCCCTGGCGCATAGGCTTATTTCAAAGACTTTCACAAGCCAAATCAAAATTCTGAGCTGACAGCTCTGTGGGGAATTGCTTGTTCTCCTAAAAGCTGCCCTCCTCTACTTTTTTGATGAATTTGCCGAGATGCTACATGATTCAGTAATTACACAGAGGGAAAAAGCTACCTACTTTTCGAGTTCGGTTTTCCGTCCCTTCAAACTCACAATCTAAAGGTCTCAAAGTGCTCAAACCTTCACCATAATTCAAGAGTAGTGTACTTTCACAAACCCAATCATTGATTCTAGGTTAAAATGTATAAAAATAGGACTTACCGAACGGGGCTGCCTCAAAGCCGGATATCAGGCGATTCCAGTTGAAAACAACAATGGCCGCCGAAAAATAATTTATATTTGTACGACGAGCTGCAATTGAAGGCTAAATGAAACAGGAGCTAAAGACCAAGGGTGGGGGCTTGGTCAGCACACCATTTCCAGAAAGAATGTGTGTGCGTCTCGCCAAGCTCGCGCGTGTCAAGTAGTGTGACCACCGCATGTCAAGTAGTGTGACCACCACAACGCAAAGCGAGACAGGTGGTCACCCTAGTGTCAAGGAGCTGGATGAGCCTGTAACAATTTGGAGTGTGCGCTGTGGAGCCATTCAAATACATTCAATTATATATAAACATACAAAGGTGAAATTGTTTGTGGTACTTCAGAGTGATGTCATCTTGAACCCTATTAGGTTTGAAAAACCATGAGTCAAAATTATATTAGATTTATTGACACAAAGATATTGAGGCAATGTGGACATTTACATAAATACACCCCTTTCAGCCATTTTGTATTGTATTTCTTATTCAATTTGACCATTTATAAAAACATGTATTTTACACATTTGGAACAAATTTCAAGTCGATTGGATCTATGGTTCATGAGGAGAAGGGTTTTGAAGGTTGTACCAAATGTGGACTGTACAAGAAAATTCATAAGTCTGACAATATGGGTCCTTGAGGCTTTTTTGTTCCCCATGAGAAATAAGACATGTATACAAATTTTCAGGCATTTTGGAGTAATGGGGCGCTGGGGAAATCACGTACACTTTGGGCGTGTTTTATAGCGCCACTTATGGGCACACATGGGCCACTAGCCGTCTGGGAGTATTGAGTGACCTGTTGTATCATTGGGCCCAATTGGAAAAAATCCGTTTAAGAAATGTTCCAACAGGCTACAGTCTTAATCACGGATATAGCTCTATGACATAAGTTACAATCGGGGTAAATTGGGGTTTGATATATCGGGGGGCTCTGTGGTTTCTGGGTTTCGATGGCACATGTATGCAAAGCCTACTAAACAGGTATCCTACTCAGTTTATTGACTAACGCAAACTACCTAACTCACTACCCTTTGAATACATTTGTATAGTACTACTATGTGCCTCTTTCAATTATATTTTTAACATATGAAACGTTGAGATTGTATCATCTTGCGGAAAAAAATGAAAAACTTAACCTAACAACAGCTAGGCTAGGCTAGCTTATAACGTTCAGTTCTCGCAAAACAACGATTAGGGTCTACTGAAATTATTACCAAACTTAACTTTACGCTAGTAGCCTAACAAACTCATTCACTGTTGACTATATATAGATATAATATATTTAAGTTGTATGCATAATTTGTGATGACTTCCAGAAAATAACCGGAAATGACCAGGCTTCACACCTATTTTTAGGTCACTAAATGATTTAATCATAGACATTCTTTATTATGTCTATGGATTTAATGGCCAGACATGGTAAAACAACAAAACTTTATTATTCATCAAAGGCATACATTACATTTTTCTTTGGCATGTGGCAGCACAGTAAAAAAAAGGCAGTAAACACATAACTGACAGCACACAAGCCTATAATACCAACAGTAGACTACATAGTAAATGGCAAACCAAAAGGGTAGACAAGCAACATGTGAAACCAACGATCAATTGTGTTGACTTTCTATAGAGCAAGCAAATCATGACTTTTATAGTTGTTAATTACAAAAGGCAATTCACCTTTATATTAACTATAAAATAAACAATTAAACTAAACATTTAAGTAAATTGCATACCTTTGAAAAGACTGACTTATTGTTTGTTCTAAACAAGAAATGTTAATCTTTCCATCAATCAAGCTGTTGTAGTGAATATATATAATTTATTGACTTTCTAGAAAGTTTCTGAGAACTGTAGCCTTGTGTTTTGATACTTTGTGCTAATAATATGAACAAGACACTGATGTGTGCAGGTGGCTACAGCTGTATCTCCATGTATAAAAACCCTGTCTCTGGAGAATGTTTCATCAGATGCCGACAGACTACCCAATGTACGCTGTGTGTGTCGGGTCCTTTCTGCAAAAAGCTATATTCAATAAATACTTACTACATTCTAGCAGCTTTGGGTGTATTCATTCTCAAATGTCCACCGCAATTGTCAATACCCCTGAGCCATAGCAACTACCATGTTAAAGGAAAACTTGCCAGTTAAATGAAAAGAGACAGATTTAGCTATTGTGTAGGAATCCCCTCAGAATGAAACATTACCGTTACCATTTTGGTGGGTTAGGGACACCTGGACACCTGTTTAACTAAATAAATAATCAGTATCACAAAGATTTGAGGCAATGTGGACATTTACATAAATACACCCCTTTCAGCCATTTTGTATTGTACTGTCTGTCTCTGGAGGGCTGGCAGGCAGTGGCAAGCAGAGCCTGCAAGCAGGCAGAGCAGGCCAGCTGGATGAAGCCATCCTGGGGTCAGGGCTGAAGAGAAGCTGTCCAGCTAGAGAGGGGTAGTCCAGCAAGGGGTCTGTCTTGCTCACAGCATCCTCTGTTGCATCCTGATAGATAGATCTTTATTTGTCATTGTCACAGGTACAACAAAATTAAAGTGCTTCCAGTCAGTGCAACATTCATTGGCCTAAAAATCAATAAAAGGATCAAATTACTAAAGTACTAAAATTACTAAAATAAACAACAATAACTAATAAATCAGAATAAATATAGACAGACATGAGACAGTACCATAAACAACACACCCATGTCATACATCCACAGTCATCACATAAAACATAACATGAATATGTGCACATTATTTTTTGGCAGCATTGACAGTGGTTATTGCAGTTGGATAAAAACTGTGTTTGAGTCTGTTTGTCCTTGCCTTGATTGATCTGGGGCCTATTCCATAAAGGCCGCTCAAAAAAGCTAGACTTAAAGTCCTAAACCAGACTTGAATAAGTTTAATTGGTCAAGCGGGGCTTAAGCGGTTCTATAAAGGCCAATTTCAGCTCACGCAGTCCTACTAATTAAAGTCAGATTTACGCAGTCAAGCTAATTGCGCGTGCACCCTATTTTTTAACAACCCGAGAGGTAAAACATGGATCATACAATCCACCACGGCAAATGCAATGCACACGGCCACATGACTTCTTCCAGAAAGAACGACCCCTTTAAATTGTATACAATGACAGCTCCCTCATCCACCGCTTCAATCAAAGTAAAATGACACGCCAAGATCGTAGATCTTTGTTGATTAAAAAATACCCTCTAAACTAATCTAAATTTACTTTTTTGACATTGTTTAAAATAAATAGCCTACTATTAATTAAAACATTATCCAGTAGCCTAGTGCTAACTTTTTAACATGGGTTTTGTGTCGGGGAAATGGGGGGCGGATTTAGGTTTGTTTTGCAATTGTAGGCTACTGTTAACAATTATATTGCTATGATAAATATACTCGGATAATTTAGATTGAGATGTAGGCCTATGCCTGATGCCTAAACATTTGAAATCACAAACTAACATCCATACATTTAACGGCTATGGTGCGTAGCCTATCAAAGCATTGTTCATCATTGTTTAATGCATTAGGCTAAATGTTGTAGCCTACGTAGGCTATTTACGTTGATTTTCTATCAATGTTGAACTGATGAGAATAAGAAAATGAGAATATACGTGGTAAATCATCGTCTTCCCGTTGGGTCAGTGTTACAGGGACGTCTGGTTAAGCACCAAGTCACGCTAAGCCTGACAGTTAGTCTGACCCTGACCAGACTAGTTTTGTAGCCTAAGTTGCCATAGTAACCGAGTTCGAACTACGTTGAGCTGGCTTTTCTGGAACCGAATGAACAAGAAATGAGTCCGACTAACTGACATAAGTCTGGCTTATTCGGTAAACTCGTTTTATGGAACAGGCCTCTGAACTGTCTGCCTGACGGCAACATTTCAAACAGGGAGTGCCCAGGATGTGAAGTGTCTTTTATGATGTTCTGGGCTCTTTTGAGACAAAGGGATCTGTGTAGGTCTCCCAGTGCGGGGAGAGAGCAGCCAACAATCTTTTGAGCGGTGTTGATGACCCTCTGGAGCATTTTCCTCTGAGCCACTGTACAGCTGGTATACCAAATGCCTATGCAGTATGTGAGTATACCTTCAATGGAGGCTCGGTAAAAGAACACCAGCAGTCTTTGTGTGACTCTTCAATTCCTGAGTATTCTCAGGAAGGACAGTCTCTGTTGGGCCTTTTTCAGCAGCTCAGAGGTGTCCACACTCCAGGATAGGCTGTCCTGTATGTGGACCCCCAGGAAGCAAAATTCTGCCACCCTCTCCACACTGATCCGGCTGATGGTCAATGGTGTGATCTCGGTCTTCTTTCTCCTGTAGTCTATTAAGAGTTATTTTGTCTTTGCAGTGTTAAGGAGAAGGTTGTTGGCCGTGCTCCAATTCGATAGCCGCTCCACTTCTTCTCTGTAGGCGGGCTCATCCCCCCCAGAGATAAACCCTGCCACTGTGGTGTCATCTGCAAACTTTACAATGGTGTTACTGTGATGGACAGGGGTGCAGTCGTCTGACCAAAGACCAACTTGCCCTTTGCCTGTAAACAGTGATTCTGACTGTCAGAGACCTTTAAATACGCTGACCGAGTGAAACTAGCCTGGCTAACGTAGGTCGCTTTCTCAGGAAAATGACAAATGAAATAGGCTTGTTTTGAAAGATCCTATATACTGGCTATCTTCAGCAGACTCTTGTCTACAAAAAGCAGCCCTCCCTGACGTTTTAGGAGTAAAATTGAGTGAACTACAATATCGTTTACACACTGCCAGTGAGTGAGCGAGCCGAGTCTGTCACTGAGGCTAAGTCAAAACAATGTACCCCCGGGACGCAGTCTCACTCCATTTGCAAGTTTTCAACAAATCACAAAAATAATTGGAGCATCTGGCTACAAGCACAAATCCTACATCTCCTAAAGGCTTCCCTCCTCGAGGTTTGGTAACAAACACATTTTTGGTGTCGACCGAACTGTGAAATGGTGAACTTCTGAACATTACGCAACCAAAACATGGCTGCCGCCTGAGCCTATGCGGTCTCCTTGGCGCATAGGCTTATTACAAAGACTTTCTCGACCCAAATCAAAATTCTGAGCCGACAGGTCTGTGGGGAATCGCTTGTTCTCCTGTACCCTCCTCTACCTTTTGGATTAAATCGCAGAGATGCTACATGATTCAGTAATTACACAGAGGGAAAAAGCTAGCTACTTTTCGAGTTTGGTTTTCCGTCACTTCAAACTCACAATCTAAAGGTCTCAAAGTGCTCAAACCCTCACCATAATTCAAGAGTAGTGTACTTTCACGAACCCAATCATTGATTCTAGGTTAAAATGTGTAAAAATAGGACTTTCCGAACGTGGCTGCCTCCAAACCGGCTATCATGCGATTCCAGTTGAAAACAACAATGGCTGCCGATAAAGAATTTATATCCGTAATGCCGACCTGCGATTGGAAGCGAAATGAGGGTGAGGGTGGGGCTTGGTCAGCACACCATTTCCAGAAAGGATGTGTGTGCGTCTCGCCAAGCTCGCGTGTGTCAGTAGGTTGACCACCTGTTCCTCTTTGTGCTGTTTAGCACAGCATTTTCAATATGCGATGTGCGGAACAAGGGGTGAAAATGCTGTGCGACACAACGCAAAGCGGGACAGGTGGTCACCCTAGTGACAAGGGGCAGGATGAGTCTGTGAGAATTTGGAGCGCGCGCACTATGGAGCAATTCAATTGAATTCAATCATATATTGACATACTGAGGTGAAATTGTTTATGGTGCTAGAGATTGATGTCATCTTGAGACCCTATTAGGTTTGAAATACAATCAGTCAAAATTATATTTGATTTATTAACAAAAAAAATATTGAGGCAATTTGGACATTTACATAAATACACTTCTTTCAGCCATTTTGTATTGCATTTCTTATTCAATTTGACCATTTATAAAAACATGTATTCTACACATCTGTAACAAATTTCAAGTCGATTGGATCTATGGTTCATGAGGAGAAGGGTTTTGAAGGTTGTACCAAATTTGGACAGTACAGCTAAATCTATCATGGAGGACCTTATGGGTTCTTGAGGCTTTTTTCCCCCATGAGAAATAAGGCATGTATACCAATTTTCAGGCATTTTGGAATAATGGGGCGCTGGGGAAATCACGTAGACTTTGGGCGTGTTTTATAGCGCCACCTATGGGCGCATATAGGTCACTAGCCGTGTGGGAGTAGTGAGGGACCTGTTGTATCATTGGGCCAAATTGTAAAAAATCGGGTCCAGGACTTTTTGAGCTGTTGGGCCTTCCTACCGGAGGAACCCTAATAATAATAAGAATAATAAGAATACTAACAAAAACAATAGGTTTCCTCCTTCCGGAGGAACCCTGATAATAATAATAAGAATACTAACAAAAACAATAGGTTTCCTCCTACCGGAGGAACCCTAATAATAAGAATACTAACAAAAACAATAGGTTTCCTCCTACCGGAGGAACCCTAATAATACTAACAAATATAGCTGCAAGCAGGAATGTGGTGGCCAAGCAGGTCAGATGACCCAGAAGAAACTTTCGACATCTAGTGACTGCGGTGTACCTGGCTTCCTTTGCAGTGGCTTACAGTCTTGTTAAACAGAGAATCAGAGACATGACAAGCTTGTCAGCTTTGGCTGGATTCGAACCTCTGACATTGACGTTTGCAGGACACCAATTTATCCTAGTGAGCTATTCTCAGTGCTGGAAATCACAGGTTTCAGTTACTGGGTAAAAATATTAGCAGTTTTTCTTGTGGCAAGCATGGTCAGATTTGGCCCAAGTTTAAACAGCTGTAATTCAGTTCTATTTTGACATGTCACGGTGATTGTGGTCTGAAGATAATCTCTGCCAAATTCGTTGTATTTTTTATATTCACCAAAAACATTTTATTCATTCATTCAGAATGGCGGCCACATCAATTCAGCTGGTATCATTATTTAACATGTATCAGACACAGGATCGCCCCCTAGCAGTTAGATGACACAACCTTTTGTGGACCTCATTGGAACAGGGTCCAAACACCTGTACCAAGTCTGATGTCAATTCAGCAAACATTTCCTGAGATATGATTTCACTTCCTGTATTGGCGGCTTCATCGCCGACTTTGATCAGCTTTACCGGAAAAACAAAAACCATGAGAAAACGTTTGTGAGGCTTGATCTGAAGATAATTGGTGCCAAATGTTTTGCTTGTTGCAGCGCCACCTAGAGGTAAAATGGCATGACCTATTTTGGACCTCTTTAGAACAGATTCCCTAGTCCCTATACCAAATTTGGTGTCAATGCAGTAAAGAGGTGCTGAGATATGACCTCACTTCTTTTATGGTGGCTTGGTTGACGACTTTGTTTGGCTGTTCCAGTCAAAAGGTTTAATCAAAAAAACATGTGATGTCTTTTGTGTGTCATGGTCTGAAGATGATCTGTGCCAAATTTGGTGAAGATTGGACAAACCTTATAGGAGAAGTAGCGAAAAAACGTTATATTCAAAATGGCTGCCACATCAATTCAGCCACATACATTTGATGTGGCTGTAACTAACAAACTGTTGCGAAAATCAAAGCTCCAGGGGATTGGTCTGATTGTGAGGCTTGGACTGAAGATCATCTGTGGCAATTTTGAAGAAGATTCGACAAGAATTGTAGGAGGAGTAGCGAAAAAACGCTTTTCCTTTACATTCAAAATGGCGGAGAATCTATAGAACTGGGTGTGATGTCATAGAGTGCGTTGAACTCGTCTTGATCCAGGGAATCCAATGATACCTCATTTTGGACAATGGGGCATATGGTTCAAAAGTAACATGTGTAAACACACCTTCAATTTTGACCCATTGGTGGCGCTAGATGGTTGGAATGGGAGACATGAAACTTGGTGAAATTGATGAGGGGACTGGTCCAAAAGAGTGTGCCAAATTTCACAACTTCTGACAATACAGTTCTAGGGGCTGCCATAGACTCCCATGGCAGAAGAAGATGTATAATAATAATAAGAATACGTAGAAACACTTAAGGTGGCTTCGCCGCTTGGCTACCAATTACAATAGGTGCCACAGCAGCTTCGCTGCTGCTTGGCCCCTAATAAGAATACCAACAATAACAATAGGATCCCTCCTACCGGAGGAACCCTAAATATAACATCATATACATCAACAACATTTAAATATAGTTTAAAAGTGAGGTCTGTGCAGGTCGAGTCCAAGGTGCAAAATTACATGTGCAGAATGAGCCTAGCTCAGCTGATGGTACTGGGAGGTGGATGGGAATCCATAACCATAATACGCATCTTCTTGGTTGATGATGTTGTGGTGGTGGTGAGAATGTGTTTGGTTGGGGTTGAATGTTATCCATTCTCTACATCAGCTTCTGTCAGTGCGGAGGATGCTGGCGATCAACCGTTCCTCCCGGGCCTCACTTCTTGCCATGTCCTCCTTCCATCTCGTCTCCTTGCATCTCGTTCACGAGCACATCAACGTCTCTCATTCGCCTTGCTGTAATTGTAGCACTGGACCTTGGTGAGGAGGATCCAGGTGGGCCTCCGAGCAGCATGGTTTCAGTCTCCTCCAGATCCATTGTAGTATCTATAAGATGGTACCGCACAAAACTTTCAAGATAATAATAAATAATAATAAAAACACGTTATTCATATAGCACCTTTCATGCACTTGTTTTAGTGTGATGCAACTGAAATTAACGTACCCATGCTATTTGGCAACTGAACACCCGAATCTACGCCGTTGTGCTCAACTAAGGACAGAGGTCGGTTCCCAAGAAGTTTATCGAGGACATCGTAGAACGGGCACGTGGTACGACCACTTGCCCCATTGTCCCGTTTAGCCTGGAAGTACGCCTTCTTCAGATTCTTCCAGCAAATCCTGACTTGTTCATGGGTAAAGCCGGCTTCCACCATCTTCGATGCCACCTTTTAAAATAATTAGCCATTTCTGGTCTTCCTCCCATCCATGAACTTTAGGATGTTCATCTCCTTCAATTGGTTGAGCATGAATTACGTCTGCTCATCGGTCCAGAAATGCGTGTTGCCTCTTGAGTTGGCCATCGCGTTGTTTGTTTCTGCCGGGCCGACTCCCTGCAGCGACAACTTATTGTCTCTTTCGACTTCCGGGTCATGACCTGGGAGGGAGGGTGGAAGGCGGCGGGATCTCAAGCATGCGCAAAGACGCAGAGTCCAGTTCATAGTCCAATTCACTGTTTACAAGCATATGATGTCAGAATTATCAACCGACACGGATCAAGTTATCTCGGGGTGTCGTAGTCGGACTGCAATTATTCGAATAAAGGTGTTTACAAGAAACGGATAATTGTATTTCAGTCCAAATAAGCCAGTAATTCGAATCCATGTAAACGCAGTGTCTGTGATCCTTGAGGAAACTAGCATTAGGCCCAGCAAACCATTCTTAAGTACTGTTGTACTCCCGGAACAAGTGTGTCTTGAGCCTTTTCTTGAAGGTGGAGAGACTGTCAGTGTCTCTGATGGAGGTGGGGAGTTGATTCCACCACTGGGAGGCCAGGCAGGAGAAAAGCTTGTGTTGGGACTGGGCGGTCTTGAGTGGTGGGACCACCAGGCGGTTGTCTGAAGAAGACCGTAGGTGGCGGGTGGGGGTGTAAGGCTGCAGGAGAGACTTGATGTAGTCGGGTGCAGTCCGGTTCACTGCTCGGAAGGTCAGTACCAGGTTCTTAAATCTGATGCGGGCCGTGATGGGTAGCCAGTGGAGGGAGATGAGGAGCGGGGTAAGATGGGAGCGTCTGGGTAGATTGTAAACCAGGCGGGCCGCTGCGTTCTGAATCTTCTGGAGAGGGCGGGTTGCGACACTTTGCCTCCCCAGGAGACTTGGTAGGATCTTCCGCACAGGTAGGATGAGATCCACTGAAGTGCAGTGCCAGTGATGCCCATCTCAGAGAGTCTAACCGTGTCCACAGCTAACCGTGTGGGTAGCGGCCCCAAAAAATTGCCAAGATTCCCTGCAATATTCTTCTGTTGGTATTCACTCTGGTTTTGAGCTTCAAGTGGGATCAGCTTGTGCTAGAGTGACCAACTCAAACATGTTGGCTGACTTGCGACAAATCCTGGTTGAGGAATGGGATGCCATCCCACAGCAGTGTGTGACCAGGCTGGTGACCAGCATGAGGAGGAGGTGCCAACTTCTTGTGGCTGCGTATGCATCTTCCACACGCTACTGAGGTCCCTGACAGTGTAAAATGAATAAAGTGTAAAAATGGCCTATATTTGTTGTTTGGGGGAGTGCAATTATCCAATCCACCAAGCAACTCAAAACGAGAGTGAATACCAACAGAAGAATATTGCAGGGGATTTTGGCAATTTTTTGGGGCCACTACCCACACGGTTAGCTGTGTTGCTCATTCCACAAATGCACAATCCTTACAAGTTGTACCTCGTTGTAAAGGTGACTAATCAGGCTTTACAACAATATACAATACAATACCAATTGGTATTATCGAAGGGGAGGAATAATCAACCTATATAACTTTTTTTGAGGAGTTTATATAAACTTGGAAAAACATTGTCTTGAATTGTTTATTTTTGTATTTATTTTTGAACTACTCAGAATGTTAACTGTAGGTAAACGTTAACCGTTATTAGTCTAGTCTATGCACATCAGATAATTAGTATAATTAATAGTAAAATAAGAAACCAAAAAATATTAGTATTCGATTCCTTAACTCTCATATTGACATAGTTTTCAACTATCCTATACTACAGGAGCAAAATAAAATTCCTGACATACAGACATTAGAGGCAAAGCCTGTTATCTAATGGGGAGAGTAAACCCCTGCGGATGTGTCATCTTACTTACCACATGATTGAAGGAAATTAAGTAAAAATGAAAGGAGTGTGGGGTAGGCTATTGCAGTTATCATTTATTTTCACCCAATTCTTGGTATTACACATTTTTCTGTTCTCAATATATCACTGAATGTATTATTCACCTTAACTTTGGACCTGACAAATCCTAAACCATGACCATTTTAATCACTTTTTTTTCTTCTCTTTGAATTAATTGAGAGGGGTGTAGAGCTAGATTTGTTACCTAGGTTTTACCTAGGTTTTTAATCTCAGAGGAATGACTTTAATCTGTTTCCCTGGTAACACCCTAGAATTATGAGACACAGACCTAAAACACACATGCACAAGATTACCAGTTTGCAAGGAGTTTGTTTGGGACAATGATTGTTTTTCCTTTTTCTGCCTGTCATGTCTTCTCCCTGAAATAAATTATATAATTTAGTTTGATGGCGGAAATAGGTTTTGGGCCTGTCTCACTGGGAGAACTAAGAACACATTACTCAGCCAAACATCTTTTCTGAAAATAACAATTTGTTCAATGACCATAAACGTTTGATGGGATTATTCTGTTTTGAGAACAGATGAATGCCTTAATTGGTGTGAACTGTGAACACAGCAAGCAGAGGGATTCCCTCATAAACGTCATAATTCCAATTGATTACAATCAAACCCAGCTGTCAAAACAGGCTGTCACTGTTGTCCAGGTACATTTACACTTCCAACTCAATTGAGTATCCCCCTTTTTCCATTTCCATTTGGATTATATTAGAAACCAAAATACATACATTTGGGAAAATATAGCCAATTGTGACACCTGCACTAAATTATTCAAATTCAAAAATACAGAAGGCTTCTTTTTGTACTATATCTCTATCCATAACAAAAGTGTGAAAAATTTAAATACAATTATACTCATAAGGACTAGATGCTCTACTTTGGAGCATACATTCAGTCTTCCTGAGGGCTAATCCACAACAGCATATTATTTACTTCACAATAGACTTAGATTATTACAGTTTTTTTTAAAGGTAACATGACATGAACATTTCATTTTATGAGGTTATTTAACATTAAAATGAGTTCCCCTAGCCTGCCTTTGGTCCCTCAGTGGCTAGAATTTTCGATAAGTGTAAACCAAGCCCTGCGTGTTCTTCTCCGCCTTTGACAAAATTAAGGTTCAATTGTGCTGTTTGAAAATCTCCCCCGAGTGAAGTAGATCGGGGGAAGGTTACCTCCCCTCTCTCTGCTTTGCCCGACCAGATCATCTGGCCCGCCCATGAGAAACTGAGCTACCACCGTGCAAGGGGAGTGCGATATCGGTTTTTCCTGGAGAGCCATCACTGCGAGCAAACAAACGAAGCATAACAGTTGCTCAGTGCTTGGATGTACAAATGCAAGCACACATCTTTTTTTTAGTTCCTTCATCCGAGCCTCTGCACAACCCGTATCTTAATTGTATTTTCACTGCAAATGCGCCGACACAACTTCCCAAAGTGTTGTAGGTCTGTGCCAAACATTTCCTCAACTTGAGCCAACACAAAGCTGGCCTTGCTGAAATTAAATCTCTTTGGTCAAGTTACAAATCTTGGACAAGTAAGTTAACTAACGCTATATCATTTTTTGCTTTACTGTATATGGTTGCCTAGCTTGCTACCCTTAGAATGTGGCTGTAACATTAGCTCTGCAGCTAACAGCTGAGTTACTGTTGCTAACGTAAAGATAAATGGCATCAAGTGTGTGTGTGAATACAAATGCTGTAACGCGAGTGTTGTACACCTCTTTGTTATTTGGATAACCGTTCTGCTGTTGGTGTTATGGCTCGCGATATCCGCCTTTCTCCACATTGAAATGACTGAGTGTGCACCTCTGCAAACCAGGGTGATCAGATGAGAATGGCTAAATTCGAGGCATCTTACAGCAACGGGGGCTACGAGCCATTGCGATACATCCGTTGTAAACATTAGCGCATGTTGCCGCTCCTCTCTCCTTCTCATTAGCATTTAAAGCTACAGACACAGAAACAGCGCGTTCTGAGGAAAGCTGATTGTGGGACTACTTGTAGTGGCTATAATTCTACACCATGGCTGAATTTCGGGAAAGAGACTTCAGATACAGTATTAGGGGACCACTAAGGCCTATATAAAAGCATCCAAAAACAGCATGTCACCTTTAAGTCGCCAAGAAGAATTTCTTTGAAAATGTTGTCACATTTTCAAAACTCTAAACACAATTAGCCCAGCATCAGTCTTTTGGCCATACAAATCACAAATTTCATGTCTTTTTCAGACAATATGCAGTCAGTGAACACATTTCCACAATGCTTACATTTTCTTAACAGACAAGCTGTACCTCCCAACAAAATGATGGATTGTTTGTGTAGTATTTACGAATGTTAACACACAACATGCCACAATAGCAAAAACAATCATACAGTATAAAAACATCTGCTTCTGCAATGATATTAGTTCAACAACAACATATCTCAGCTGAAAAAAATAAAATAAAAGACAATTGAAAAATGGACACACAGCTGATTTATGTTGGGTCAAGTGGGCCAACCACAGCTGATTCCAGTCTAGCTTAGACTCAGTGGCAGGGGTTATTTCCTTTAATTACTATAAAAGAAGGACTTTGAGGAGTGATGTTTTTGGAAACAGAAACAGAAAAATACAAACACTGTAATGTTTGGACGAGGAAGAGCAAGGGGCCCAGGGAGATTCGAGCAGGCCCAGTGAGAGATGGAGGGAGAGGTGCAGAAGCAGTGAGAGACGCAGAAGGAGATTCAGGTGCAGTGAGAGGAGCAAGGCTGGGGATAAGAGCAGGCCCAAGGAGAGGGCAAGGTAGAGGTGTAAGAATGCGTGGTGGTGGCATTCCCAGGGCTGCAAGAACAGTAGTCAGTGATGAACTTCGTACCAATATCATTGACCATGTAATCAACCACTGTCTTTCACTAAGAGAGGCTGGTGAAAGAGTGCAACCCAAGTTGAGGTGGTCAACAGTTGCTTCCATTATACGCATCTTTCAACAAACTAATATTTTGTTCACTGTAAGCATTACTGTAAAACCTTTTCTGTTCTATTACTGTATACTGTGTTTCTACTGTACTTCCTTTAGGAAACAGTAAGAAAAAAAAACATTTTGCTTTTTACTGAAATGTGTTTGAATGTGAACATTATGTTGTATGTGGATATACAGTTCCCAACCAAGAAATTTAGTGTAAAAGGTGGATTGCATGTTTTGCATGCAAATACCTGAAACATTAGCCTGACGTTGTCATACTCATAATTCTAGTCAGAATATGAGTCTGAAAAAACTCTCCGTTGGGCTGTGACTATGGGGTGTGTTTCAACCGAACTCGTGAAACAAATGCCTCTTCGCTCAATTGGATAGACCTACATAGGCCTGTTGCGATAGTCAATATATTGACTTATCGCACGGTATATGGAAATGAGCGCAATAATTTTTGGTGCTGCGATATATTGCTACTGATCATTTTTATAATAATAAATAATGATTATATTACATTTTACATAAGAACGAATGTCACCAACATTTTAGTCGATCCCGCTGCCTCAGTCATCTTGTCTGCTTTCTGTGTCGAAAGCTTAGGCGGGACTAGCGTCTCCACACACAGAGCAGACACCGACAGGTGAAGGCGTGAACTCACTGTGTTATAAAGTGTTTTGTTACGTGACATCTACAGCTAGTTAGGGAGAACAAGTAAAAATTGACTTGGTTTTAAAGAATGTATAATACATTACAGTACAATTCTAGAACTATAATCATTAGCTGTATCACGGGCATGGCATTATCTATAATTCCAGCTATTAATATTTGTGGCAACTTAATCACCAAATGCATCATGGGCACTGTGCACTATATAGCAACAGGAACAAGACTCTTTATAAAGGATGCATGTATTCAAGTTATGTATTGTCCTTATTAAATGTATGTCTTATGAACTTAGAACTGTGCTCAGGCTTAAAACATTGTGTCTCACACAGGGTGTGGGAAACAGGCTGTATTTTGTGTTGTTATCTCTCCATTTCAGAAGCAACCTTGAAACCGGGGTGAGAGAGCACCCGAGCAGGTGGGATGCGTAGGGAAGAACAACTCCCTGATACACGAAAGACCAAGCACAACCCTTTTTTGATATTACTGTTTCAATTGCACTGTATAATATATGCTGGGGCAGGGACAGATAGCCAGTTGGACTTCGTGAACCAACCCAAACTCTGTTGCGGGTAGGGAAGCGTAGACAGCCCCAGAGCTCTGTACTTGTTGATTTCCAACTGCTGCGTTAAAGCTGATATTATCGGACCTCTGCGACTCCAGACCACTCTTTCTAGAACACATATTTGTGTCATTAAATAACATCATTACATATTGTAATAGACACAAACAATCTACATCCTTCAGTTTCAAAGCCGCAATCTTCAGCTCCGGTGTGGGAACATTTTGTCTTCAAGCCGAATGAGATGAGAGCCAATTAACGTGAACGAGCCGGTATGTCAACTTTGTTTAAGTGAAACGAAAAGAGGCAACTGGCTAACCTAACATCTCACCTAGCAATACATAACTTTCTATCTGACCCATTTTTTGAACCTGTGAACAACAACTGCAGCTGGAGCTGGAAAGGAGTCTTCCATACAGTTCTGTTACAGATGCCTTTTCCCGAAAGTGCAAATTTAAACGTGACTGTGTGAAATGGCGCACACTCACGGATAGCCCAACTCGCTATATAGCCAAAGAGATGCAGCCATTAAACAAGGTAAAAAAAAAACAGCATTTACAAATATGCTGCAAACTTTTGACAAACACAGGGCTGCCAACTCTCACGCATTGGCCGTGAGACAGGCATTTCAACCATTTCACACACTCTCACGCCACACCTTGTATATCTCAAGCTGAAAAGGCAACACCAACCAAGTAGCCCTGTTAACGTTGTAAACAATAAGGGATGATGGAGCGAAGCCACATAGATACGCAAACAGCCATGAAAGCTCGCCGAGGGGGGGGGGGTATTGACGTGTGTGCGATAATATCGTTTATCGCAATTAATTTTGGTGCAATATATCGCACAAGAAAAAGTAGTTATCGTGACAGCCCTAGACCTACAACCAATCAGAGCAACGTAATATGTTGTTTGTTGAAAACGAATTCAACCCAAGGGCTCTTTCGTGACGTTGTTGATTACGTTACTGTTGATCATCTGTCCATAATCGTATAAAGACCGCCCTGGCAATTTCATTGGTCCGTCCAGATCCTGGTTTTATGTAGTTGTTCCCAATACGAGACCCTCCAGACCAAATTTTTTTGTGGGCGGGGAGAAGTTGGGCTGGCAGCCAGGCTACTGAAACATAAGTCTATGCAGTTTTTATAATGTCAACAATAGCCAGTATTTTGAAACCTGGTGTACTTTGACTGCATGTACCTTGTGAAGTGAAAACAAGTGTTATTCTTTGACAAAATAATTTCATTTTGAGTCAGATTTCCAGTGTTATGGCAAAGTCAGTGTGTGCAGAGAAACGTGCCAAATTTTTTTGTGGGCGGGGAGAAGTTGGGCTGGCAGCCAGGCTAAGACAACGGAGGCGTATAACGAAGTAGCACTACTCTGGCTCTCATTCGGTGGAAAATCAAGCTGGTTCTTAGATTAGAACCAGCACCAAACCGCATAAGCACCAGCCCAGAACCAGGGGTGCAAAAAGGGGTATGCGCTATATGCGGCGCATAGGGGCGTCGCACCATGGGGGCGCCAAAGCAAAGGTAAAAATTAATACATTTAAAAATATTAAATATTTTTTTGGTATTTTCTATATATAGCTGTTGTTGTGCGTTTCTGCATTTCCTCAATGTTATTTAAGCAATACGCCCCAAGAGGCCGTGGTTTACGCTGATTTTAGTACAGGTATGGGGAGTTGTTAGGCTCGACGCGAAGCGGAGTGCCGAAAACCCCCTTACCTGTTCTAAAATCAGTGCGTGTCCACTGCAGCGACGCGATGCTAGCGACAACATGTTTTCCATTCATTTTCTATGGAGCCAGGCGAATCGCTTGCGTGGTGCATTGTGAGTAGCGACGCGACAGAGTTGAGATTTTCTAAACTTTATGCAAATGAGTGATTTTTGCTAGCGATGGCCAATCTGAGTGTTTTCTTGTTTCTCGTAATGTAGCAACCATGGTAAACATTTCTAGCTTTCTCGGTTTCAAGGTGGAGGAGAAACTAATCGTTTGTGTGGCTGCTTACCCAGTCCTGTACGATACAGATACGATACATAGCTGTATTTTTACAGAGATGTTAATAATAAAAAAAACGATGCATGGCGCAAGGTTGCCGAAGTTGTTGGTGCTTGTACTTTCTAATTCAGTCTTGTGACATTACGTAACTTCGTTCTGTAGTAACTAACTAGCTAGCTAGCCCGGCTGGAACTCACTATTGTATCGACAGATTAGCAGACTGAGGAATATAGTAAAACGTTTTTTACACATGTCAACGTGTATGTCTATTAAGCAGTTTTGTATTTTGTATACAAGTTGTATTTTGATCGATGTTGCAACTACATAAACCCAAGTCTGCACACTTGGCCATGACAACTACAACAGTGATTTTAGAGAACTACATTCTACATTCATCCGTATGAAACTCCCCTGAGCGAGGTGAACTGTGGGAAGGCGAGCAATGGCAAGCGATTCGCGTCGCTGCAGTGGACACGCACTGTTACAACCATCACCTGCACCTGACTGTGGTGCATGCAATGCAAGCCGAGTCACGTGCTAAAACGTTCTTTGACTTGTCAGGAGCACTGCATTCTTTTTTTCATCGCCATTACATCGCAAATCATTTCAATGCACCCTCTGTAAAGAGACTTCTAGAAATCAGGTGTCATCATGATGTAACTAAGTGTGTTGTTGACAATCAGCAGTCCATACTGGATGTTCTTTTGGAGGTCTCAGATGACACTGCAGCTGGAATGGACATTTGCACCGAAGCATCAGGGCTACTTGTACAGCTGAGGAGACACAATTTCTTTGAAATTGGTGCATTCTTAAGCTGCTTGCACACTGCTCAGACAATTCCCAACTAGCCCCAACATTCTAAGTTAGCAGTAGTTGGTTGTCTTTAGAATGTTCAGAAAACCAACTGCCAGTTCCACACTGCCCAGACTGTATCCAATTGTAAACAACTAGATACTTTTGTTGCCTATTTTTTTTAAAGACAAGTTAACAGGTTGCCTTGTTTGACATGGACGAAGTAGAGGGATTAATCACTGTTGTTAAAGTAGTCATGGTCTACCTGGCTTTCAAAGCTGTTGGGCGTGTACAGGAGAGACAGCGATCAAGACGAGCCAGGAGGAGACTGTGGAGTAAACCGTGGCTAATGCAACGTGAAAAACAGGGAGCATATCCTAATTTATGCAAAGAGCTAAACTCAGAAGATGCCCCAGCTTTTGCAAACTTTGCCCGTTTTGCGCCTCCAGCTTTTAAGCATCTACTGACAATGGTTACTCCACTCATTGCTAGAAAAAATACAAATTTCAGAGGCTGCATTTCTCCTGGTGAACGCCTTATGGTTACTTTAAGATTCTTGGCAACAGGTGAGGGGCTACAATGTGTCAATATAGGCTAATTTATTTGTACAAATTACAATACACTTTAAATAGGAAAAAATTAATGCCTAACATGGCTTTGTTTTACAAGGTGAAACCTTCCAGAGCCTTTCATACCAATTTCGTGTTGGTTGCTCAACAATTCGTTTGTTTGTCCCTGAAACCTGTGTGGCCATCTATCAAGTTCTCTGTGAAAAATATGTCAAGGTAAGCATTAACAATTTCTCATATTATTATCTCATATACGAAGTCTGATTACAGCTCATTCATTTGAATCAGGTGTGTTGGAAGAGTGAAACAACTACAAAATGCATAGCAGTTGGTCACCAGGACCAGGGTTCAGAAACACTGGCTTACAGGCACCGATCAGCAAAATATGTAATCAAAATAATGTAAATGATGCATAAACACACAAAGCCATGAAAATATACTTGACAGTGTCAGTTTAATAAACAGAAAAAGGTTATGAATAAATATATTAATATATGAATGGTAGCCTACATTGATAGAGTAAGCAGATATTATTGCAAGAAGAAAGGATTAATTAAATGCATAAGGGTTGACAAATGGTTTTGAGGGCTTGGCACATTTGAGATGAGCTGACCTATTTGAGCTTGTACATATCTAAAATAACGTGGATCGGACTCTTGAATGGCTCTAAATTCATGCTCTAAATATTGACAGTATGCTTTTATGTTGTCAGAACGTTTGGCAACTGCACTCCCAGTAAGTGTGTGCAGAGTAGCATTAACCATCTCCAGCACTTGGATATCTTTATCTTGCGCTTGTGTGTCTGGGGACTTCCTCTTGCGCATAATCAATGGCGGTGTCTTGTCACATGAGGCTGGTTCCTCCTTTCCCCTGTTAGTCATATCATCACTGTTGGCAGAATCGTTAGAACGGTTGTCCTCTTCATTCTCATTTTCTGTTTCTGTGCTAGATGAAGTGTCCTGTTAAAAAAATATTAATGTTAATATACTTTTTCCATTTAGTGCCCAAACACAACATCTGAATGGCTGGAGGTTGCTGGTGGGTTCCAGAAAAAGTGGCAGTTCCTCCACTGTCTGGGTGCTTTGGATGGAAAACGTGGCAATTCGACCCCCACCAAATAGTGGCTCAGTTTTTTATAATTACAAGCAATTTAATTTGATAGTACTCATGGCCCTGGTCGACAGCAACTATAAATTTATATATGTGGACATTGGATGCAATGGCAGAGTGTCATACGGAGGAGTGTTCAGGGGATGCACACTTCAAGAGTCCCTGGAGCGGCAAACAGCCAACATCCCCCTACCTGCTCCTCTGCTTGAATCAGAAAAGGAGTTACCATACTACATGGTAGCAGACGAAGCATTCCCCCTGAAACCATACATCATGAAGCCATACACTAGGAGAGGTCTTTCTACAAAACAGAGTCTTCAATTACAGACTGTCAAGAGCACGTACGGTGGTAGAAAATGCCTTTGGCATACTGTCCAACAGGTGGCGTGTACTACTGTCACCCATCAACCAACGACCAGATGTGGTGGAAAATATGGTCCTTGCCTGCTGTGCCATGCACAACTTCCTCAGAGAGGAATACAGTGCAGTATATTATGGACCAGAAACAAAGTCTTCTTTGCAGCAGGCTGTTCTGTCTGGGTCTACCAATCCTACTCAACAGGCTAAGATCACTAGGGAAGTCCTAACTGAGTATTTTAACTCAGATAATGGTGTTGTTGCATGGCAGTGGGACAGTATCTAGATATGTCCAGATGATCTTAGCCTGTTGAGTAGGTTTGGTAGATATAATTGCATATGTAAAATAAATAAACTCACGTTTTGATGGATGTTTGATTTCGACTGCCTTTTTTTCATGTGGATCTCAAGTAACTTCAGTTTCAGCAAGATCCAGGACTGGCGTGCTGTGACAAAGCCATCACTGCCTGATGGCTTTGCCTTAAGGTATCGACTGCATTGAGTCTTCATGGTCTCCATCTTTGCTTTTGCCATTGTCTCTGTAAAACAAGCAAGAGATCCAGCCACCATTAGTAAACGTTAAAAAATTACATGTTTACAATTGTAGATAATATGACAGAAGATAATGTCTTTTTTCTTTACTTTCTATCAGGTTAGTAGCTAGTATATCAAATATAGCCAGGTACATAGCTACATTTTGACCATTAAATATTCAACTGAAGTTCCAAGTAGCCTGGGTGTGAATGTTACAAATAACCATCTGGGATCGGATACAGTTTAGACTAGGCCGAGCTACACCTCACAGAGCCCCCCGTCCCGTCCCGTGACTAAAATAAACTTAATGACATATTAATTGAGACATTCGTAACGCTAATTAAATCGTAAACTGTTTTTACAATACAATGTTGTTAGCCCTAGCCAGCTAAGACAACAGGTTACTTTAGATGACTTTAGCTACTCACCAGAGGTCCCCAGTTTCTCCGCGATGTATTTCACAGCGTCGATCTTGCTGTCGCGGTTGGAAAATGCCTGTGAGCTAATATTATACAGTTGGGGTTTTTCTTCCCACAACTCAATCAAGCGTTCTTCTCGTTCCTGTGTCCAAAACCCAGCCATTTTAAATATAAAATATTTGACCAAACGAACAGTATCAGTAATAGACTGTAGTTGGCTCTACAGTTTTTTACATCAAAGAAAATTGTGCACGCTGACGTTGCGCACGCGAATATGGGCTAGTTGTCAAGGGAATATACTCTCAGAATGTTGCAGTTAGTTGGAAAACAGCGCACACTGGTCAGACTTTCCACGACTCCACCAGACCCGACTGGACATGTCAAACTCCATCCGACCAACACCAACTAACACCGACTAACCCAGACTGACGGCGCACACTGATCCGACAGTTGGCGTTGGTTGGAGTTGGTCGGCGTTTGTCGGGGCAGTGTGCAAGCGGCTTTAGTCAAGGTTCTTGGTGCCTTGAAGCCAGCAAATGCCATTCTGCAGTCTCATTCCGTTGACCTTTGCAGTGCTGGGGATGTTATCAGTGCCTCTTTGCAGGCATTGAAAGATGCGTGCAGACAGTACATGGGATCAAACAAACAAAACTGATCCAACCCCTGAAAGAAAGAGACAGAGAACAATGAGCAAGCAACTTGGGGATTGTGTTGTTCTGTCCACTATTGGTCAGGGTGATCACTCAGAGATGCCAACTCAATCTCTGAAAAGAGCATTGCATACCATTCTTGACACGGCCATTGCTGAAATTGAGAACCTGATAAAGGCAGTGAATTGCCTTCTCCCTCAGTCAAGATCTTTCCTGGACTTGACCGTTCTGAGCCCTCTGCAGCAGCTTGCAGGTGCAAAATGTGATGCTGTGAAGAATGACATTTTTGTAGCCAGGCCTATGTTAAACAAGAAATTCACAGGTGTTGCACAGGTGGACCTCTCTAATATGTGCAAAGTGCTCAGTGACTACAAAGAAGCATTTTCTGAGCTGCATTCACTATTCATCACAGCACAGATCATCAGTGTATCCTCAGCAGCTTGTGAAAGCTCCTTCTCCACACTCTTTCGTGTCTTGATACCATTTCGCCGCACTATGCTACATGACGGAAAAAATAATTTGGTTATTTTGGATCATGAGAAGATGATAACAAAAAATGTAGACATGGATGAGTTTGTTAGAGTTTTTGCAAAAAATAGAAAACTGATGCTGTAATCGGGTAGGGAAATCAAATGTGAGGGGGGTGGGGGTGGATTGTACATAAAAGCAAAGAATGACTCAAAGTTATGGTTGAAATATGACAAAAAACCTTATTTTAAGGGTGGAGGTAAGGATAACATAAGGCAAGAGGGTTCTTGCCTTATGTTTCCTCACAGTGAATTAAAAATCAGTATCTCTCTAATCACAATGCAGAGCAGACTAGATCGAAAAATCATCATGGCCCAAATTTGTCCCAAAACTGGCTTACCATTTTAAAATGACTGAATTCAATTGGATTGCCTGCCAACCGAATTTAAACTAAATAACGAATATTTAAATTGTTTTATGGCCTCATTGCTTAATTTCTTATTTGGTAGCTTGCTAGCTTGCTTATCAACCAAACCAAATTGTATTAAATATTGTATAGCCCTTTTTACAAGCAATGTCACAGAGGGCTTAGGCTACAAGGGCCCCTCGACCAACCTAAACCCTTAAGGAAGACAAGGAAAAACTCAAAAGAAAGTGAGGAAAAAATGGAAGAACCTTTGGGAGGAGGGTGGGTGATGCGACTAGGGTTGCTAACTTCCTCAACCCCAAATGCGGGACACTCCCCCCCCCTCCCCTGCTAGTGTATGCAAATTCTGTGCCTGATGTGATGCTAGTTAGGGACAACTAGTCCCTACAACTAGTCCTAGTTGACTGTTGTCAACTAGTTACCGTAGACACTACCCGACACTGTAGGCTACTCATCACGTACTTGGAGTTGTCTCTATGCAATAGCCATATTAACCACAATATCACAGACTCTTATGACACCACATATTGCGAAGTAATACTTAGATCATCGCTGCATGATATAGAAACGTGGGCACAAACATGATCCTACTTCTGATAATCATGGCAAGGTAACCCTAACAGGTAACCAGCTGTTTTGGATGAACCCCAAACCAAAAACCCCAAAAGATATGTGGTGAAATTAAGAGTCTGTGATATCGTGGTTAATATGGCTATTGCCTAGAGACAACTCCAAATACGTGATGAGTAGCCTACATTTGGGTAGTGTCTACGGTAACTAGTTGATTCAGAAGAACCAAAACAACATGTTGCCTGAAGGCCAACGGACTTAAAAAATTAGTGACTGAAACTTTCATGCGCCTCAGTAGCTCGCGGTGTAATGCAACGGTTAATAGCAATGCATCTTCTTTTGCTCGTGGGATCGAATCCCACTCGAATCATTTATTTTCTTAGCTTCCATTTATTATGGTGTGAATGGCTGTAATGTAGTGCTCACTACATTTGTTCAGAATATACAATTATTAAATGAATTGATTTCAAAAGATATAGCGAACAAACACTCAGCCATCGGCTACACAAATCGCATAGGAAATGAATGTTTCCATGTTGTGTTATGCGTATTTTGATCGTATTATCTGGGTTAGCAGCAACGTTCTTAGTATGAATTTTTAATATGTGGTGTCAGAAGGAGCTTTGATGTTGTGGTAAATACGCCTATAGCCTCCAAACAACCCCAAATACATGATTAGTAGCCTACATTCGGGTAGTGTCTATGGGAACCAGTTGATTCAGAAGAAGCCAAATCAAAATGTTACCTGAAGGCCAATGTAGTTAACAAATGCGTAACCAGTTGGCTAACCTGTCAGAGCTGCAATAGCTTGCGGTATAAATCAATGGACTTCTGTGTGTACGTCTTTTTGCTCTAGTGCGATCGAATCCCACTTCATGCGAGCCTGCAAATGTTTAAATGAATGGTAGTCTAATGTAGTGCGCACGTAGCCCATAGGCATACTTTCATATTTGCCGCAGCAAATATCTGGTGATAGAGGCAGACTGATAGGTGCACGCACAGCTGGGGAACCAGTTAAATTGGAAACCAGTTGGGACGTAACACCGGTCGTTATCGGGGAAATAAGCCCCTTCATGGCGAAACAAAACTGGCGAAAACTCCGCTTTGCGTCGTGCCTAACAACTCCCCTTACCTGTTCTAAAATCAGCGCAAACCACGGCCTCTTGGGACTTATTGCTTAATTATCCCTTACAAAAGAAACGTTCTAATTTCCTGCGCTTTCAAACAATCAGTGTAGTGTGGATAGCAGAGGTGTCAAGTAACGAAGTAAAAATACTTTGTTACCTTACTTAAGTAGAAATTTGGGGCATCTATACTTTACTGAAGTAATTATTTTTCAGACGACTTTCTACTTCTACTCCTTACATTTTCACGCAATTATCTGTACGTTCTACTCCTTACATTTTAAAAATAGGCTCGTTACTCCAATTTAAATTTGGCTTGTTTTCATTCCGGCTTGTCCTTAAAAACACACACAAAGAAAAATTATCCAGAAAAAAATCGCGCCATCCAGATACAGTGACTTTGATTGTGATTGGATGAGAAGTATAAACATACCATTCCGACACCCTCATTGGTTTATATGTGATGTATCACCTGCACATGACACAAATCACGTCAAACTCCAGCAAGGAAATAGCAAACGTAACGTATGAAGATGTCTGTGGCAGAGACTCAAGAGAACTTGAGCAAAATGTCCTAACCAAGCACCACAGAGGAGGTTGGTAGCTAGGAAGATTAGCCAACCCTTCTACATCCCTGGCCGTACCTGGAAGAAAGTTTCGTCATGTTAGATGCAAAAACAACTCCTTTCGAATGCGCTGCAAGCTCTGCGCACCCAAGTAGGCTACCATGAGCTAATGGCTTTCACAAACTCGCCATCTAATTTGAATAAAGGCTATTGATAACATGCCTCTGAAGTTTGACTTTTTGCACCATTACAATACTTATAGGCAACTAGTTAGTCATATCTTCCGCTCCATGAAACACATGTTAATACTAAGTAGCAGGCTACACATATATGGTAGGCTACTAAAATGCGTTCATTTTCAATGGGCATAAACAGGTGCAGCCCACATTTTTCAACGAGTCAAGTCATTATGGATATGTCATTATGGATATGGGGGGAGGTGGATTATAGACCCCTGTGCCTAAGCTTTTGTCCTTAATGGAATTTTTTCTCCGTACATTACTACTTTTACTTTTATACTTTAAGTAGTTTTGAAACCAGTACTTTTATACTTTTACTTGAATAAAAAGCTTGAACTGATACTTCAACTTCTACAGAAGTATTTTTAAACCCTAGTATCTATACTTCTACTTGAGTAATAAATGTGAATACTTTTGACACCTCTGGTGGATAGCAACGGCAGCTAGCTTGCCTCTAGCAAACTGCTTTTGAATTAGCCATGTCCCCCTAAATTAATATCGAACTTGTTTACGTTTTGGGAGGCTTATTTTCAGTTAGCAGACGGTACTATTTGAATCGCAATTCCATCTGAAATCCCGCCAGTGACAACGTTATTACAGTAGCTTGTTTAAAAGGGGGTTCCTTGTTTCAAAGGGTGTTTTCATTATGCAATATGAGTAGGCTAAATGCTTGAACATCTCACAAGAAGGGAAAACGGACCCACCTGCATCTGAAGCAAGCAAGCACACCCTACAATTTCCCCAGAAATTGTACCCTCTCTAGTTAAGGAACGTTCTTGCTCAAACAGTCAGTGATGAGCCGACGTTGAGCCGACGTATCTGCGACGTTTGAAATAGAGCACAGAGATTAGAATAAATCATTTGCTGACGCTTATTTTGATTTTAGTATGTGTTCCGATGACACATTTTATTAGTATATACCTATTTATTTACCGTAAGCTTTCACATCTTACCATAAAAAAGCAACCAAGATCTTCTGTCCATCTCGTAATAGCCTCGTTTTGGTTTAAATTGTAGATGCACGTGAATATAGCGAAAGTTGGATGTGACCATAAGGGAACTATATGGGGACGTTATTTAAAAGTCTCAAATGTCATATTTGTAATGATTGCGGTGTGACCACAAAATAACGAACATGGAACGTCTCCAAAAAGTTATACAGGAAACTTTCAAAAAAGTATGTTCAGAACCAAATGAGACCATTTTATAAACGTCCCCGTTCTGTAAAGGTTCAGGACGGTCGTCACATTTAGATAACGTTTAGGGAACGTTATGCAAAGTTCCAATAACGTCCCCTCTTACGTGGGTACCGCAGAATACATAATCAGGCGGACTTAATGTATCCCCTCCCACCTCTTTATGGGAAACTCCCACTTTCCCTTTGACCCTCCCGTGAATGCATGACACAAAAAGCGCAATTTTCAGTTCCCGCGATAGGCAGTCTGCGCTTTTCCTTGAGTGTGGCATGTTTCTTCGCCATACTTTTGCGCGCAAATTGCGAAACAAATACGCCTGAAATGGGCGCAAAAGTGTTAGTACATGAGGCCCTCAGTGTTACAAATGTGCCACAAAAAAGAAAGTAAATTCTGATTCTAACATCTTCCAAAAGACAGAAACTATGGATGTTGACTAAAAGCCACAAGAAATGACCAAATCTAATGTGGAAAACAGCGACAAAGCGCCACTGGGTCTACATCTGTATCCACCCTATATACCCTTGGTAAAGTTTCATATTTGACACAATGGGGGGCCTGAGTACTGTGGTGATAAATCCTTGTGGTCATGTCTTTGTTTTCCCAAAGTCACTAAGCACAGCCCACTTGTTATTTGCTGTGCTTTGTTCAGGCCAAAACATTGCATGCTTTTGCGGATTTGGATCAATAGGTAAGTCAATTGTGCCTGTCAGCAAGAAAATACAATTTGCCATGTCAGCTGTCTTGGCATTGCTCCAGGAAATGGTTGACCTTGCGACCCTGGCTCCGCAGGAGGCCGGCTGTCAAGCAGTGGGTGTGCTGTCCAGCGAGGGGATATAAACCCCACTCAGACCCCATAAGAGTCAGTCCAGTAGGCTCTGAAGACTGTTAGACCTTCTACAGTGAACGAATCCTCGCTACGGTAATACCTTTTACAGCTAAAGTGTTTTTCAAGAAAATTAGAGAGTTGGTATCTGCAGTGTAAAAGTTTTCAAATTTGCTTGGACCTCTGTAATTGAACCTACTGCTGCACTGTCGCACACAACACCTGTGTCACACTTTTATCTATAACACTATGGTCTTTTTTTTATAGATGAACATCTGGCAGCTGCCCGTCTTTCTGGTCCTAACATCTAATGTGTCCCCATTCCAGTTTGGTGAGCTCTTTCAGTATGTGGACAGCCATCAACAGGAATATGTAGAGGTAAGTTAAGAAAGTTATGTTTTCTATTGTCAGTCTCTGAATGTAACTCCTGTAATACATAGTATGCGTGTGTGGACATGTTCAAGCATCTGTTTGTGCTAATATATGCGTATGTTACATGTGCATCCTCTTGCATGTGCATCAGACCCTGAGGGACTGGGTTGCGGTAGAGAGTGACTCCAGTGACGTGTTGAAGAGGTCAGACCTACATCAGATGATGGACATGACTGCTGAGAAGCTAAGGGCCATGGGAGGGGAGGTGGAACTGGTGGATATTGGAGAACAGGAGGTGAGACGTGTCATTGTTGTGCAAGTCTACCAGCCTATTACTCTTACTTGATCTATGTTTATCTTGTTTTGAGCAAACAATGTAAAGCAACATACTGAGCTTAGTCTTGGAATTCCTCCAAAATCATTACAAAATATAGTAGGCCTACCACAGGGAGAGTGGTTTACACAGAATGTGAAGTTCATATTCTGTATACGAGTCTAGTGCCGCAATTGATGTTGTTGTTTGAATAAGTATTTCAACTTAAAACTAGTGTACAATTTCTGGGGATATGGTGAGGTTTGCTTGTGTCGGTTGCAAATGGGTCCGTTTTTTTCAGACATTTGACAACTGATATTTCTGTATATTTTACATAAAAATGCATACTTATTATTTATGAATAATGCATAGATTTAAAAGCACACATTTGTTGCGGCTCATTTACACTTCAAAATACTAAGGGCCTCATTTACTAACATTGCAACCGCAGCTTAATCTGCGCCTTTGCCCAACCGCAAATAGCGCAGGGTGTATTTCCGCATTTTGCGTGGTATTTATAAAACCAGATCCCCGTCGGGCAATCAGCGCCTTACTACGCCCTTTAGTGTTACTTAGCACTCCTTTAAAAGACGGGAGAAATCGCCTGCATGTTACTGCCACCATGGGTGATTCGAGGAAAAGAAAAAGAAGGTTCAGTGTACAGGAGATACAAATATTGGTTCACAAAGTTACAGCTAACATTAACATGTTACAAGGGAAAAAATACACCTCTCCTCCCATCTCTTAGCGGCACACACCCACTTTCCCTTATACACTCCCAGCGTCGGTAATCTGCGTTTTTACTCAAATGCGCTGCCTTTGTAACAGGGGTGCAGATAGAATTTTTTAACTGGGGGGGACCAAGCTGTCATCAAATTATTCCAACTCAATTAGTTATTTTGTGTAATATATATGTATATATACTGAAGCTGCAATACACATTAGTATGTCAATCACGTTCCAAAACTTCATGCCCTCTGCAAATGTTTTATTTAAATATGTGCTGATCTAAGCAGGATGTAAATTATTACAAATATAACAATGTGTATGAACACATAAGTATAAACAGATTTACATAAATAAAAATAAGTATAGCCTACATACCATGAAATGTGAAATACAATTTAAAATTTAAATTACATATTGGGAATTCTCTTAGCAAGTATGACTTTTCATTGTACATTTTACCAATAATAAACAAAATTGATTAAAAAAAAATAAAGAATTCCCTCTGCTGCCAAACAAATCTACTCTCTAGAAGCAGACTCAATAGGTCCCAAAAACATCTCTCCTCCTTTCACTTCCCTGAAGATATTGCTGGGCAATATCTTGTCTGTCCAGTTTGTCAAGTAGGCTACGTCTTGGTGAATATGGCACACAGCAATGCCATTGAGCCTTTTTTGTGTCATGGTTGATCTCAACAATTTTTTCAACCTGCGTAACGCACTGAAACTGCTCTCTGCCTCCGCAGATGATATGGGCACCACCATCAGAAACCTTACTAGTGCATCTACCTGCTAATACATGCTAACAACGTTACACACGCTAATACACACTAACAACGATACACACGCTAATACATTGCTAACATCGCCTTTTTTGCACAGTTATTAACTGATGCTTGTGCCCTTACGTAGGGAGAGTGGTGGGGACGAATCGGGGTCACTAGGAATCTGGGGGGGGACATGTCCCCCTCGTCCCCAGTGCCATCTGCGCGCATGCTTTGTAAATACGGTTGTATGTCTTTACCCGTTGTATGTCTTTTAAATGAGGCCCTAAGAGTGAAGTGTAGAATGAAACCATTATCTTTTCATTTTCCCTGCAAGAATATTGCGGCTATATTGCAGTCTCATACAGGGCCGGCCCTAGCACATTTGGCCGTTTAGGCGAGCTTCCCCCCCCCCCAAAAAAAAAAATGTCAGGTGTGAAACCATCTTGAAAGACATAAAGGGAAGTTTATATCATACAGATTTGAAACTTAGGGGTGCGTTCACACCTGACGTGTTTGGTCAGTTTCAATTGGACCGTGGTTCGTTTTCTCTGAAAGTCCGGTTAGTTTGGAGAGGTGAGAACACGCATTCAAAGTCTGGTGGGGACCAAACAACCAAACCATGGTCCCCCTAAAAAGACGGGACCCAGTCCGGTTCTAAGTGAACCATGGTTCAGTTTGCTTTAGGTGTGAGGGGTGAACCTAATCGTACTTAATTTTGACCTATTCCAGGAAGCAAACCAAAATTAATGCATTGTGGGTTGAAAAAGATGTTGACACTTGGCAGAGACAGCCGTGCCACTCATTAGCAAAACTAGTTATGGGAAAACGTGGGGGAATGATGAAGTGAAAGCTCTGCTGCAAATATAAGCTGATGATCATATAGACCAATTATCACCATACGTCACACGATTGTCAAGCAGGCTCAACTGCGCATGACGGTTGCAAAAGACGAACTGCTCCCCGGGTCTATTACACTTGGAGTGTCGATCAGGTCATCATATATCTCTGGCCACTGGATGGCAGGGCTTGACATTAACTTTTTGAGGCACTTGTCCTTTGGACGAGTACATTTACGTTTCACTTGCCTATGCACAAAAGTCACTTGACCCCGATACCTTTAAATAGCCTGACCAACTGATCGGGCAAAACTAGCCTGGCTAACGGAGGTCGCTTGACATTAACTTTTTGAGGCACTTGTCCTTTGGATAGCCTGACCAACTGATCAGGCAAAACTAGCCTGGCTAACGGAGGTCGCTTTCAACCGGGAAGGGGGGGGGGGGGTGGTATACGTCCACTGCAAACACGTATCATATTCTCATGTAGGTTAGTGCATGACAAGTGCACCAGCAGATACTATTTCAAACGAAATTCCTGCATTAAAATAATGTATCATGAGTTTGTATGATCTGGTCATGTATTATCACACTAGCATTTAATTATCACGTTAAACAATTACACTGCACTAAACTGTAAGTGTAAATGTACAGTGAAAATAACAAAACCAGTCAGTATGATGACTTGAGCGAATATCATTCACGTCTTACTAAAACAGCGGCCACGCGAAAGGGAATAAGGAAACTGTTTCCTAAAAAATACAATGCGGGTCACGTGAAAAAAGGATCCAAAGACTCGTAGAAAGACCGAGTCGGGAAATGAACGAATCGTTCGTTTCCTCTAGCTACAGAGCCTATGCAGGTCACGTGAAAAATGATCCAAAGACTCGTAGAAAGACCGAGTCGGGAAATGAACGAATCGTTCGTTTCCTCTAGCTACAGAGCCTATGCAGGTCACGTGAAAAATGATCCAAAGACTCGTAGAAAGACCGAGTCAGGAAATGATCGTTCATTTCCTCTAGCTACAGAGCAGAGAATGTCTAATATAGAGAGATCTGCCACTCTCGGGAAACTTCCGGGTTCTGAACTGATTGAAATTCCATGTGAGGGCGCTAACGAGCGAGTGCAGAATGAATGGAGGTCTATGGAGCGGTACCCCTCAAAATCCACTTTTCTTAGGATATAATTTTTTGTCCAGTAATTTGAATTCTGAATTCGAAAGGGGAGGCCAAAAAAATACACACTGCCGGGTTTTAGATTTTTTGAAAGTCGCCTTTCTGTTCTAAAAAGCTTTTGAAAATGTCATTGACGTCATACACATCGTACGACCAGAGCTACTGCTTGAGGGCAAGCTCTGGTCACTATCTTTTTTCTCTCAGGGCATCGACAACACAGCTGACAGGTTAGGCTCTCCCTGTCAATACACATGCTTGTAAGAGTTTTGGCTTGCTAATGTGGTTGCTAATGTTGCTAATGCTCCGACATTCTGATTCCGCTTCGGATGCCATCAAGCGGGAGCTCTAGTCGTATCAGTCCTTTACTAACCAATCAGCATTCAGTAGCAGAATGCTAGCGTGTTATGGGCAACAACGACTCACCATGTAAGAAATCAAAAGGATATAAGTACTCGTTCATTCAATTTTCGACCTATAATCCATGTTGAACATGCACAAACTAAAATCAAATCAGATATTTTTCAACGACAATCAGGCGAAAGAGACAAATTTAGCCGTTTAGCTCCATAGACTCCCATTCAACATACACTCGTTCGCGATCACCCCCAGTGGAACTCTGGTGGAACTGCAGCCAAGTTCGGTACAATGGGGCTTAATAGGGAGTGGCAAGGATCTCCTTAAACAGGCTCTGTACAGAGCCTATGCAGGTCACGTGAAAAATGATCCAAAGACTTGTAGAAAAACTCAGTCGGGAAATGAATGAATCACTCGTTGAGAGGACTCGTTACTCTCGAGTCCTTATAAGGATTCGTTCGTTCACGAACAACACATCACTACTAATGAGGAGCATGCGCCATTACAACAACAGCAGAACGGCTATCCAAATAACAATGAAGGGTACAACACTCGCATTACAGTGTGTATTCACACACACATTTTTCAGACTTTAAATCGCTAATTAATCGTTAACTGGGCTGTTAGCTGCTAGCTGCAGAGCTGATGTTACAGCCACATTTGAAGGGTAACAAGCAAGGTAAACATATACAGTAATGCAACACAATTATATAGAGTTAGTTGACTTACTTGTCCGAGGTTTGTAGCTGGACCCAAGAGAGTTGGTACTGATCCAGTCTTCAATTGCAGACGGCCAGCAAAGCCAGCTTTGTATTGTCCGAGTTGTGGAAACAGTTGTCGCTGAAATGTTTGGCGCAGACATGCAAAACTTTGGGAAGTTGTGTCGGCGCATTTCCAGCGAAAATAAAATTGAGATAGTGGTTGTACAGATTTACGTCACTAGGGGGAGATTTTCAAACAGAGCAATTGAGCCTTCATTTTGTCAAAGGCGGAGAAGAACACGCAGGGCTTGGTTTACACTTATCAAAAATTCTAGCCACTTGGGGACCAAAGGTAGGCTAGGGGAACTCATTAATGTTAAATAACCTCATAAAATGAAGTTTTCATGTCATGTCTCCTTTAAATCTAACTATTTGTATGATCCATGTGGTCCTTTTGCCGTTTTAAATGCTATCCTTTCCCGGTTTTCTGCAACCACATTGCGCCGCATTCCGAATGTTTACAAACAAATAATTGGTATATTACAGAGATACTTGTGGAAACACATCATAATAGCGAGGTATTTAAATTATTTAGTGATATACTGAAAGAAATAAGCCATAAAATAAATTATATGGCAACGACTGTACGAGCGCTCTGATTGGCTAATGGGTAGTCGTGCCAGCCGCGTATGGACCTCATTGCCGGTCCGCGGTCTGATACGGATTATTATTACACGGCTGTTCTTAACGCTGGAGAAAGCTCCATTTACTTGAATGTTTCAACGTTCTGCGGTCAATTATTTTCTGATAACCAGGGGTGAAAGTAGTTTTTATTTCTTGGTGGTACTATGATACAGGTGTAATGCGCGCGCCGAAATTTCACTTGGCCTAATTATTTATTATTTATTTATTTGTTTATTTACTGTATAATAGTCTACTTATCAAGAATTCACTAGGACTTCTTATAACTCTAGTATCACTTTTTAACCCACCTGTATCTGTTTTTGATGAGGGTCAGGCAGTCAGGTACAGCACATGCGAGTGCCCAATCGGCAGAGACAAGTGCCATCATATGGCAGCTTTGTTGATTTGGGCAGAAAAAAATGTGTCCCGCAGCCCGCTCCCGCTAGAATGACAGTTGAATGTCAATTGTTTTTTTAAACTCCGATCTATTTAAACAACACGG
Source organism: Hypomesus nipponensis (assembly GCF_054491055.1). Taxonomy (NCBI): domain Eukaryota; kingdom Metazoa; phylum Chordata; class Actinopteri; order Osmeriformes; family Osmeridae; genus Hypomesus; species Hypomesus nipponensis. The sequence goes on along the minus strand of NC_140362.1, from coordinate 6,591,834 downwards.
GACATAGTTTTAACATGCCGCAGTGCTAAGTCTCTGTCTAACGGACTAACATAAACATAGGCTATTTTTGCTAACTTACCTGCTGCAAAATTACAACAAGACAAGTAGAGCTATTTTATCCAGTGTAATTTATCACTTACCGCTATCTTGTTTTTTATTATCCTCCTCTTACTTTCTCTTCTTCCTTTTTTGGCTTCCTGAAGCATAATTCCGCTTCATGATGACTGCCGACCCTATTGAATTCTTGATAAGTAGACTATTATACAGTAAATACATTAATAAATAATTAGGCTAAGTGAAATTTTCGGCGCGCGCATTACACCTGTATCATAGTACCACCAAGAAATAAAAACTACTTTCACCTCTGTGTATAACAGACCGCTGTCAAGGTAAGTGGCCTTTTTGCAGCTGATTCACGTCTTTCGTAGCACTCCGCAAGTAGTGTGGTAACTTTTCAACCCCAGCGTACCCGTTGCTTAGCGACATCAGCTGATTTGAAGCCCAAAGAATGTTCAACATCTATGAAGTTCAACGTCTTTGGCAAACTATTTCTCTGCTGATCAACACTACGAATGGTAACAAATAAATTGTAAAAAGACACACTGTGTTAAGTAATTTTGTTGGCAAGTAGCCGTGTAATAAGCGGGATAATGTATAGAACGCCAATGTCATTATCGGGAAAATGACGGGAAAATATCGGTCATTATTGGGAAAATAAGCCCCTTCAGAGCGAAGCTTTGCTGTTCGCCCTGTTGGGGCTTATTTTTCCGATAATGACCGGCGTTCTATACATTATCCCTGACTTATTGCCCTCCTCTGACGTCATCTTCAAAATGAGTGATATCGAGGAGTCAGCTGAGCTTTACTATCTAGACCAGTGTTTCCCAAACTTTTTTTCTGGGGACCCATATTTTAAAAGTCACAAGCCTTCGCGACCCAAGCCAATAGAGATTATTCGTAAATCACAAAATAAAGGTGTATTTTACCGTTATTGCACAATAATGAGGATATTTTACTGTTATTTCATTGTTATTTCAGAAATTGTATGCCTACTGCCATTGTTAATAAGCTATCTCAGACTGAGTGATCACTTCTCTCTGAACAATTTAACCAGCAATGTTTAAAGAAGGTATCCAATAAGTACAAACATATCAATAACAATAAAAACATATAGCCCATGTATTCTTATTTTCAACATTCAATTGGCCCTACTGAGGACAGGATATTCTGACGAAATGCTTATCCAGAACGATAAGGTCACAGATCCATAGCGTCAGTGCGATCGCAGCTGGGCTGCAACAACTCGGTTTCTTCTGTAGGACTAAGCGTCAACTCAAGTTAAGCCTGAGGACTCTCAAATTCGAAGGGATTTTGCATCCACCTTTCATCATTCAGAAGGGCATACCTCTCTGTTGGAAAATAGCAAAGTTCTCATTAAGCGCAACGAGATGAGTTTGATTACGCGCAGACGGCTGCTGGTCTTTCAAATAGGGGAAGTTCATTTTCATAAATCATATATATTTTACATATTTTTCTAGTTCACTGGCTAGTTCACCCTTTTTCACCCACTAGCCTAGCCTACTGTATGTATGAATATATGAATGAATGAATGAATGAAGGAAGGAAGGAAGGAAGGAAGGAAGGAAGGAAGGAACGATCAATGAAACAATATTAAACTCGAAGAAAATGTGGGAATTAGGTTCAACTGAAACAAGGCATGTGGTGTATAATTGTATGAAATGTATGATGAAAACTTGCTAGCAACTTCGCCAAGTAAATACCAAGAAATAGGTTGCAGCAGCTCTTTCGACTACACTTACAGAATCCGCGATGGGACTGAGCTTGAAAAGCTTCGGTGACTTTTTACAGTACAAAATTATTGTCAATCAAAAGGAGATGTCTTTCAACAGACCCTCCAATCGTCACGCGGAAGCCCTGCATCCAGGCCAGCCCAATCCTCCATTCACCCCCACCTGAGCGTCCATGGGCGGGACATGATCGCAGCATTTATCCAATGACCGTATAGTTTCGAAGCACTGAAAAAAACTGTTCAAAGCAGCCCCATTGAAGTCCATAGAAGCTGAGCTTCAACAGGGAAATGCACTGTGGCGCTTCGGGAATGTATGAGAAGGAAATCAGTCAGTCGACCTGCTAATATATGTAGCTGATTCTGAATGAACTTTTCTAACGCATTTAAAATGTTAACACAATAGTAAATATTTGACCATTAATTAGTTTAAGAAATCGCCACTGGCAGAGATTCAGATCGTGACAAGGCGACCCCCAAAAAATCTCTTGCGACCCACCCGAGGGTCGCGACCCAGTCTTTGGGAAACACTGATCTAGACAATACTGAAGACATCAACGGCGACAAAGAAATTGTTACATTTCTAAAAGAGTCGTTATTTGTGTTGGAATTAAATGTTTAATTAGCATTTTAGCAGAACCGTGTTGTCTGCTTTCTATCAAAAGTAATTGGTTGCTAGACAACACCTGAAACACACCGTGAGAAGACTTGAGAGCTAGCTACAATTAGCCTACCATTTATTTTCATTTACAAAATGAAAAGAGCTAAAAAATGCCATACAATAAACAACTTACTAACCTCGACCGTTCGGTCATGCCTGGAAATATCAAACCTCGGCTTTGCTGTATCAACCTTGCTCTCGCTCGGTCGATACGTTCAAGCCTCAGTTTGATATTTCCCGGCATGACCTCACTCTCGGTTAGTAAGTAGTTATTATTGTACAGTGGACCAATGTCGGTTGAAAGTTAAAAAACGTAGGCAGCAATACATGAAAGTGTGTGATGTTCTGTGGAGAAGTGGGAGCTCATTGGACAAAAAAAATAATTCTCATGGTTTGATGACCTGTATAATTATAATCCTGGTTAAAAGACCAACAAGCAAGCCCCAAAAAAGCACCCTAGATGTTTATCTGCTCCAAATGACTTGAATGGCTTATGAAAACAAAAGTTGGAAGCAAGATGGATAGCCCAACTAATAAGTGTACCCTTGGTGCACCTCCCCCCACCTCACTGAGGTCAGTCACTGCTGCTGTTGCAAGCCAAACTTCACTGGGGGTGTACTTTGAATGCGCCGGACTTGAATGAGCCAGACCAGTTGTACTTTTTTTCTCTATGTATATTTCAGTCCACACATTGGTAAATATTGCTGCGTTTCAACTATATGGAAACGGATTATGAGGTCGATCGGATTCAATGAGCGAAAATGAGACACAATCCCTGATCATCTATCCATATTTTTGTGCTGCAGACGGGAAAGAAATGCCCCTGGCAAGCTAACTAGCTAGATCAGTGGTCCCCAAACTTTTTTGCGCCACGGACCATATTCATGGAAGACATATTTTCATGGCCCGGCAGGAAAGATAGGCCATGGAATTTGATCCAAACTGGCCCACCAGAACCGGCCCCCGCCACCACGGCTGCCCTGCTAATGCATGCACATTCTGGGTTTGATGTGATCTTAGATTTTCACATGTAATGCGAGGGCGCGGAGCACGCGAGAATTTTCTTTTTGCTGATTTGAGTGAAAAATTGTTTTTGGAGCTATTTGTAAAATAAACATAGCCGTTTTTCAATTGGTAAAACCTTGTCTAATGAACGTGATGTATTTTTGTCTCTTAATCTTGCAGCTGCGTCTTTACGTTTCTTAGCCTGGTTGTCCATCGTTATATTGTTACTAGCAAGTCTAGCTTTCAATCTATCAGTCCCACTTTTGTGTGTAAACGAGACGACAGTGGAAAATCCCGTTTCACAAAAGATGTTGGAAATGGAAGCAGGGTTTTCAGTGCTTTTGTGGCGATATCAGGATATTCAGCCTTCATCCAAAACACCGGCAGAGTTGTTGTCTCAAACAGGTAAATTGAGTGGTAACTATCACGTGTCATGTTTCAAGAGGAACAGATGCGCGTGATAGTTACCGCTCATTTTAAAGCAGGTTGTTCCCATCTTTAATTGTGTCAGGGGGGTTTCGGCACTCCGCTTCGCGTCGTGCCTAACAACTCCCCTTACCTGTTCTAAAATCAGCGCAAAACACGGACTCGCAGGGCTTATTGCTTAATTCTGAAACTGGTTGTTCCCATCCTTGATTGTGATTGGCCATATTGCGTTCCATGCAAGCCCCCACCCCTCGGCTTGAAGCAACAGCCCCGGTGGATGTAGGTGGTATTGCATTTACGGTAAGGTTTCCGACTCTTCCGGTCGTTTTTATTTTATTAACTCCAGTCAACATTTACAAAACTATCTCCCCCAATAATTTTTGTTCGATTCTCGAACCTGGCTCATACTGCTAGCTTTTTCATAGAATAATTGTTCCTGATTTTTGCTCATTTTGAAACCAATCCAATGGGTAAACTACCACCCCATTTATTTGCTTACGTCAATGCGTCATGCAGAATGAGCCATAGACTTATATTGAATGAGCACAGGGAGAAATGGCTTGAGTTGCCTGCCCTGTTCCAGGAAGTTTAGCAAATGGTTGTCACACATACATTAAATGCTGTTAATATAGTTTATTCTCGTTATTTTAAAACAGAATAGATATTTCGTAAAAACGTTCATGACATGATGGCAAATACATTATGTTAAGCGCAAGCATATTCTTGACATGTCTATCTGGAGCAAAGACGAAGATTAATACTTTAACTGTTAACCACAATAGGAAATGATATATATTTAAATAATATTAGTCTTGCCTTCAGAAGCTTTTGTTATTCACACCCATTATTCATTTTCTGATCGTGTCATCAAGCCAGACTGCTTTTGTGGGACTATGAAGGTCCTCAGTGACTATGTTTCACCCCCACTTACATCTGATGGAAACTTGTAGCCTATATGGTTCTGTGAATAAGCCCCTTTCAAAGGCAAATGTTCAATAAAATATATTTTAGACACAGTTCTCAAGCTTTTATTTATTACATTATTACCAAGTCTTGTTAAATCACGTTATATCCATTAATAGGCGTTTGGTTTTGTAGGATGAACATATAAAACACTGGCCACATTTCTACACTGATGGTAAATTGAAGGCAGTGTGAATTTCGTGGCATTTTGTTTGAATATAAAGTTGACAGTAAGCTATGGTAAGTCTGCATTATGGAAGATTTCGGTTACCAAAATAACTAAGCTTTCTTTGCCTGGCGAGAACAGTTTATTAACAGTTTATTTAATCCAATACAATGCGTTGGAAATCATACTCATATCACAACGAAAAAAGCCCTATATTTAGCCCTATAGCCTAGTTCTAATAAAGGAGTGGAAGGAATACTATACAGTGACAGAATACATTTCCGTTAAGTTTGCATCATGTCTCTGATTCTTATCGGACATAAATTGCTGCCCATAGATTCTGCCACTGCAATGCCTTAGCTCACACACTCGTAACCATATAAATCTATGCTCGCGACTGGTTGTCGCAAGTATGACGTGTACAGTTCGTTGCAAGCGTGCACTAGGTCTCGGAGCTAGGGAAAAAAACAGACACTGTTTAAAGCTAGACCGGAAGACACGGAAGTGGAAAGATGGCTGCGTCCAGTCTCGCGCTCTCGCTTGCCTCACTGCGCTACTGAGCAGTTTTCATAGAAATGAATGGGGACGCCATCTTGGAAGACAAAAGTAGCTTACTGTAGTTATATTAACTCTATGGTTCCATGGCGTTGTAAAATCCAGCATAACCTTACAGGTTGTCCTCATAACATTCTTTAACATTCCATATTACTGCTCATTGAATATTTCAAATTAAAAAAGACGGCAAAGGAGTCCATCTGGCTGTTGCGTGGCAACGATTTATATAGGAACTATACTTTGTAGTGGCGGAAGAATGACGGTTTATTATTAGGCTAAACTATTTTGTTTCTAATTGTTTTTCTTTATGAAACCATATCAAATATTTGTAGTAACAGTTTTAGAAAAGCAATAAGCCCCGCGAGTCTGTGTTTTGCGCTGATTTTAGAACAGGTAAGGTCCTGGTTTTCTAACAACTCCTCTTACCTGTTCTAAAATCAGTGCAAAACACGGCCTCTTGGGGCTTATTGCTTAAATGAAGCCCACAAACTTGCTAAACTTTTTGCTCAGAGGAAAAGGCCCGCAGAAAAGTAAGGTAACTTTTTTCAGAATAAAACGTCTTTCAGACTCTGATAATCAGTTAAAAGGAAATAATGTTATTGCGCGGACCGGCGGTTGGGGAACGCTGAGCTAGAGCATTGGCGAAAATCTGCTAGGTCTATCAACTTTGATTAGATTCAACTTTATTGTCATTAAGCCTACACAAGTACAGGTACAAGGCAACAAAATGTAGTTTAGGTCTAACCAGAAGTGCAATAGCAGTAAGTGCAGGATATACAGTGAAGTGCAATAAAGTATGGACAGAAGCTATCCTAGAAAAGTGTAAAAGTGCAGTGGAAAGTGATTGCATATTACAGTTAGAAATACAGTGCAAAATGCAAGTGTAAACAGTTGGTACTGTAAATAACAGTCGGCAGTGCAAATGAGCATAATTTGGTGGGGGACAATTATATGACATTTTCTCAAGATCTTATTATTATTATCTTGCAGAACTACAGTAATGTCAGAGCCCGTCTACGGAAAGCCCATCCACTCCCTAATATATTGAGCCCCATTGTACCAAATTTGGTTGCGGGCTCTGGTTGTAGGCCTACTACTGGCGTGTGTTCGTGACATTAGTGACGTTAGTGACGTTAGTGACTGTGGCTAGCAATTTAGCCACCATTAGCTTCACCTTTCGTCACACTAAAACTTAAAGGTGACATGACATGCTGTTTTTGGATGCTTTTATATAGGCATTAGTTGTCCCCTAATACCGTATCTGAAGTCTCTTTCCCGAAATTCAGCCATGGTGCAGAATTATAGCCACTAAAAGTAGTCCCACAATCAGCTTTCCTCAGAACGCGCTGTTTCTGTGTCTGTAGCTTTAAATGCTAATGACGAGGAGAGGGGCGGCAACATGCGCTAATGTTTACAGGATGTATCGCAATGGCTCGTTGCCCGCGTTGCTGTAAGATGCCTCGAATTTAGCCATTCTCATCTGATCACCCTGGTTTGCAGAGGTGCACACTCAGTCATTTCAATGTGGAGAAAGGCGGATATCGCGAGCCATAACACCAACAGCAGAACGGTTATCCAAAGAACAAAGAAGTGTACAACACCCGCGTTACAGCGTTTGTATTCACACACACATTTGATGCCATTTATCTTTACGTTAGCAACAGTAACTCAGCTGTTAGCTGCAGAGCTAATGTTAAAGCCACATTCTAAGGGTAGCAAGCTAGGTAACCATATACAGTAAAGCAACAAAATGATATAGAGTTAGTTAACTTAGGCTACTTGTCCAAGGTTTGTAGCTTGACCAAGGAGATTTAGTAATGATCCAGAATTTAATTTCAGCAAGGCCAGCTTTGTGTTGGCTCAAGTTGAGGAAACAGTAGTGGCTGAAATGTTTGGCGCAGACAAGCAAAACTTTGGGAAGTTGTGTCGGAGCATTTCCAGCGAAAATAAAATTGAGATATTGGTTGTGCAGAGGCTCGGATGAAGGAATTAAATAAAGATTTGTGCTTGCATTTGCACATCCAAGCATTGAGCAACTGTTGTGCTTCGTTTGTTTGCTCCCCATGATGTCTCTCCAGGAAAAACCGATATCGCACTTGCCCTTGCACGGTGGTAGCTCAGTTTCTCATGGGCGGGCCAGATGATCTGGTCGGGCAAAGCAGAGAGAGGGGAGGTAACCTTCCCCCTATCTACGTCACTAGGGGGAGATTTTCAAACAGCGCAATTGAGTCTTCATTTTGTCAAAGGCGGAGAAGAACACGAAGGGCTTGGTTTACACTTATCGATAATTCTAGCCACTGGGGGACCAAAGGCAGGCTAGGGGAACTCATATTAATGTTAAATAACCTCATAAAATGAAGTTTTCATGTCACCTTTAATTCAAGCCTAAACCATGCAACGGCAAGTAAATCCCAATAAAAGCAACGCAATCGTGACTTAAGACAAACGTCAGTGGTTCTCAAAGTGGGGTCCGCGAACCATAGCCAAGGGGTCCGTGAAATAATTTGCCATAAATTATAACATTGTTTGTTAAATTGAGATGTATCATTAAAAAGTTACAACTATATTATAATCTACAGATGGGGACCATTTGCACCAATAAAACAAGTTGGTATATTGTTTCCATTTAAGAGCACAAAGGGTGTGCTGAATGGATGTTACGATTATGGGGGTGTCCTTGGAAAATGTTCACCCCTGTAAGGGGTTCCGAGCCCCAAAAAGTTTGAGAACCCCTGGTCTATGTAGTCCAAATATTTAGGGAGCCTTAGGGGCAGTAGCGGTTCTAGGCACGGGCAAACCGGGAAGCCAGGGGCGGCATTTAGTCATTTAGCAGACACTCATATTCAGATCAACTTACAGTAAGTACAGGGACATTCCCCCGATGCAAGTAGGGTGAAGTGCCTTGCCCAAGGACACGTCATTTTTCACACCCGGGAATCGAACCGGCAACCTTCTGATTAATATTCCTATTCCCTTTCCGCTCAGCCACCTGACCCCATCTGACATTTTTGTGTTTGGTGCCCTCTGCTGGCATAAAAAAGGTAGTACGTTTGTGTGTTCACATCCATTGTCGTGCAGTTGTCGTGGGTTTGGGGAGCAGCAGGGGTGATATCAGCTTTGGCAGGGACATCAATAGTTAACGCAAGCACATTTCTTTCGCATTCATTTGAGCGCAAATACAGTTATTTTCAGCTTCATGTAATATTGTTTTTATGTTTTAGTCAAAATAAGATGATCGGTAGGCCTATCATTTAGAAACCATCTTTAGTTTTGTAATGTTTCTTAACTTACCTCAATTCTGACTTGTGTGCCGAGTCTGACACCGGGGGGGTATTCCAGAAAGCAGATTATGTGACATAACCGGGTAAATTAACCCCCCAGCTGACACCCAGCATTGTAGCAACATTGCCAGTAGGTTGCTCCAACTAGTGTTGTTTTTTTGGCGGCCTGTTTTAATTTTAGTTTTAGTCTTTGTGTCAAGCTGTCATTTTAGTTTTTATTAGTTTTAGTCACGTTCATACTCTTTTTAGTCTAGTCAATTTTCAGTCGACTAAAAGTCTGAGCATTTTAGTCTTATTTCAGTCAGACTTATGCATGACTATTTTCTTCTAGTTTTAGTCGACAAAAACTGATGACATTTAGTTTAAGTTTAAATTGTATTTTAGTCTCTTTTTAATCAAAACAGGAGTAGTCTAAGCTGTAGTCTCAAGAAGCATGTCAATGCCAAAACCATTTGTTTAATGTTGGCCTATTAGTTTAGAATAAGGTATTCAAAGTCATGTTGTTGATGCTAAATTCAGTTCACTGTGATTGCTATGTGAATGACAAAACTAGCTACAGTATTTGTCCAACAAGGGATGCTTAGTTCACATGCAGTTAGTCAGGTAGGAAGAACCCACTTTAGACTCTCTCATACAAACAAATACACATGCACACACACAGTAGCTACACACACTAGTCACACATGGTAACCCACTTTACATTCTCTCACAAACACGTTTGTCGTGTGTAACGTTATAACATTTTGTTGCGTTTTTATTTTGTAAAACATTTCGTCTTGTTTTTATTCTTCACCGATATTGCATTATACATTTAATTATAGTCATCGTCACATTACCAGCATTTACGTTGCGTCTCGTTTTTGTCACTTGATAAAGGTTCGTTGACGACGATATTTAGTCATAATTTTTGTTGACGAAAGCAACACTAGCTGCAACATTGTGAATCAGCTAGTGGGTTAACTTACCTGGTAATGTTGCATAACCTGCTTTCTGGAATACCCCCCTGGACCGATGTGTCTGTGCTGCAGTGGCTATTTGGCAGGCTCAGTAGAGCGCACTGACATGGAATTCTGAATGCATATAGGTTTGGGTTTTCGGTCAAACACTTTTACAAGCATTGATTGGGATACTGCGTTAATTTTCTAAATTAATGCACTGACTAATAAAGTAAATAGTTAAAACTCAAACTTTTAGATTTTACTGGGGCACAGCAGATTTATACTGGGGCACGTGCCCCAGTAAAAAGGGTCTAACGACGCCCCTGAGCACACCCAATGAACAAATACATTTTCAGTCTGGCTTCGCAACCCAGCCCCTTCACTCTGATTGGTCCACTGGTCTGCAGCGAGTTTGCTACGAATTCAAGAACCTTTTTATAATTCATTGGAGGACAGTACCGCAAATGTGATTAACAAAGACCTTCATATTGATATGAAGTAGTAAGAAAAAATCTGTCTCGTTATTTAGAAGCGAATTCGCTTTTACAACCGATATTCAGCTGCTTCCAAAAGGGCTGGCTATAGTTAACAACAACAATATAAAGTGGATATATTTTCATATGGATCAGTGAATTTTGCCTGTTAACAAACGCTTATTACAAGCACCTTTATCTAAGGCGTTATCCAGAGATCTTGTCTCCTTGTCCTTGTAGCTCCCAGATGGTCAGAAGCTGGCCCTACCCAAGGTGGTGGCCGCTACGTTTGGGAGTGACCCCAGTAAGCACACGGTGTGTGTGTATGGCCACGTGGACGTCCAGCCAGCCAAGAAGGAGGATGGCTGGTCTACAGAGCCCTACAATCTGACTGACATCAACGGTAAGAATCAGGTGTGGGGTCAGAAACATTCTATTCATAGTTTACATTCGCTTCACTCTGTCTGTGCTTGTGGGTGAGTTTTGGGAAAACGCCCTTGGGCTCCACTGTGACAGACAAGAAAAATATCCTCCATAAAATTAATGACGATTATTTTGAACAGTACTTTGTTTTTGGTAAGGGTTGTTTTCATCCTTAAGGCCTCTTTTTTTAAGTACAGTAGCCATTACTGTTAGCAAAATGTTGGGCACCAAACAATCTCTTATCCATTGTGTTAGAGCAGTGGTTTTCAAACTTTCAAACACCCTCGAAGTGGCCTTGAAACTGTTTTAGAACCACAGTGTTAGAGGCACCTGAACCATTGCTTGAGATAATGAATTGAAAAAAAAAGATCTAGACTTCCGGGAGACAGTATGTTACATGTTTGGTGTGCTGTACAGGAAACCTGTATGGAAGAGGGGCATCAGACAATAAGGCTCCTGTTCTGGCCTGGATCCACACAGTGGAGGCCTACCAGGCCCTTAACCAGGTGAGTGCTACACAGCAGGCAGGGTTCCCGTAACCATATTGGCCTGAACCAAACTAGAGAACTCGCCCCTTCTCTAGAAATCCTCTTCTGGAAAAAAGCTGGAAACTGTAGAAAGTGACTGGCCTTAAATTGGGTCTGGGAAATTAATGGCTTCAATTTCTTGTAACAGATCTTCCCTTGAATTCAAGATGCAGATTGTCTTAAACATGTAATATTGGCATGGCAGAGCCAACTTTCTGAGAATCTCTAGCTTGCCTGTAGCGCACACTGAATGAGCAGCTGTTGTCAGTGAGAATGGGATTGCTTCAATTCTTCAACGTTTCGTACTGTGCCCCCTCCAGGACTTACCAGTGAATGTGAAGTTCATCATTGAGGGGATGGAGGAGACAGGCTCCAATGGCCTGGAGGCCATGATAGTGGCCCAGAGAGACACTTTTTTCTCCAACGTGGATTACATTGTCATCTCTGATTGTGGCTGGCTGAGTCGCCGACCTGCCCTCACCTATGGCACCAGGGGCAATTGCTACTTCTTTGCTGAGGTAAATGTATAGGATTGTATTGTGAGTGGGGCCAGGGGTGTGGGTTTGTTTTCGAATGTGGGTGGGATAGATTTTTTTTATATCCGAGGATGCATTCAATTTAATTATCTTAATAAAAAGTGTGGGGGGGTGACAGATTTGATGTCCCTGAGTGGGACCTTGTTAAAGGTGTTGTGTAATGACAAATATGTAGAGTGTGTAACTTAATGTCATTAAGTCTGTAATAGACAGTGGTTAAAAGCAGTTACACTAACCAAAATCATCACACTGCAACAGGAAGCTGCAACATAAAAAGCAGAAATAGACATGCCATTGGCAATGCCTGTGGCTTAAAAAAAAATTTCCATGCATGAAGGATGGTTCATTACAGGTGTGTGTATGCGTGTGTGTGTGGAGGTGGAGGGTCCCAAACAGGATCTCCACTCTGGGGTATTTGGAGGCACCGTGATGGAGCCAATGACTGATCTGATTGGCATCCTAGGTGAATTATTGACCTTCCATTTGGAATCTTTCTTTCATCCATAGCTATTTTCTTCTTATATTTCCTTCTCCCTTTGTCTAAAATGCTTGTCTTTTCTTCCTTGTTTTTTATTAGAGTTTGCTAGGTCATCGGTATGTTATGTGGGCAACTGTGACATGGTTTGAAGGTTCTTTTAATCTTCAATCTGTCATTTCAATTGCACATAAATCAAGTCATTGTCAGTGTGACAGTGTATAGTATTTTCAAATATTAATTGTCTGCTAAAAGCGTCTACTGAAGGAATACATTTGAATCAGTCAGTATGTTTTCATGAGCTTCATGAACATGTGTAATTACACAGTAACACATGATGTGTGAGCATGTGTCTGTCTCTCTGAATCCATGCAATATTCATGTGGCCTAAAGGGGACGTCCTATGAGTTTCCATGAACACACCTGTAGTTGATTGTGTGAATCGGACATCGGGTGATATGGAAGTACAACCTTCATGACAGTGGTTGTGTCTCGTGCACCCCCTCCCCTTTCCCCAGACACACTGATCAGCCCCAGTGGTAAGATCCTCATCCCGGGCATCAGAGAAGCTGTGGCACCCCTGTCTGATGAGGAATGGAAGATGTACCAAGACATCGAGTTTGACATCGAGAGCTACAAATCCAAAATGGGTGTCGACCAGCTCATGTACAGCAGCAAGGTGAGGAATGCACAGGGAAGAGTTGTTTCTTTGAATGTGCTTTTGACCCAGTGCATTATTGTTCTGTTTGATTCCAACCCTTTTGTGCACGTGTTTGTACACTTTTCCGCTTGCCTCATTGTAAATAGAAACTTAAGAATTTAAATGTCTTATTGCATGATGAAACTTAAACTGTGTGTCTGTTTCACAGGTGGACCTGTTGGCTCACAGGTGGCGCTACCCCACAGTGTCCATCCATGGCATTGAAGGAGCCTTCTCAGGCTCGGGCTCCAAGACCGTGATTCCGGCTAAGGTCACCGCCAAGTTCTCTATCCGACAGGTGCCTGACATGGACCCTGCTGTGGTCAAGAAACAGGTGGGTCGTGGACCAACAAAATATGAAAGAAAGGACTACCTTGTCTAGACTTGGTTGACCATCATTAACAAAAGTTAACCAAGAACAACTAAGAAGATAGATACTTTATTTAAGTTGTCAGTAACTGAACCAGTGATGCCTGTCTGTCCTGTCCTGTCTGTGCAGGTGACCGACTACTTACACTCTGTGTTTGCCAAGAGGAAAAGTCCCAACAAGCTGAAAGTGACTATGATCATCGGGGCCAAGCCCTGGCTGGCTGATACCAAGCACCCCCTGTACACTGCTGGGAAGGCTGCCGTCAAGAGAGGTATGATTCATCCTTGATGGATATGTGATTTCTGGACTGCTCATTGACTGACTGGTGTGGAGGTCCCCTCTTGGCCTAACAAGGAATGAGTTCAACAAGAAACCAATATTCGGGAATGTGTGTGTGTTCTCTTGTGTGTCTACCAGTTTTTAACGTAGATCCAGACCTGATCCGCGAGGGAGGCACCATCCCCATTGCTAGAACCTTCCAGGACGTGACAGGAAAGAGCATCATCATGCTGCCCATCGGAGGCTTTGACGATGGACTGCACTCCCAGAACGAGAAGATGAGCAGGTCAGCCCCTTCCTTCCTTCCTTCCTTTCAGGCCATCCAGCTAGAAATGTGTTTGCTCACTCACTCACTTTAATTTGCTATTTCATTCATTTTTCAATCAATAATCTCAACGTTACAGTTCAAGGCACTTTTCACTTTTAAGTGTGGGCATCTTTCTCCATCCTGACATCTCTCCTTCCCCTTTGACCTCCCAGGTACAACTACATCGAAGGCACCAAGCTGTTCATCACTTACCTACATGAAGTGGCACAAATCAAGAAGACCCCTGTCTAATTGAAGTGTTATTTGCACTTCTGAAATGGATGGGGATGCACCACCCCCATTTAAAAAGCAACTCCATTAAACAGAGCCTCCTCCCTGAGATGACACGAGTATCAACGTCATGAATGTCAGTATCAGAGTTTAAACTCTGAATTGGTTTTCATCAGTGAAAAGCGCTTTACATTTAAACATGAGTTAATTTTGTATGCTCAGCATTCAGATGTCCTTGTTGTGTGTCAGAGGAGTGATGCAGGCCTATCTCCCCCATATCTTTCTCTCTGTTATCTTGTGCTCTTCCTCACTTTTTGGTCTCCCTGTTTTTTTTTAAAGTCTCTAATAAAACTGATCTTTGACTGTTGTTGAAGTATTTAGCCTGACGTTGTCATACTCATAATTCTAGTCAGAATATGAGTCTGAAACCGCTCCAGTGGGCTGTGAGTATGGGGCGTGTTTCAACCGAACTCGTAAAAAAAACGCCTCTTCGCTCAATTGGATATACCTACAACCAATCAGAGCATCGTAGTATGTTGTTTGTTGAAAACAAATTCAACCCAAGCGCTCTTTGGTGACGTGGTTGATTATGTAACTGTTGATCATCTGTCCATCATCGTATAAAGCCCGCCCTGACAATTTGATTGGTCCGAACAGCTCCTGTTTGGACATACTATACCCCAACCGAGCAATCCCAGACCCAACTTCCCGACCAAATGTGTTTGTGGGCGGGGCTAAGTTGGGCTGGCAGCCAGGCTAAGAGGTATTGGCTGTGGAGTTTTTGAGATTGCAGTAAAAATGGTCTTGGTTTACTCATTATGAAATGGCAAGCAACATGACACCACAACCTGACAGTGCCTTAGAAATCAGTTATGAAATCAGTTTATTTAGGATGATGTAAAGCAAATGTAAGGATGTTACTACAATAGACAGTACTAAAACATTATACTATAACATAACACGTCAACTAGAGTTTACCATATATCACTAGATTCAAACGGAGGTTCTGTAATACATTTCCCAGAAACACCAGCTACGATACCACTTTAGCTAAGCTAGCAGTACAATGGTGCAGGTGGGCGGTAATCATAGTGAGGGCTGAATTTACCCAATTTAGCTCATCAGAAATAAAATTCAGTACCCCCACTAAGCCTCCACTGCAAAACAGCAACCCATTCATATTGTTCTAAAAAACGGACATTTCTAAATGTTATGAGTTGATTTGGGAAATAAAGAAATTGTACAAAGATATACAGACAAAGCTTACTGATACCCAACTGAGACTGAAGCTGAAAATCAATTTTCATTTTTGTCAGAGACAATTAGACACTCTGCCTTTCATGCTTCATGCTTTTGTATTACCAGAAACCAATTTCTCATCTATCATAGGAGATGATGAGGATAAAAGGGTGCTCAACTCAACCAACATTCTGTCATTGTTGCTTATGGTATTTCTTCAGAGAACAATCAAGAGAATACTTCATTTGAAAATATATACCCAAACCACAGCAACAAAAGCTCTGGTACTGCACAGAGAAGGCTTGAAGTGTCGCAGTCCGGGTTGGGACCCTTGAGTGTTCTGGGGATGGGGTGCGATCCTGGCACCTTGTGGTCTGTGGTGGGATGTGACCCTGGTGTTGTGAAGAAGCCGTGCCTGGCACTAAAGCGGCCTGATTCACAACACCAGCTGCCCTGCCCCACCTGCAGGCTGCCTCTCCTGCTGCCTCTACTAGAGGGCCCCTGTGATGCCCTATCTGGACTGGAACTTTTTCGGGTCCCACACTGCAGCACCGTAGCTTGAACTGAGCCCACAGTCCTCTGGAAGGACTGCAGGTGGGCAGGTCTCAGGACAGATTTCAGGTCTCAGAACCTGTAGGCAAAACAACAAACAACACAATCGTTGTTACTCTATACATGTGGGTGAGGCAATAACTCAGCACATACTGCACATTGCCTGGAGACCCTAAACGTCACTATCTCTAACCCTAACTAACCTTATTCCTATTAAGCCTTATTTTGACTTCATCAATATACAAAACATGCAAAAGGGACAGCCAGCTTTTCATTACTTGTACATGAAATTAGCAAAACTGGTGGTTTTCTTCACTCTTTGAAGGAAATCTATGTAGACCCACCCTCCCTTTACATTCCTATTCCTGGTGACTTTCAAAAACTTCATTAGCTGAAAAACTGTGGTAGCTGAGATTAAGGAAGTAATTTACTTGACATGAATTCCTGTTGTTAGTTTTTGTAAAATAGTATACATTTCGGTAACACATTTCTTCTGGATTAGGATGTACATTTTCTATTATTATACAGCAAAAACCTTCAAAATCATTTTAAAGTACATTACAGGTTACATTTTTTAGATCCATCTCATTCTAATTATTCATGTCTATGAAAATCTATTATGCATTGCACATTAAATCTTTTTTTGTTACTGAAGCTGTAACCTTAATTACTGCCAAAACGTTCTGAAGCCATATAATCTTATACTAATAATTATCAATTGGAGTATTAATGGAAAAAAGACTAAAAATCTACTTGAGAATTTGAAGGTTATACTGTCAAACTGACTGAAGAACGAAATAACAACGTGAAATAATGAAGATAGTGTGGCTCATTGGATAGTCAATTCCCATGATGCAAGGCGGCATATAGTGTTAAAATTTGCTGATATGTTTCGAAATACAAATGTAACTTCATGAATTTCGTTTTTTGAATGTGTTTGCTTAGAATGTAGTGTTTTTTTGCATGGTAATTGTCATTGTTGTTCTGGTTTACCATTGTAACCATGAGTTAAATGACTGTTACGTTTCATTAGAAGAGCTGAATTCAGTAAAGGCTGATGCCTGTGCAGTAAATAGCTTCTTTCAGAATCTGCAGTGTAACTTTGTAAGGGCCCCCATTCTCGCCATGTGACGCAAGGTCTGAGGGGCCCCTAAACATTTTAATTTATTAGTAAGTCATAGTTAAATTAAATGTTTAAGTTGAGGTACTTACATTCATTGAAAGTGCACTTGAAAGTATTGCAAAGTACACTTTGAGGCAATTTAGTAAGTATACTTGATGAACTGAAAGTGCACTACAGAAGTAACTTTAGAGTATTCCAAAGTATACTTTGAAGTACTTAAGGAAGTATACTTGATTAACTGAAAGTGAACTACACAGGCTACTTTACAGTATTCAAAATTAAACCTTGAAATACACTATAAGTGTACTTTATAGTTATATATAAATAAGTACACTGCCAGTATACTTTAAGTAACATGATAATAGTATACTTTTTATACTAAGTATACTTACAAAATAAACTTAGAAGTATACTTCTTTTTTGTAAGGGAACAATGGCTAACCTAAAGGGGATAAGGGGCTGGACAACCCCTTTTAGTTGATTGAACTTACTAGCAGCCCTGGCACATTTCCACTACACAAATATGCACTGGGAGAAATGCTTTGCTAAGTAACCAATAATTTCACGTTGTTGTAGAAAGAGAGCCTGAATGATCATCTTTCAATTAGCCAGTCAGCATCTGTTTTCAACTCAAATTGTGAATATGGATTCAAGTAATTGTACTTCAGCACAAAGCACTTTGCTCTATATCAAAGACATCACTGATGTGATTTGAAATCTAAGAGGGAAATCAGGCACCCAATGTCTGGTTCTAGCTTTACTCCCAGAAGAGCATGGGCAGTTCCCTCAACTGACCACCAGAGAACAGAAGAGGGACATGGGGTTGGACCAAAATCGCAACACAGTCATTGTTGCCTTCATTTCCCTGGATGAATAGAAAGCTTTTGTTTGGCGCAACATACAGTAATTGGCTGAGGAGTTTTCTCTATTTTTCTCTAGAAGACCAGTGTTTCTTTTATGAGTGTCATTTTTAGACAGAGCAACAGGGAATTTCAGGCAGAAGCATCGCAGATTTTAACCTAACCACAGTTGTACACTACAGTTTATCACACTCTGAATAATTGCACCTATTCTAACTTTAGGAACTGACAAGGGCTGCATGCACAACCCTTAGTTTGTAGACTAGTTTTAATGAAAGGAGATTTACATGTGGTCAACCATGTTAAGGTCAGTGTGGAGTGTGTACACTATGCATACTTTGCTGTATGTAGCAGAGCACTGTTATATAATTATATCCTCTTCAGGTGAAGAGTTACAACTGTGGATATTTGATGCTCAGCCAACTTTATCTTTGTTTCACTTAGGAACCCAATTAATCAAGTGTATGTGTGTCCCTTTTGCCTCACTAAACCTGTACGATCAATCCAGGCTAATTCTTCCACAGTTCAACATGTCACGCAGTACATAATATTCAAGCAATACATTTCTCCTAATCCAGTTTTATCAGCTCAGTTGCCTTTTCTGGTCAATCTAATTGCAACAAAGCCCACATTAGGGCTTTTGTGCCAGAAACTTATTTTCGCTTTAAATTAAACTGCTGGAGCGCCCAGCGGAGGCATCTGGAAGGCAGCCAGTGTCCTTCAGAAAAAGAATGTCACTGGACATAATGGTCACAACAGAAAAAGAGACTATCACTTCACTACCGAGCATGTGTCTGCATCAGGAACTTATTCTCTGGCCTAGAGAGAGAAATGTGTTAGAGAGGGCGGTTGGTGGAGACACAGCCACAATAAGACAGGAACAAATAGGCAGGTGTTCTTTGATGTCCATAAATGGATGTTTGGGGAGGAAGACAGACCAACGTACAGAAAAGCTAATAGATTACACACAACCACAAACACAAACACACAAACTTAAACACACACCCATGACAAAGCAATCGCTGGGCTGACACCCATCAGTGATAGACCCTCTCCATTCGGAACAGATAGAAAGTCCCCTGACACCTCTCAATTGCCTTAATGAATCCTTTTTTTTTGTCCCAGGTCTCAAACTCGCATAGCCTCTAAGGACCCTTTGACAAGACATTTAGTCCTCCCAGCCTATTGCCCCTCCTCTTTGGTCTGTGTTGTCTGGATCTGTGCTGATGCTGATTGATGCCTCCATCCCTCAAGCTGCCTTTAGACAGTTGTGCTTACATTGCAGAACAGAGAACGTGAAAAAGAGAAAGATAGAGATTGAAACAGAAAGAGAAAGAAAGAGCGATATAAAGACAGAAAGAGAAAGAGAGAGAAAGATTGAATGAGAGAGAGAGAAAGAGTGAGCGAGAGAGAGACTGACAGAGAGAGAGAGAGTTATAATCTCTGCTTCCTGGATTAAAACTAGCATTTGTTTCCTAATGGAGCCTCCATCTAATGCTGATCAATCTTCCAAACTGACAAACAGATTTTGGCAAGACTGCTCCTGGTGATCCATCTCTGCACTGAAGTTGGAGAGGTGTATGGTTGGGTCTGTGTTTGGAACATCCCTGGTTGTGTGTCATTAAGGATTAAAATGAGGGCAACATCCAGCCCCTCTCTCTCTCTCTCTCTCTCTCTCTCTCTCTCTCTCTCTCTCTCTCTCTCTCTCTCACATACACACACACACACACACACACAAACACACACACAGTACCCTGGACCAGCACACACATACAACACATGGCCCTCAGCAGTAACAGTCACTCGCCTCCTCTATGATGCGCCTGCTCTAACTCCTGTCTAGTTGACCGTGTCTGTTATCTGTTTGGTCCCTCTCTCCTTCCAAAGGTTTGGGTCATCTCTCAGTACAGCCCTCCTCTCCAGAATTAGCTCCCCTGTAGCTTCATTCAACACTAACCTGAGCCTCTCAGCTCGTTATAATCAGTTGTATCTGTCTCTAGCTACCACAGTGAAGCATCAATTCAATTGTGTAACACAATGATTATTAAAGGAGCCATACAATGTAACATTGCAACATTTCTTATTGTACTGCAGAAAGTCGCAACGCAGATAATACACATTTAGATAGCAGAAGGTATAGAGGGGAGAGTAAAGAGAGCACAGTATGGAGCAGACACAATCTCTCTAGACAGGAGTGAATGTGAAAGGTAGAGACTTGGGACAATGAAGGAGAGAGTGCAGAGAGGAGGGTGGGAAGAAGGAAATGTGTAGAGGACGGGAGGAGCAGATGAAGAGGGAGGACAAAGGAGAGAGAGAGCGGCCATAGAGGGCAGAGAGCATGAGGAGGAGAGGGGAGAGGTATACAACATACTGTCGTGCTGCTGTTTGACTCTGAGGTCAGCAGGTGTGGCTTTCTGCCGCACTGCTGAAGCAGCTGGTCCTCACACACGTGACGGACGGATGGATAAACAGCTAAGGAGATAGACAGAGAGACAAACAGACAGAAAGACAGACAGCTGACAGATAGAGACAGACAGACAGATAGACAAAGACAAACAGAAGAATGGACAAGGGAGAATTTCCTTCCCCATATTGCTTTTCTGTAAGTCATTCAGTAAATCAGTCAATCCATCAGTCAGTCACTCAATCAATCAATCAATCAATCAGACAGTCATTATACCATGCTAAAACTCAATATCCCATTTCCCCCTGCATCTGTCATCTGAATGGAGACACTCGCCAATGAGAGCCTAGCCGACAGCATCCAGATGTATAATTTTCTCTAAAAATTCTTAGCATATTTGAAAGCATTGATCGATCAATGTATTGCAGTATTGTTCAATCATATTGCTGGTACTTTTCATTGTAATTACATACATCTCTTTTCTAGATATGTTTAGTTTAGGCTCATATTTTAAATATGAGAAACGATCATTTATATAAATGTATATTCTATTTATTGGATATGTTCAAAGCTAGTTAAAAAAATAATGAATCCTCCATTTACATTGCAGGGATTGTACAGTAATGATGGATAATGGTTGGTTTTAGCCACACCAGTAAACTGAAGAGTGGGATGGTTGCCCAATTGCCTGAGGGAGAGTGAAGCGGGCCGGGTTGGCAATGATTGGGTGAGTGGCAGGCAGGCAGGCAGGCAGGAAGAGAGAGAGAGAGAGAGAGGCAATGTACCACCAATGTGTAGCTGGGATTACTGAAAGGATACACTGACAAGGGGAATCTGCCCTGATACTCCACACTTAAGAGGGCCACACAAAGGCCACGCGACCAGTCCATTATCACAGCACACAGGGGCCCAGATCAAAGCCATTCCCTTGAACCATTCGGCTGAGGTCTGTGTGTTAGAATGGCCACTTGTGGTGAATGACTGAGATAAATGAATCCCTGGAATCCCTTTTCTATCAGCGTATTGATTCGAAAGGAATAACCAGTGGACTTAATTATGTGATATTATTTGAGATGATTTGTAGTGATTGTCCTATTCAACTGTTCATATTCATTTCAATATCCTTTTAATTGAACCCTTACCACTCTCTTTATCTATTAATTTGCAGGTTGTTAATTATCTTGAATATTCAAACAAAGAGCAATTTTTTTATACCGTATTTCTTCGAATAAATGCTGCAGCGTTTATTAAATAACGTTTTTGGCGGTGTTTAATTAGTAAGAGAGATTTCTTGAATTGTAGCTGCAGTGCAGCCATAGACAACTTAGTTGCTGT
Organism: Hypomesus nipponensis; assembly: GCF_054491055.1. Lineage (NCBI taxonomy): Eukaryota > Metazoa > Chordata > Actinopteri > Osmeriformes > Osmeridae > Hypomesus > Hypomesus nipponensis. The sequence continues at coordinate 6,570,198 of NC_140362.1, read as the reverse complement.
CATTGTGACAAATGCAGTTAAAAACGCAGGTTTGATTTACTGCCCTGACCTCCTTGTCTATTCTTTGTTTGTCTATGAGTGGACCCCAGGAAGAGTAGCTGGTGTCTTTGGCATCAGCTAATGGGGATCCGAATAAAATCAAAATCAAGTGCGGCAACTCGCTGTAAATGTAACTCCCTTTGTCATTGGCTATCAATTAGGTGTGCGTTGGTAGTACAACTGTCTAAATACAAGTGTTCTACATTGTGTAGAAATCTGAAGCAGCAAGCCGAAACGTTCATACACGTTAGCTTTCAAACAGAAAGCTGTGCAGAAAGTTATGTACATGTGTAATAAATACTGGGGTTGAATTTAACCAATTAAATAATCATTTTCAGATTTTTTGGGTGGGCGTTTTTTCGAGGGCGGCGTTTATTCAAGGGCGGCGTTTATTCGAAGGAATATGGTATATATATATTTCGACTGTTTTAAGATTTTCAACAATGTACTTGATTCCTGACCAGTAGCGACCCATGGTCATAAATACTTTTGATATTGACCCTTGGCCACGCCCACTTTTGATATTGTTGTTCAAAAAATTAAGTACATTCAAGACTTATTTTATAAATAATTATTATTATCATATTAAAGAACACACAGTACATATCTGTGAACATTCCAGCCAGCAGCCCACATACCACCGCAGTAGCCAACACATTTGAAAGATGCGCGATAAAGAGCCACCCATGATAAACTAAAGCAACATCTAAATATAGATTACTCACCCATAAATATGAAAAGGACATGACAGTTTCTTTCTCATAAACCCCATAGCCATGTTTTATTCTCTTGTTTTAGATCTTCCCTATGGTGTCCCAAGGTTTTCTCTATGTTCTGTGTTGGCTGTGTTATTCTCTTAATGTCTGGTTGATCCTGGCCAAGCTGCTTGGTTGCCAAACTTGTTTTCTTACCTTAATCTTTCAAATGGGTCCTTTAAAATAAACTCAACTCTGTTAGACACAGTGAGCACAATGTTGGTTGCTATTTCTGCAGCCCTGATCAACCACCCTCAACCAGCTGTTTAGGGACAGATACACAGCAGAGAACCACCACCTCTGAATAGGTGTTACATTGTGATGCTGCTGTTGTGTTATTGGAATTAGAATAGGAAAATGGGGAATGGAACAGAGTCATCACTGCCTCTGTTGGCATTTCTTGCCAGTTCCATCTTCGACCAGAAGGTGCTTTAGTAAATCTACCAGCATGAGTGGGGCACACATCCATTCGGGAAGATATCCTAGGAAACTATTTGGAAAAGGCAGGCATTTTCTAAAAAGGGTTGGGATTAGGGGCGGTGGGTGGGTGTTTGTGTGTGTGTGTGGGGGGGGGGCTTTGTTTAAACACAGCAGATGAAAAATCAACTCTGAAAACCACTAATAAAACTAATCAGACAGACTTTTTTGTAATTACAATTGTAAATTCGTCGGGGGGAAAAAATCTGTCAGCGTATGCTTTTGCGTGAGTTTGGCATGTTTGCATAAGTGTTTCAAGCAGACATGCTGTCTTCATTCAGCTGACACCATATTGATTCTTCCTCACCTCTTCTCCTCACACACATAAGCCCACACATATTGTATAATTATTTCAAACAGTTAAAGCAATTGTGGCCCACTGGCAAGCAGCCTTCGTGTTGGGGTGGACTGCTCTGCTCTGAGTTTCTAATAAGACCATTAATCATGCACCCGCTCTTGGGTCGCCTTTCCTCTCTGCTCTCCACATCAGAACAGTAAGGTCTGCGATGATTTACCCATTGATTAAGCCCAGTTGGCCGCTGCGCAAGCCAATCAAGTCCCTGCTTGTCGGGGTGTGATTGTTTATTAATTGAGTCATTGATTAAAGCTTGAAGACCAACAAAATTGAGCTTGAAAAAAAAGAAAAACGTACAATAATCAAGAATAACACTTTGTATTTGTATTTGCTGCCATGTGGAAAAAAGTATCTTCATGAATTGCGGTATGGGCAGTGACAGCTATGTCTCAGAATTATATCAGAACTACAGTTGAAATGTCAACTTCATCTACTTAAGAGTCAACAAGAGTTAATTAAGCTTCAACAGTCCCTCACAACCCCTCATACAGACATAAAGTATATAGAGTATAGATAGCGTGAAATGTCGACAATAGAACGTTTTAACCCACTTAAGAAATTAGGATATGAAATCAGGGCAGGTCTACAAAACGGAAATAGAAAAGTGACAATGCTCTTGGGTCCAGTTCAAATTTACAACAGTCTACTTCTTTCAAAGTATATCCAATGTGATATGACTCTAAAAGCAGAATAATGCACATCTGATATTAGCTACTGTACCTTTTCTTCTGTTGCAGAAAAATTCGATTTATTTGGATACAATTATGTGAAGAGACCCCAGGCCTTTATTATTTAGAATTTTGACCAATAAATTGTTACCAATACTTTTGTAAGTAGATTGATTCCTCCTCTCTAAACACTTTTTCAAGCATGTTCTCTCATCTCCACTGCTGTCTAGTGACGTCTTGTTCATTTTGAACAAATCTTTAGTACGACTCTGGTGTAATGAGTAGTCTCTGAGAATGATTTTCTTAAGGCTACTCATTGTGACTGTTGTATATGCTGAGTAGAGGAAACAGACATGATTAATTCATCACTTGACTGGGTCTTCAGGTATGGCGCTTTCGTTCATTTTTCACCTGACAGTACTGTGTAACTCAACACTATGTAAAGACTTGTACCTGAAGAACAAGTTGAGGGGTAAATGAATAACTTGTTTTCGTTACTGACTGTGTCTTCGGGTATGAGTCTAGTACAGTTGAATTAAAATGATCTGCTGATAATTATTGTGGAGGCAGATCATATTTGGGGAGAGAACACTTTCTGCATTCAACATTATACATCATGAGAGTTTGTATGATTTTAAATGGTCATTTACAATCACACCGACTTGTAATTATCACAGTAAATAATTACATTGCACTGAACTGTAAGTGACAAATAGCCAGACAAAAGACCCAAGACCCATGTTGCAATTCTCTTGAAATAAATATGGGAATATGCCGTAAGCTTAAGAAGAACCAAAGAAACAAAATCAAACTATAATTTTGTTCCATATTGAATTGCATGGCATTATATTCTCATGCATTGTATCGTTTCGCCTTGAATCGCATTGTGTTGACTCAAATCTGGTTGAATTGTTCTGCATTGAAAAATAGGTGAATCGCATCATATCGCATTAGTAGTTGCTTCTAAATATGTCTCTTTAATGTATTCGATGGTTGGCACAACATCAAGATGTATATTACATGTGCCTCAGTGATGCAGATGAACATCCCTAGTGGCTAGATATTTATGTCCTGCTTCCCAAGTCTACAGCTACTGTTAAAAAATCCCTAGTAATGAAATTATTTCTGCAATAATGAAAGGCCTGAATAGCAAACCTACTATTATGTGTATTATTATAACATTCTGGCACCTCTGACTTGCTTGGGGCTTGAGTAAGTGTGTAAACATTTGAAATGTGTGTGTAAATGGGGATGAAACAAATCAGAGCCAGAGAGGTACTGTCTAAAGGTAAACAAGCTATTGAGGGCAACAATGTTCTATCCAAATGATGCCAAGAAGCTGTGCTGTGAATATCTTATGCAAATTAGGTTGATAAAATCTTAGTCCTTAGCTCCCTGAATTTCCTCACAGTTTCCACAGTGACAAACAACTGCACTGAATACGGTGAAAATGAAACATAGCGCAATCTCACACACAATGCATCAATACAGAGCAGATCACATCCCCTGACACTCCGACACACTGAAACACTCACTGAAACACTCAACACTCATGTATGCACACACGCACACACACTCCCGATAAAACCTACTAGCTGAGCTGTCACTCAATTAATGGCCCTTTTTATCTGCCATGCACATACCTGCCAGCATCAGCATGGAATTAAAGATCCATGCCTCTACTCTGTCTTTCTCCCTTTCTCTCACTTTCAGAGTAAAGCTAAGTGTGGGTTGGATTACATTTTGCAGCATTACAATTTTTTCTTTATGAACTATTCCCTATATTTCTTCTTTTCAATCTTTTAAAATACTGGTATGGCATGATAAACTGGAGTTAATGATATTAAAACTAGCTCCAGTATCTCATGCCACAACGTTGGCATGATTCCTCAAATGGCGGATTGGAAAGTGCTGACATTTCATAGCCGATTTTGCTCACTTGCCCAGAAGCAGCAAATCCCCTGTGTGGAGTTGGGTGTGAAATCCATTTATGACAGATTCCAGCAGAAAGCTTCATCTCACAGAAAAGATCCCTTCCAAAGACTTGCCCATAGGTGTAAAAAAAAAACGTATGGTACTTTCAGTCTTTTTTCCCTATCCCAGTTCTTCTCTCCCTCCCCCTCTCTCTTTCTCTCTCAGTCTCTCCCTCTTTTGTTCATGGTAACAAGAAAGGTGGTCTTCTTGTTTCTTATTCTGCCACTGAAGATGGAGAGAACGTCTGCTGGTACCTGACAAGAACAATGGAAACAAAGGTTAATCTGTCTTAAAAGAGAAACGTTTTGAGCTTCTCATCATAAGCCACTTGAGGGTCATCAAAGCAGGCTGAGGTCGTCATTTTGATGGCAAACTCTTGACCCTGCATTAAAAAGGACATTATATTGTTAATGTGGAGAAAGTCTTCACCGTGATAAGTTAGTCAATATCGCTCTTTGGCGACCATGGCAAACTGACTAGGCCTTTTGCAAATTTACAGTATACAAGTAGATCACACAGAGTCCAATTATGGTATGATTAAAAGTCTCTATAAGGATTCAGATAAGCCTTTCCAATGTCCAGCTGCAGCTGTGCCAAGGCTCATGTCTGAGGCAGTCAGAGCTGCATTGTGTGGCTGTGTATGTAAAACAAAGGCCCCTCAACGCCACACATCCATACTGAGGGGGGAAGAGGATGGAGCACGGAGAGGGGGAGCCGTCGACAGAAAGCAGCGAAGCGTGCGGAAATAGACCTCTATTTCCCTCCAGTTTTACGTGCACGCAGACACGCTAATTATCTGTTTCTTTCTTTTTGTTTCCCTGTCTGTCTGTCTGTCTGTCTGTCTCTCTCTGTCTCTCCCTCCCTGTCCGTCAGACGGCTTCCATCTTTCAGATGTCACTCGATGCTGACTAGGAGCTAAATATTAGCCCACGCCGAGAAGTCACCATCACACCAGAGCATTTACAGTCCATCACGGCTGCTTGGTTACCACAATATCTTTGATATGGAAATGTATGAAAGAAGTCACGGTATCTTCTACACGAGTGTGCTCTGAGCGTGGGAAGACAATGAGAGTGTCCTGAGGGAACGGACTTTAACATGTTCAGACAAATTGGGACTGAGAGACACATGTCTTCAAAAGCATGTCGAGGCCCAAAACAATCTGCATGTGATAGTGACACATGACACAAATGACTTGAGACGAGGATGTGGCATTCTGAAGAGAAGACCAATCTCTTACAATTACTATAGTGTCGTAACCATTAGAGCATTGTAAAAAAATACTTTCTTACCTTCCTTCTTGATATGGCCAATTGAGAGACACTACCAAAACACAAGCCTTCAGACTTTTATACAGTCATGTCTTGACACACACAGAGATACACACCACTGTATCTGCACATCAATGCAAGCCCATAATTGTTCACGTGACCCATACCACAAACACACAACAACACGTAAATGCGCATGCACATACACAAATGCGCACACACAAACACACATCTGAATGAAAATACTGTGTAGGAGCGACAGCCAACCTCAAGTCAAGAATCCTGTGCACATACACAAACATCCACATAGTTAATCACTGACAGGCACACTTAAACAAATGGAAAAACTGATAAGTGTATACATGGTTATTTGAGTGTGTATTTGTGTGCATGCATGCACAAATGTATTTGTGTGCATTCTTGTATGTAGACTCGATGATAGCAAAATCCAACAGGAGTCTTTAGAACCACCCAAGCAACACACACATACAAAACCTCAACAGTGATTAGCCGTTGGGAGCATGCTTCCCCTCCCCCACTGCCCAGGGGCAAAGCACCCGACATACTTACCCCCCCCCACCCCCACACACACACACACTCTACCTTGCATTATTGATAGATGTTAATGGTTCCATTAGACGAGAGTGCGGAGGCCTTAGCTGTTTTAACATGAAAAGGGCTGAGGAGCCTTGAAGGCCTGGCTGACTGGTTCTGCTGACTGGACTGACCCTCCACATACACATACACATACACACACACACCGACACCGACACCTATGCACACTGTACAGTGCACACAGTCAAGTGAATGTCTTAAGTAGCCAATCTCCACAACAAGGCCAGCTAGCTATCTGCCTGCTATCTCTGTCTCTTGTATGCCATGGCTTGCTGCTGCTGTGTCTGCCTAGCACAGTGATAGTGTGGTGATTATGTACAACCGTAAGGAATGATGACAATGCACCAAGGCTAAACAGTATGTTTGCAGGGCATTGAGTCCCTAAGCAGACACAGTAACATTTTACTGTTACAGTTTGCTCTGTTGTCGATTTGATGATTTCTATCAATTACTATTTTAAAATAAAATATTATTATAAAACTACATTATAACATTACAAAGAAACAAGTAATTTGAGTAAAATGAAAATAATTTGTTGTTAGAATTTTTTTTCTTCCAGAAATGAAATGCATGACAAAGAAGGTTCAATCACACAATACAGATTAATCAAATCAGTTTCCTGCTTTAAGACAAGATAAAATGTCCACCAAGGCAATTTTTGGAATCATAAAGACAGAATTTGAGGAATTTTGTACAATCTCTCTAATTAAAAAAATAATTAATTTGTTCCTAACTGCCTTTGTTATCGACTCTCTGACGGAGAACAAAGGACCTAAACCCGCTCCATACTCTAGTTGCACACACACACTCACACACATGCCCACACACAGCGCAGGCTCCAATGTATAGGATCAATGCTGAGACTCTGACAGTAATTATGGATCTTTATTTTGCCTTTAAGGTATTGCTCACAGCATCTGTAGTACAATATTTATGTTTGAATGTGGTTTTGTGTAAAAGGTAAAAAATATATCCAAGATCATTTTTAGCAATTGTTCACAAATACTTGCCACTCAGTATTTGTCAATACATCGTTGTAAATTAATCATGATACATTAACATATTAGTTGTGACATTGTATGTAAAAATCATTTTATTGCAGTAAAAAGAGAGGACATTGAATGAAAAGACAGCAATGGCATGACCAATACCACACCCCAACTTGGATTTACAAAAATGTTTAACAGGAGTGTATGTGCAGGCTCTCTTGCCTCTAGCAAGAAAATGCATGTGCAAGACCGAGTAGGGTATTTGTACTGTAGACTACGGTATAGAATAAGAAAGAATAACAATCATCCAAACACCTACAATTCTTTTATGGCAAATCAAACAGCAAAAACAAAAAATATTTGTGTTTCAAAAGAGAATTTTCTGCTTTTGTAATATCGTCCATCCCATGCCCTTCCCTTTACGTAGTATATATATTTTCACTTCAAGATAGATACACAAGCTTGTTTCACAAATGAATAGCCAAATAGTCAAAATAACGTGTTAGTTCAAATGATATCAAATATACACAAAAATAAGTATTTATGTATTACAATATGTAATAGTAAAAAAAATCTGTGCAAATATTGTGAAAAGTGATAAAGGGAAATTAGGTATGCGAGGTACATATTTCAATCACAATAAAATGACATAGTTTGTGTATGCCTAGACTAATACATTTCCTTCTCAAGGCATTTGCACTCCGATTTAGTTTGACACAAAATCCACATGGATTAATTGTGGATTTGAAGTAAGTGTTTGCAGCCGTAAGGGGTGCATAATCTCTTCAGTTGCATGAATGAGAAATGAATTTAAGTGGTCTTTAGCAGACTGCGGGTACTGAAATGTATTCATATGTCCTGTTCCTTCTCAACTGTATCATGAACAACTTCAGAGCATAAAACATGAAAACTATAACAACATCTTCAATTCCTCTGTGTGATTGGTAAAGAGCAGCATGGCTGAGAAAAAACATTTGAAAACTTACAGATAAGAGAAAGGTGAGGAGTGTGAGTGTGTGGGTGTATGTGTGTGTGTGTGTGTGTGAGGTATTATGCTTGGAAGTGAAAGGCTAGCAGGGTGCTCCTGAAAATGTAACATCTGACTTCCCTCCATGGCAACCTGTAGAGGCGGAGCTGGTGGCACACTGCTCTCACTGAGGCTCCTAATGATCTACACAAACACACACACACGTACACGCACACCCATGTACACGCACCCATGTACATGCACACACATAAACACACACAAACACAGACATGTTTACACATTTGCACACACACATAAACACACACAAACGTGAGCGAACACACACACGCTCATACACACTGCTAAAAACACCTAACATAAAGACACACACATCTGCACACACACATTACGAGGGCTAAAATAGTGTGGCCAGCATTCACCTCCACACAGGTAAACTCTGTCAGCCACGCCCCCTCAGCCTCAAAGACCCTCTCTTTGACAACCCCACTCCCCGGTGTCCATGAACGTCACCACAGCTGAAAACCTTTCACCAACAACCCCCACCTCACCATCATGGCTGCCATGGAAACCATAGCCGAGGCCCAACCCCCATGGGCCACTAAGACCGTCCTAGGGGAGCCATGTTTCTCTCTCCCGCTTTATCCATCGTTTTCTTTTCCCCCCTATGTTCTCTCTCTACCTGTTTCCCTCTTTCTTTATCTTTTTCTCTTTATCTTTCTCTCACTCTCATTTCTTGGAGCTTGACCCATCAAATACATTTGGTCTTTGGTAAGCCTGTGACACTTAACTTGCATTATCCTCAGAAAAACTGTTTGTATATAAATTATTCACTAATTAAAAATAATTTATAATGATTTTCACATTATTTTGTTCTTAGTTATTTCATGATCTACATTGGTTAGTTAAGGGTTTGTTAATTTGAAAGATTCTGTGAACAGTTTATTCTGCTCAACCCATTACAAAAGCATCATGCCCTGGCTCTTTGGGGTCAAGTCTCTCTGTCCTCTAGAAGTACCTTCCGTCTGTCTCCCTGCCTGTTTGGCTGTGGGCTGCACCGCTCCAAAATTCTTCAGATGACTTCCATAACTGGTTTAAGGCAGCGCTTGGCAAATTGGATGGATATTTTCAGAGTGAGGTGTGTGCGCGAAAGTGTGTGGTACTGACTGAGTCTGATTGCCTAGATATATGTGTGTGCATGTGTGTTTTGGAGTGTGTGTGTTTGTGGGTGCATGTGTGTGTGTTTGTGGGTGCTTGTACACGTCTGCACACGGATGTGTGTACAAGCGCATGTCTGAACGCCTTCATGGGTATGCCTGTGTGTGTGTCTGCATTGATCCCAATAGCTCTGTGAATGGAGCTCACATACAGAGATTCCTCTGTCACCTTAAAGGGACTCTTTGTCTCAGGGGGAATGCATAATGATTCCATGACAGCATGTTAGACATTACATTAAATTGATTCCATGCAGTGTCGGCTCGTCTCTCACTGTGTGTCATCCGTTTGCGGACAGCTTATTAAAAGAGATGCTTATCCTCTCATCAAGTCTCATGCTGAGAGAACAAAGACAAAGTCACAATCACTGGCCAAACGTTTAGGAGAAAGACCTAACTTCTGCTGCTGGTCAAGTAAATCCTCTGTTCTCTAAACTCTTGTCCTTAAAGGTTTAGATTTTCTACCTGCTTCCTATAGTTATATTTCCACAAGGGTATTGTCTGTGGGTAGTAGGCAGGTTTCAAAGTATAGAACGAGAGATCGCGAGGATGAGAAGGGGAAAAGTGACAGCAGACGAGGAGGAGGAAAAAGAATAGACACAGAGTGAGACTTACCCCTGGCTTTCCCCGAGGGCGGAACACACACACACACACTCCCTGCAGTGCTGGGCACAGACGATGGTTCTTCTACTCCTCCAGGCTTTGCCTGAATGCAATGTTTCAACAGTCACACGCTGCCTGTTCCTTCTGCTAAAGGGTCTTTCTCCCTCTTACTTCTCCTTGTGTACTCTATGTCTCTCTCTCTCCCCTCGGCCTCTCCCTTGTGCCGGTAGAGCATCATGTGGCTCGCCTGGTCCCGGACTCCGAGAACAGACACACGCACACGGGGAGAGTTTTGTAATCCGCTAGGTCGTACCACTGAGGAGAGGCAGAGAGCGTGCATGGGGGGGTGGCTGGTGGGGGCAAGGCTGACGGCACGCCTCTCTCCAGCCTTACCTTGGGAGAATCCCTCTGTCTGGCACGCAGTGGTCTCTTCCTCTTATCCCCCGCTGTTATTGGAGGGGATGCCTCGCCTCATTAACATTCAAGAAATCTGAAAGGAAGGAAGGAAGGCCGAAAGAGAATGTGTTGGAGATAGAAATAAAGAAATTGAGGTGGATGCAGAGAGAGAGAGAGAGAGAGAGAGAGAGAGAGAGAGAGAGAGAGAGAGAGAGAGAGAGAGAGAGAGAGAAATAGAATGAGGGAAGGTGATAGAGGAATAAATACAGAAGACAGGAGAAATAAAAAAGATGCCTTCGAGCTGGTTCAGAGAGTGTTGGAAATGGCACACAAGGTTAATGGCTTCAGTCATATACTCTACATAGGGAGAACCACATACAGTATGTGAATGAAACTGTGTTTTTGATCTCATTGGATTACAGTTTGAATGGGTGGGTGTTTATGTGTGTGTTTGTGTGTGTGGGAGAGAGAGAGAGAGAGACAGTTGTTTGTGAGACGACGAGAAGGCCGTCTCCTCATATCACGCCTGGGGTGGCTGACCAGCTGATAGCCTCACTGTGAGTTCTCATCTCCCTCACTGCACCAAACTGTCACACCACCCCTTCTCGATCACACAGTACAACACCATGTGAGCCGTTTTGCTGACTCATCTTTTATGCAATGACCAGTTATTATGACGGTACATAGGAAATCTAATTTCTTCCACAGCTTCATAAACAGAACAGACAAAAGATTTATCGTCAGTAGGGTCATGTAGTATGAGATTTGAATTCACAACCTTCATAGTGAAAGCACCACCTGAAACCAACAAAGCCATGTAGGATTGCTGCATTACCTCTGAGACCTCGGTTCTCCATGTTCAGACAGTGCTGTCTGCTCTCCGAAGGGCTGGCTGGACGTGGCAGGATATGCTAAAACGGACAAGTGGGATTTCTCATGCAGATGAGAGTGCCAGTGATCCATGAGGGAAGGTGGTGAAGATAAGTCTGACTGCCAGCAGCCGGACCCAGAAGAGAGGCATGTCTTCCTCTCTCCTCTGATCATGATGGTCTTCGCCATTTAACAGCCTTGTAGTCTTGCTTCCCATGGTCCTTGACATCATAATATTACCTAAGGCACCCACCAACAATAGATTTTTCTGAGGATTCAGTTGAGTTGGTCTGTGAAGTCCTTTGTGACATTGCTTGTGAAAAGGGGTCCACAAATAAAACAACAAACAAACTCATTTTATTTGACAAGAAACTGTTGGTACCAAATTGCCAGTAACACGCCTTAATAATATTTGCATTAAATGTAATCTCAAGAGCGCCCTCTCCCAACCCGTTCTCCTGTCTGGCCCCCCAACGGTGGAATCATCTCCCCACCTCCATCAGACATACTGACTGTTTCTCCACCTTCAAGAAAAGGCTAAATACACACTTGTTCCTGGAGTACAATGGTACTTAAGAAAGATTTCTTGGATCAGATTAGTGTTGTTTTTGGCAGCCTGTTTTAATTTTAGTTTTAGTCTAGTCTTTGTGTCAAGCTGTCATTTTAGTTCTTAACATTAGTTTTAGTCACGTTCATACACTTTTTAGTCTAGTCAAGTTTCAGTCGACTAAAAGTCTGGGCATTTTAGTCTTATTTTAGTCAGACTAATCCATGACTATTTTTGTCTAGTTTTAGTCAATGAAAACTGATAAGATTTTAGTCTAGATTTAGTAGACAAAAACTGATGACATTTAGTCTAGTTTAAGTCAATGAAAATTGTATTTTTGTCTCTTTTTAATACAAACGAAGTAGTAGAAGTAGAATAAGGTGTAATCTCGGGAGGCATGTTAATGCCAAAACCATTTGTTTTAATGTATGTATTGGTCTAAATAAGGTGTTCAAAGTCATGTTGTTGATGCCAAATTCAGTTCAGTATTTGGCCAACAAGTGATGCTTATTACACATGCAGTCAGTCAGGTAGGAACTAAGAACCCACTTTACACCCTCTCATACAAACACACACACACTGTACACACAGTAGTCACACATGTTAACCCACTTTACACTCTCTCACAAATAAACACACCCACGCTAGTCACACGCGTTTGTCTGTCGTTTTCATTTCCAGTGGCTAACGTTTAAAGCTAACGTCTAAAGCTAACTTTAAAATGATACACATTAACCATAGCCTCATGAGTTGGCTAATGATAATAACGTGACTAAACGAAACAAAATAACGTTATAACATTTTGTCTCATCTTTATTTTGTAAACCACATTTCGTCTCGTTTTTATTCATCAACAATGTTGCATTATTCACCTTATTCCGGAAATCACGATGGACACGGCCCTCCACGTAATCTAATTTCCGGTTTAATTACTTCCTGATTTATAACGGTACTAAATCAAGGGTAAAAGATGGCCAGCCGCCAGCGTAAACTGTGCAGTTTGTGGCTGCCATAACAACTGGAGAAAACGTCATCTGACTCTGTCTTATCATTGTTTTGAGCATCGAAAGAAGAGGTCCAGGCACCGACGTCCAACCAAAGTTGAGGATTTGCGTCCCTGGCTGAAGGCGCTGAATTAAAAAACCCCCACTAAGTTTCCGTTTGTCTGCTCGTATCACTTGCAACATAAATTGTGTAATACAGACATCCCAAGTCTCCCGCATTTCAATAGCAGCTCCCTGGCGTCCGCAAATGCTATACAATCTCCCGGAAATCAGAGATTTTGTATTTAGAGCTATTTAGAGCGAGCGAGAGACTTAAGGTCATTTCTGGTAGAGACAGCAGCATAGCGTGCAAAGACCGCTGATTGTGTCGGGGGGGGGGGGGGGGGTACATGCTGGTTGCGGGGATACGACATCATGTGTCTGGATTGTGTCCCAGGGTGGGGTGGTGAAGCCACTTCCCTGAAATGAGTCTCTGGAGGTTGGGATGGTCAATAGAGGGCGCTAGGGCGCCGCCCCCCCTGGTGAAAAGTGTTTTAGATTTTTGTTTTTCATGTAATATATTTTCTAGGGCTGTGAAATGATTAAAAATTGTAATCAAATTAATCACAGGTTTCTGTGGATTCATCATGATTAATTACATATTACCGATTTTGCGCATTTTTGTCATTAGTGTGCGTCTTTGATTTTGCGGTACCTTGATGTTCGAGTCACCCGTTGCCACTCGCAAAACTTTGGTGAACCCCTCGTCCTCAACAATATCAATCGGTCTACAGCTTTTTGCAATACATTTGGCAACTGTGCTCGTCACCTTGTCACAGGCAGACTTAGTGAGGGCCCTACGCTGTTCAGTGAGGGTGGTTTGGCGCATTCTACTTGAACTCCCCTCGCCGACCAACGCATGCTTCGCATTGAGGTGGTTTAGGTTACTTTAGGCTGGTATTGCTTCGGTGAAACGATAACATTCAGTCATTTAGCATTCAGTCATTTAGCAGACACTCTTATCCAGAGTGATAACGTCTTCCCGCAGACTAGAGTGTGCATATCACTTTGGTTTTATTGGATGTTCCATCTTAGTTTTTTTGGAACGCAAACTTCTCATCCAGAAGTTGCAATATTACGTTAAATGCATTAAACAAAAATGATGAATTAATCCTGTATTTTAATCCTAACGCGTTAACGCGTTATTTTTCACAGCCCTAGTTTTTCGGTCTTTTGTCGAGGCCTCCACCGTCTTTACCACGTTGTTTCATTTCTCTGAGTGTGCACACAGCCCTGCCATATCATGTCCTTTTATGGGAATTAACAGGGCGTTTACCTATGCTAAATAGGAGCAACGGGGCACGAGGTTTTGACTTACGAAATATTGGGATTCATCATTCTAAGAACACACCTGCGAACAATTCTGCTGTTTAAGAACGCTTCATGAATCACATGTAGATTTTTCTTAGAAACCTTCTTAAGAACAAATTTAAGAAATAATTTAGGAAGATATTGGTGAATATATATTTATTATTGTTTATTTTCGCACCTCTAAGGATCAGTCAATATTTGGACTACATAGACAACGTCGCTGTCAAAATGTTGGTCTTGGTCACGATTGCGTTGCTTCTATTAGGATTTACGTTCCGTTGCACGGTTTGGGAGGTTACAACGTTATTTTGGCAAAAAGTGCCTTTAGTCAACGAAGGGTACTCAGTGCTAGCTACGTCACTACGTCAGCACACGTAAGCAACGACACATGGATACAACGTAGATGTGCTGTTGCACAGCCAGTATCGTGCCATGGAGTACTAGCAGCACATGTACATTCAAGCAAATCAAGACTTGCATGTACAGTAAGTAATGTCACATTAAATAGTGTATTTAAACTCAACCTTGTGTGGTTTGTCGCTGTCTTCAATGCCACAGCCTAAACTTTATGTCAAAAGAAACATTCTAATTTCTGGTGCTTTCAAACAATCCCACAGACATATATAGGTTATATGTCTATGAACAATCCCCTCAGTGACGTTTGGCTAGTAACACATTCTTTTGAATCAGACGGTACTGTTTGAATCGCGATTCCATCTTGAAATACTGCCGGTGACAACGTTGTTACAGTAGCTTGTTTCAAAGGGGGTTTGCTTGTTTTAAAGGGAGTTCTTAATGAATTATGAGTATACTAAATGCTTGAAAATATCATTAGAAGGGAAAAACTTGAGGGGACGGACCCACCTGCAACCGACGCAAGCGAGCACACCCTACAATTTCCCCAGAAATTGTACCCTCTCTAGTTGTAACTTGTTTAACTGCATGCTCTTATGGTTCTTCCCTTTGGCACTTGTTTGTTTTTTCACAATGTATGCTTAATATTTTGGCTGTTCGCAATGTTTGGGGCTATCTCATTGTTATGATCAGTGACCTATGCTCTTTTGTAAAGCTCTCTCTTTGAAGTCGTTCTGGGTAAAAGGGTCTGCTAAATGCATAAATGTAAATGTTTAATTGTAATTTGTTTAACTACATGCTCTTCTGGTTCTACCCATTGGCTCTTATTTGCTTTTCACAATGTATGCTTCATGTTTTGGCTACCCACATTGTTTTTGGGGATATCTGGTTGTTTATGATGATTGACCTTGGCACCTTTTGTAAAGCTCTTTCTTGTAAGTCGTAAATCTCCCAAATGACTAAATGTGAATGTAATATTTTCACACCAATCCTGTTAGATGAGTAATCTTGTCATGGCAAAACAATGTATCCTGCCACAAAATCTAGCAATGTAGCCTACAGTGCTACATTTTTAAATGCCTATGGGTTGACTCAATAATGGAGCATGTACGGTATTGTACAAATGGAGACCAACCATACCAACTATGGCCTACCCTTAGGAAAGAGGAGACAGACATTTTAAATACCCCAATAACCCACCCATCTGTGTGTCAATTAGTTTTGTTTTCCCATCTGAAATGAAGTTTCAGATGGGCTTAGAGCAGAAACATCTACAATAAAAACAGTCCATAGTCACAAGTAGGTATGCAGTATGTACTGTAGGAATATATGTATGAAGCGAGTACTGTTGTATGAAGACTCAAGTTTTGTAAAGAGAGCTCATTTGTTCAAAATGTTGTAGGCATCAGAGTTGTATATTCCATTACCATAACAGTCCTGCCTAAGTAGGGCATCTGTTTTCTCTGCCTGATAGACCATGAAAAAAGTATATGCTTACATACATTTCTGTTCCATAGGCTCATCTAGTGATGGGCAGAACCCTCCCCCTTCCACCTCCTTCTCCTCCTTCCCCCGCTCCTCCCAGCACCATATGGAGATTCTAATGGTCGCCGGGTCCCATATCGACAGCCTGGATGACTGACAGCCACACAAAGGAAGCTGCAAGGCTGAGCTTGCGGCTTCACATGCACATATTTTTCTGTGGGTAATAGGAATAAACATGGAGAAATGTATTACAACTGTGTGTGTGTAGTGTGTGCGTGCGTGTGCGCATGTATGAATCTGCAGATGGAGCTGCATCCATTCTATGCGCATTCCCTTACACTGCTGGCTCCCAGCCTCATCTTTGTCTGGGCTGAATGAGGCAGAGAGCAGGGAGGGGGGTCTCTCTCCTCCAGTCTGCATCCTCTCCATCCCAGCACTTGGACAGCCTCTGGAGTGTGTCAGCGTGCACTCTGAACGCCTCCTTGTGTGTTTGTGTGTGCATATGTGTGTGTGTATATGTGTGTGTGTGCACTGTATGTATGCATGTGTGTGGTATGTACTGTATGTGTGTATGCATCTGTGTGTGCTTCTGAGGATGTAGCAGACATGTATTAGATGGTGGCTGAAGGCTTGTCTGCTCCCTGCCCCCAACAAAGCAGGAGTGTCTGCATGCCTGACTGCTGCCTTATGCTACTCTCTCACATACACACTCCAACACGTACATACACATATATGCACATTCTGTACATTAAAAAAGGCACTCATACACTGTTACCTGAATCTGCAAAACTGTTTGTGTGTGTGTGTGTGCGTAAACATTCTGAACAGTGCGCATGCGCTACACTGGGGGTGTGTACATTGCTATGTGATTTCCTTTGTGCACAGAATATGCTGTGCCTGTAACAGCATGGAGTGTTTCACATGCCTATGTCTTCTGTCATTTTCATTTAGCAAGTATTTATTCACACATGCTTAACACACACACTCACATGGACACACATATACAAACACACACACATATATTGTATGCTGTTCCTATATGTCTCATCTCTCATGGAGACATTTTGTCGGAATAAATGATGTATGATTCATCCCATTGACATGTTCTGCTTTGCTGTTGTAAGTACATCTACTGGTGTGAAGAGGTAGCCTTGGGTAGCCATAGAGAGACAACAGGCTCTACAACTGTCTCATTGCTCTGAACAAAACCTTAGTTGTAACAATATACAAAAGGCAAACAGAGATACTTTTTTTAGAAGGTTTGATAGTGAGGGGAGATCAAGAAAAAAAGTGAATTTACACAATAGACTACGTAGACAACAAAAGTTGCAAACAGAGAATGGGGAGGATTAAATATGCAGCCACAGCCAGCAATAACAAACAAGAACACCTATTATCGATAAAAAAAAAAAAGAAGACTGAATGACAAAAGGAAAAGCTATGTGTCATAGCTACATACACTTACATTGGGCTATCTTGAACGAGCATCCATTAACTGATCAGTGTACTGTTGTGAGTGTTCTGTCTTGCCTGGGACGTTTATTGGTCAAAGTATTTTAAGGGAGGCCATTTGAAGAAGTAATTCAGACATACTCTTTTCTGCCATGTTAAGGTAATATCTAGGTGGTTAAATTAGCATGCCTAAACAAGGTGCTGAAGCAGGGAACGAGAGAGAAGATTCAATCGACAGGACCTATGTATCATGACATATTTGTTTTTGTTTTTTCCTAGAAATTTGGCACTGTTTACCTGGGTCATAATGAGGAAGTGCTTGTTTTAGCTAGTCAGACACTGAATGCAGACCCAGAGATTCAAGTAAAGTATACAGCCCCAAATTGTATGTATAAAGAGACACATCAAGGTAATCTAAAGCATCTCATGGGCAGCCAGTCTCTACTCATGTCTCAGCCTTGGAGAACAACAAGCTAAATTGCTCTCGGTGGTGACAGGAATAGAATCTCTTCACTTGTAGTAGCCACTTTCAGTGTGTGCATGTGTGCGCGTGAGTTGGGATAGAGAGGCCTGTGGAAGAGAGGTGCAACATAGTCTAGTTAGGGGTTATAGTTGGCTCCCTGCTGGGATAGCCTGATAGCACAACTGTAAGTATTCCATGGACAGCAGACAACTGAAATATGGAATTATTAAGGATTCTGTTTGTAGATTTGGACAGCTGATTTAGATTAACACTAACACCATGTTTATGTCATTATGTATATGGCAGGCAGCCAAGCATGCAAGTGACACAGCTAGTCATGACTTCATACCACATCACCAGGTCTGTTACTCAGGGTTGCTGTCATTTGCAAACACACACACTCACACACATACACAGACCCAATTCCAAAGACACACTCCAGATTCAGCATCACTCATTACTCTAAGAAGGTAAATGAATCATATTTCTGCCATTTCTCTGCCAGTCCTGGCTGACAATGTCTCACATTTTCATAATCTGCTGCATGTGTCCTTGAACTACAGAATGTGTCTGACTCAGATTCAATTGACTATTGGGCTGTTTCACTAAGGAGTGAGGAGATCTCACTCAGGAGATCAAGAATCCACAGAACAATGCTTCACAATTCCTTTTATACACAAGAACAACCAATCAAACCAAACCTTGACCTTTACTTATTAACATATGACTAGCAATGCTACAGTAAGTTACACAATGTGGTGTGAGAGCCATCAAGTTGAGACCCTGTCGAGCTACTCCAGATTTTAGCATATGAGAGGCGGGGGCAGGTTGACACCCAGCCTTACCACATCAACTGTCAAAAAGTCATATACACAGTTATAATTGCTCATAGCTGAATTTGAGTTAGCTGCTGTACTGTAATATTCCATTACTTATTTAAGAATAAGGATGTGTATGACTTGTATGATCAAACATTATTGTGTGCAAGTAACAAACAAGTCATTCTTTGATCATGTGTGTGTGTGTATTTGTGTGTATGCAAGTGTGTGTGTATCTGTGGTCTGTCTGAATGTATGTCGCTGTTGTCTTTGACAGAAGTGAGCACACGGCTATGGGCCTGGCACTGAGAAAAGGCTGAATCACCAGACCTTGTCTGTGAGCCAAGCCCACGTGGCTGATTGGCAGGGAAGAGAGAGAGCCCAGGCCGCATATATGCTCTAAAAAAGAAAGTTAAAACCATTTGTTGCAGAAACACATGCAAAATAAATTATAGACAGACAAAACCATTGTTCTAAAACGATCTGGAATTACTTCATTCTGTAACGAACTTTTGTCAAATGTTTCAAAGGTACCGTTTTGATGATTATGAGGAAACTTTCTCTATACTACGTGTAGGCTATAAAAACATGACATCAGAATAAGATTTTTAAGCAAAGCACGCACACACGCAAACATAATGAGCAGTCAATTCTTCTGATTGCTCTCAGTTGGAATCCCAATTTGGAACGTGAATGCAGAATGTTCTGAATATGTGTAATCTCAAACCTCGATCTTAGTTATAGTCTACAACATTTTGCATGAATTGTTACTAATACACATAGTTTCTGCTTTATAACACACATTTTAAATTACACTTATACAGTAGGGGCTATAAAGGGGTTTTAATCGACTTTCATGGTTCCATTCAATCAACAATTAGTCAATATCATGGTCAATGGAGCTTAAATAGCGAGAAAGCAGGAAATATACGTGATAACAAGAGACTTATTGGGCTAATACAATAAATCAAACAGCAGACAACGACGGAATTGAATTAATAATAGTGAGGAATTTGAAATAGTAATAACAAACAAATGGTATTTGCAAGTATTCTAAGAAATAAAACGAAAAGCACATGAATCACTCGGATTTAGAAAATATATATTGTTTGAGTATGCCATTTATGGCAAACCATCAGCAGTTACATAACATGCTTAGTGGTAGGAAAAAAAAACAGCGATCTGAAAGCTGTAAAAAAAAAAAAAAAGAAACATCCTCAGGGTCGTTGTTACTCGTTTCTGCCCTTATGGACGCATTAACCAGTCGACAGGATGAAACTCCCTGACACTTCCCGGCTTTTTCGGATGATCACTGCTGCCTACCCAGGAGATGTTATGCAACAACACCAGTGCTCCCGCATCAAGTCCGACACCGGCTTGTCAGGGCTCCGGTAGGAGCTTCTCATCTCCTCGGGTTACCTACCTTCATCACTGCCTTGCATGTAAAACAATTCCCGAATGCTGACTGCGCCAAACACTTGTTAAAGAGATAACACATGTGCCGTTTTCTGTATACATTTAGACATTGGCTATTGAAAGTCAACATTTAATTTGACCTTAATTCGTTTTGAATGTTAGTCCAGTGTCTCATCGCCATGGACATTTTTTTTCTCGTTCAGATTTATTTGTTCACAATTTTGGACAGAATTGTTAAGGAACTAAGTACTTTTTGTAGTGAAAAAGGCTGTGAAGTACGGTATTCGTATTACGTTAGAAGTCATAAACTGACAATTGCTGTGGAGTGCATTTTAAAATAATTATAGCCAAACCACTTTATTTTTTAATGAACACAGTATCAGTGTGTTTACCTATAAATGTTTGTTAGTTATAGAAATATAGTACCAGACGTACTTTTACTCTTGGAAGCCATATTCACATTAAATGACTTGAAAACGATAAAAACGATCCGCTATTACTCAAAACTAACGTTCATCAGCAATCTTTTTAGCTGAAACAGTAAAACCAAGAGAAAGAGAGATACAAGAGAAAGAAAGAAAGATTAGTGTGCATGTTTGAGTGAATAAAATACAGTAGAGAGAAATAGTGACAGGAGAGAGAGTACAGTATGTGAGAGAGGAAGAGACAGAGAGAGACAGAGAGAGAAAGAGACAGAGGGGGACAGAGTCCCTGCTGGTGATGTGCTTTTCTGACACCTCATCATAACCCATGCTATACTTCAGCTCCTGTCTTATACTCATTTGCCTTTGGCCTGGCAACCTACAGCAGTCAAGCATCCCTGCCCTCCCAGCCTTCAATCACAGTCTCCTCATATCCTGCAGAGAGAGACGGGAAAAACGGCTCCTCAATGTTGCTTTTTCAGATTTAAATTCCAGCCTTTAGTAGAGCTCTACAGGGAAAGAGCTCATTGTAAAACAAACTGTCTAGCTGTCACAGCCTCTGTGTAGGTGTAAACGCACAGCCCTGGCTCACCTGCATACATGAATATTTCACTACATAAATTATCTCCCTGTACATTACTGCACAAATCACAGAAAACAGGGGGACGAGATGGTGTGTCTCTGTCGCTAGTACTGAGTGGGAAAATGGCTGCATTTGAAGAAAATCTACCCGACATAACGTGTTGTAAGCTAATATTTATTTTCCCCCTCCTGTCAGATGTGAACAATGGTCAACTAGTATTATATTAAAGATCGTAGTTACCATTATGACGACTTGGTATAATAGTACAGCACTGCAAATATTAGACTTGCATTGGGAAAAAAGCTATGCCCACAAGGTGATCAAACATGATCTATAAATCTACAACAAATGACCAGGGATTGTCGCTGGTTGCTACAGCAGCAACAGCAGCTAATGGACAACTCCTTTGTCACTGTTCATAAAACACATTTGTTTCTTTTTCCAGATTATCATTCACAGTGCATTTTTGTTGTTCAGATTCAGATGACTAGAGTACCAGCTCTTTGGATGGATGGATAAACCATGTTTGGGTATTTGGGTGAAATTATGAGGTTATTGATTGCAGCAACTGTGGAGTCTTGCAGGAGGCAACCAACTACTATCGTATATCTGGACATCAACCCTTCTCTTCCTCATAATTATTTGTGTATTATTCCTATTCTATCCCTTTTCTTTCTTCTCTCCTTTTTTCCCTTCTCTAGCTTTCATCTTCCACTCCTCTCCTCCCATCTCATCTCCTTGCCTTTCTTTTCTGCTTACCTTCCTGTCTTCTCACTCTGTTATATCCATCTTTATTTTCAACCAATAAAATGTAAATGTCGGTTCTTCCGTCTTCTGAAAGCCCATAAGGATTCATTGGGGCCCAAGGACATCAAGCTTGCTCGCTCGTTTCTCTCTCCCTATCGGTCTCTATCTCTCTCTCGCTCAGGTGTAATGGAGCAAAATTATTTATCTCTCTGTGAGACATGGCAAGGGAAATTTCACAAACTAACGCTTAAAGGCAACTGTAAATGTTATCATGCAGTATATGTCATTGTGTGTCTGGTTGCTCCTGTTAAGGGCAGCCAGGACCCGTCAGACCCCACCCAGAGTGTTGGATGCTAAAACTCAATTGCCTTGTCGCAGAATTGCATAACAGGCAGCGAGAACAAGAGTGCCCGACATAATCAACTTGTTAACCCCGTAGTGGCCAAAATCATCTGTTCATTAATGTTTTTTCAACCAGGGCAATGGTTTTTCTCACTGGGTAACTTCCTCTCCTTAGACACACCCAGAGCCCTCGCTATCTTCCCCCGCTATCACATATCCACGCACAACACTTTCATTTCCTCTACAAAGTAATGTGTCCATTTCTTGATGGACCAGCAAGGGGTCTCCCACTCAGACAGGGAGGGATCCCGACCCTCCTCTTCTCTCATTAAGCCTGCATTGTCTTCCTGAAAATGCACTTTGAAGCACCTTAATTGCATTTATGAGATAACCCTGTGGGTTAGTGACAGGAAGCGAGCCCATGTACAGTAGAGGGGCTGGGCCAGGATGGGCTCTTTACTTTAAATCAATCGTCCATCCAGTCCTAATGCAGCTCTGGGCTGCTCCTCAGGAAGCATTAGGCCTATTAGTGCAGGCCTGGCAGGAACGCACACACAAGCACACACTCATGTATTTATGGGGAAGGAGCAGCAACCATTGCTGGTGGTGATGGAGTGTTTGTGTGCGTGCACACCCACCCTGCCAGAGCAATGGAAACAAGAGCCAAGTCCAAAGGTGTGCTCAGCAGTCCAGAAGAGTCCAGTCTGGAGGGGTCAGCAGGACTTGGGAGGGTGTGGTGAGATGGGTGTATGTGTGGGTGTGGGGTGGGGGTGGGGGGGTCTACGGTCCAGGGAAAACCGCCGACTGCGCCTCCTAATCCTCCCCACCAATTAACTCCCAGCTGGCAGGAGATGCTGTGTGTGAGAATGTCAGAGTGCTGTATATGGGGGAATGTGTGTGTGCATGTGTTTAAAGTGTGTGTTCCCAGTGTGTGTGCTAAGTAAAACGGAGGTTTCAACTGCTTACCTGGAGCATTGTGTCTTTGTTTAGCTCTTCCTTCAAAACAACGTTCTGTGTCAAAGTTTGTGTGTTTACGTACTAGTGTATTTCATGTGTGTGTGAAAACCCAGGGTCAAGTTGTTTAGCTGCAGCATCATGTCCTTGCTAATGCTTTGTTTAGACTATGTTCACACGGGGCACTGAGCTTTTTCAAGTTGAATGTGCTGCGACACCCACGCCTGATTAATCTCTGCGTAGAGAATGTCGCCACTGAGTCACTTTTCAATACCGTGCTGTGCCGGGGGCTTACGACACAGACAATAGCTGGCTATTAATAAACAGCCAGGCACAGACAGACAGGAAGACCTGCTTTAAGGTAAATATATAATATTAATGTTATAATTATATATAAGCTGTATCTAGAGACGTTACTGCAGATGAGCACAACACATTATGCAACCCTTCGAGTGATAGCTTTGGTAATGGGTTCAAAGCCAACCGTTGCAGAGTTCTGGGTGGATGGGGGGGCTCTTAGTCAGCATATCAAGAATTAGCCATCCTCCCCGCCCAGGGTTTACCTGTCACCATGAAAACGACCAAAGCACTGTTCTCTCACCTGACCGGCCCCAGCAGACGGGTGATGTGAGATGTGCCGACGCCCAGCCCTGTTGATGGCCCCATCACCACACAGACCTGCATTTGTCAGTGATACCCACACACATGCACACACTTCACTTTCTGAGCCATCTGGGAGATACCTGCATTCACAGAAACACACATACGCACAAACTCCCTCACACGCTCTCACCGACGCTGTGGCACCATGTTTTATGGATTTTTCCCCCCTTCTCTTTGTTTGACACTCCACCCTCTGTCATTTCCAGGCGTGCTTCAGTATTTTTAGGCATATCTGTTCTGTTTCTTCCGGAGAACCTGACACAGCGAGACCTGCGTGGCAGATTGATTTCTCTCTCTCTTTCCTCCCTCCATCTAGCTTTACCTTTAGGTCGCCACCCTCTTTCTCTATTTTTGCTGCTCTCCATCTGTGTTACGCCCCCTCCAATGGCTCGGGAAAGGAGGAGCACGTAACTGCCCAAGGCCACAGTGGTGAAGGAAACAGGAGGGTAGTGCCAATAATTGTCTGCCACAACCAAAATGCTGTGCACACGGGTTTGAATAAGTACACAGACTCATATACATAAACTCAAACAACAATGGGGAGGGAAGACAACAGGCAAAGGGTTAGGAGTAAGGCAGTGCCAGCAGTCTGTCAAATCAAAGAAATAATACAAAAGGACCCTGAGCTTCCCTACCCCTCTACTCCTGCCTGACACCAACTAAACTACAACTTACCTCACTGCTACAATACACAGGGTGAAAGCCACTAGCTTCTAACCTGATGTATTCAACAATGAGTTACCAACTGATATGTATAAACCCCAGGGTGTCTTACCTTGCCTACTCCACAGACGTATATCAACAAAGCTTTTACGAATCTCTCAATAATAGTCAATAATACAAAGCTTGTACTGCTTGCTCAAACAAAGCTACTGCTTGCTCAAACAAAGCTCTTACCTACCTACCTACCTACCTACCAACCCCCCCCCCCCCCCCATGAGAGGTATCAGACAGGAGAAGGAGAGAAACAACCAGCCCATCTCCCCAGAGAGAGAGACCATAACAATCTGTATTTATACTTTTTTGCCACTTCCTTTCTCTTCTATTTCACCCTCTGTCATTCCCTGGTGTGAGTCACAGAACCTGGGACCTGCAGTCTATGAGCTGTGATCAGCATGTAAGCACATCTGTGTGTGTGTGTATTTGATAAGTTGCATGTTCAAGTGGAAAGCATGGATTCCCCTTGTGTAGGAGGACCAGAGGCTGAGGCACATCTGCAGGGCTGAAAACACTATTATATATTCTAACACTGTTTTCTCCCTGAACCACACTCTCCGTCCCAACCAATGTTTATCAACACCTTTTCATTTCCCTTCAGAGTAGGCTTTGCTTGCACTCTCCCTGTGGAACATAAACTGTACATCTCTATCTTTCCACTTTCGACCAATGAACCTTTGAACACGGATTCTAATGCAAATTAATGCAGGGACTGTATTTGAGCTTCCCCAACAAACTGTTTGCTAGGACTGTCTTCTAGACTTAGGGGGGAAAGTTTGATAGTGACCATTCTCACCTCACATAAAACAGTGGAGAATAAAACTGTGAGTTTAGAGGGGTTTGAACACAAAGCGTTTGGGGTATGTGCCCTGTGACCCCATACATTAATCAAGATGTCAAGTCCCAGTAACTCAGCTGCAGCAGGGAACTCTTTTGTATGAAGAACAGAAGGTTTTGTTCACCTGGGCAGTAATGATCCACATATCTCCTCCTTACTTTGGCTTTCTTCCAGACTTTTGGTTCAGCAAGCTAACAATGATCCAGCCCACCCCCCACTCACACTTCAACCCTACATAAACACAGTCACATAGACACAAACATGCACACACACATAGATATAGACATGACAGATATCAAACATTGAAGTCATTGGAAAACCCTCAATGACTCAAGAAGGACTCAAGATGGGTCAATTGTCTTCCTGGCATTAGAGTGCAGTGTTGGATGACTCCACAGATGAGTCATCCTCATCTGCTTTAATCTCTGTTTCGGGGTCTGACTGTCCCCAGTAAATATAGGAGCAGTGGTGTAACAGAGGTACACAGACACACAGAGAATACCTTCTAAACAAAACACTGAGGTTAAAACTTCACTGTATATGGACAATAGCTATGAAAGCATGTCTAGATCTTCAGTCAATTATCAAGTCTCTCAGGATAGGAGAACTGGTTCATTATTCTGTTATGTACTTGGATGGATCCTAGATCAGCACCCCTACTCTGAGAATCTTGATAGATAGATAGCTTTTTCCCAAACGGTTGTCTAATCGAGGCCTTTAATTGGCTGGAACCTCTGCTGATCTCAAATGAGTGTCAATCAGCAATCATCATCCTGATGAGGCATAAGTTACAGATGGATAATTTCTCTCTGTCTTTCTTTCTTACTCTCTTTCCTTCTCTGTGTGGAGGTGTTGAGAGAAGAGGAGAAGTGTGGAGAGGTGTAGGACGAATTAATGCAAGAGGTAAAGGGAAGGAGGTAAGACAATAAGACAGATGAAAGAGAGGGAAAAAACTAGAGAGAGAGGTGGGGGGGGGAGAGAAGGGCAAGACATTGCTGGTTTAAGAAGTAGGCTAGCATAAAGATATAGAAACAGATCCGGGAGGCAAAAGGCAGAATTTAATACATTTGATCTAATACAACAGACTGGCTGGTTTCCTAGCAACGCCACCGAGCCCTGTCTGGCCTATAGAGGTCCTCTGGTGGCCTTGTGTCAGGCTGAAAACCCACACAGACTAAATACACACACAAAACTCCTAGCTCCATTCACACTAGCATGATTGGAGCTGGTGAAGCAAACATGAATGAAATATGAATTGTAAAAACTTACAACAATGGCGGTCAAAGGATTCTGTTCTCTTGTTGGTCACGGCAACCACGCCCCCGCCCCTGATGCAAGCGGTTCTTAATACGGACCAATCACAGCCAAGGGGTATCCGTAAAATGACGGACGAATAGTCACGAAAATCAGGAGGTGCACGTAGAGCTCTCCGAGGGGTTCGGAGAGGGCACGGAGAGGGAGTTCCTTGACGGAGAGGGCGTTCCCTTGGTGCGTGTCCGTAAAAACGCAGAAGTATAAAGGCCGAAATATGCTTCTGCATCTCCCTTTACGGATGGGCGGGCGCACGGATACGCACGGATATGGACGGATAGACTGCGTTTATGGTTCTCCGTAGGCTGTGGGTGCTGAAAACAATTCACCGCCAGAAGAGTAGGTGGCGCAACGTTTTTTTGTTTAGATGTCGTTGAGTGTTTATCTACCTAGGTTACCGAAAAGTCTGAGTCAATTTACAAATGAGCCGTTTCATCAATAAAATACGCACATTTTCAGCAATTAAACTGCCCATTTCTCGTCACATTTTAATTCAGGTGCTGATTTAAATGTCCTGTTTAGCTGAAATATGAATTGTAAAAACTTTACAACCAATGGCGGTCAAAGGATTCTGTTCGTCCTGTTATCACGGCAACCCAACCCCCGCCCCTGAAGCAAGCGGTACTTAATACTAACCAATCACAGCCAAGGGGGTCTCCGTAGCTCTCCGTAGCTACGATGGATAGTTAGAAAATTCAGGAGGTGCACGTCAAGCTCTCCGAGGCTCTCCCAAGGGCTGACGGAGAGCTGGTAGAGGGCGTTCCACGGAGACGAGGGCGTTCCCAAGTGTCCGTTTTTCAAAAAACGCAGAAGCATATATCGGCCTTAAAGGGGCAATTGATTGCAAAACCGATTTTGCCTTGTCATAGTTGAATAACGACAGTTCGGTGGGTAACATGAACATACAGTGAATATCAAAGTCTATTGACACCTCTTTCCTATGCAAATCTCAAAAAGTAAAATCTTGGCTGTAAAACGCTAGCTTTTCAACAAAGCCACCGGTGTGACGTAGGACCGGGGACCGCCCTTTTTGGCTCTGGTCTGTATCTTTGTCACGCCCCAAAATGTACCAGACCAGCCCAAGGTAGCGTCTATCTCCGATACTAGTTTAGCTGCGCGCTGCTCTGTGTAGGCTACTTATAAGGAATTACAAAGAAGAACGTTTTGAATTATAACAAGGATATTGAAAATGGACCACGGTCGTAAATGCTGTGTTCCAGGCTGTACAGGGAAGGCTAACACTCACAGTCTTCCCAAGGAGCCAAATATTCGCCAGGCATGGCTGTTGTTGTCTATGAGAAGATCCCGGCGAAGTTCGACATTCTCTGATAATTTCATCTAAGACAATTTTGACAACCTTGGACAATTTCAAGCAGGATTTGCTCGGAAGCTGAACCTGGAAAGAGGTGCTGTTCCGACCGTATGCTCATTGCAACCGCAAGCTGTAAGGACAGTATGATGTTGTGCTAACAGTTATTAGCAATGCTAACGTGTCCTGTATTTATAATACGGGTGGTTTAAATCAAGCATTCTGATTGGTTGAGAGTGAGTCACGGGGTGTGCTTTATTGAGCATAAAGTACTGTACGACTTTTTACATTTGCCTTAAAAGGGGAGCGTTCCATATTAGTGCGCACTCAAAATAACTAAAAGGTTGCCGAAGAAAAACGACTGTCTACTAGTACTGGTGTGCAGCCGTTTACTGGTTAACAAGCTAGACTAGCAACATTCGGTTAATTTTTGAGCAATAATATTGGATTGTCCCGTGCTATCAGTGTTAACTAGCTGGTCTAGCTACTGAAACGTTGGACGGAAGCTCAGGTCTAGCCATTAGTTGCTACAGTACCGTAACTACTAGTAGATATCCACTTCTTTCATTTTAGCTTCGTAGCCACGTATTACATGACCTGGTCTTGGTTTCTTAAAACGACGTTTTCCACATTAATGGAGATATCCAAATCAACATAAGCTAACCTTAACAACAGCCTAATGTTAGTCTATCGAGTCCCAAGTCACTCGTAACTAGTTTACAGCATATGTAGGCTAGCATATACCCAGTGCCTACGAAACATTTATGATTGATTTAGAATGTTTAGGCCTAATGTTTAAATTAAATATTATTTTATTGAAAGTGTCCCATTGTCGTTGGTATTTTAAAGGCAACTTTTATAAAATTAGCATTGAGAATGAATGAGATGGTGCAAGATCTAGCTAGGCTAACAAACGTGAAGTTCACAATGCTGTTTGTCCGTTGCATAGCAACAGCCACTGTTTACAGGGACTATTTTCTCCCGGCTACTGAAATGCAATACACAATGTTTGTTGGCTATAACTATTTTGTGCTGAAAGGCAGCTTACTATTTATTTACTATTCATAATTTCGCTGGCAACCGTATTATAAAAGCAATAAGGTACTCGAGGCAGTACTTTATCGCCAATAAAGTACGTGTTCCAGGGTTTAATAAGGTACACCCTTGAACACGTACTTTATTGGCGATAAAGTACTGCCTCTCGTACCTTATTGCTTAAATAGCATAGGTAGAATGCTAAATAAGCTACGTTTCTACACACATCAAATGACTCTAGCTAGACTAGCTGTAGTCGGCATTAGAAGGGAAGCTTCCGAAAACATAGCCAGAAAACG
Organism: Hypomesus nipponensis; assembly: GCF_054491055.1. NCBI lineage: Eukaryota > Metazoa > Chordata > Actinopteri > Osmeriformes > Osmeridae > Hypomesus > Hypomesus nipponensis. Next base: position 6,540,878 of record NC_140362.1, on the reverse strand, counting down.
AACAGCAGTCTGGCTTATTGCTAACGCCTGTCTAGATAATCTATTTGAAAGAACTGAAGAAAGGCAGGTGCTAGATACAGGATACATTAGCATTGCTAGTAGTTAACTGTTACTAGTAACACCTAGACTGTAGTAGGCATGTAAACTAATTTAGCTTGCTAACGCAAGAGCATAGGTAGAATGTGTGATCATTTAGCAGTTTATTGGCAATGGGGCTAACGTTGTTTCATGTTGCTGACTGTGTTTCATTCAAATAAATAACCCGTGTCATGTAAATCTACAATTAAAGATGCATGTTTGTCCAGATCTTTGTCAGGTTATTTTTCAGCAAGATATCTCGAGCTAGCTAGCTAACTGAAGCCGAGTTGAATCACAATATGGTTTGGTTGCTAAGCCTAACGTTCTACCCACCCAAGTCAATCCAGTTTGCTTCAACAACAGGAGTGGAAACAAGTAATGTTATCATTTCAAATGATATGTAGTCAATCTGTTGAAAACAGTGTTGTGTAGACATAATACATTTATTTGCGCGTTTTTATTTCAAGTCTCCACCTTCGGTGTTTCAGTGAGTGCTGCTGTTGGCCGTGTTGTTTTTGCTCCCCAGCTTCACTCGTTGAAAACCAACCAATCGGCGCGCAGCTCATCTAAATATTAATGAGCATAGCATAAAAGGAGAAAAGCTCGTGTTTTTTCCCGGGAACATTTCAGAGGATCTATCAGGGGGCATAGAAGAGCACCCGGGCCATTTTCAACCCAACCAATGTTACATACCCTATTCGGAGACCTTAAGGAACAGTGTGAAATACCCCAAAACCCAGTAAATTGCCCCTTTAAATTGGCCGTTAGGCTGTGTGTACTGATTGTCAGGCTGAGTTGAGTTATCACCGGAGTACTTCCAGACTAAACTATCACATGCAAGCAAAGCACACAGCTAGCAGCAGCAGCGTTAGCAGTAGCAGCGTTCGCTCCGGTAATGTGGCATACAAAACTCGCAAAACTCCCCCCCCCCCCCCCCCCCCCCACAAGGCGAATTTGCGCGCCAATGTTGCTTCACTCCGTTAACCTGCGCGTCGTCCGTTACTGTTTACAACGTTAGCTTGGCTACTTGTTTGGCATTGCCTTTTCAGCGTGAGATACACAAGGTGTGGCGTGAGAGCGTGAGAAATGGTTGAAATGCGTGTCACACGGCGAAACTGTGAGAGTTGGCAGGTTTGTCGAGAACAAGTCTAATTTTGTGGATGTTTTTTAAACAGCAGTTGTGTTCGATCTGAACTTGTTTTATAGACATTATCATCCAGTTAGGCCTATTTGAAGTTTGTAAGTACACCCCTTTAATGTTATTTCCACTAAAAACAAGGAATTTACTTTGGCAGGGAGGTGCATACATTAAACATAGGAATATTAAAACTTAAATATGTGAACTATACAAAAGGAGCAAAGTCTAGCTAATACTAAGGGGGGTCTAGCTAATACTAAGGGGAATCAAATAAAATATAAATAATCATAATTTACAATTTAACCTAAAAAAATGATAGTGCAAGAGAACGATACAATAGCGCAAATTACAATGTGCAGGGTGTCATTGTGCAGCTTGTGATTAAAAGTCAGTGAGAGTCCTTGGCCTTGTTAAAGTGGCCAACAGCGGATGGGAAGAAACTGTTGTTTGTGGCGTGAGGTTTTGGTCTTGATGGACCGCAGCCTTCTGCCGGAAGGGAGTAGCTGAAACAGGGAGTGTCCAGGGTGGGAGGGGTCGGCCACAATCTTCCTCGCTCGCCTCAGGGACCTCGAAGTGTGCAGATCCTCGAGGGAAGGCAGATTGCAGCCGATCACCTTCTCAGCAGTGCGGATGATACGCTGCAGTCTGCTCCTGTCCTTGACAGTGGCAGCAGCGTACCAGATGGTGATAGAAGAAGTGAGGATGGACTCAATGATGGCTGTGTAGAAGTGCACCATCATTGTCTTTGGCAGGTGGAATTTCTTTAGCTGCCGTAGGAAGTACATCCTCTGTAGTGCTTTTTTGGTGAGGGAGCTGATGTTCAGTTAGGGTTAGCCCAGGAAGCGGAAGGACTCCACAGCGCTGACTGGGGAGTCACTCAGGGTGATGGGGGTGAGTGGGGCTGTGTTCCACCTGCAGGTGGAGTTGGGCACGTTCAGCTGGGAGAGCTTGTCCTGTAGCAGGGCGGGGATGATGGTGTTGAAGGCAGAGCTGATGTCCACAAACAGGATCTTGGCGTAGGATGCTGGGGAGTCCAGATGCTGTAGGGTGAAGTGGAGGGCCATGTTAACGGCATCATCCACAGACCTGTTGGCTCTGTAGGCAAACTGCAGTGGGTCCAGGAAGGGGTCTGTGATGGATTTGAGGTGTGCCAGCACAAGGCGCTCAAAAGACTTCATTACCACAGAGGTCAGGGCGACGGGTGTTGGGGTAACATTTTAACAGATTAAATAGATTGAATAATTTTGCGATTAATCACGATGAATTAAATGAAATAATGCGATTAATCGCGAATAAATATGGTAATTCCTTGACAGCCCTAATATCAACACATTTTTTATGAAGCAGAAGGAATGTCCGCTCAGGTAAACAATGAAGACTTTGATCCAGCTAAATCGGAAAGCAGTAAATCACCGTAAAACACAAATGTCCAAACCATCTTACACCTACAATAGGCCCCAATGTTGCTCAGCAACCAGCAGCTTTGGCTGAACTAAAAAGGGTAATTAAAATCACAGAACTTATACTGTCTTGCAGGTTGGAGGAAACAGAAACAAAATCCATCCAGGCATTTTATGAGTCTGGAACACCTTCACATGAGGTTGCAGATTTTCTTATTGATCCTGTGGTGATAAGCTAGTAATACAGGATGTCAGAAAGCGAGTATCTCTCTATTAAACTTTTAAACTTGCAAAAAGATGGGCCGGATTTGAGGACTGTTTATGGGAAGAACACAATCCTTTCTCTGGCACCCAGAATGGACAACAGAATTTTCGAACATGCTGTCCTGTTTTGCCCTCATTTTCTGGCAACAGACCTCCCCAAAGCACTGTGTGCCAATGCTTTCCGTTTCTCAGTGCCAATATAATACTTATCATTCATTCTAATACTTACAAATGTCCATATACTTATTTTATTTGGTGATTTAGTGGTGTAAATGTGACCTTCAGTGACTTGCTTGAATGTGTAGCACTTAGTTTTTTAGCTTTCAGGAAGTTTGTGAACTTTGAGTGTCCCCTAGTGGTTGGCGAGTGGTATCACATACCATATTCTAAAATCACTCTGAAGCTGAGGGTTTTATTGTGAGCATATTTATATAAGTAATGATTGTAAAGGTATAGTATATATATATATATATATATATATATATATATATACTATACCTTTACAATCATTACTTATATAAATATGCTCACAATAAAACCCTCAGCTTCAGAGTGATTTTAGAATATGGTATGTGATACCACTCGCCAACCACTAGGGGACACTCAAAGTTCACAAACTTCCTGAAAGCTAAAAAACTATATATATATATATATATATATATATATATATATATAGTAATGTATAGTATAGTACGTATTGTAAATGTATTGCTGTTTCAGAGATAAGCTGGAAAGAGGAAATAAAATAACTTCTACAAACGCTATCAAATTAATATCTTCATTTATTTACTTATGAGCTGGTTTTTCACAATTGCAGAGAATAACAATAAACATTCCAAACAGTGATTGGTAGTACCCAAAAATCTCAGTGAGACATTTGAAGCTCAGCCTTCGGCTCATGATGTCCACAGAGCAGGCAGAGCTCAAGTTAAACTAGCAACATACCCAATCAGCAAACTTATCGCAGTCTACAATCTGACAAAAACCTAATTTCATGTTTATTGAAATGCCGTTTAGATAACCACATATTGTGTATCCCTATGAACAGGTACACCCGAAAAGCCCTTTGGTATTTTACTGTGGCAGTGCTGTGGAGTGAGGTAGATCTGAGATTCAATCAAAAGGCATTCCAAGATATTTCTGGGGTCATCTCATGGCCAAAGTCATGGAAACTGTGATATGTTAATAGATAAAATGACATAAGGAAATTTGGGTACCAGAATATCAATACCCAAATTACACACGAGCACAGATTAGCGCATACAAACACACACCAACGCACCCACCCACCCACCCACCCACCAACCAACACACAGACACACACCCACCCAGGCCTGCAAGACCAAGCAGAGACAGCATATACTGTCGAGATTATTCAGAATGACATTGTACACAGTGTCAGCCATATCAGCACAGAGGAAACATAGATTCAGTTATTATGGAATGCAATTCCATATTACCCGAGTGTCAGACTATCTTTATAAAGTGTATTGATGTAGTTTATTTTAATCTTTAAACATCAATATAGAGGCTCAGATTGTCTGACTGGCCTGAGTTCAAAGGACATACAAATAACTGGTCAAAGGTGGAATTGACTACAATAAATGCCATATCATCCTAAAAAGAACTGTTGAATAAATGTATTCAAAATCACTGGCACACACACACAAAAATGTAAAAATGACCGGATAAATTAAAGGAGCACTGTAAAATAAATGTTTACCGTGTCATACAATAACAAGGCAAAACAGGTAATCAAGTAAAAAATCCTCTTATATTTTGATCTCTAGCAGGTACTGTTAAGTGAAGGTTCCGTCACACCATAACGTTCTGGTTGGCGTTCTCTGAAAGTTCTAATCGTTCAATTTTGAGCATTCTAAGGCGAGGTGGACACATCTGGCGTGTGACTAATGTGTGACTATAACGCATGACTAGCGTGGGACGGACGCATGAGGAGCGTGTAACAGCGACAAAGTAAGACACACCTGAAAACTATTAGCGCGTGAGGACGTGTCATGAAAGCAAACGATGACAATGAAGTTTGCTTTCGCAAACGATGACTAACAACCAAGTAACGCTAGGGTAACGACTGACTAACGATAGCCAAACGCGTGCAACGTTAGTCAAACGTTCCACAAACGTTCATCAGAGTTATCCTGCGTTTAAAATTAAACGTTGAAGAACGCTGGTCTCCATGAGAACTTTTGTGCATGTTCAAAACTTCTCAGACAATCACCAACGGTTACCAGCGTCACCAACGTCCACACAACGCTCTTCTGGCGCTATACCAGCGCTATATCAGCCACCATGGACGATTACCAACGTTTCCTCTAACGTCATAGAACGTTGACCAGAACGTTATGGTGTGACGGGGCCTTGAGACAACAGTGCACTGTTGGTATTAAAAACCTGAACTGGCATTAAAAAGCACCACTGGTCTGTCTTATCTTATGTCCTGCTTCTCCGGTGAGTACTAGGGTAAAAGGAAGCTGGCTGTTGGGAACCTGTCTGACTGAGGTAAGCCCCTCCTCCATCCCCTTCCCTCTCCTCCTCATTCAACCCTGGAGCACACCTGGAGCACCTTGTGATTGAAGTCCTCTGGCTGGTCTGCATACACATAGTGGCCGGCTCCACGGATGGACTGGAGGAGGGGTAGAGAAAACACAGGGGCCGCACGTACGCACGCATGCACGCACACACAACATCCATGTTAGTCTTATGTAATCTCACCAGGTTCATCATATCTATCTCTCCTCGTGTAAAGGGCTCACCATGACCTCCACGTGGGAGTTTGGCCTCAACTCCTTGATGGTGCTGCCAGAGTTGCCGTCGATGCTGGAGCGTGTGCCATAGATGACGGTGATGGGGACGTCTGGCCGGATCCGGGCCACCCTCTGCAGCATGGGCCTCTTTGCCCAGCTGTACGGAACAGTCATGTTCTTGAAGGCCGTCTCCCCACTGCAGCGACACATCATAACGACTGAATTGTGATAGATAAACCTACAATTTATAAACTGGATGTACAGAGATAATTTATAGATATACAGTCGTGGTCATATGTTTTTGGCAGTGTTGTGTTTTTCAGTTTGTTGGTTCAGTATTTGAGGATTTGTTTTTCACGTTTCTATGGAACACTGGAAAACAAGGATGCACATTTCCAAGGTTTTAAAAGCTTTTTTGGGCGAAAATGTTAAATATATGCAAATAGTACATTCTTTTTCAGCAATTCATCTGCTCTTAAAATCCAATCAGAATGATAAGAGTGATTTCCCTTGGCTAGTTCACACTTTCCCCTGTGCTGATGACATGACTTAGTGGAATTATGTTAGCAGTCATTTTAGGGGGGGGGGGGGGGGGGCAATGAAGCTTTTATTCAAAATCCATCTGATCACTGCACAATAATTGAGTAACAATGTGAATCAACAACACAACAACTGAAGCAGTAGAGAGAGAGAGAGATAGAGAGATAGTGAGCAAGCTAGAGGGGAAGAGAGAGAGAGAGCAAGAGGGAGGTACCTGGGAGACTGGACATTGAGGTGGTAGATGTACTCTGTGACTGTGTTGTCATTGAACATGGATGAAAACTTCTTCTTGAAGTCTGGTCTCAGAGTTTGCAGCAGAGTAGGACCTGGGTTACACACACACATACGGATGCACACAAACACACACATACTCATGCACACAAGCACACACATACTCATGCACAAACACACACAAACACACACACACACACACAGGCACGCACACACAGAGGGAACATAAACTGCCATGTAACTACACAGCATTAGCTGTCGTAAAAACATTGTAGGTACATTGGAATTGCAATGTAATGACACAGTATTAAGTGTACCATTTAAGAGGAATACGTTAATACAAAAGTTTTCAAAGGCACAGTTTGGAGGAGGGCTGGGGTGTGAAGGGTAAGATGTTGTAAAGGGGAACTGAAAGATCAAGATAAAGATTACAGCCGAATCCCAATACTACCCCTTACCCCTACCCCTTAACCCTAGCCCTTAGTTTTGTGCGTTCACGTGAGAGCAAGTGACGAAGACGAAGGGGTATACACTAGAGGTGTTGAAATTAATCGAATAATCGATGCATCGCGATGCGGACATGGACGATGCTGCATCGATGCAGTGGCCGACCATAATAGATTATAGCGCAATGATGTTGCTCGTTAGTTTTCAGGCCGCGGCATAAACATTCAAATGAAAAATAACATTCTCAGTAGCCTGACCCGTTTCATCTAGACCTATGATATGCTCTAGTCTCATCTGGGTCTCATTTACCTGACTTCATTCGTCGCAATTCGCATATGTGCCACAGCAAAATGGCTGAGTGTGGTTGTGAGATGGTCCTTAAAAACCAACCAAACTCCAAAGCTGTGTCTACTACCGCGCACTTGTGCACTTTGAGCACTGACTTTCAGTGCTTAGGGCGCATCACTCACAAAACCAACAGAGTTCAGTGCACTGAAATTACCCGGATGGCGCACTGCAAACTGTCCAAAAAAACAGTGTACAACGATGGACACTACTCGCCCTAAACGGGTGCCATCTTGGCTAAGTAGCAGAAAAGGAGGAGCCCTTTCCGGCAGCTTTTTCCACTTGGGGTGGAGAAGCGCGTTCATTTAGTCAGGTTTCGCGGGTGTCGCAAGCAGATTTGCGTCCGTCACTTCCGCCAAGTGTTTAACGCAAGTGTTCCATTTGAGACAGCACTTATCAGCAACGAAGTGCACTGAATATGTAAAAACAGTGCACTGTATTGCAGTGTACTTCGTAAAGTGCGCGGTAGTAGACACAGCCCAAGTGTTTTAAAAGGTGAGATATGGCACTTAATTTCGGATTTTACCAACAGTATGGGAAGCACAAACTGGATACATCGCATGCAATATTCAAAGCCTGTCACACCAAAATTTAATACGTTGGGAACACTACCAACTTTAGGAATCACGTTAGCCGTTTCCATCCTGAGCTGCTAGCAACAACACCTGCCGTGGAAAACGCAAACTCTGGGCCAGAAACTCAGAGGATTGATGCAACTCTTTTTTCAATACTGCTAATAATGCCGTCTGTTGTATTCAGACTTTGTTAAATAATAAAGATTATTTATTTAAATATTTATTTATCTTACTACAAGGTACTTGTATTTTTGGATGAAAAAATTACTGTTGGAGCCAAAACTATGATTATTATGATTTAAATGTTAGCCTTTTGCCTTATGAAATCGTTATGAATTGTGCATGTTAGTCGCTTAAGCGTGGCATGTCGTCACAGCGTTTGTCAATAATTAATATAGAAATTAGTAATATAGAAAACGGTATTATATGGAACTATACAGTATCTTAATGCATTCTGTCAAGTTAAATATCCTATATGGCTTTAATCAAATTGGGAGATCAGTGTCAATTCACACCTCTAGTATACACCCCTTAAACCAAGTGAAAACGGGAGCTTACTTGAAACCTAGGGGTAGGCTATGTGAATCCTGCGCGACTGGCAAAAATGGCGGCCAGATCATACAGTGTCCGATAAATGTAATATTTTCAGCTTAAATAATTGATTTAAAAATTAGTCTTGTTTTGTGCTATACACAGTCCTGTACACATAATTGCAAACATGTTCTTAATTGAAACATTTTTTTTATTTGCTAGTTTGCTACGCTAACGTTACATTCAGGGGCACCGTATAGGGGGGAAAGGTTAGGACAATTCCAAGGGCCCCTGACTGACAAAAATAAAGAAACTAATAGAAATTATCACTTTTTTTTTTCATGGGACCCAAAATTCATGGCAGCGCCCCTGGTTACATTGCTGATTTGCACAACAGTCCCGCATTTCTCGGACTAGCATGTCTACAGGTTTAACTAAACTCCATAAGCACCGCATTTTGTTTGATATCATTGCGTAACACAACTTGCTTTGGCGATATCAATACGTGCTAGATTACATTTGTTAGGGGTATGTAGCCCTTACCCCTCAGTTTCGAGGGCCAAGGGCTTGGGGTAAACTAAGGGCAAGGGGTAGTATTGGGATTCGGCCTAACATTTACTTACCCCTGGAAAGCACAACCTCTTCCGTACAAGTTTCACTTGTGTAATATCTGTCATGAAATCTAACTACATAGCAGTTATTATGCAACTACATTTTTTTTACTATAGGTACTGCTATGTACGTCCATAAAAGTTAATGTAACCATAATATAATTATAATCGCACTATATGAAAGTGTTTCTGAAATAGTAACTACACACCATAGCCATAGCCCACCCCTTGTTAATAAAAATAGATTTTTCTTGAATATTCATTCTCAGACTTCCTCCAAAGATTGCAGTGATAATGAAGACGGACAATTATCATTTACAACCCCTCCCTGTGATACGTTATCCTGGCTCAGCCCTCCTACGTACTTCTGCTCAATTTTCAGTTTGCTTCTGTACTGCATCTGGTCTTTAGGTATATTAGTCAGATTTCTCAAGTAAACTTTTTACCGGTCCAATTAGCAAACAGAGGGAGTGGCTGAGAACGATGACGTTGATGTTGTGCGCTAGTTTGAGTTGTAGTTCCGTAATGGCGGCGGAGAAAGATGCGAGGAAAGCCATTTGGTCCATTGTTTGAACACTGCCGCATATCCAGAAGTTAAAGTTAAACAATCTTTGATCTCCACAGGGTTCGTTTGATTTTCCAGCTAGCTCCGTTAGTGGTGAAGGAGTTGGCTAAGTGGAACGCTAGCGATTGGTTATGGCAGATCCAGAGTGACTCTGGGTGGATCCAATAGTTTTAAACTTCAACAGAGTACCCGCCTTCAAGGAAATTAATGCTTGTCAATGGAGCGAGCCCAGACTCTGTACAAATGAAATGTACGAGAGTCTGGTTAGGACCAGGCTAGCTACCTCAAAAAAGCACTTTCGTTTTTTACACCAGAAGCAGAAAGATTTGCTGGAATCAGTATCAGAATGGATGATCTTAGCCATGCCTGAATAGGGGTTTAACTAAAAAATAATAATAAAATCAAGTTTTGGGTGTTTAGATACGTCTTTGGAAGATTGTGCTGATCTCTTACCGAGCGGGCCGACCAGCCTGAGCCCGGCCAAGGGGTTGAAGGGACTGATCACAGCCCCCAGGGCTTTAATCCACACTGGGATGGGCCGGTTTTCCTCAGCCGTGTCGGGCCTCTCGGGGAAGCCCCACGGTTCCACCAAAACCATGTGCTTCACCCTGCGCAAGACCACAAGAAGAGGTCAACCCAAACAAGCATGCATTTACATTAAAACCACCTGCCAACACAATCCCCTGCCATCTCTATCACTATCGCAGAATCCCTGCCTTTTTTGGACAGCCAAAGAGTGATTTGAAAGTAAATCCAGGTGCTGTGCTGTCAGTCCTCTTAAGGCCACTGACCCATTGATGACTGCCAGGATGCCTCCAAGCATGAATGGTGAGGGAGACACTGTCTACAGATCTGAAGGTGGCACCCCCTGTTGTGAGCCACACTACCAGATATGGCTGAGAGGACACAGTCCAACACAGAGGAAGGAGGGGAGTCATGAGTGGATAACACAGTTGGGATTAGTAGATTAGGTCGGTGATAAAGTTGGTAAACCGAATAATAATAATAAAAAATATTAATTTAGTAAATATAACCCTCCGTGAGTCACCACCTTACCGCGGTGGAGGGGTTTGCGTGTCCTAGTGATCCTGGAAGCTATGTTGTCGGGGGCTTTATGCCCCTGGTAGGGTCTCCCAAGGCAAACAGGTTCCAGGTGAAAGACCAGACAAAGCGTGGCTCAAAAAACCAACCATGAAGAAACACAACAATGGTTCCCAGTTGCCCCTGCCCGGAAGCGGGTCACCGGGGCCCCCCCCTGGAGCCAGGCCCGGGGGTGGGGCTCGATGGCGAGCGCCTGGTGGCCGGGCCTTTTCCCATGGGGCCCGGTCGGGCACAGCCCGAAGAGACAACGTGGGACCCTCTTCCAGTGGGCTCACCATCCGCAGGAGGGGTCATGGGGGTCGGGTGCAGTGTGAGACGGGCGGCGGCCGAAGGCGGGGGCCTTGGCGGTCTGATCCTCGGCTGCAGAAGCTAGCTTTAGGGACGTGGAACGTCACCTCGCTGGCGGGAAAGGAGCCTGAGCTGGTGCGCGAGGTAGAGAGTTTCCGGCTAGATATAGTCGGCCTCGCCTCGACGCACAGCACGGGCTCCGGAACCAGTCTCCTTGAGAGGGGCTGGACTCTCTTCCACTCTGGAGTTGCCCTTGGTGAGAGGCGTCGAGCTGGGGTGGGAATACTTGTTTCCCCTCGGTTCGGTGCCTGTACATTGGGGTTCACCCCGGTGGATGAGAGGGTAGCCTCCCTCCGCCTTCGGGTGGGGGGACGGGTCCTCACTGTCGTTTGTGCTTATGCACCAAACGGCAGCTCAGAGTACCCACCCTTTTTGGAGTCTCTGGAGGGGGTGCTGGAAAGCGCTCCTCCCGGGGATTCCCTCGTCCTCCTGGGGGACTTCAATGCTCATGTGGGCAATGACAGTGAGACCTGGAGGGGCGTGATTGGGAGGAACGGCCCCCCCGATCTGAACCCGAGTGGTGTTCTGTTGTTGGACTTCTGTGCTAAACACGGCTTGTCCATAACGAACACCATGTTCAAGCATAAGGGTGTCCATATGTGCACCTGGCACCAGGACACCCGAGGTCTCAGTTCGATGATCGACTTCGTAGTCGTGTCGTCGGACTTGAGGCCGCATGTCTTGGACACTCGGGTGAGGAGAGGGGCGGAGCTGTCAACTGATCACCACCTGGTGGTGAGTTGGCTCCGATGGTGGGGGAGGACGCCGGTCAGGCCTGGCAGGCCCAAACGTAATGTGAGGGTCTGCTGGGAACGGCTGGCGGAACCCTCTGTCAGAAGGAGCTTCAACTCCCACCTCCGGGAGAGCTTCGATCATGTCTCGGGGGGGGCCGGGGACATTGAGTCCGAATGGGCCATGTTCCGGGCCTCCATTGTTGAAGCGGCTGACCGGAGCTGCGGCCGCAAGGCGGTCGGTGCATGTCGCGGCGGTAACCCTCGGACCCGGTGGTGGACTCCGGAGGTGAGGGATGCCGTCAAGCTGAAGAAGGAGGCCTATCGGGCTTTATTGGCTGGTAGGACTCCTGAGGCAGCTGATGTGTACCGGCAGGCCAAGCGGAACGCGGCTCTGGCGGTCGCGGATGCAAAAACCCGGGCATGGGAGGAGTTCGGCGAGGCCATGGAGAATGACTTCCGAACGGCTTCAAAAAGGTTCTGGACCACCATCCGGCGACTCAGGAGGGGGAAGCAGTGCTCTGTCAACACTGTATACGGTGGGGACGGTGCGCTGCTGACTTCGACGGGGGACGTCCTGGATCGGTGGAAGGAATACTTTGAAGACCTCCTTAATTCCACCAACACGTTTTCCGACGTGGAGGCAGAGTCTGGGGACATCGGGGGGGGCCCTCCTATCTCTGGGGCCGAGGTCGCCGAGGTGGTTGAAAAGCTCCGCGGTGGCAGGGCCCCTGGGGTGGACGAGGTCCGCCCGGAGTTCCTTAAGGCTCTGGATGTTGTAGGGCTGTCTTGGTTGACACGACTCTGCAACATCGCGTGGACATCGGGGACAGTGCCTCTGGACTGGCAGACCGGGGTGGTGGTTCCCCTCTTTAAAAAGGGGGACCGGAGGGTGTGCTCCAACTTTAGGGGGATCACACTCCTCAGCCTCCCTGGGAAAGTCTATTCGGGGGTCCTGGAGAGGAGGGTCCGCCGGATTGTCGAACCTCGGATTCAGGAGGAGCAATGTGGTTTTCGTCCTGGCCGTGGAACAGTGGACCAGCTCTATACCCTCCGCGGAGTCCTGGAGGGTACATGGGAGTTCGCCCAACCAGTCTACACATGTTTTGTGGATTTGGAAAAGGCGTTCGACCGTGTCCCTCGGGGGCTCATGTGGGGGGTGCTCCGAGAGTACGGGGTACCGGATTCCCTGATCGGGGCTGTCCGGTCCCTGTACGACCGGTGCCAGAGTTTGGTCCGCATTGCCGGTAGTAAGTCGAACTTGTTTCCGGTGAGGGTTGGACTCCGCCAGGGCTGCCCTATGTCACCGATTCTGTTCATTACCTATATGGACAGGATTTCTAGGCGCAGCCAGGGTGTTGAGGGGGTCCGGTTTGGTGACCTCAGGATCGGGTCGCTGCTTTTTGCAGATGATGTGGTCCTGTTGGCTTCATCGGGCCGTGACCTTCAGCTCTCACTGGAGCGGTTCGCAACCGAATGTGAAGCGGCTGGGATGCGAATCAGCACCTCCAAATCTGAGGCCATGGTTATCGACCGGAAAAGGGTGGAGTGCCATCTCCGGGTCGGGGAGGAGATCCTGAACCAAGTGGAGGAGTTCAAGTATCTCGGGGTCTTGTTCACGAGTGAGGGAAGAATGGAGCGCGAGGTCGACAGGCGGATCGGTGCGGCGTCCGCAGTGATGCGGGCTCTGCATCGGTCCGTCGTGGTGAAGAAGGAGCTGAGTCGAAAGGCGAAGCTCTCTATTTACCAGTCGATCTACGTTCCTACCCTCACCTATGGTCACGAACTATGGGTAGTGACCGAAAGAACGAGATCGCGAATACAAGCGGCCGAAATGAGCTTTCTCCGCAGGGTGTCCGGGCTCTCCCTTAGAGATAGGGTGAGAAGCTCGGTCATCCGGGAGGGGCTCAGAGTAGAACCGCTGCTCCTCCGCGTCGAGAGGAGCCAGCTGAGGTGGCTCGGGCATCTGATTAGGATGCCTCCTGGACGCCTCCCTGGTGAGGTGTTCCGGGCACGTCCCACTGGGAAGAGGCCCCGGGGAAGACCCAGGACACGCTGGAGGGACTATGTCACTCGGCTGGCCTGGGAACGCCTCGGGGTCCCCCAGGAAGAGGTGGTGGAAGTGGCCGGGGAGAGGGAAGCCTGGGCCTCCCTGCTTAGGTCGTTGCCCCCGCGACCCGATCCCCGGACAAGCGGAAGATGACGAGACGAGACGAGACGAGTAAATATAACATGATACAAATGTGATAACTTAACACCTAACACATCATGCTTGACTACTGCGTCTCAAAATGAAAGAGGTCTCCAACCTCTTTGGAATGTTAGTCTGTAAACTGTTTACCTGTCAGGGTGTTTGAGTGAGTAGGAGGCAGCCAGGTAGCCTCCCAGATTGTGCCCCAGCAGGATCATGGACTCCAGGCCCACCCTGGCCCTCCACTGCTCAACGGAGTCCACAAAGCGAGCTTCTGTCTGCTCTGCGTCCTGCGGGAAGTGGGGCCGGCTGCTCTGGCCGAAGCCCAGCAGGTCCAGAGCATAGACGGGCCGCTGCTGGGACAGGGCCTCCAGGTTGAGGGCCCACAGGCCCACGCCGCCCCCGAAGCCATGGAGGAGAACCATAGGGGTCTTGTCTTTGATGCTGTTGTTGAAGGCTAGTGTCCAAAGCATGTTGCCGTCCAAGATGGGCACATACTGCCGGTGGAACTTAGTGGTGATGCCTGGAGATGGGGGTGGTGGGGTCAGGACTAGAACTATTTATGATAATCAGACTGATGCAAGTTTCACTACACTGTGTCTCTGCAGGCCACAGCATGTCCTTACACTGCAACATCTTCTCCTCAGCGGCCTGCAGCTGGCTCTGAGAGGTGGGGCACCAGGAGGGTAGCCATCTGGGTATCCCCCAGGACCTGAAACACACACAGATACATCAAAGAAAGAGAGTGAGAAAGCTTGCATCTCCAAATGTCCACAACTAAAACCTAGTTTCAGTTGCTATGTGTCTTCAACTGAATACAATTATGCTCAACATTTAGTTCAGTCAAGCGACTGAAGGTCAATTTTGCAGCAGTTCAGCATGTGAACTTGCATATTTCCTATTGAATCCACTTTACACTGAACAGATTTCAATTCTCATTAAATATTCTGTTTGTCTCATAATTTCTACAAGGCATACACAATTTCTGTCATCCACTGAGCACACGAGGACATACAGGTGGAGTTAGATTGATGTGCATGTTAGATGATGACAGAAGCATCACGTTGATAACAGTACCTCAGAGTCCTGTCCAGGAACATCAACAAACTGCCAAATAGGCTCTGAATGCCCAGCAACATCAGTATTCGCTGGAGTGGTCTGAAGCCACAGAAAGACAAAAAGGAGATGGGGACAAGTGATATTATATAGCAAGGTATTGCATGGTAAGGAAGCCCTAAGAGGCCATACATTCATTTGTTTGGTTTACTCTGTTTTCCCATGATAACGAGTTACAGCGTTTGTCAGACGCGTTGCTAGATATAAAGCTTGTATCCCCTGCTCATTATACGTACAGCTCAGGGATGTAAGTTTGATATCAGCTTTTGTAGGGACAAAAATTGTTAATGCGAGCGCGCAAGCCAATTTATTTCGCTATAACTTGAGTGCAAATCCCGTTACCGGTATCATGTAATATATGTTGATTGTGTTGTCATTATGTTTGAGTCTAAATAAGATGGTTGGCCTATTATTTAGAAACTCTTTAGTTTTGTGACGTTTTCTTAGCCTACCTCAATTCTGACTTGCGTGCCGACACCTGTACTTGTGTGTGGGCGCTGCAGGGGCTATTATAGCACAGAAGAGCGTGCGGACATGATATTCTGCAGGCACAAATAAATTTGTTTTTTTTTTGGTTAAACTGCGTTGATTTACAAGTGTTGATTGGGATACTGCGTTTCTTTTTCTGGGATTATCAATCTCAATGAATGCATTCTTCTTGTTATTTCGAGACAGTGACAAATAGCTCGAGATCACGATAAAACAAACTAAATGAACTACCACGGGAAAACGGAATCATTCAAATGTATACATGTAGCTTCTTCCTGCTAGACACTTATTACTGACCTACACAAGCCATCAATAAGATAATGCATGGACGAGTCAGTTTATTAAGTGTTCGGGAGATTAGCTTTATAACTAAAGACATGAGATGATTATCTTAGTTGAGCCATAGGTCCTTATAATTGTATCCGCTGTTTGAATGTATATGATCAAAGTAAGCATTTTACAGTAGGCTAACTAGTTTCTGATCCTGGCTGTGATACGCCAGAACTACTACGGCGTGTCACAAAATGCTGCTGCTGCTAGCCTAGTGCTAGCTTGCTAGCAAAGCTACATTGGCGTCAGTTAGCAAGCAAACTAAAAAAAAATGTAAGAGACAATGACATTAGTATTTTCTCTCATCTTAAGAGTATGATTCGACGTTGAACATGGACAGGGAGTGCATAGCTAGTAAAATGAAGCACTCACCCTCTCGGAGTGGCTACAACTGGCTCGGCCATTCTTGAACCTGAACCTTTGCCCTGACGTACTCATTGATTGGACGTTCTGTGGGACGTCAAGCAATGCGGAAGAGGGGAAACCTCAATCTGCACGCCACAGATGAGCACTGGTAAATAAACTTAGTTATTTTTTTCTGTGACACTGTTACAGTTATTATCTGTATAAAACGGTCCGTGTTTGGCAACCATTTTCTGTATGTCTATATATGTGTGCAATTCGTATTTACAACACTTATTTGGGGCTAAGGCAGCTCAGTGGGGCTACTAACTAAGACAGCTCAGTGCTGTAGCAAAGGGGTATTCTACGATACAATTTTCCAATAGGAATGAGGCCGAAGTCCTTTACTGATTCAATTAGCGAGCCAATCCTATATGTACACACAGCGGCCTCAAGTGTTATGAGTGTGTTTGATAACTTTGGGCTGATGTGTGACGTGGAACTTGCTCGTGATTACAGAGACAAAATTCATAGGATTTCATTATCGACTTACTCTGGTGAAATTCTAACCCTGAAAGCAGCCTGCTTCTTCTTCTTCTGAAGACAGTACCTAGCAATTCGAGGGTCTTGGTGAGTGAACATACAACATTGTACATTACATTTTGTGTGTCATTACTTCATCATATTGATGTTGTGGTTGCAATGCTTATTTTAATTCAGTTAAAGCAACCACGAGTGTGTAAACTTTCTACTGTCTATTTTGAACTTCTATAGCCCCTCCCTCTGATACCAGAAAGCTTCAGCTGTCACTGTCAGTACTTACATTTCAGATAAGGCTTATGCTTTAGTAGGTGGTAAATCTGTCTCCAAGTTTGGCTGGTTGACTGAATATCACTCTAAAGACAGTGTCATTTTAAAACCACAACTTGCACAATGACATACCTTGTAATCCTTAGAAAATGTAACACATTCAGTACAGTGACCTACCTACTCTGTTCCCAATGGAATTAGGTGTTTATACAAGGTCTTGACTCAGTCTAAACATGCCACTTGCTTTATAATTTGCTTGTTCATCAACAATATGTCTGTAAATATTAACATTACAATGTATTATTTATTATTATTTAATGAATTATTTTCATAAACATTTATGTATTTTAAGATACCTGGCTATTTAGCATAATAACACCTCAACAATTTGCTTACTTTCTCACAACATTTGAATGTGGCATAAAAACCCTTTCCAAAGTGCTAATTCAACTGTAAAGTATGTAAAACACTTAACTGTCAAATAAGCCCTTGGTCTGTGCAACCAAAAGTGCTGTTCCCCTGTTTGCTCTTGTGTAGTATCTATTGGAATCGTGTGCCAGAGGTTTTAGTTACCTGTATCATATGTGCTTCCTCGCAGCTGTCAAGGGCAAGGAGCAGTAGAGGAAGATGCTGAAAGGGCTGTCGGTGTCTGACGGTGATGGCTGTTTGTTTGCTCCACTGTTGGTGTTGGAGCTGTCTTCTGATACCAAGGATGAGGCCATTTCATGGCTGCTGACCAGAATCAAGGACAAGCAGCAAAATGGAGGTACTGTTGCTACTGAGATGCACTGTATAGTACACATTTCTACTGGCCTTTCCAATGTTGGGAGTTCACAGCTGAGAGCAGAAAAGTCTTAACTAACCCTACTCTGCTATATGTATTCTGTGTCCAGGGGCAGAATTGCTGGTGCAGCAGCTATGTCCGAGTGGCAACGGGGATGAGAAGGACAATCCCAATGTGTACCTGGTGGGAGCGCTGTTGTCAAGACTGCTGTCTGGGGCTGAGGATGTGGGCCTGTTCAAAGAGTTCAACGACGGCTCCATGAGAGGCTTCACTTGTGCTAACAAACACAACTTCACAGACTTTCAAGGTATTAGTCAGTATAGGTAGAATATGTGCATATGTCGTTATGATATACTTTATTTACACAGAAGATACTTTTTAAGTGTGTAATTGCTGTTATGTCACTGTCCTCTCACTGTGTGAGTGTTTCCTGGTTTTGTCTCTGCAGGTGATGGAGACGGCTTCCTCAGCATGGCAGAGTGCCAGTACATTGTCAAGCATGAGCTGGATACCCTGAGAGCCAAGGAGGAGACCCATGTACCAGGCTATCCTAAGATGAAACTCTACCCTGGAAAGTCTCTCAGTAAGATTGTTTGTTTGTTTCTCTCTCTCTTTCTCTATTGGTTTCTCTGTCTGTCTGTCTGTCTGTCTGTCTGTCTGTCTGTCTCTCTGTCTCTCTCTCTCTCTCTCTCTCTCTCTCTCTCTCTCTCTCTCTCTCTCTCTCTTCTCTGTCTCTTTCTCTGTCTCTCTGTCTCTCTCTCTCTCTCTCTCTCTCTCTCTCTCTCTCTCTCTCTCTCTCTCTCTCTCTCTCTCTCTCTCTCACACGCACTCTCACTATAGCTATTATATTCAATTAGTTTCAGAAATACTGATGATTTTCAGAACAAACCTCATAAACAAGCCAAAAGTAGAAAATTGTCATTTGTCATACAGTTATAGAACAGACGAATGGGTTCTGTCTTCCTCTCCTAGTCCGCAGACTGCAGTCTAAGGGAGTTCTGGTCCAGGTTTTTCCCCTCCATGACAAGGAGGAACTGAAAAGGCTCTCGTTCACCTGGTACAGAAAGATCAAGCTGTCCTTTCAACCACTTGGTAATTATGTATGAAATAACAATGTGGAATATCCATACTACATAATACATTTAAATACATTTACATGTAAATACATTTATGGATCATGAAATGGCTAAATGCTATGACTGTTTATACTTTGAGTGCTAAATCTGGAATTGACTGCATGGCATATAACTATTCATGACACTTCACTGTGTGTGTATATATTCCAGATGACATCAGACACTATTTCGGCGAAGGCCTGGCTCTGTACTTTGGTTTCCTGGAGTACTTCACCTTAGCTCTTCTACCGATGGCCTTGATCGGCATCCCCTACTACCTGTTTGACTGGGAGGACTACGACAAGTATGTGGTGTTTGCCGTCTTCAATCTGGTGTGGTGCACCGTGCTGCTGGAGCTGTGGAAGCGCTGCAGCGCCTCGCTGGCATATGGCTGGGGCACCCTAAGCAGGAAGAAAGCCTTTGAGGAGCCCCGGCCGGGCTTCCACGGCCCGCTGGGCTTCAACCCGGTGACTGGTCGTGAGGAGCCGCTGTACCCCAACACTAAGCGTCTGCTGAGGATCTACCTGGTGTCGCTGCCTTTCGTGCTGCTCTGTCTATATATGTCGCTCTACGTCATGATGATCTACTTCCAGATGGAGGGCTGGGCCCTCGGATTCCACGACCACAACCCGGGGTTCTGGAGTGGCGTGCTACTGTTTGTCCCCAGCGTCATCTACGCTGTGGTCATTGAGATCATGAATCTGCTGTACCGCTACGTCGCCGAGTACCTCACGGAGTGGGGTGAGTCTCTGAGGGGGAGCGCTATGTCCTGCCCCGAGGGGCATGCGGTCAATATTAAAGATTAAATACAGGTTTTTTTGGTGGGTAAACAAATATTTGGTGTTTGGTGTGTTTACTTTTATCTTGGAATTGTACTTTTGGTAGTGTTTCATTGATTTCATTGAACATGGCCCTCCAAATAGTTTTTGTGGTTTTGTGTGGAGATTAACTATTAAGAGATGTTAACTTTATGATCAAGCCAAACTGTTCCATTTCACATAGAAAACCACAGACTGGAATCGTCATATCAAAATCATCTGGTCCTTAAAGTGTTGGTGGTGAGTCTTAGATTTAAAACTGGTCAGATGGTTATTTTAAATTAACATGATTG
Organism: Hypomesus nipponensis; assembly: GCF_054491055.1. NCBI lineage: Eukaryota > Metazoa > Chordata > Actinopteri > Osmeriformes > Osmeridae > Hypomesus > Hypomesus nipponensis. The sequence goes on along the minus strand of NC_140362.1, from coordinate 6,520,923 downwards.
AATGCAGTCAATCTACATTCAATCTCTGCAGTCTCTGTTTCGTCTGCTGTCGCTGCAGTCTCTGTTTATTCACCTTTGCCTCACCTCTTTTCCTCAGTTCAACTTCTTCAACTGTTTTGCCTCGCTGTTCTACATAGCCTTTGCCATGCAAGACATGGTGCTACTCAGACAGGTGGGTCCGTTTAGAAACACTATATGGTAGCTGAAAGGTTAGGACTAGGTCATGCTTTGTGCGAGGTACTTCCTGTAACAATATACTATGATTTAATATACAGCAGTTTGTCTTCTGGAAGGTTCAAATGTAACTCAGATGCAAGACAAACATGTTTTCTAGTAAGTTCAGTAAGTATATGTAAGTTCTATGTCATGTGGCTGGAGTACTAATTAGAGTTTCCATCCGTCCTATTCAGTAATACACGTAGTGTCTTTGTTCCAGAGTCTGGCCACTCTCCTGATCACATCCCAGATCCTCAACCAGATCATGGAGGCCTTCCTGCCCTACTGGCTCCAGAGGAGGCGTAATAAGAAGATGCAGCACCGGGTGAAGAAGAGGACCTTGGTGGAGCAGGAGCTGCCCCTGGCCGAACAGGTCAAACTTGAGGCCGACATGAGCACCTACCTGGTGAGTTGGGGAGGGGGACCCGTTACATCAGGACTTAACTTATGTATGTTACCTCCAAACAGCACCAACAAGTTGCGGCAGTAACTGTTAAAAAAGACAAATGTATTGGTCTGTATTTTCAGAATAAATAATTCTAAACCATGCTAAATCAACTGAGAAATGTGCCGGAGCAGCTGTCTGTGTTTGCTTGTGACGTAGTGTCTGTGTGTCGACATGTCAGGGGACATTCGACGACTACTTGGAGCTCTTCCTCCTGTTTGGCTACGTCAGCCTGTTCTCCTGCGTGTACCCGCTGGCTGCAGTGCTCGTGGTGCTCAACAATGCCACGGAGGTCTATTCCGACGCCTTTAAGATGTGCCAGGTGTTCAAACGGCCATTCTCCGACCCTGCCTCAAACATAGGAGTCTGGCAGGTGAGACAGAGACCAGTCCAAGGCACACGATAGAACAGAAATGTTGGTGAATTGGACCTGAGTAAGATGGGTAGCTTCAAAAATGTCTGTGGTTTAATCTTACATTTTTATCATCCTCAGTACTGAATATTGGGATTGATATGAATATGAATATTTTTCATCTCTCTCTCTCTCTCTCTCTCTCTCTCTCTCTCTCTCTCTCTCTCTCAGCTCAATAATGGTTTATTTACATGAATGAGTGAGCATTGTTGCCGAAGCCATTTAAGATTGAACAAAATATGTGCATTTTTAACTTACATTTGTAAAAATAATAATAACAAGAAAATAAATATTATGATAATATACTTCTCTTCCCCCCCCTCAGCTTGCCTTTGAGGCGATGAGCGTGATCGCCGTAGTGACCAACTGCACCCTGATCGGCATGTCCTCGCAGGTCAAGGCTTACTTCCCCGACTCTGATGCTCAGCTCATACTCTGGGTGGTGGCCATCGAGGTACGAGACTCCATCCCCCCCTCCAGCTGTCCGGGTCAACTCTCTAACCCAGCTGCAGATACCTGCACAGTGGCTCACCTCTGAGTCTGTTAGCTCTTTCGCCTGTAAATTATTTGGTTGTGGAAGCAAGCCAGAGTTACACAGCAGGGGGCGCCAGAGACACGGCAAGGTGACTGGAGCACCATATGTAGTCATGCGAGAGAACTAAGATTATGATTAGGAGGGTGTTGGTGATGGTGGTCACGGCACTGGAACGACAGTAGGTCAGTATTGTAGACTCTGTCTGATTGTGAGTATAGGGAGAGCAGGAGAACAGGAGTCGGCAGAGGAGAGAAAACATCTCTGCCAGACCTTCCTAGCCAGACTTCGTCCCAGCGGTTCCAGTTGGCGCTGGCTAACATTATTGCTACTCTTTCTCAACAGGAGCATTTCAGCCTGCAGCCTCCGGAGTAAAACTCAAAACAACAAGCCCACAACACGTCCATATTTTTGAGAATTGTTTTTTCGTGTTTGTTCTGCTATGTTAATGGGCTCCTCAGGGGAACCTGACAATGTGTGGTCTCTATCTCATAGTCTCACTGTACACACACTACCCCCATGGAGCTCTTGTCTTTCTGATATGAAACTAGGTCGTATTGATTCACTGCATGTTTGATTAAATATCTATTCGGAGTACACTGCAGACCTGTAGCTGATATCTGTATCTAATACAAATAAATAGACAGACAGTACAATAACAACCATACAGTAACAAAATGGGCTACCCTGTGTATGCTTCTTTACAGCAGTTTAGAGGCTACGTAGAAGCTATCGAGAGACTATACAGTTGAAGCTATATAGAAGCTAAATGTAGGCTGGGTGTAGAGATATACAGTATATATTAATTGGATTGACTCCCATATTGAATTAATAGGGAGTATATAAAGTATGTTTACGATGACTACATAATAGTAATCTACGGTAAAGCGTATCTGTTGTAGTGCAACAGGGATTTGACCCTATATGTGTGTAGGGCTGTAGGCAGTACAGGGCAGGGGCCTGGAAAATACCTACTTGTCTCCCAGCCTAGGTCAGCGTTGCTGGAGTGTGGTGCTGAGGAGCTCCAGGTCAGGAGGTTGAGTAAATTGCTCTCTCTCTGTGTCTGACTGACTGTCTGGCTTGCTGTGTCTGGCATACTGTGTCTGGCTGACTGTCTTGGCTGACTGCCTGGGTACCTGTGTCTAGCTGCCTGCCAGTGTGACCTTACTGGTTGTCTGACCGTGTGTTCTACCACAGCATGCTGCACATGACGTGCGTGTTGGAAGTTGTGGATGTGTGTCTGCGTGTGTCTACTGAAAAAAGGCAAGTTTGATAGTGATGGAGGAAGAAGGAAAAGAGACCGATCATGAAAGAGAGATAAAGACAGATAACAAGCGATGGGTAGAAGTGAAGAGAGGCGGATGACAGAGATGCAGTCAAAGTGACAGAGGAAAAGAGAGATATCGAGAGAGAAAGAGGGAAGTGCAGAGAGATGAACCTGACTCAGCAGCTGATTGGACACCCAGGCACATTTCTCTGCAGCCAGCCAGCCAGCACACACACACCCCATCAACTCTTCTGCTGCCCTTGTCTGCCTTTGCCTAGAAGCCAGGCTATTACAGACGGACAAGAATAGGAAGAGGAGATACCCAGTATGCAAAGTATACACATGCACGCGTTCTGAATATTTTGTTGATCATAACATGTATTATCTGTTCATCTCTCTTCGTCTTGATTAATTTTGTACTGAGTTGTATGGAATACTGCAGGAACAGAATTCTTCTCTTTTCACTCTCTCTCACTTTTTCTCCCTATCCGATTGTTGTGTCCCAGCTCCTGCTCCTCATTTGTCCTGCTATGATACCTGGGTAATTACAGTACCCGCTATGAGACACGCTTCAACAAGCAGTAACCAGGCAACAGACCAGCCACTCACAGATAGACAGATACAGAAGAAGACTTAGAATCCGCTGTGATTGTCAAACTTTGGCGCCGGTCCGCCAGTAAATTAAGTATTCAATTCAAATTTTAATTTACTTCTCTGATTGTAGGTTTGTTTATCATACGTCAAGCTCACCCTCATGGGTTATAGTCTTGGTAGACTACAGAGGTGTAATAGTAGTAATGAAAATGATAACATTTGGTTTGTTGCAGTCAAATCTGAGACATTTAAACCAACATACAGATCTACGTTGTTGTCCAGATCTTTGGTTTGTCATTTTCTCCAAGGTTATTTTCAGTAGCAAAAGAGAAATCCCATTACGCCGGTTTGCAGATAATCAGATTTTAATCCAACAGGCCTCACCTCACCATGCTCCATCCGGATTCTCTGGCCTGCCTCAGGCTTTAACAAGTTTGTAATTCTGTGTACCTATCTGTTCGCTCTGTGCCTCTGTCACTGTAAAAGCAAGGAGCATACAATATCCACTTAAACAGATACTTTATTAGGTCTGTTAAAAGGGTGATTGACTGGGTTTTGGGGGTTTTTCACACTGTTCCTTAAGGTCTCTGAATAGGGTATGTAACATTGGTTGGGCTGAAAATGGCCCGTGTGCTGTTGTATGCCCCCTGGTGCTTCCTGTGAAATTGTCCCAGGAAAAAACGCAAGGTTTTCTCCTTTTATGGAATGTTCCATGTTATGGACATTCTACCTATGCTCTTGCGTTAAGCAAGCTAAACTAGTTTACATGCTTACAGTCTAGGGGTTTTTGAAATCTAGCTGTTCTTGCATTCCTTGCAAATCAGTGTTAATAAAAAGCAGATGAGCTAGAGTCTAGCTAATATTGACTCGACAGGCATGGCTGATGTTTGTCTATACCGTAGCGTAGAAGATCCCTGTGCAGTTTGACCCTCAATTACACATTTGCTCGAACCATTTCACCAAGGACGGTTTTGAAAACCTGGGACAATATAAAGCAGGATTTGCTATGAAGCTGTTGCTGAAAAGAGGTGCATTCCGACTTTATGTTCATCACAACCGCAAGCTGTAGTATGATTTTGTCGGTAACAGTTTAAGCAATGCTAACGTATCCTGTATCTAGCACCTGCCTTTCTCCAGTTCTTTCAAATAGATAATCTAAGTTTGCTAAGTAGGTGATGAGTAGGTATGTTGATGTATTTTGAAACTTATTTAGCATTCTACCTAAGGTAGATACAGGAGACGTTAGCATTGCTAATAGATTAACTGTTAGCGACAAAATCATACTTAGAGCTTGCGTTTGTGATGAGCATACGGTTGGAACAGCACCTCTTTTCAGCAACAGCGGCTTAGAAAATCCCTCTTTAAATTGTCCAAGGTTTTCATTTAAAACGGTCTTTGGTGAAATGGTTCAAGCAAATGAATAAATGTGTTGAACTTCCGTCGAGTGTCTGGTTCTTTGGGAAGATTATGAAAAGTGTCAGCATTTCCAGTACAGCCTGGAACACTGCATTTACGATGGTCCATTTTCAATATACTTTAAAAACGTTCAAACTTTCTCCATTGTTGTTTGCATGGAAGTACACAGAGCAGCGCACAGCTAATCTAGTGTCTGAGATCCTGGGCCAGAACACCAGAGGTCTGGTCTTCATGTAAATGTCGGGGCGTGACAAAGGTGATGCTATATTTGTGACGTTACAAATACAGCTTTTTCAAAACTGATCGTTATACAGTATGCAATTTCAAGTTGTGAGATTTAGATAGGAAAGAGGTGTCAATGGACTTTGAGGTTCACTGTATGTCCATTTTACCCACCAAACTAAAATCGGTTTTGCAATCAATGACCCCTTTAATGATTTTTAAGTGTGGCGTTGGTGTCAGATCCTTATGGTTGCACTGGTCTCAGATCAGGGATTTTTAGTGAAGGAATGAAGCTGTTTTCGAGTATTGTGACAGGCTTAAGTCTTCTGTGACCAAAGTGGCGTTATGGCGTCATATCCCTTGCTCTCTGGCTGTTATGTCTTAAGCACTGTCTGAGAATACAGTTGTCTTTTGTTGATAACTAATTGATAACATTTCCCTCGCAGATCACACACACCAGAGTCACAAACTTTTGGCTCATAAGGATTTTTTTTTTAAGTCTTCTTACTATTTACATTTTTTTATCCAGAAACACTGTGATGTGTCCATATTTGGATTCAGCACACAACAGTCCAATTATGAAAAATGGGGTTCAAATGCTCTGGTGTGCATGAAGAGGTTGAGTCCTCTTCAAGGCAAGATAGCCTTGCCTTGCAAAAAGCTAATCTCCCATATTAACAAATTTTGATTAATTGGTCCAGTTTTCAGTAGTTCACTGGTTGTGCATCATGATCCAGGCCTGTCGAACCTGCTGCTCCAAGTCTTCACAATTGAAACTTTGCTTACTTCAACCTGTGTTAAACTGTGCCTGAAGTTGTTCTCCTGTGACCCACCTATTACTCAAGATGTTGACTCTGAACTTCTCTTCTGATTCTGTTGGGTCTTTAGGTCAGTCAGAATCATTTCCTGACAAAGTTTCCTCCAGTTTCCAAGTGCCTTTGGATGTTGAAAGAAACTGGATTACCTTTTCCCTGAAATGGGCCTTTTTTGCCTTATTGGGAACATTTCTTTTAATGTTTGGCAGGTTACCACTTGCCTTTGTACCATTCCAAGTTATTAACAAGACTCAAATGGCTTGAATTTGAGTAAAAACAGGAAAAAGGGTGGTGTTCAAAAAATGTAGGTGAGTATGTGCTTTGCTGGTGCCTACCCTCCACAGCCAGTCATTAACATCCCATTCTTAGTCATCAGGCTAGTTTTCTACCTGTTAGCGCTGCTTCTGACAGTCCTGCCTCAGTCACAGTGGGTTGTGTCTGGTGTAAAGGACAGGGCAGTGTGTTTTGACTCAGAGACTAGCTCTGACAGGCTGAGCCCCCTACAGCCAGCTGTGGCTCACACACACACACGCATATCCAAGCCTTTGTAGTAAAGCTCCATGCCCCCAGTCCAGTCCCTTATCTATTCCATCTTCCTAACCTGATTTAGAAACTGAATTGTGTTTCTCCTCCCTAATAAGGTATGCGTGCACACATGTAGAATGGCTTCTCCCTACCTTGTTTCCCCTAAGGAAATGAGGATCTCCGAAGAGAAGTTTTACACTGAGCCTGCCTACAGCAATCAGTACGTTAAGGGTTGGGATTGGGCTCAAAACAGTTAGTGTCCTTTCTTGATTCGTTATGCTAAACTTTCCCCCCTCCCCTCTTGTCTGTCTATTATCACCCTTTTGCTCTATTATTTATTCTATCTGTAGGGCTATTGTAACGCATCACAGGAGTAGACCCAAGCGCAGATTTATTTAGCAAAGGTACAAGAGGGAGTAGGCTTGTCGTATCCAGTATTCAGGCAGGAGGTCAAAATCCAGAAGCAGGTAGAGAAGCAAAGGTACCGACAAGGATCCGACAGGAGGGAACGAGGTCTGGAACAAACAAGGATTGTCAACAAGAGGCCAACAGGAAATACGATAAACGCTCAGAATGTGACGGTAAACTACACAAGACTTCGCAAGGAACACAAGGGAATCGGTTATATATATACAGACAGACCAGCTTGATGGGTAACCAGACACGGGTGTGTAGGGATAAGTGGGAAACTCAATCCAAGGAGTGGGCATGCACAACAGAAACAGAATGGAACAAACCAACTAGACGGTAAACAGGGGGGGATTTGGGGTCCAGATTTGAAGGCCTCAGAATTCAGGGGAAAAGGAGCGTTGGATCGTGACAGAACCCCCCCCCCCCCTCCACGGGCGGCTCCTGAAGCCGAAGACCGACTTCCACGTGGCGGTCTACCACGGGGGCGAGGGCCAGGACACTCGGGATGGGCCAGATGGAAGTCAGCCATGAGGGAAGGGTCGAGAACGTCCGAGGCTGGAACCTAGGACCTTTCTTCCGGCCCATAACCCTCCCAGTCCACGAGGTATTGAAGACCAGTCCGGCGACGACGGAAGTCAAGCAGAGACCTGACCGTATATGCCATGCCATCACCCAAAAGCAAAGGGGGTGGTGGCCAGTCAGGCCCTGAGGTTCAGTCTGCGCCATCTTGGGGTCTGACAACAGGTTTGAGCAAGGAGACATGGAAAGTTGGATTGATCCTGTAGTGAGAGGGCAACAGTAACCGATACGACACCACATTGACAATCTTGAATGGGCCAATAAAACGAGGACTTAGCTTCTTGGAAGGGAGGCAGAGACGGATGTTCCGCGTGGAGAGCCAGACTTCCTGACCGGGTTGGAGCCGAGGTGCCACACGTCTGTGTCGATCTGCTTTCATCTTCTGACGTCGGACGGCCTGTTGTAGCTGAACGTGAGCAACATCCCAGACCGCCTTACTCCGTCTATACCAGTCATCCACTGCCAAGATATCCAAAGGTTCCCCAGACCATGGGAAGAGCTGGTTGGAAACCCAGGATGCACTGGAACCAGAGTTACCGGGACTGTAGCCTGAGTAATGAAGCCAGAACCAAGGGGCTGGTTGTCAATGGATGTAATCGGTAGTGGTGGAGAACAGGGTGACGTAGACAGTTGAAGTTTTTGAACCAGGCGTTTACTTATGAAGTTTCCTGCAGACCCAGAGTCTATCAAGGCTGAAACGGTTGCATGACTCACACTCCCATAGACAATGACAGGTAAAAGACATTGGTGCTGAGTAATGTTAGGACAGCGTAGCGTACTCACACGTACCGGCTGTTCTGATCCAGTCAGCCGAAGTGGGCAGGTATTCCGAAAGTGTCCCGCTTTACGACAGGGAACTGCGCAACAGTCTGTTTTTGGTGAATACTGAGCTGATGGCACTGTTAAGATTATTATAAAGAATGTCAACAGTTTTAAAGTTATTATTATATTTTTTTTTAACAACTCTATGCTACTCGCAATGTTTTTGGGGCTATCTTGTTATTATCAGTGACCTATGCACTTTGTAAAGCTCTCTTTTGGAAGTCGCTTTGGATAAAAGCGTCTGCTAAATGAATAAATGTATACATGTATCCTGCTTAAGATTAACTTCACTTAAAGTAAGCCAACTCCAATAGTTTTCTTGCTTAACTTATGGAAATGCTAGAATTACAGTAGTAGAGTCTATACTATAGTTTTTGCATCGAACAAAACACAACACGTCATTTACTGTCAAACTAAAGATGTGGTTTAATAAACACATTTCAGCCTTTTCATGATGGAAGAGGACACCATTTGCAGCCTTCCCTTACTCATCATAAAGAGTCCCATCGTTCCTCTTCATGGGTTTTATACTTAAGCCATGTTGTCCATGTGTCACCTGAATGCAGAGCATACGGTATAGCCCTATGATAAATGGCATTACCCATCAGGTGTTTAGAGTTGTATTTGAATCCATATGACAAGCCTCAGTCAACGCCGAAACTAGTGGATCCTGTCCTCATGCTTTTATTGTTGTTCAATTACCCAAAGCTCATCAGAGTAATAACGACTGTCAGTAGAGGTGGAAGCCAAGTCCCAGCTTCTTGTCGTGTTCTGAAGTAATGTCATGATCAAGTTCAAGGCACCCATTTCATCAACCTCCAAGCTACTTAACGGAGAAGCACATCATAGAGGACTAATCGTTCTCTTTGATCTGTGTTCGGATCAAATACAGCAGTATTTGTAACGGCTAACACGTATGAATGGTTTTTTCACCCAGAGGAGACAGCTGGCTTAATCAAGTGGTGCGATGTAGACACTCAGACTGGGAGTAATGGAGGTGCTGTGGATACTGGCTGGCAGGTGTCCAGCTACAATGCAGTCGCCTGGTCCCTTTCCCATGGGCATATAATAAAAACACATTAACTTAAACATATTGCAGTTTTCATATTTAAACATTGACCAATACAATCTCAGATAAACATATGCCATTAAATGAGGTGAATGTACGCTATAGATATTGGTTTTGGTCCTACTGGGGCGTTTACATAATGTCACACTGGGTGTGTTGTTGTTTTGTGTCAGTTCTCTACGGTTTGGGTCATTCTCATGTTGTGTAACGTCCATTTTCCAGATGGTCAGTAAACAGGACAAAGGAAACATGAAGAGGGTATGCCAGGAGGGGAGGGGGAGGGGAATGCATAAAACAATGCATTTTAATGATGTCCTGGTATCACATCGAGTACATCCTTATATGTCTTCATTGACACAATCCTGTGCATGTGTGTTGCAGCATTCCCTCCTCGCCCTCAAGTTCATCCTGACATTTGTCATTCCTGATGTCCCCAAGCAGATCCAGATCAAACTTTCTAGGCTGGAGTTTGAATCTCTGGAGGCCCTCAAGAAAAAGGTGAGACACGGCTGGGGTTGAAGTGTGTTGGTTGGGGGTGGGAAGGGAGGGGGGGGGCTTATTGTACTGTCTTACAAGGGCTTTCTGCTATTTTGGCAGATGTTCACCCCCTTTTACATACCTCAGAAGTAGGACACACACACAGTGTTCCAGCCTGAAAGGACATACAATGTCGATCACTCGTCATTCCTGCACATCTAAAGTAATGTTCTGGAATAAAACATTAGCATGCAACAGCTAATAAAGTACTGAAGTATGAGAAGGAGCTTTTAGGAAGCATGATGTCAAAAGCAAAGAGCACTGCAGTTAACTCTGACACATTGTGTATGCAGGCCCTCATTGCTTCTCTGAGAGCTCTCAGTACTTAAGATAAATGGGTTTGTACTTAACAGTATTGATGGCCTGGTTTTGGTCTTGACATTGTAAGCCATTTTCCCAGATAGGGGCGGGACAGTTGTGTGCTACTCTAATTAGCCCAACCTATCATTTCTCAAAGAAGGGGCGGGGTAAAATAAATGTTTCATTTTGATTGGTAATGCAGTTGCTTCTTGTGTCAGCAAGCGTTGAACTCAGCCGCGTTTTAATTTTAATTAGGATTGTGATTTCTTGGTTTGTGCAGAGCCAGGTTCCACGACGGTAAGTTGATAAGGCTCGGTGAAAACCGTTGCTGTGGAATGGTCTGCAATAATCCCACACATGCAATATTGAATGACAATTTTTACCGTAATACATAACTTTAAACAGACAAGATGCTGAATATCATCTTACTGCCGCCTGTGAGAATGTTAATATATGTAATGGCTACATGTATTGCCTTGCCTGTTTGAGTCAATGCGTTGTGTTGTGTTCTATGTTTGAGGGTACCTCACACAATTGTTTGCTGATTCTATATCATCTCTTTAATCCCCTCATCCACCATAACAACAGTGGTTATTTTTATAGTCCCAAAATGGCATGACCTTTTGTTAATCAGGCGGGACATGTTCTACGATAGGTCTTACCCCCCCCTGACTCCGCCTTCGCTCTGTCCCCTCCTGGCCAGTGATCTCGGATAAATGGACAGAAGGTCTAGTAGGCAGGAAGATAGACAGGCAGGCTGAAGGGCAGAAAGACAAGACATGCAGTTGATGATGGTAAGGAGAACCGGTAAGAAGACCTGTGTTCCAGGATAGGTGTGGGTGAGAAAAAGAGCTGGGCCGAGCAGGGTGGCCATTTTGACTGTGGCACTTGTGCCCCGCATCTGACCTGATCAATCACATGGTGCCGTGCAGTACTGAGAAGAGCAGGTGTTTTGGACAGTGGAAATCCCCTGTACCCAGTGAACTTGTCTGGCTGCCCTTCACACAGAAGCCTCTCAGAGCAGCCAGAGTCACCCGATAAGAGGAGAGCAGTGAGTCAAACCCTTAAAACACTTGAGAAAACCACAGAATAGAAAGGAAAGTGCCTCAAAATTAATCTGAAATATCAGTAAAACTGTACTTCTGCGTCAGTGTTTTATTGTTTTCAAAGCATAATTATTATAATTTCAACTATTTGTGTCAACATAAATTGGAAGGGTTAACTTTGAGCCTGCAGGCTTTCAGTGTAGAGGCTTGTGTGCATATAACTTATAAGCCCTTAGTGATAGATGGAAAGTCTTTCAGCCCAGCGGGTGTGCTTAGCATTACAGCCTACTTCAAACAGTTCTCTGTGTATATCCAACAACCCCCCAAAAACTGTTGTTCCATCCATCCACTTATCTTTCCAACCGTGTGTGTGGGTGTCTGTGTTTCTGAAAGCCCTTGGTGTTTGTGATGATGACATACGTTTTTGAGCCTGGTACTGCAATGGCGCTCTGCTCCATGATCAATACTAACTTGTCAAGATAATTAGAGCAACATGGCCAGTGCGGCTGCTGGTAAACCAGAGTATTAGTCCCCAGCATGTGCCACTGACAACTGAAGGCAGCTTGGACTATGTCTCTCAGCCTAATACTGCGGCTAGGCAATACACAAATGAGTGAATCTGTCTGTCAAACCTTGAGTCTGGCTATTGTATCCTTAATCCTATCAAATTAGCTTGAGTCCACAGAACTAGTCTATGAGTCTGTCTGCTTGCTTGCTTCTCTTAACTGCCACCCAAAGGGAGATGAAGACAGTGTTTCCACCAGGATCTAGTAGATAACACAACGTCAGTCATGATCCACATGGATTTATGTATTATCTGAGTCGATCAGACTCTCCATCCACCCTCTGTAGATTAAGGAAATCAGTGGTTCCGCCTGCCAGATTGGCTTGACGTTGGGTCGGATCTGCCAAACTCTATTCCTGTGGGAGGCCATATAAATTGACCAGCCCCAAACCCTCCCTCCCCATCACTAAACAGACCCAGAATACAGAAGGCTCACATCAGCAGATCTCTCACCCTTTATTGATCAGCCCTCTGGACTGAAACCTTAATTGCACGTAACACATTTGAACCCAGAAAGTAATTTTCCGCTGTGCGCCAGAGGCAGTGGAATGAATTGATTAAAATGTAACTCAGACCCAGATTGGAGCCTGGGGACGAGGTCTCTGTGATGTACAAACTCGCTTAATATCTAAATAACCCAATCTCAGTGAAAAACTCCAGGTCCGGCCCGACATCCAGATCCTCTCTCATAACGGAGATGTGATGCTATTTTAAAGCCCTGGTTTCCTGTCTTAACCGACTTGAATGTAATTTCTGGCAAAATGGCATGGTAGCGGGCACAGTTTTTGTTAAGATCAAGGGAACTGTGTCTTCCTTAAAGTTAACGAGAGAACTTGCCTTGTTGAGTCGGAGCCTAAATTATGCACTCCTACTTTTCTCCTGGGAGTTCTGGGACTCCCTTAAAATAACTTTGTAAAGAAGCATTGCACAGAACTCTTAAAGTTTTTTTCCGATTGCTTGGACGCAAATACACATAGTTAGTGAAACCTGACACTCAAGAGCAAAACAATTATAAGTACATAGCCTGACGTTGTCATACTCATAATTCTTGTCAGAATATGAGTCTGAAAACTCTCCGTTGGGCTGTGACTATGGGGCGTGTTTCAACCGAACTCGTAAAACAAATGCCTCCTCACTCTATTGGATAGACCTACAACCAATCAGAGCAACGTAATATGTTGTTTGTTGAAAACAAATTCAACCCAAGGGCTCTCTCGTGACGTTGTTGGTTACGTTACTGTTGATCATCTGTCCATCATCGTATAAAGCCCGCCCTGGCAATTTCATTGGTCCGCCCAGATCCTGGTTTTATATAGTTGTTCCCAATACAAGACCCTCCAGACCCAACTTCCCGACCAAATTTTTTTGTGGGCGGGGCGAAATTGGGCTGGCAGCCAGGCTAATAAGTACATTCTCAGCCTCACACTATTTGCTAAATACTACACAGTGGGCCTCGTACGTACATTCGCAAATGTAACGTTATTAGCGCCATGGCTAACAGATTGCTGATTTCTTCCAGATTGCATGGCTGCTTAATCTGTGATGCGAAATTATTTTGTGTCAACTCAAAAAGTGTGATCCTTGTGGCAAAAATCCTTTGGCCTATGTCTTCGTCTTGCTCGGGTTACGGCTGCCATTTCACCAGGAGGCATATGCGCATCCTGGTTTACGCCTTCTTTTAAAAGGCGGATCATTTTCACCGCAAAATGGAAGCACGCTTTCACGGGCAGTTTCTGTACACACCGCGGAATACATAATTAGGCGCACTTTACGCATCTCCTCCCATCTCTTTATGGGAACTCCCACTTTCCCCTTGACCCTCCCATGAATGCATGTGCATGACTTGCAAAAGCGCAATTTGCCATTTTCAGTTACCACGACAGGCAGTCTGCGCTTTTTCATCAGTACGGCATGTTTGTACATACCTCGCCATGCTTTTACGCGCAAATTGCGAAACAAATACGCCTGAAGTGGGTGCTAAAGCGTTAGTACATGAGGCCCACAGTGTTTTGCAAATCATTAAACAAACTTTTCTACATTAGACACAGAACTATAAGATTATGTCACTGAATGGCCTTTTCAAGACACTGCCTTGTAAAACGAATGGATAAAACATGGGCGTCAGGTGTACAAGCACTAAAGTGCTTAATTGTAAACATACCAATCAGGTGTAAGCACTATAAAAAGGCAACAGGTCAGTGTACCTGTCCTCATCAAAAACGGAAGGCAATATTGCAAGGAGAGGGAAGATGAGAGGGGGAGCCAGTGGTAGGGAGAGGTAAACCTGGAGGCCCTGGAAGAATAAGGCCAAATTTACAGTATCTAATGAAATTCAAATAACATTGGTTGACCATGTTGTGAACCATGGGGCAACATCAAGAGAGGCTGGACAGAGAGTTCAGCCCAACCTCAGCAGATATACTGTTGCAACAGTCATTTTGACATTTTGACAAGAGCACAGGTGAAAACTACTTTTCTCTACTGTCCCAGCACAGTACAGTAAAATATGGCCTACTATATGCACTCAGTATTAGTTTTTTACCCATTCACTGCAGTCCATGATGGAAACAATGTAATGTATTTAATTTGCTATATGCTTTCTTTTGTCTCCACAAATGTATTTGCTGTGTTTACAGTATGTAGCCTACTACAGTAGTTGATTTAAAATATGTTCTGATCTCCATCCATCCATCCATCATCTGCCGCTTGTCCAGGGATCGGGTCGCGGGGGCAGCGACCTAAGCAGGGAGGCCCAGACTTCCCTCTCCCCGGCCACTTCCACCAGCTCTTCCTGAGGGACCCCGAGGCGTTCCCAGGCCAGCCGAGAGACATAGTCCCTCCAGCGTGTCCTGGGTCTTCCCCGGGGCCTCTTCCCAGTGGGACGTGCCCGGAACACCTCACCGGGGAGGCGTCCAGGAGGCATCCTAATCAGATGCCCGAGCCACTTCAGCTGGCTCCTCTCGACGCGGAGGAGCAGCGGTTCTACTCTGAGCCCCTCCCGGATGACCGAGCTTCTCACCCTATCTCTAAGGGAGAGCCCGGACACCCTGCGGAGAAAGCTCATTTTGGCCGCTTGTATTCGCGATCTCGGTCTTTCGGTCACTACCCATAGTTCGTGACCATAGGTGAGGGTAGGAACGTAGAGCGACTGGTAAATAGAGAGCTTCGCCTTTCGACTCAGCTCCTTCTTCACCACGACGGACCGATGCAGAGCCCGCATCACTGCGGACGCCGCACCGATCCGCCTGTCGACCTCGCGCTCCATTCTTCCCTCACTCGTGAACAAGACCCCGAGATACTTGAACTCCTCCGCTTGGTTCAGGATCTCCTCCCCGACCCGGAGATGGCACTCCACCCTTTTCCGGTCGATTACCATGGCCTCAGATTTGGAGGTGCTGATTCGCATCCCAGCCGCTTCACATTTGGTTGCGAACCGCTCCAGTGAGAGAGAGTTGAAGGTCACGGCCCGATGAAGCCAACAGGACCACATCATCTGCAAAAAGCAGCGACCCGATCCTGAGGTCACCAAACCGGACCCCCTCAACACCCTGGCTACGCCTAGAAATTCTGTCCATATAGGTAATGAACAGAATCGGTGACATAGGGCAGCCCTGGCGGAGTCCAACCCTCACCGGAAACAAGTTCGACTTACTACCGGCAATGCGGACCAAACTCTGGCACCGGTCGTACAGGGACCGGACAGCCCCGATCAGGGAATCCGGTACCCCATACTCTCAGAGCACCCCCCACATGAGCCCCCGAGGGACACGGTCGAACGCCTTTTCCAAATCCACAAAACATGTGTAGACTGGTTGGGCGAACTCCCATGTACCCTCCAGGACTCCGCGGAGGGTATAGAGCTGGTCCACTGTTCCACGGCCAGGAAGAAAACCACATTGCTCCTCTTGAATCCGAGGTTCGACAATCCGATGGACCCTCCTCTCCAGGACCCCTGAATAGACTTTCCCAGGGAGGCTGAGGAGTGTGATCCCCCTAAAGTTGGACCACACCCTCCGGTCCCCCTTTTTAAAGAGGGGAACCACCACCCCGGTCTGCCAGTCCAGAGGCACTGTCCCCGATGTCCACGCGATGTTGCAGAGTCGTGTCAGCCAAGACAGCCCTACAACATCCAGAGCCTTAAGGAACTCCGGGCGGACCTCATCCGCCCCAGGGGCCCTGCCACCGCGGAGCTTTTTAACCACCTCGGCGACCTCAGCCCCAGAGATAGAAGGGCCCCCCCCGATGTCCTCAGACTCTGCCTCCACGTCGGAAAGCGTGTTGGTGGAATTAAGGAGGTCTTCGAAGTATTCCTTCCACCGATCCAGGACGTCCCCTGTCGAGGTCAGCAGCGCACCATCCGCACCGTATACAGTGTTGACAGAACACTGCTTCCCCCTCCTGAGCCGCCGGATGGTGGTCCAGAACCTTTTTGAAGCCGTCATTCTCCATGGCCTCGCCGAACTCCTCCCATGCCCAGGTTTTTGCCTCCGCGACCTCCAAAGCCGCATACCGCTTGGCCTGCCGGTACACATCAGCTGCCTCAGGAGTCCTACCAGCCAATAAAGTCCGATAGGCCTCCTTCTTCAGCTTGACGGCATCCCTCACCTCCGGAGTCCACCACCGGGTCCGAGGGTTACCGCCGCGACATGCACCGACCGCCTTCTCCGGTCAGCCGCTTCAACAATGGAGGCCCGGAACATGGCCCATTCGGACTCAATGTCCCCGGCCCCCCCGAGACATGATCGAAGCTCTCCCGGAGGTGGGAGTTGAAGCTCCTTCTGACAGAGGGTTCCGCCAGCCGCCACATTACGTTTGGGCCTGCCAGGCCTGACCGGCGTCTTCCCCCACCATCGAAGCCAACTCACCACCAGGTGGTGATCAGTTGACAGCTCCGCCCCTCTCTTCACCCGAGTGTCCAAGACATGCGGCCCCAAGTCCGACGACACGACTACAAAGTCGATCATCGAACTGAGACCTCGGGTCCTGGTGCCAGGTGCACATATGAACACCCTTATGCTTGAACATGGTGTTCGTTATGGACAAGCCGTGTCTAGCACAGAAGTCCAACAACAAGACACCACTCGGGTTCAGATTGGGGGGGCCGTTCCTCCCAATCACGCCCCTCCAGGTCTCACTGTCATTGCCCACATGAGCATTGAAGTCCCCCAGGAGGACGAGGGAATCCCCGGGAGGAGCGCTTTCCAGCACCCCCCCCAGAGACTCCAAAAAGGGTGGGTACTCTGAGCTGCCGTTTGGTGCATAAGCACAAACGACAGTGAGGACCCATCCCCCCACCCGAAGGCGGAGGGAGGCTACCCTCTCGTCCACCGGGGTGAACCCCAATGTACATGCGCCGAACCGAGGGGAAACAAGTATCGACGCCTCTCACCAAGGGCAACTCCAGAGTGGAAGAGAGTCCAGCCCCTCTCAAGGAGACTGGTTCCGGAGCCTATGCTGTGCGTCGAGGCGAGGCCGACTATATCTAGCCGGAAACTCTCTACCTCGCGCACCAGCTCAGGCTCCTTTCCCGCCAGCGAGGTGACATTCCACGTCCCTAAAGCTAGCTCCTGCAGCCGAGGATCGGACCGCCAAGGCCCCCGCCTTCGGCCGCCGCCCGTCTCACACTGCACCCGACCCCCATGACCCCTCCTGCGGATGGTGAGCCCACTGGAAGAGAGTCCCACGTTGTCTTTTCGGGCTGTGCCCGACCGGGCCCCATGGGAAAAGGCCCGGCCACCAGGCGCTCGCCATCGAGCCCCACCCCCAGGCCTGGCTCCAGGGGGGGGCCCTGGTGACCCGCTTCCGGGCAGGGGCAACTGAGAACCATTTATGTTTTTCTTCATGGTTGTTTTATTTTGAGCCACGCTTTGTCTGGTCTTTCACCTGGAACCTGTTTGCCTTGGGTGACCCTACCAGGGGCATAAAGGCCCCGACAACATAGCTTCCAGGATCACTAGGACACGCAAACCCCTCCACCGCGGTAAGGTGGTGACTCAAGGATGTTCTGATCTTCTGCACAAAATGCAACTTTTACGTAGACAATGTAGAGAGTACAGTACATATTTTCATCAGTGTGCAGTACTGGTCTTGTGTGTTGTGTTTGGTCAACATATTCATGTACTTTTACATACTAAAGAATAGTTAGTGTAAAAGTGTTTTAAATTGTGCACAACTGTGTGTAACTGGTTCAAACAGTCACATTTTATGAACCATGTGTGTGGCATACGGTGACAGAATTGGGTTTTTATACATGATTGTATAGTTTTGAACGAAGTGTTTCATTTTGCAAAAGATTGGAGGTGTTCTGCTACTTGTGTGTCTGGTTGTGTGTCCCGTGTTATGTTTTGACAAAGTGAGCCCTGTTTTCAAAATTGTGCTTAAGCAATTGGAAAAAACTAAGTTGATTTATTGACGGAAATCTTAATTCCATGTGTTTTATTTTAGAAAATGCTGGAAGCCACGGGGATCACAAAGACAGTCCAGTGAGGAGGAGAAGAGAGGCCGCCACCACAGATACTGACTAGGCGAGGACATGCTGCTGTCCTGGGGGCTGCCACAACTAGTTTACACCACTGGTAACTGAAGAGGGGGTACTGAAGGGGGGCTGGTTGGTAAATTACTGTTGTAAAAGCATAGCTACAAACCAAATGATTAAGTTGGCTGTTGTATATCATTAAATGTAGGGCCTATGATTGTATGGATGGGTATTACTGTAATATTAATGGTTGCAAACTGTATAGTTATATAAATCAACTCTGTTATGTCCTACCTATGGAGGAATAGCAGAGTCGGCTGCATATGTGGTATGCGGGTGAACTTCTTAACATAAGTGTTGTATCTTCATTTGAATTTGGCTAATCTCAAATTGGTAAAGTGTGGCCTAATAGGTGTTTTCTTATCTCGCACATTACTGTCGCTATGTGGCCGGTCTTAGGGCCTTTATAGGAATATTACAGTATTCTAAACCCAGATAACTTGTTCATGATACATTCACGACTGTTGACATATTTATTAGCTTACCAGAAACTGAAATCACTTTTAAAGTTCTCACAAACTGCTGCAGCATGTATGCTGAATTGGTTTTGAAATGGGGGGTTGAAATTAGCCTCTGGTATTGCACTCATGTCATGCACTCACTGAGAATCCAATGGAATCTTGAAATACTTTACATCAAAAGAGTAGCATGTAAGATAAGTGATCAGCATTAAATGATGATCCAGTATGGTATTCAAATTGAAGCCGCACCTACAGTACAAGTGACATTGGATTTATTTTATTTCAAAGATGGCTATCAACTTTTTGCATAGTTTGTGCATTGTTTTCTAAGTTATTTGGAAACTTAGACCATGTCCTCATTAAAACAGTGCCTCTTAATGTGATATGTTATATCGATCTTTGTTTTATATAGAAATGTATAATATGTACTCAATTTATATACACACAATATACAGCACTGTTTGCAATATTACCATCTTTATCAGCGTTATTGAAGTACTGTAGGCCTTTGCTCAAATAAACTTTAAATTGGGCTGAAAAAGAACATTCCTGTTTATTTATAATGTGAATCTTAATGTGGTTACTTTACCTATGCAGGGCTGTGTTTCCAGGGAGGTGGCACTTGGTCAAAGTAATATTGGTCTATTTACGGGGAACCAAGCAAGTAACTAGGGGCTTAACCAAGCACTGGTTTGGTATTTCCAGAGACATTACATTTATTCATTTAGCAGACACTTTTATCCAAAGCGACTTCCAAGAGAGAGCTTTACAAAGTGCATAGGTCACTGATAATAACAACAAGATAGCCCCAAAGCATTGCGGGTAGCCAAAAACAAGAAGCACACATTGTGAACAACCAAAAAATAAGTGCCAAAGGGAAGAACCATAAGAGCATGTAGTTAAGCAAGTTACAATTTAAACAACATGAATCTCTAAGTGCAAGTGTACCTGTAGAAAAAGCAGCAGCAGTAAAAATAAAAATAAGATTAACTAAAATATAATATTTTGCAGCAAATACAACAGTTTAAATCAGTTGCCACTAACCAACAAGAGCAACAAGTCTCTAAGCAAGAGTCATTGTGATCCTTGAGGAAACTAGCATTGGGTTCAGCAAACCATCCCTAAGTACCTCTGTACTCCCGGAACAAGTGCGTCTTGAGCCTTCTCGAAGGTGGAGAGACAGTCTGTGTCTCTGATGGAGGTGGGGAGTTGATTCCACCACTGGGGGGCCAGGCAGGAGAAGAGGTTGTGTTGGAACCGGGCGGTCTTGAGCGGTGGGACCACCAGACGGTTGTCTGAAGAAGACCGTAGGTGGCGGGTGGGGGTGTAAGGCTGCAGGAGAGACTTGATGTAGGCGAGGGCGGGTTGCGCATGCTGGGAGACCGGCGAGCAGCAGTTGGGAGGGATGTTAAACCCCATCTATTTACCCAGGATATGGACAGATCAAATCCCACTTTATTTGAAACCAGGAAGTGAGATTCAACAGACTTTAATGCAAGGTTCCTTTCATCATTTGTAATGTAATTTGAACTAAGTGCACTGAAAAGTATTTGCCAACATTTCTTGACACCTTGAAACAAACACCTCACAAACAAATTTGTTTTTCACAACATTTTTTTTATTTGGGATATTACTATAGCTATATGTAACGTTTGACAACAGGTATCACTACAGAATAATACATTTAATAATTCTGTCAGTTTCAACTTTTTAATTTTTTCCCCTCTTTTAGTCAGTACATGGTTTGGTCCAGTTACATATTCAGTGTTTTCTCCTAGATGTCCTTGGATCGATAATGTCAAACATTGAACACATGCACGTCATTCACCTGTTTACGGCTGGGTAAGACAACAGTCAAAAGACTGACAGTATGACTAGAATAATGTATTTTCACATGGTCGTTTTCTTAGAGACACCCATGACTAATAAGGCTATAATACAGCTTCTGCACCAAATGGTTCACCCAGCTGTTCTAAGCAAAGAGAGCACCATATTTACACCTGTATGTACAAACATTTCAGTTTGAAAAAGAAAATGAAGGAAAAAAAATTATACACAAGATTTGATTCTCCTTTTTTTCTTTTCAATGTGCCGTTCTAAGGCTGCACAGGTTTAAAATACGAAACAAAATAATTATTTACAGGTAGCTGCAACATATAGCTTATTGCCAATGCCCTTAAAATATATCCACAATCCTATATATCCACACACTCTCTCTCTTCTTGGCCAGGTCCTTTAAAGCTTCTACATGAGCAACATGTGAGAGCTGCTGCAGGGAGTCTGCATGTTTTACATCCCTGGGTAGCCTGTTGGGAATGGAGCTATGCCTTTGGACCACTGTAGTAGTCCAGAAAGGGAATACTCAGCCCAACTGTGCGACCACAGCAGGCAAAATATACATACCCACTGATTTAGATGGTCAAATCTCACTTTCATCCTCTGCCTGTAGTGTCAACTAAGATGGCCAGAAAAACACACACACACACACACACACACTAATCGTTGTTGTTCTCCAACGCAAGACTCCGGGGCCCGCATCAACACAGCTTTTAAAACAGCAGATCTTTCAAAAGTCCAAGTCTAAAAATAAACTTTTTTAAACATATATACATACGGAACAAACACCCTTTGAAACAACCTGCCTGAAGGCTAGTTTGAAACGTAACATGTATAAAGATCAAACATTGAAACAAGCAGAAACGTGGGTGCCAACACAAAGCCCACTTGAACTAAAAGACCAAATACAGTCATCTCTGATCAATCAGGACGTTCTCTCTCCTGGTCTTCAGAACACTTCAGTACAATTTAGTAGTTCTCATGCGAGAGGATTGAAACCAACAGTAAGAGAAGAACAAGAACGTGAACATTACCAAATCTAACCTACACTACACCGGAGGGAGCCTATCAGCCGGTCAGGTCCATCACATAAGTGATTGACACCAGTTTATTTGCTTGTATCTTACATTCAAATGTTACATCAGTGTTCTTTTTCGTTTTTTTCTGGTGTTTTCTTTTGGTAATTTAAATAAAAGATTAATGAGTTCAGTTCATCCAATTTGTAAATGCATGCTGTAGCCGTAAAGCCATTTTGGACTTCATCCATGCCTCAATCTCTATGTTGTATACAGTGTATGGACAGTATTTGACTTGCTTTTTAAATTTGAGTAAGGATAGAACCTGTACTGGTATATTTTTTTCCTGCCAAAAAGAAGTGGAAGAAAGAGTGGAAGAAACTTCTTGTGAAGGAAGCTGAGTTCCCGTCTGCTCAGTGGGTGACGCACCTGCAGGTCCAACAAAGTGCTTGGGACAGTAAATTGTGGGAATCAATTCAGTGAGAGCTGTATGGCTAGTTAAAAATCAACCTTCAATTCCAAAACCAATTTGAAGTTCAAAAAACACCTGTGTATGCCAACAGCAGTCTTGTGTTTGTTAAAAATGATGAATAAAAACAGACAAAGGGAGAAAAAAACAAAAACATACATGAATAAAATGCCTTTAATAGTCCAGATCACCATGGTTACTGGTGGCTGGGTTTAAGACTGTGTGTGTGTGTGTGTGTGGGGGGGATCAGGGAACATGGGAAGGTACAACTTGATGGTATTGAACCCACCCCTGGACATCCATGGCCACTCCAACACCCACCTCTTTCAACTGCCCCAAAATCCCTGTTTGAGGGTTGTAACTCCAGGGCTTGATTCTAGTAGAACTTCAGCCTGATTTAAGTGCTTGCCCTTTCAGCCACGCTGGACTACTCACCACTAATAAACATTTGGTCTTTTTACTTTCATCCAAACAAAGTCAAATCCAACCCCTCCCTTTGTCCCCTAGCTTTAACCAACCCTTGCTCCCGGAGGAAGAATCGCTAAACATTACCTTTTTTCGGGGATAAAGAAAAAGCAAAAGTATTAGTAACAGGACAAGACATATACAGAACCAAGACAAACTAGCATGTACCTTCTAGATGAAACCAACAACGTAACAGACAGACCGAGATGGACAGACATCCCACAGGGGAGGAGAGGGTCAACAGGAGAAGGCAGGTGAATCAGTGAAGTTGCTGTGATTACAGGCTTCTGCTACAGTAATCAGAGGCTTTGACGGGGGGGGCGGGGGGGGGCTAGTGTTGCAAGAAACTGGTGGGTGGGGATGCTTAAGTCATGAGCTTTGTGTTAACCTGGGTAGGGGGTGGGGGCTTATAGCACATGACCTGGGGTGGTAGGGGCTTGGTCATGTGACTGAGGGGTGCTGTGGACATGTGGGTCAGGGAAAGGGGAGGGTTAGGGGAAAGGCTGCGTGTGTCTGTCATATGACCTGGCAGCAACTGGCCTGAGTCGAGGCACAGAGCAGGCCTTCCCTGGAGCTGCGCTGGATGTTCACAGAGATCGTCTTCTCGCACAGAGGTAGCTGGAGCAGGCCGTTCTTCAGCCTCATGCTGCCACCAATCCCGGGCCGGGGAAGGGCCCTGGGGTCTGAGTAGCCCTTAGGTCGCTCTGCGGAGGCAGCCCTGGAGTCTGTGGAGCCCCTGGGGTGGCCCTTAGAGGCAGCCCTGTGGTCCGGGTAGTCCCCTGGGTGTTCCACGGAGAGGGGTGTGGAGTCCAAGCAGCCTCCTAGGCATCCCAGGGAGGCGGCCCTGTGGTGTGGGTAGCCCCCTGCACTTCCCAGGATGGTGGTGGGCAGTGTCAGGGTGTCCAGGCTCCCTGTCGAGCCCACACACATCTTCCAGGAGGACTTCTCCTGAATGCTGACACTGGACAGACCCAGGGGGTCCATGAGGAACTTACCCACCGCCCCTGCGGGGCCCGTGCCCCGCCCATCCTTTTGTTGCTGCAGATGGGAGTTCAGACAAAGGCTCATCAGCCTCAGGCTTTCCACCAGGTCCCCGGCGCTCCGGTTCGTCGAGCCCCGAGACCGGCACGACACCCCGGGGCCTCCCAAGGACGATTGATTGGAGCTGCTGTTGGAACAGCTGGAGGGGCTGCCTTGTCCTTTACTCCCCCCTCCTCCTCCTCCTCCTCCACCTCCCCCATTACCCCCGCCACCTCCCTCCCCTCCGGGAGGACTGTCTCTGTCGGCCCCGTCACTGCTCTCCCCGGGGGGTCTGCTCTGTCCCCCACCGCCGCCACTCCCCCCTCCGTTGCCCCCGGAGCTCCCTGGGGGTCCCTCGCTGCTGTCCCGCCGGTTCCAGCTGTAGCCGAAGCCCGCGTCCTTATCCAGGCGCCGCCGGTGGCTCTCCGAATCGTCGTCGCTGGTCTCTGAGCTGGAGCAAGACGAGCCGCGGCCCTGTGACTTGCGGCGGTGGTAGCGCTTCTGGCTGCTTCCCGGGGATGCAGAGGCAGTGGCCATATTCATCTTGAGGCGGCTGAGCTTGGGCGGTAACCCCTCCTCCAGGTCAAAGTCATCGTCCGACTCGCCTTCCTCCTCATATATCTGGTTGAGCACGGGGGCGCTTTTGCGTGAGGTTAGCCGGCTGGTGATGGAGGGGGGCTTGCGCCGCAGGATGACCTGTGTGGGCACCTGGGACGCCTCTTGCTCCTCCTCCTCCTCCTCGTCCTCCTCCACCCGGAACAGGCAGGTGCGCTGCTTGGCAGAGCCCGAGGAGGAGGAGGGGGTGGAGGTTCCTGCCCTGAGGCCCCCGGGAGTGGAGCCTGTGGCCCCCTGGGGGTCCTCGTCGCGGCGGGACAGCTCCAGGAGAGCCTTGCTGCGGTGGCCGTTGAGCAGGTTGTCGGTGCTGCGGGCCGGGGACTGCGGCCCTCCTGCGTGGGAGATGGAAGAGGCGGCAAGACTGTCTTCTATGTCCTGGTGCATGTCCATCTTTGTAGGCCAAGACTGCCTGTGGAGGGACGAGAGACGGAGAAAGATTGAGGACAGGAGAACAGATTTACACTGACTTAGTTTAGGAATAGTATAAAAAGGCCGATACGAAGGATCAGAAAAACTGCTTCCTGTTGACAACGTAATACCAGCCAGTCACGGTGCCTTCTTTGTAAGATTAACAACCTTTCCTGATCCGCTTAACAGTTAAGTATTGTAGTTTAGAGCTTTCAAATGTCCATTTTGTCTTTTCATTCTGAATAATTTCAACTGCCAGGTAGTTTTCCCAAGGGATTCTAAGAGTAGTGACTGTGACCAAATTCAGTCTCCCTGGTAAAAAATAAATCTGATTACAGTCTTCATGTTAGGTCCACTCATGGTTAACCTTGAAAGTTAACTAACTTTCTCTAGTGCAGGGGACCAGTTCATTGGACCATTCATTCCGATCATTCAAAATAATAATTGCCATTATTATGTCTTACTTCTCATTGATCTTTATTTTTGTTGAGAATATTCATGTGACATGCCTACTCAAATTACATTTACATTTAGCAGACACACTTATCCAGAGCGACTTACAGTAAGTACAGGGACATTCTCCCCGAGGCAAGTAGGGTGAAGTGCCTTGCCCAAGGACACAACATAATTTAGTACGGCCAAGAATCGAACTGGCAACTTTCTGAGTAATAGCCCGATTCCGTAACCGCTCAGCCATCTGACACCCTGTTTCATCGTCATTTTCCATACCGTCCATACAAAGGCTGCATTCCAATATCTGAACACGTTCATGTAGGCTTATAATTCTGAATGTCATAGACCCAGCTCTGTAGTACAGGTTTCTGCTGATATGGTGCAGATAAAAAACAAACACAGAGACAAAGTTCTCTCTCAAACCACAGTCCCCTTTGTGGTAATGAAGCTATAAATCGCATGGTAGTCCACCCGTTGGTTGAACATGCACAAATGTACAAACACAGGCATGTCTGTGAATGAGTACAGCTAGGCAATCAGTATGTACACACACAAAGTAGACACACATACACACACGTCTGGCTTGGAGACCTTTGTGCTGCCAAACTCACATCCAATTGAACTCAGCCAAGCTTTTAAAGCTTAGCCACATTGGAATATCTCTGACACACAAAATAGGCCCTCAGCTTGGTGACACAGCAACTCCATTCATACACAGGTGCATGTACACAGGCACAAGTGTGACACACACCACAAACAACCTTGGCTGTAATCTACCTAATCAGGATCTGAGTCAGGCTAGCAATGATGAACACACATGACAAAAGAATACACTTGCAGCTACTTGGCCATTTTACATCGCCTACTATACCTGTGATACTGCTAAATCTTCCAGGTATGAAATAAACAAATCAGTGTTATACATTTGAGTGGAATATCCCTTGGACAAATTACTCGCCTCCAAATTTCCACTAGAGCTACCTCTTTGTGAAATCCGGAAGGGTCTGATTAGATGGATAAGGCTGGGGTGTGCTACTGAGAGACTGAGGCTAGGGGCAGGAGAGGGACTGGGGACAGGACAGGGACAGGGACAGGGGCAGGAGAGGGACAGGGGACAGAGACTAAGGCCGAATCCCAATAGACCAATTATTTGTTTGTAAACATTCGGGATGTGCGGAAAAAAAACCGGGAAACAATAGCATTTTAAATAGCAAAAGGACCACACGGATATTACAAATAGTTAGATTTAAAAAGAACAAAAAGGTCGAGGAGGCCAATTCAGGCATTTCGTGAAAAGAAGGAATACAACAAGCCTGTCGTGAGATGCACCCCCCCTCTATTGTCTGTTCTGTATATCCCAGCATCAAATGATTCTTACTGTACACTGAGGGCACTAGTATAAGTAAGCACAGTAAGTTTCAGGCATGTGACACTTTCCTAGTCAGGGTTAGCGGGGGGTGCATTTTGTGACAAGAAGGAATACAAGCCTGTTGTGAGATGCACCCCCCTCTATTGTCTGTTCTGTATATCCCAGCATCAAATGATTCTTACTGTACACTGAGGGCACTAGTATGAGTAACCACAGTAAGTTTCAGGCAGTGTTAGCAGGGGGTGCATTGCACTTACATCTAATGGAAAACCTGCCATGAAATGCTCTCCCCCCGCATACGTTTATATCCTTCTACGCCAGCATTATGTACATTTAATAGCATAAATTGAATACCAATACACGTGTATCTAAAGGGTGGACAGGTCTGAAAACTGAATAGTCCATGGTAGGTGAGGGATTATTATGTTTTATTTTTTCATTTATTTCATTGACTTAAACAATAAGAATAATATTTCCTATCTTAAAAATGGATTTGATGGTTCTTTTGATGTTGATACATGGTTGATACATTGTTTTTAGTACTTGTCTTTTGTAGGCTAGGCATGTGAACCTTTGGTCCCTTTTCAGGACAGCTGATTCTCTGGATCAGAAAGCTGTTGTTTTCGACCTGTCTGAGTAACCCACCCTATACGCACAGGCTAACTGCATTAAAATCGCATGCCTTTGAACCTATACATTAGTATGAAGAGCCATGCCATGTGAAATACTTTGAACCAGCAATAATCATGATCATACTGGGGTATATTTCCTTAGAATGCGATGTCGTGGAGCAAGAATGTTGGTTCGCGTTCGTTACTATACCGTTTGAATGACAAATGTTAAGGATTTTGTGTTGAAAATAGCATCTGATATTTACACAGATAAGACATCCTTCTCTTGAATTCAACAACAAAGACGGTATAATGTGAGACTCAGCGGCGTAACAATGACTTGGCGGGCCCGAGTGCAGATCTCACCAACGGGCCCCTTAACCGACCTATCGTCAGGCGAAATTATTGAGTGTTGAGCTTAGCGAGGCGCATGGAAATGTAGCTACTTAATATCAGTGTTGCGTCTGAACACGTTCATGAACTCGTTCATAATTTTGGTGAACGTGAACTGAACGTAGCCTACTGTAGGGCCTATTACTGCCTGATGAACGATACTGTGCAGTGGACGCATACATTCGGGTGTCTATCAATGGCACGTTCACTCTTTTTAATTTCGTTTAATAAGTTGCCAGATTTCTAGAGACTTCCCGGCTAAAAACACACTGTTAACAGTCTTGTGTCCAGGGTTGCCCAACCTGTCAATCGCTGCGTATGCTCTTTCTTTGTCTCTTTCTTTCTTTTTTTCATTCTTTCTTCTACTGTCTATATGGAACGCTGAGTTAGTCAAAATTAAATCAATAAATAAATAGGTAAATAAATACATACATAAATAAATATGGCTATGGAATAAATTCTGAAATTAAAAAGATGGCAATAAATATATAAATATAGCATTATATAATTACATAGATGAATCCATTTACCGACATCAATAAATAAATACATTTATTTATTTCAAAATGACGTTTTTGTAAAGACAACATTTATTTATTTCATGGGACTTTTACACGCCACATTTATTTCCACATGTATTTCCACGCCACATTTATTTCCACACTACATTTATTTCTGTGCTGTATTTATTTCAAATCTCACATGCAAACGAGAGGGGCGTGGTTATCGTCAGACCAACGCAGCAGATAGCTATGCTACCTGTATGGGGGTGACAGTGGAATCGCACTGCCGAACGGCATGGCTTGTCAGGATATATTATTTTGGCACAGATAGTAGATTTTGTAGAGGTACTTGGGCGGATAAGTGCTCTACAGAACATAGATATTGAAGTCTTAAATAGTTTCAGACTTATCGAGCACTGTTCGTGTGCAAGATGTACAGGTAGTGTGGAATTATTCAATATTAAATCAAACCACTACCACTGGACTCGTTTTAATGACCATTCAGTGACAAAACGGGTTAGGCTGTTCATATGTGCCAATACAGCACATGAATTAAATACATGTTGTGTTTACAAAAACGTCATTTTTAAATAAATAAATGTATTTATTTATTGATGTCGGTAAATGGATTCAGCTATATAATTATATAATGTTATATTTGTTACCCTCTTTTTTTATTTCAGAGTTTATTTCATAGCCGTATTTATTTATGTATGTATTTATCTATTCATTTACCTATTTATTTATTGATTTAATTTTGACTAACTCGGCGTTCCATATGTCTATGCCTGGCAAGTGTGAGAACGCCTAATTGCGTAGAGGCAGAGAGCGGTATTGCAGACGGCAGCCACATATTGAAAAAAAGAACTGAACTAACCTAGAGTTAGTTCATTATTTGGAGCTTTGAACTTATTTCAAAATTTTGAATTATGAACAATGAACTGAACTAGTTAATGTAGAAAGTGAATTTTCCCAACACTGCTTATTACAATACACATTGTGAATTGATTGGTGAATGTTTGATTTTATTTTTGTTAGCTAGATATGCTAGCTTAACGTTTAGCCTATCTAGCTTTAGCTAGCTATTTTCCAACAACATCCTGCACATTGTTTTCAATATCTAGCCTGGCTGCTGCCTTATGCCTATATGTGCATTTAATGTTGTTTAATAGCCATGTCTAAATGCATTCAATAGGCTATACCAGACAGTAAACGTTAGCCTACCCTGGTGGCTGAGTTTCACTCATTGCTGTTGGGCTGGGGGTCAGACGTAGCGTCTTCTTGAACACCTCGCCACAAATCCAAATGAAGATAATTTTGCCAGCTTTGCCACCCTTTCATCCTGCTCTTTGGGTTCGTGCCGCTTCCTGCAGCTACTTTTGTGTTTGAATGAAGGGCATGGGGTAGCCTACTTACCGCAATTACTCAACACGAAACGCAATGCAACACAACAGGATGGTAAACGATCACAACGTGTGGGTGGGATCTTTGACAACATATTACCCAGACAATATCACTTAATAAAAACAAGATTAGTTTCATTCAGCAAAAGGCAAATGAGGCTAAATGAATTATTTGCTGTTGTTAAGATTGACTATTGTTAAAATGTTTATTGGGCAGAATTGAGAATAACTGACACCATAATTGAGAAATGTTTGCGAATTGATCGGACTGGATCATATGTTATTAACCTTTCTGTGATTTACGCGGAGCGAGGGGCCCGGTCAGTTCTTCAGGTAGAGTTCTCACTTGAGAACTGTCCCCTTTCGCCACGGGCCCTAGTGCAGCTGCACTCCCTGCACTCCCTATAGTTACGCCACTGATGAGACTTCGGTCTCCCTTTCTTTTGGATGCGATATCAAGACGAAATTCTTCACTCTTTGAATCACGTGCGCTCCCGCGAGGGGGTGCTAATTCAGAGAGTCATGCATCGGGTGATACAACACCGGCAACAATGGCGGCCAGATCATCCAGAGAGTCCGATAAATTAAATATTTTCGGCTTAATTAATTGATAAAAAAATTATGACAGTCTTGTTTTGTGTTATACTCAGTCTTGAACATATATATTTGCAACCATTTTCCTAATTGATTTCTAAAAATCGCTAGTTTGGTACGCTAATGTTACAGTGCTGAATTGCACAACAGTCCTGCATTTCTCTGACTAGCATGTCTACAGTTTTAAGTAAACTCCATTAGCAGCGAATTTCGTTTAATATCAGTGCATAACACGACTTGCTTTGGAGATACTGATACGCGCTAGATGACGTACCTGTAACCAAGTGGCGTCTCCCTCAGTTTTGAGGGCCGAGGGCTATGGGTAAACTAAGGGAAGGGGGAGTATTGGGATTCGGCCTAAGACTGAAGAGGTTAAAGCTGAGGCCAAGACAAAGCTGAAGATGAGGCCAGGACTGGGGCTGGGAACGGGAATGAGGCCAAGGACTGGGGCTAGGGATAAGGCTAAGCCTGCATTTTAGACAAGGATGTACTACTTACAGGTCCAGAGCAGATTTCACACTGCAGCCTGCTATTGATCTTAGCAGAAGCTGTGGGCCTGGGTCTGGCTGGCTTCACTGCTCTTACAATTTCTCTCACTTTCTCTCAAGCTTTCTTTCTTTGAAGAGGAACACTTGTACTGTTTCTAGGTCACTCACATCCAATTACCGCTTGCTCCCTTCAAACACATTTGTCATCTTGCACTGGGGGGGGATCATCACATGACTGGGTAGAGCTGGAGATAGACCAACGAGGCCTGTGCGTGTGTGTGCCTAGTGGGAGGAGGGGATTCCTGATGCCAGGACAAACACCCAGCAGCTCTGAAGTTTGTCCTAACAACAATTACAACTAATACTCTGCTGTTTAATAGTAGGGCTGCAACAACAAATCGATTAAATCGATTAAAATCGATTATTAAAAGCGTTGGCAACGAATTTCATTATCGATTTGTTGTGTCGCGCGATTATTACACCACTCAATAAGTCGTGGAGATGTTTGAGTATTTTTTTTAAAAGGTTTAGTTGAGCACGGAGCAAAGCGGAGGGAGAGGAAAGACCATCGGAGAGACGTTGTTGAGTAACGTTGTTCTGAAACATATGGCGGAGAAATCAGTACGACCTAAGTCATCCAAGGTGTGGGAGCATTTCACACTAAATACTTCGAAAAGGTGTGTTAATTGACGAGGGTGAAGTTAGTTTCATATTCGACTTTCATCTCCCATTTGGAAGTTACTTCAGCGTCGCGCTAGGGACCGGGTGAAAACTACCCATACCATTTTGAAAAATGTATGTAAATATTTTTATGAATATAAAACCTCAGACAGACACCAGAGTATCTTAACAATGTTTGGTAGACTTTCACAGCCTTTACGTTTTCAATTAAGTTTCAAATTAAATGAAAGAAAATCACTGATCTTTGAAAATAGTTTAATACTCGCCAATCTTAAAGGTCACATGACATAAAACCTTCAATTTCTGAGGTTATTTAACATTAATATGAGTTCCCCTAGCCTGCTTTTGCTCCCCCAGTGGCTAGAATTTTCGATAGGTGTAAACTAAGCCCTGGGTGTTCTTATCCGCCTTGGAGAAAATGAAGGCTCAAACGCTCCGTTTGAAAATCTGCTCCTTTTGACGTCACAAGGAGCCTCTGCACATATTTTCGCTGGAAATGCGCCGACACAACCTCTCAAAGTTTTGCATGTCTGCGGCAAACATTTCAGCCACCACTGTTTCCTTAACTTGAGCCAATACAAAGTTGGCCTTGCTGACCGTCTGAAATTAAATTCTGGATCAGTAGCCTACTCCTTGGTCCAGCTACAAACCTCGGACAAGTAAGTCAACTAACGCTATATCATTTTGTTGCTTGCAATATGGTTACCTAGCTAGCTACCCTTAGAATCTGGCTGTAACATTAGCTCTGCAGCCATCAGCTGAGGTACTGTTGCTAATGTAAAGGTAGTCAGCATCAAGTATTTGTGTGAATACACATTCTGTAACGCAGTGTTGTACGCTTTGTTGTTATGTGGATAACGTTCTGCTGTTGGTGTTATGGCACGCACGATATCCGCGTTTCCCCACATTGAAATGACTGAGTGTGCAGCTCTGCAAACCAGGGTTATCAGATGAGAATGGGCAAATTCGAGGCATCTTACAGCAACAGGTCTACGAGCCATTGCGATACATCCACGTTAAACATTAGCGCATGGTGCCGCCTCTCCTCCTCATTTAGCATTTAAAGCTACAGGCACAGAAACAGCACGTTCTGAGGAAAGCTCATTGTGGGACTACTTGTGGTGGCTACAATTCTGAACCAAGGCTGAATTTCGGGAAAGAGACTTCAGATACAGTATTAGGGGACCACTAATTCCTATATAAAAGCATCCAAAAACAGCATGTCATGTGACCTTTAACTTTTTTCAAAATTGTGTCAAAAAATCATACATATACACCAGATTATTTTATTAACGTCTGGCCTACTTCCACAACCTTTCAATTTTCAAAAATGTTTTAAACAAAACTCAAATAAATTGCTCATCTTTGAAAATGGCATTAAATCCACGCTAATATTAATAACTTTTTAAAAATGGTGTGCCTGTTTGTGCACATTCTGAAGATGTTTTGCACTGTGAATTTGCACTGTCAGTTCTGTTTTTGAATAAAGGGTTGGAAATTAATGCTTTTTTGTTTTTTTATCCGATTAATCGATTAATCGAAAAAAGAATCGACAGATTAATCGATTACTAAAATAATTGTTAGTTGCAGCCCTATTTAATAGTCTTTAGAAAACTGGAAGTTTGTGTGTGTGTTTGTGTGATCAAATGCGTGTCTGCATGTGTGTATCTGAGTGTGTGTGTCTGAATGCATGAGTGTGCATTACCTGAAGTGGGCCTTGATGTTACTGGGGCTTGAGGAGCGTGTCTGCACCTCCTTCTCCTGCTTCTCCCTCAGGATCCTCTCGGCCAGCAGAAAGTATGTGGCTGTGATGTGGTTGTACTTGTTGGTCTCCAGCGCTCTGCGGCAACAACACAGGAGACGAGGAGAGGTGAGCTGGGAGAACAAGATACAGCCCAGTTCATACCCATACTGACCACAGAAGTGTGCTGGGTTGAACACAATGCATCCACCCGACAGACATATGTGATGGTCCACATAAGTGACAGTGTATAACTCTATCCAGGCATGAGTGGTTAGGTTTTAATCAACTATTCCCTTGTAATTTCCTCTGTCGTCTCATAGGGCGTGGTGGTATTTATATCTGCACTGTTTGGTATGTTGACTGACTGGGAACCTCTCGCTTCAGGGCTAAACGATTAGAAGTCGACCGGCGTTCCATTCCAACAGTCACTCTTGTGATGAATCGGGATTACAAACATGCTCACACACATACACGCACGGAGGAACAAGCTCTAACCCTGACATGACCTCCGACCTCTCTGTGGAAGATGCCGCATTTCCCATGATCCCTCAGTAACCACTGCCACTAGAGAATAACACCATGTCAACAAAGAAATACTTTACCTCATGTCATCAGGCATGCAAGCACATAAAGGGGTTTGTGTGTGGTTGTTTAGAGCTAGTGAGAGTGTATTATCATTGTTAGTCTGCCTGTGTGGTTGTTCCCTACACATTAGCACCTGAATAATCTCCTGAATGACTGGAGGGAAAACTCAAGTTCTTGGCACATGTCCTTGCTTTCTTCCTCATATGGCCTGTTCCGATCTGAGAAACTGACTGTGTACATTTCCTTTCAACCTACTGACATGAACCTGACTGTAGCCTGTCCACATTAGTGAATGCCAGCCTAGCAGACTTGGATAAGGAAAAAGGTCAGAGGTTCTCTGGTGATTCTCTCTGCGATCTCTTTCCCTCCATCCATTCTTCCTTCCCTCACCACCTCCCTCCTTCTTCCCTCCCCCCCATCTCCCCTCCTATGTGTGCCTGGCTGTGAGCCACGCTCTCTCTAAACTTCATGTGTTCTGAATCCCATCCATGATTTATTTCCAGACGGCGCCTGGCTAGCTGGGACTGCATCCGGTTACAAAGTCACAGTTTAGATGCGCACACGCACACAGGGATCTGATGTATTTCTGCGCGAAAGCAATAGCGAGAGAGAAAGTTTAGCGATACAGAGACTGCTGTTGTACTGGAGATGAGATGTAGATGAAGGCTTGAGACTGGCATGTAGAAGTATGTATGTGTGTGGATCTTGCATTACAGCAGTATCACAGACGACAAGTTCTTATTAAAAGGTGTTGCGTGCGCGTGTGGGTGTGTATTTGAATCTACTACCAAAGGTTAGCCTCTGTAAGCTAACAGGTTGAGTAGGTTACTTATTAAAAGGTGTCGTGTGCGTGTGTGGGTGTGTATTTGAATCTACTACCAATTGTTAGCCTCTGTAAGCAAACAGGTTGAGTAGGTTACTTAAGGTTACCACTCGCAATGAGAAAAAGATACAAGAAGACATGTCACGTCACCTGTGTTTTCACGTTTGACAAAGTAAACCATTTTATGTCTAGATAGGTTTAAAAATGTGTGTTTGTGTGTACAGAAAGGGCTAATGATACTCTACAGCAGCGGTGCAACACTAACTGCAGTCTGTGTGTGTGTGTTTGTTAAGGACTTACTCCACGATAGCCTCCCTGTCCGCGATGTCCCCCAGGACCATGCGCTGGATAATGCTGTTGTGCTCCTCGTCCGACAGGTTCTTGTGGGACACCAGTGGGGTGGTGAACTTGGTGGCGGGGGAGGGGTCGACCCCCTGGAGCCAGGGGTGGCCCTCGATCTCCTCCAGCGACGCCCGACGCTTGGGGTCTCTCTGTAGCATGCGGTCTATCAGACTGGAGGGGAGAGAAAGAACAAGAGAGGAGAGAAGGAAGAAAAAGACAAGTTGAGAACCACAGTGATGGAGCAGATTGGCAACGACCCTCCAGCCTATTTGGACATCTACATTGTTGTGAAAAAGTCTAAGATAAAAAATAAAATAAAAAAGTAATGCAAAAATGCTATAACAAATTAATAAATGAAAGGTCTAAACTAAATTGTTCCCAACGTTGCACTTTGATACTACAGAAAACAAAACAATACATACTTATATTCATGTAAAAATCCTTGGATTTTTGGAATAGACTTTTGCACGGTACAGTAGTTATTTCCATCCTGTTATCCTCCGTCGATCTCTCCATCCACCGGTTCCCCTGGTCACACATGGAATTCTGGTCCATAGACTCCTCAGCAAATCCAAAAAACTCCGAACCTCAGCAAAACAGTTGCCCGCTGCATATCCTTTCCCTGCTCTCCCTCCGTCTCTGTCACTTACGCGTCTTTCTCACATACATAGTCACAACTTCAGCACACGTTAGCAACGATGCATACATACACCATTCGAGTAAGACAGACAGCTATAACAGCGAGCATTCAGCTTTACTGCCGTAGCTAGAGATCTAGGAAAGTTCAGGCTACTTTTCGCTAGGTATCTACGAACATGTCTTAATCGAAGGTTCCCCTTCGTTCTAATGGTGAGAAGTCTCGGGAGCTAGCTACTTTCCCAGCGTCATGGAGCCGACCAGTTAAATAGTTATTTAGCACTAGCGTTGCTACCTGCATATGCAGAAAATATTTGTTTGAGGTTGATTTTGTGAAGGTGTGAATCATTTTGGATGAATATTTAATATAATAAAGTTCTGTGTAACAAATTATTAACGAAGGAATTATTTTGACCCCCCCCCCCCGTTTGTCTGAGGGCATTACGTCGGATGGGACTGCGCATCAGCCAATCGGAACGCTCGTACTCATAACTTTTTTGAGTCTTTTGTTTTTAACTGAAGTGTTGTCTCATGTGAGGCAGTTGTTTTTAAATAATCAAGTGTGATGATGAAGTACGGTATGGTTATTTTGTACCATTTCTTAATTGAATTTACTATATCAATTACTATACCGTGATGTATACCATAACCGTGATATAAAATTATTCATACCGTGATAGGAGATTTTGGCCATATCGCCCACCCCTACCTGCAGTCTTTACAGACCTAGCTATAATCCAACACGTACATGCCTACGTAGAAAGACATCCATGTCCATCCACAAAACACCAAGTTAAATAGCTATCTTCGATTAGTTGTACTGCACTAGTTCATAGTAGGCATGGTGGTTCCATTCAATGCACCAGATTTAGCTAGCTATCCTAAACTTCCTATGCACAGGCAAAAAAGCCATGTTCCTGGGCAGAGGAGATCCTGGCAACGCTAGCATTCGTAGCGTAGCAAAAACCTAGCAGCCCATCAGTAGGTCAGTGGGCCCAGTGGGGGATTAGTGAGAGCTGGACTCTCTACCCCCTCCCCGCCCCAACCCACGGCAGACTGGCAGCTCTCTGATAACACACGTCTCCATAGCTTTAATAACCACACACTGGCTTTAATCCCTCTCCCTGCTCTGTCTGTTGGCATGACCGATGAGAAGCAAACACACACAGTGCACCCACGTATATATATGTATATATGTGTGTATATACACACACGTATACATATACAGTACACATCTGGTCTACTTCTGTCGCTTTCTCCGGTACGGGGCAGTCCCAGGATATTCCAGAGTTTCCCCTATGATTTTTTTTAGCAGTGGGGGCAGGTCTGTCCGCAATTTGCAATAACTGTAGACTAATACAATAACAGGCTTTAATGAACTGAAAACATATAAGTTATACGACTTACAGTTCTCAAAGACGCACACACACAATCTCAACTGCGCTGTGAAGCGCGTGTCCTTCCTATTCTCCGACATGCACTCTAACAATCACTGCTGATAGACGGCCTAAAATCTTGTACAGCCCTATTTCTGATACCGTGGCGGCAGAAATGTTGCCATGGCGGGCCGCCACGACAAAATGAACATAGGGGAAACACTGTATTCCCTGTGTTTCTGCTTCTTAAACAGTCAAGCTTGGGCTTGACTGTAGTTAAATGACGGCTTTGTACGTGCAAGTCTTTCCATACCCATGTGTGTGTGTGTGTGTGTGTGTGACCGTTCCTGCATCATCTCTCTCTTTATTTGCCCTGTCTCAAGGGACAGTCAGGAAGCTGCTAGGGGGATATTTATAGGAAGCTCAGCATGCTGCAGAATTTTCTCCAGCACAGAATCTAGGCTCTCACAACAGCTGGATAACAGAGAACAAGACTATTTCTTGTCTGAGAGACACAGACACAGACAGAGAGAGAGACAGAGACAGACACAGAGACGGAGACAGAGAGAGACACAGACAGACAAAGAGAGACAGAGAGAGAAAGAGACAGACAAAGAGAGAGAGAGAGAGACAGAGACAGAGACAGACAAACAATCATATTGTCCTGATAGATGGAGATGTGGAAAGAGATTTTAGGTTGGGAAACAGTGCTTGAGTGTGATGCAAGTGAAAGTGAGGTAAAGACACTAAAAACAACAGATCCAATTGACAGTGGAGCATCTATTAGTCTCAACCTTTTTTCCTTTAGAATCCTTAAAGACTTAGAGTCCAGGGATAAGAGATAATAATAGCAGGGAGGTAGTTGTGTAGAACTAGAGGTCAAAGCCTCCACACAATAGCCGCCATTGAAAAGGAAATGGCCCAGAGTACACAATGTTCTGTCCTATGTGTTTGGCTGAATACAAAGAGCATACCAACAATGTTGTGTCACTTTGAGAAAGAAGAAACACTACAATCCTCTTGCAATTAGCATATTTATTGCAATTTGAGACAAAAAAATGAGGGAGTGAGGGGTGGATGGGGGGGACTCTACGGGAAAGTTAACGACTTGGTGAATTATTAATTGTGGCAAGTAAATGAGTTTTGGCAGCACTCGAAACGAGAGTTTTGATATGGTAATAAAGTGAGGGTTGTTAGCGAAAGCTAATCCAAGGGCTTGGCACTCAAGTCTTGATATCCCTGGTGGAGCGCTTATCTGCAGGGAGAAGACAGCTTGAGGGATCCAGTGCCCGATGGTCACCTACTTAGTATCCATCCTGAGTACTCAGTCACAGGGAAGGCAGCCTAGTCTGATAACTGGCGTTGTCTGGATACATAGGTCCATGGTGCCCTGTCCCTGGCCCCTGAACTGACTGGCTGGGTCGGCCCAAAGCCTTCTGCATGGGGAGTTGTGCCGGAGTTGAAAAGACAATACAGGTGCTCATAAAATATGAAGCTCTGGGTCAGCCAGGGTCCACACCAGTGGTGGTATCCTCAGAGCTTTGGCTGAGCAAACTGCTCCTCTGCAGCTTCCACACGGGAGTAGTCACACAGGGGAAAAGGTCAAACACTTGCCAATAGCTAATTAGCTGAATGCTAACAGTGAGGCTAGCCGGTAATTAGTCAGCAGTGACTCTGCTTTTTTTTTCTGCTTTGACAGTCTGAGCTGTCAGTCAGCAGTTGGATGGTTGATGTTCTGTTGATTTGCTGATATTAACCGCACTGGGATATTACCACAGTAACTCCTCCCTGCAGAAACAGGAAATGTGTTCGTAGCTAGGCTTACCACCAGGTCATATTACAAAGTAATGCAATTACCACAAACGTTACATTAGGGTTGCTTTAACTACCATGGGACTACATAGCAGTGGTAGCAACTAGAATGGTTACCAGGGATATTGTTATGTACTTACATGGTTGTTAAAGTAACCTTAATTTAAAGAGTTACCCAAAGTATTTAAAAGCCAAACAGCTCTTCATACAATACACTGGGTTTCAGGAGATTAATTGATGAACTTCTAACTGTTCAAACACACTTGCTTAGTGGGATGTGCCTTGTTCTACTATACTATATTAAGGCCTCATGATGCTGAATTTCCTTTACTGTCTCGCCAAACCATCTGAGCAACAACAGACAACCAACGAGAAATGTCTCCAATCCAGGGATCCCAAGGAGGATAAGGTAGCATCCTACTTCAACTCTACTCCCTGCCCAGTCAAGGGAGTCAAAACAAACAAGATATCCCAGTCCAATTAGACACCACAGCAGACATCAACCAAAACAACAGTATTAACTCTGTTTGGAGTTAGCCGCCTAGACTGCCGTCCGACTAGGCAAGCCAGCAATGAGCCCAGTCTATTTAATTTGGTTAAAAGATTGAATCAAGATACCCAAGATATACCCTGAGAGGATGGATGCTCCTTTAAATAAAAGAAATAGAGAGGAAGACGTACGAGAGCGAGGTGTTCCTGGACTTATAATAACACCATCAGTCAAACGCTTTGATGGACATACGGGATGCTGTCTGGAATGTCAGGGCTTTGCTTATGTCTGATTACAACCAGACTGTCTGTCGGACTAAAGCACCTTAAGCACTCCAAAAAGTCTGTACTATGAGACACTGCAAAGTAGCACTGATAAATTGGGAGGCTGGAAAAGCCTGGCAAGATTTGACATGTTTGATGACATGACAATATGAAATTTGTTTGGACAGTGAATTCCAAAAGTGAACGAGGCTATGTGTGCATGACCATGTTGAGTGTGTGTGTGTGCGTGTGTGTGTTCGACTCACTCTTTGCAGGCGTTGGAGACATGAGTGGGCACAGTGTATTTGCAGTCCATGATCATGGTAAGGGTCTCGCTGTCGTTGGCCTCCTGGAAGGGAGGCTGTCCGCACACCAGCATGAACAGGATCACCCCAAGACTCCAGATATCTACAGAAGGAAATGTCAAGACAGGCAGAGCATGAGCGAGAGACAGAGAATGTAAACATTGGTCTGCGACAGCGATAGTTAAAAACATTGTCAGTCCCTGAGCACTTTGTGTAATCCTGTTCTGTGGTTCCTTTCAACTCAGGAGACAGGAACACACACTGTGCCATGAATGTGTGTGTGTGTCTGTTCCAGAAGGCCAACCTGTCACCCTGCACAGCAACTCTAAAGCATGTCAACTCGCTCTCCAGACACACAGCAAACACATTCTTCACCATGGGTTAAATCAAGTGTGTGAGAGTGAGATATGCCCTCTAACATTAACAAGTCAACACAGACCATTATCTGGGAGAGAAATACATTTCCATTATATAGAGACACCTCATTTCCGCAGGCTCCTACATGCCTGCAAGTCTTAATACAAAAAAAAAAAAAAAAAAAAAAAGATTTGCACCTTGATTTTTGAGCAGTGAATCAAGAACGTGCATACCGTATTAACATCTTTAATCCTCAGCTTGTTAGGACAATATTCCCTTGAGGCAACAAGGAAAGCCAACCATCTGAGACAAGACTAGACTCAGACCCTCTAGTAACTACAGTGGGGGGATAGGTCAAAGTAATTTAATAGTAAAGCGGAGGTTCTCGACATTGACATGGATTGTTAGAATGCACTGCAGTCTTTGCTTGTAAATGTATGTCTAGTCTGCAGCAGAACAGCAGCTGGTAGACACATAGGCTAAGTGCATGGAGGGTAAGACCATGGGTTTGATTTGTGACAGAGCCAGTAGATATGATGAGGCTGCTGATAGGATGAGGCTGCAGATAGGATGAGGCTGCAGATAGGATGAAGCTGCAGATAAGATGAGGCTGCAGATAGGGTAATGTTGTCGATAGGATGATGCTGCACACAGGATGAGAATGTAGTTAGGATTAGACTGCAGTACTTGCTGTAACTGTGCATTACCAGGCTGTGCACCTTCATAAGGAGGTATTCAGGTCTGCAGCCTGCCCTACCAGTGAAGGCCTCACCTCATGTTGCTAACTCCTTCAACATGGAAAGGTCAGCAACGCCACACGATAACAAGGAACACGAGTGTTCTAATTGCGCCTCGTGTCGCGTCGACAAATTGCAGATCAGACGCTGCTGTTGGTTCATGCAGGCAGCTGCTGGGGCTTATCAGCCCAGGAGGTGGGGGGGTCAGAGGAGACTTACACAGCTATGCTATGATAATGAACAAGATAAAATCTCCTTTTTGGAATTGTTGTGTGATTTAAAGTGTGGTTCTTGATCTGCAGAATATTTTTCTTGCTAAGTGGAAAAAAATATAACGGACACCATATTCTACAACCTTCCTTTCACATCATGGCACACAGAACCAAATTCCCTACCATCAAAAAGAGAATATTTCCAGGCAGAGGCTGACCCAGTTAAACCAGTCCAAGCCCAGTCCAGAAATAACCCAGCATCATTTCAGCTAGCCCAATGATATCAGGCCATGGAAACTAATAAACAGGGAGCTTGATGTTCCAATCGCATCACATCTGTAGCTCTGATAATATGGGACTGGTCTAGAGTTTACAAAATAGCCAGTAAAGATTCCACTGTTTTGCACAACGTGAAAACAAGATCCTTAAAGCGAGGATACCTGCATGGAATGATACCCACAGAAACCAGCCCAGTATTTAGATTTTGGCACGCAGATTTAGTTTAGCTTAGCTAGTTAACACACACACACACACCACTACACACACACCCTTTTTTCTCTCAAGTCAGCACCTTATTGTCAGGGACACATGCATACTGTCAACCATGAGACCTCTTAACTCCACTTAACTACTATTCAATACTGCTCCCCCACTGCTCAGCAGGTCTCTGCAGATGACAGTTCCAAGTCTCCAGCAGCAGGCTACCCTACACAGTACACACATGCACACACGCACACACACACACACTTACTGTCAGTCACAGACTGCTAGCCTGGAACACAAGGCCTCTCCTCACTGTCTCTGGTGCCATCTGTTCGCCCTTCGCCTAAGCCTGTCTCAGGAATTGCAGTTAGCACCTCTCCTCACAGTGCCTGCCTGGGCACAGGGTTTGACATTTGGTTGTCAGAAAAATTGCAGTTTGCCCAGCTCTCCTTTCAGTAGTTTTGCTGGGCAAAAGTTGTTGACTTTTACTCTTTAGGCTGCCTGTCTAAAGCTTGGTCAAGCAAAGCCTAGTGGGAATTCTCACAGGTTCTTGTTTATCTGTTTTTGGGTTGAACATTTTAGTCAGTAAATGGACCTCCCATTTCTGAGCCTGATAAGAGCAGAGAGGCCAGTTATGCTACTGACCTTTTCTTTACTTGCAATGCAAGTAAAGAAAAAATGACAGTGTAAGCTCGGCTACGTTCTGAAACTACAATCATTACCACAGGGAGTTCCTCTCCCTGCTCTCAGTCTGTCTTATCTCAAGGGCTCTCTGTGCTTGTGCGTGCTTGTGCGTGCAAAAAGGGAGGATGCAGAACTGAGAAAGATGTGACATCCTTTGAAATTCCAAGATGAAACGATGGATGTAGTTCCATGGTGCCTCTTCCCATCTCCTCACACGTGTCTCCAATGTGCAAATGATCCAGCCGTCCCCAGCGGCAGAATATGTGCATGCATGATGAGTGGGACTGTCACAACATGTCATCCAGAGTGTCACAAGCCTGAAAAGGCTTTAAGACTAGCCTGGTAGCTTAGAAAGAGCAAGAAGCCATCCTTCAACCCAGTTTCAGAACAAAGAAGAGAAGCTAGGTCAGAGGTTACAAACAGTTCAAGGTTTGTGCATAATGCACACTCAGAACTTGCTGGGTAGTTAGACACACTACTACAGGGTGAGTGACAGACAAGCACTGAAAAGTGAGGACTTAAAATGAATTTTAGGCAACACACAGTGCCACGGCCATGGCAGTAATTCTGGGAACATATCATGCTAATTGGTGCGCTGGGGGGATGCATACAACTACTTTGGAGAATGACATGAA
Source organism: Hypomesus nipponensis (assembly GCF_054491055.1). Lineage (NCBI taxonomy): Eukaryota > Metazoa > Chordata > Actinopteri > Osmeriformes > Osmeridae > Hypomesus > Hypomesus nipponensis. The sequence goes on along the minus strand of NC_140362.1, from coordinate 6,478,346 downwards.
GGGTAACAGATGTTGAGGGACTGAAACTAAAAAGTATAGTGTTGCTTGACTGATGCAGACAGCCCTGTGTTTCTGATCAAGTGAGCGTGAGAGAGAAAATGAGAAAGTAAGGGGGTGGACAGAGAAAAGAGGTTAGATGGGGGAAAGTTTGATTTTTCCAAGCAATGATTTTGTGACAGCATAGTTGTTGACTGCAATCCAGAATTGGACCAATAACCTTGAATTCAAAAGAAATGCCTCCTTGTCCACATCATTTAATCTGACACGATGGGACTATGACAGTATGAGACAAAGGTCTTCTATGCACTAAGCATTTGTCAAAATATTAGGCCAAGCCTCAGAGTGCAATGACTGCCAATATTACATAAGCATCCTGTGCTGTAAAAAGCAAAACCCCATTTCTGTATCATCTTCCAAATTTGCCCTTCTCTCTGATGATTTATACTAATTCACATTCGACAACACAGGGCCCCTGGTTGACATGGTGATAGCTCCTAGTCTCTTGCATGTACGTGCAAATGCCATGTGGGTGACCTTTCATGTCTCACTGCTCTTGACAATGGAACACATTTCAAAAGTGGCTTGATTCTAACTCTTCTGCACCCTTTTCTCTCTCTCTCATTGTCTCTCTCAAGCAATCACAGCAAACACACAGTGAACCCAGACAGCCCAGTCATCTAATAAACACAGAGCGCCAGTCATGCCTGCCAGCTCCAGGTCTTACCCACGGCGGGGGCATCGTACTCGTCCCCAAGCAGGATCTCTGGGGCAGAGTAGGCCAACGAACCACAGCTGGTGGTCAGCTTCTTGCCAGGCTGGAACTTGTTGCTGAAGCCAAAGTCAGTGAGCTTCACCAGGCCCTGTTTCTCAAAGAATACCACATTCTCTGGCTTCAGGTCGCGATGGACCACGTGAAGCCGGTGACAGTATGAGATGGCATGGACTATCTGGGCAAAGTACTTCTTAGCCAGCTCCTCGTTGAGGCCTTCCTCGTGTTTCATGATGTAATCAAACATGTCCCCTCCGTCTCCCAGTTCCAGGATGAGGTAGAGCTTGGTCTGCGTGTCAATCACCTCGTACAGACGCACAATGTTAGGGTGCTGCACCAGCTTCATGCAGCGCACCTCCTGGAACAGGTGGCCAGTGGCAACCGTGTCAAGTTTGGTCTTGTCGATGACTTTCACCGCCACTTTTTCGCCGGTGAATACGTGACGTGCCAACTTGACCACGGCAAAGTGGCCCCGGCCCAGCGTCTTGTCCAGGTCGTACAGGCCAGCGATCTTCCCATCGTATCCACGCTTGAAGCCTGCCATGGCTGCAGGGGCAGGGGAGGCCCCCTGTGCTGGAGAAGGTCGGGTTGAGTCTTGTGGATCCAGTATCACTTTAGTACATCACAGGTAGCTGCTGTCGTGCCCATGGTGCCAGCTGCGTAAAAGTCACAGGGAGAGAATAACAGAAAGTTAACCAAATGAGGGGCAACAACACAGACAAGAAAGAGAATGGCCTACATGGTCTAATTTTTCAATGTTAGGGCTGGGATTTGAGGTCTCAATGCAGACAAGAATCTTAAACATGGAGACGGCACTCATTCAAGTCAAGTGGCTGTGAAGACTAAAGATGTGACCAGTACATTTCCAATTGGCTAGTTAGCAAATGTATGTATCAATGCATCCCTGAGATTTCACTGAAGCCTTGGCCAGTTTGAATAATAACAAGGCATTGGTAGATTTGTAATTATTCCTTCAATGCAATTTTCTCTTGCCTAGTGCGTGTCGTCTTCGCATCCAAATGGAAAAACAACGTTGGTAGCTAGTTGTCCGTCCCAACTGCAGACTACAGTAAGTTGAATATCCTATATTGGACAAGGACTGTGGCTATCTAGCTAGTTATGGAGGCCGTTCTGCTGTCAAAACGTTAGTTGGATTGGCCAACGTTATTTAACGTGGTTAGCTACACAATCACCTCGACATTGTGTAGCTAATATAACTAGGCTAGCTTGCCACTAACAAATAATGTCAGAAAATCGAGTAAGGCCTGTACTTAGCAGATGGCGTTCCGAGTGATCAACTCACAGGCTCGGCACGTCGATTAAAATACCAATACAACACTGGATTAGTACACTTGAAAACCACGTAGCTACATAGCCAGACCGCCCAGTCACAACGAAACGATTTTATTCGTTATAGGTAGAGCGTGTAGCACTAGCTTAGATATATACTGTAGCCAAGTTAGCTAGCTACTTCCTAGCCTACAGTAGTAGATCAGCTCCTGCCTGGTGAACTAACGACTAGCCAACAAGCTAAATAGCTCAATGTACCTAGCCTAGAGCTACATGATTTCACCAAATGAGTCACAACATCGCAGTGACACGTTATCAAGCAAGTTGCAATAAAAAGACCATTGATTAGATTTCATGGTAACTAGTGTGAGTGCGGCCACAAACAATCTTAGCTGGCTAACATAAGCTAGCCCACCACACTAACTTGATAGTCGGACTTACCACCCTCTCTCTCCAGTAAACATCAAGCTCAAGTCCGTGGCTGCCCCGATGATGGCAGAATAGTGTGTTTTAGTCCAGGCAGCCTTGAAAGTTGTACCTGAAAATGTAAAACAGTCAGTTTACCACGGCATTGTATAACGTGATTACAATTCCCATATTTCATCAATGAAACACGGCGTGCAACATTAGCTGCAGCCCTCTCATCGAACTCGTTCTCCTCCCAGAAACCATAGGTTGGGCTCTGGTAGGAGCATCATCAACCGCATTCATTTCTGACGTCAAAGGAGCGTAGCCGGGGCTCCAATCTCTTGACAAGATAAAAAAAAAAAATTCTACCATGCGTTTAAAAACAAAAATACTAATATTAACTGTGGTACACAAATGTACCAGATCAGATCAAGTTGTAGCCCATTGTTGGTTGGCCGTGAAAATATATATTTAAAAGTATTCACCCATGACACGTAGCCTAGGCCTAGTCAACGTAATTATTAAGAGAAAGTCACATTAACAAAATAATAAAGCAATAGGCCTGCTTCATTGTTTATTTTATGTTTGTGTATGTATGAGACCAGATACAAATCCTATACAACAAGAGCGATTGCTTTTTTTTTTTGTAGGCCTAATGACAGTCAGGCAGCCTTGTCTGTTAGTCTGATCAAAGTGGTCTCATGTTTTTCTCAAACGGTGTAATTTCTGATCAAGTGAGAAACATTTGATTTTTCTGCCATCTAGTGGCAAACACATTTTCACTGTAGGCTACAACTATACCAGAGAATGTCTGTTTATCAACTTGAAGAACTCTGAGAACGCACGTACATTCTTTTGAAGAACGTTCTTGCAAGCGTCCTTTCGAGAATGGTCTTGCAAGGACGGAGAATGAATTGAGATGGTTCGGGATTTCCTGGACTCACAGCATTATGATAACCCTGACTAACTAACTACAAAAACTAGATAACAAAGCTAAAAAATGGTCTCTCTACCTGTAATTTTACGTTTTCTGTCCGTTTCCCTTGCTTAGCCTGACGTTGTCATACTCATAATTTTAGTCAGAATATGAGTCTGAAAACTCCGTTGGGCTGTGACAAGGGGGCGTTTTTCAACCGAACTCATAAAACGAATGCCTCTACGCTCAATTGGATAGACCTACAACCAATCAGAACAACGTAATATCAGAGAATGTCCATTATGTCTAGAGAGAACTGCCACCAGAGCCTGTTTAAGGAGAGCCTTGCCACTCCCTATTAAACCCCATTGTACCGAATTTGGCTGCAGTTCCACCAGAGTTCCACTGGGGGTGATCGCGAGCGAGTGCATGTTGAATGGGAGTCTATGGAGCTAAACGGCTAAATTTGTCTCTCGCCTGATTGTCGTTGAAAAATCTCAGATTTGATTGTAGTTTGTGCATGTTCAACATGGATTATAGGTAGAAAATTGAATGAACGAGTACTTATGTCCTTTTGATTTCTTACATGGTGAGTCGTTGTTGCCCATAACACGCTAGCATTCTGCTACTGAATGCTGATTGGTTAGTAAAGGACTGATACGACCAGAGCTCCCGCTTGATGGCATCCAAAGCGGAATCAGAATGTCGGAGCATTAGCAACATTAGCAACAACATTAGCAAGCCAAAACTCTTTCAAGCATGTGTATTGACAGGGAGAGCCTAACCTGTCAGCTGTGTTGTCGATGCCCTGAGAGAAAAAAGTAAGTGACCAGAGCTTGCCGTAAAGCAGTATGACGTCAATGACATTTTCAAAAGCTTTTTAGAACAGAAAGGCGACTTTCAAAAAATCTAAAACCCGGCAGAGTGTATTTTTTTGGCCTTCTCTTTCGAATTCAGAATTCAAATTACTGGACAAAAAATTATATCCTGAGAAAAGTGGATTTTGAGGGGTACCGCTCCATAGACCTCCATTCATTCTGCACTCGCTCGTTAGCGCCCTCACATGGAATTTCAACCAGTTCAGAACCCGGAAGTTTCCCGATAGTGGCAGTTCTCTCTATATTAGACATTCTCTGATTAGACATTCTCTGGTCTAATGAAGGGAGAACTCCCACTCTCGGGTAACTTCCGGGTTCTGAACTGGTTGCAGTTCCACTGAAGTTCCATATGAGTGCGCTCACGGTTGAGTGCAGAATGAATGGAGGTCTATGGAGCTATACCCCTCAATCTTTTTTTCAGGATATAATTTTTTGTCTAGTAATTTGAATTCTGAATTCGAAAGGGGAGGCAAAAAAAAATACACACATGCACTCGCTCGCGATCACCCCCAGTGGAACTCTCGTGGAACTGCAACAAAATTCGGTACAATGGGGCTTAATAGGGAGTGGGCAGGCTCTCCTTAAACAGGCTCTGACTATACTTCGTTAAAAGCATGTTTTGAAAGCGTGTCACGCCGCTTGGCAGGAACATTCCAAAAGGTAACCTACGTTTGACTTCATGCAGCGCCGGCGGCGTCGACAGCCGTCTGCAGCCGGCTGACTTGAAGCAGCCAATGACATTCACTGCATCAAGTCAGCCAGCTGCAGCCGACTGGCGCCGCCGGCGCTACATGAAGTCGAACACACCTAAAGACGTAGCAGAGCCTGACATTCTCTGGACGTAGGCCATGGCCCTCCTACATTAGAAGTTTCCCGCGATAAAAAAAAGAAGTCCAGTTTAACATTAAACAAGTGATCTGATATTTCTTATTTATTGACTAAACTATATTAATATTCTTCTGATTGTATTTTATTGGGCGTGGTTGGAAGACTTGACGATTATGTAGTTTTTTTAGCTTTTCAAAAGCTGAACATTGCAAGTTAATACTGATCAAACCATGGACGAAAAGGACGAAGAATTGGGTGAGTTTTCATATCTGTGCTGTTTTCTCAAAACTGCATGGCGTTAAACGCCTGCTTTATACACTATAATATACTGTATTTGATTGTACCACAAGATATTGAATTTAGACAGCCTGCCAGACAGCCTCACAGTCCCCAGATCCAGGGGCTTCAAAGGATTCGCCGAGGCTTTGCAATAGACAACGGAGGAATGGGATTCCCTAATGATTCCTGTTTCTCCACCGGTTGTATGTGTGGTAGTTTTAGACAAAGACACCCAAAATGCCCCACATGCATGATTTACTTTATTTAACAATTCTGCTTCAAACATCTCTATACTGATATCAAGTAATTACTAGGCTATATATGTGAATCCCGCCTGTCTCTCTTGGTCTTACAGTTTGTCAAATGTTGTCACAAGACACACGTTCACTTGTGGTTCATAGTCACGTTTTTTCTTATTATGAGAGAAATTAGGAACGTTTGTTTCTGATTAACCAACCTCTTAAATAAGACAATGTCATGTTACAAAGGTCCATGAAATACATTTGATTACTTTAATGGGTATCCATTCTTCTTGTTGCAGGGATATTTTCGACTGTAGATTTAGCTATTTGCTGCTGATTCAGTGTCCACTTGCTGAATGCCATGGTGTATTTTGGGTGCATTGTCTGAGTTGTAATCAATGCTGGTTTCCCCTTTTCTACAGCTCTCTTTTTTACAGTCTGCCCATCGTGTTCCACATCTGTTATTCAGGGAAACTGTTGCTACAATATTTATATCTTCCATTATAGGTATTGTCTAACCAGTGTTTTATGGCCTTTAACTTTGTTACTTTTAAAAAAACAATTAGATGGAAAGCACCCTTGGGAATAATTTAGGTGCTCTGTGTAGCAAATGACGCACAGGCGTGACTTGGTCTACCATAATCAAGATCTTGGTATTTCTTTTTGTTATTTATCCTGACATTGTTATTTATACACATAATTGAATGAATAGTCAGGTCTAACATATTACATTGTTGTTAGTTTATTACTACGTTGTTCTGTTTAACAAGACATTTAAAGTTTAAATTGGTAGTTATGCACTTTGTAGTTGTGTTGCAGAATTACATATTAGGCCTTTGTCCTACAGTGCATAGAACAACACAGAACATCTCCTGAATGGATAATACTGTAAGTTGACAGTTTTAAGTTGCAACACAGCCTGGACTATTTAGAATCTAAGTCACCCACCCCACGTCCCAAAGTCACCTGTGCCTTAAAAGATCGACCTCTAAATGTTGGCCAACATTGTAATCCAAATAGTATTTTTATGTAAATACTACATGCATACTTTGTGACTAAACGTACATGAAGGAGGCTCTTTAATAATACTTTTTCACTGATATGTCAAGCATTTTTTTTTGCTTTAATCTAGATAAGTATGTTTACCCAAATATTGCAATATGGTACAGAAATGTAAAGTAATAAAACAACAAATATTATATATATATGATTTGATCATATATATTATAAATTATTGTATATATGGCAAATTACAAAACAAAGAAAGTATATGTATTTTATATAAATGCATTCTTTGAAAGGTCCCTATACTGTATGAATCAATGTACACTAACAATGTACACTAGGGCTGCTCAGGATCAGCCATCAGTTTTTTGGTGACTTACAGTATCTCTTAACCAGTACCTCTCCTTTAGCTCAGTCTCTTAAGACAAACTGCAGTCATCAACCTCCTCCTCAAGAAGCCCGCTCTCAACACAGAGGTTCTGGCCAATTACTGCTTGATTGCTTAAAAAAATGTCAAACCTATTTTGCCTCGAGAATGCCTTGACAATGAAGGGCACACTCAATCAAATGCATTGTTATTATTATTATCTTTTTGGCAAATGGGGGTATATGGGGAGGCTGCCATCTATGATGTCTCTGTCCTGAGAGTGGTCATGGGCTGGGAGCTGTGAATTTCTTTCTTTTAGACTGTTGTAACATCATTACTGCCTGACCGTCACTATCTGTGTTTACACAGAGTCCTCCGGCCTTCAGAGCTGACAGAGAAATGATCGAGACCTAAGCCTGGTGTTGTGTTTTCATTTATTGTCAGAGTTCTGGTTTTCTCTCCCAATCTGCAGATTGATAATACTCATAAAATCCAGAATTCAACTGAACTTTGTCACTCCATTAATGAAGAGGAAAAATACTTAATCAAGAGCAGCGCTGTTTATCATTAAAATTATATGTGTAAACCACTTGTTTCCATTGAAACTGAGCTGAAGGTTGTCTATCAATTTACCCCATCACCTTTAGGAGAGTTTGATCCCAACATTCCAGAAGAGGGTCCCACATCCCCTCCTCCTGGCTGGCTGGACTGTGTGACAGGTTATGAGGAGCCTAAAGGAGAGGGTGAGGCAGATTATCCAGTTATTTGTTGTTGTATCTCACTGTATGATGACTATCTATTTTATTGCATACTGTACCAATAAGACATCCCAACAACCTATCTGGCCTTGCCTTCTTCCTTGCTTCCTCCCTTCCTTACCTGTTTTTGTCCCTTCTGTGTGTACATTGTGGCTGAAAACAGTGCCTTGTCCTCTCTCCCCAGATGCTGCAGATCAGCTGTACCCCCCTCCACCTGCCTACAACCCCCAGCCTGAAAATGACAGGAATGCCTCTGTTCCCATTGTCAGGTTAGAGCTGCCTCAAGGTAGACCTTGCTCTGGTTCGGAATAAGGAAATGAAAACACTTTTTTTCCATCACGCATATATGTATTTGCAATTATATAAATATTTGCAACTATTTCTCTACTAAATTACTGTAATAATAAAATTTATTTCAGCTTAAATTCCAATGACTGTTACTTCAGAAGAATTGTTCTGCAGTAAAAGCTGATTTAAGTCTATGACGTTGGAAGGAACTCTCTAAAAGTATTGTGTTTATGTTGACCTAGGGTACCCACAGTATCTGAGGATATGGCAAGAGAAGCCCTGCTCAAGTTTGTGGCCTCAAAGTGGTGCTACAGTAGCAAGCCTGCTAGGAACCTGGTCTTCAAAAACCTGAAGCCTCTCACAGTCTACAGGGTAGGAAACCAAACATATCCACCACTGATCTTCCCACATCAATTTCAAAGTATTATACTCTTTGTATCATTTGTATGATGGGGTGAATATGACCTGTTTCTCTGGTAGTGGCAGCAATGCTCTTTTTTTGCAGTACCGGTTGGAAACATACACAGAGACTAGATCTAGTACCTGGGAGTGTCAACCATTTACTGGTGGTATGTAGAGATATAATATAAAATGAATTGATATAATGGTATTATGTTCTCTCTCTCCCTCTCTCTATCTAGCTATAGCTATCTAGCTATCTATATATGGTATATCTATATAGAGACTGTATAAATACATACGTAGACACATACATACAGTATCTGTCTCAATCTGTTACAGGCCAGGTTGTGGATGGGCCTCAATATGGCATGAGCCCGCCTCCTTGGGATATTCCTGTGATAACGCCACAGAGATACAAAGATGAGGTCCAGAAAATCTGTGTGCCCCACTCCTCCGTTGTTAAGGTACACTACAGTCCCTTCCTGACAATAGTACCCAACTCTTAACCTGGGATATGTTCTTACTTCCTGACTCCCCTTCTCAAATAAAGGTTGTGTGACAGAAAATGTTTCTATGGTCAACGTGTGTTACAGCCATGCCACCGATGCCACGGCTTTGGCAGAGTGCGCTGCAAACACTGTCAAGGGAAAGGATCGGTAAGTGTGTAACACACACCTTTTCCACTGTATCTTCACTTTACTTTGTTTTGCTCTGTCTCCCACCTCTCTCACATTCACTCCCAGATGTATATATCCCATACACACTAAAAACACACACACTTCCTCTGTTTCTGTCTCTCTTTCTTTTCATGTTTTTGTCAGTATGCCTTTTCTGATGATAAGAAAGAGAAAAGTAGATCGATGTAGGATAAACCTTTTTTCTAAGAAACGCTGTACAGCTTGCCATGGCTCCAGGTACACCAGAAACAAACGTTGTGGAAGCTGTCACGGGAGGGGCAGAAGAAGGTGAGAATCTCTCTCTCTCTCTCCGCCCTTGAGAACTGTATGATAACTATGAGCACCCCTGTGTGTGTGGGATAGAAAACCACTTTACAGTTTTTTCCAATCGCTTTGGCTCATTTTTGGAAACAATCTTATAACATTCTCTAAATCAGTGTTTCTCAGCTTTTGGATCGCAAGTTGATGGGACGTATACTTCAGCTCCGTAAAAAAAGTTAACGCATATTAAGTTACCAGACTTGCCCAAGTCTCACGCATTCACCGTGAGACACCAAGTTAATAGCCGTCCGGAGTTATACAAAGTTGAACACCCCCCTTCCCCCCTCCCGGTCATGACTTATGTATGACCAAGGAGAAATGTGGGTCCTGAGGTTAGACCAGTTGAGAAACACTGTTCTAAGTGTAATCGTCACGTTTACAGTTTTTCTCAATTGCTTTCGCTCAAATCTTGAATGAGAATTCGTTTTTTTCAAAACAATGAAATCTAATCTCTGAACAATGTATTTGTTCACACCAAATTAGAATTTATTTTTCACATGCTGTTTAGTTAAACAGGATGACATCGTTCTAAAGTACCATGCGCAAATTTCACCTTGATATGTCAAAACATCATTGAATTAGAGCTGTTTAAGCTTTGGCCGAATCGAACAAGCCATGCTACAGGAGATACGGCTTCTTTTTTTTTGACAGAAATCAATGGGTTGAAACGTTTTCCTGCAAAGTGTAATGTCACTGGTTTGAATTCAGGCACAGTCTTTTGGCCAGTCATAATTTTGATTACTTGTTTAGTTAAACAGGCAGACATCATTCTGAAATACCATGGGCAATTTTATGTAATTTAACCTTGAAATGTCAAATTTTCTTAACCTTTGTCCCAAAGCTGGCAAAAAACTAATACTCATATCACGCAGTTGGAGCACAGCTAGATAATCAGCGTCAGCACCCTTGGGTACCCAGCATGCAGTGCGGCATGTCCAAAAACGCAAAGACCTGTGGAAAATAGTTTGGTTACAACAGCCTTGCGAGGGATTTCAGTTGTTGTGTTTGTTCAGTTAGATGTTTGTAATGTTATTGTTGGTTAGTTAATGTAATCTTGTTGGTCACCCTGATTGTGCATGTAGTGTAGTTTAATGTGACCAGAGAGTCGGCTGCTGTCCTGTCACAGGCTATTCTCGCAAGGAGTTGAATATGAGCTCTGCCCCTAGCCCAGTTGCCCACATGACTATTGTTAATTGTGCATTGACTGAGAGTCTGGAAAGAGATCAACTCAAGAAGAGTTTCAATATCCTATGGAAAGTTAATAATGAGCCCTTACTAATCATAAAATCTCAGCGGTTGGTGTGTAGCAGAGAGGCTAGAGACACTGACTTGTAACCTTATGCTCATGAGTTCAAATCCCTGCTCAGCCTATTGTTGTTGGCCAAACATGAAGTAGTTTTGCTCTCTTGTTGTCCAAGTCTCGATCTTCGACAGTGTACAAGTTTATAATATTTTGCCATTTTGCGGAGGAACCCGCATCGCTGCTTGCAGCTATATTTATAATTGTATTGTAATGACTACCCTAGGTCCGAAAGCAACAGGCATGCGATGACGTTAGAGAATCTGAATCGTTTATTCACGGTAACACAGGCTGTTTGGCCGTAGCCTACTGTACGCCAAATCAAATAACAGAATGGTACTAGCACACACAGAACAATCACGACCAGCTCTCTGAAACCCAGGTGTAATAGAGAGAACTAAAAGGTTAAACCTGGGGCCTGTACTACGAATCAAGATGTGGTGTTAGCGAGGTAACTTCAGGTTCAACCCAGGGTTTTCTGTAATATGACGGTTGATCACTTGTTACCGGGGTAGATCGCCATGGTAACACATGCTGAACGGCTAACCTAGTCGGTAGCAGGTTAAGTTGGAGATCAGAGATCAATCGGTATAAAAACCCCGCCCACTAACTCATTCTTGACGATCATGTCGTCACCGTTCATAGAAGATCCTGTGGAGCTTGGTGCGCGGATAGTGAGAGGTGCTCAGAAGAGCCAGAACATTTAGAGACCGACAAAACCCTTTCGCATTCCCTCATGAGTATCTTTCTGAAAGACATAGATTCTTAGCAGAGGGAATTACGTATATTGCCAGCTTCTTGAGCCGTATGTTGCCAATGCAACTCATTGAAGCTGTGCACTCAGTCCCACACAGACTGAATGCATAGCGTTTCGTTATTTCGCTATGGGTAGTTTTATAGTGTGAGTGATGCGGAGAACCTGAGCAAGAACACGGTCTGCTGCGCAAAGAAAAACAGATTTTCTTTAATGGCTGTTGCCACCATATTCTGATTAATGGAGTGATGAAAACGAGATATCCAAAGTGCCCTTTGTAAAAACTTTGGACTCTAATATGTTGACAAAATGAAACTAGGTTTTTCACTCTATGTTCTGATTTCCATTCAGGAAATGTATGCAAATGATATCATATTTGACAACTTAATCATTTGCTCATTTAAACATAGGCCTACATTTACAGGAAACTAGTAATGAAAACATTATTTGACCTACTATTAGTTATCAACTGGGGAGGTTTCATGTTGATATGTCCCTATTCACTGGGGTGTCTCCCCTTAACCCTTTTGTCCTTGGGTTGCTTTGACCCATTTCCTAATAATTTCCATTTCAGAAATTGGGGTTTCTTTCAACCAAAACCTTTCAAACCAAAAAGAACTATGAGTATCTGTACAAAGCTATTCACAAGTGATACATACATGATCATTTCACTACTTTCATTGAATTTTGATGTTTCATTCACTTTAATAGCATTTTTCAAAATTAATAAATAGGACATTGAAATAGAGAAGTGGTGAAAATCCCCACAAAAGATTCAAAAGGCACAACAAATAATCCACAAAAAGGTATAAAAAGATCAAAACGTAGACAAAAGTTTAACAAATACATCCTCATGTGTTCTCCCTCCCCTAGGAACACAGACAAATATGTCAGTGTAACTACGTTAAGTTTCTTTCATTCAGTCATGTACTATCTCTTCTCATATTCCAGTTAGGGTTAGTTTCCAGCTTGTTTTTTTTTATTAAAAGCCTCTTATAATTGAGCTCCAAGGTTCTTTTATACAGGGCCCTCACATTGTCTGCTCCAACCTGAAACAAATGAAGAACATTGTCCCTTTGCAAGGCACACTTGGAGAAAGTTGAAGGTGTCCATTTGACAACTGTGGTTCATTGCTTATACCTTGTGTCTTTGTCTTGGCCTTGAAGTGGAGGCCCTATGCTCAGGGGGAGGAAGAAGTTCCTCTTCCTGCTGAGTTTAACACCATAGCAATTCAATCAATTGAGTCATATTTGAAATGAGCACTTTAAGGACTTATGTCTTATGTTGAGACCACCACCATTAGTAAGTCATTACAGACACTTCAATCACAGCCACACATTCACACACTCTCACCATCTGTGTTGCAAGTGGTAAATAAAACTCAAAAGTGTACCCCCAAAATGAGCAGGCAGACACAGTTTCCTGATCATGTAGGACTTCCACTTGAGAAAGTAAATGGTATATTTGATCAATATTCAGCTACCACATACGGCATACATACTGGCGTATGACTACTATTTTCACTGTTACCTCTGTATGGCACAGTGGGACGACAGTGGGTGGTGGCAGCAACACCACTGTATTTCCTGTCACTGCAGAGAACAGTAATACATTTCACTGCTACAATATTCATAAATAATTGTTGAATGAACATAGTCACATAGATTACTTGAAATATACATATAACTGGGCTTCCAACCTGCTGCCACCAGGGTCTGAAGAAATGCCCCCTTCCACTCCTTCCATCATGGGGTGACCCTGATAGCTGGAGCAGGAATGAAGTCAATGAAGTCACCCCCCTCCCCCCATTGCCTATTTTTTCTTCCTGTTGGCTGCAGGCAATTTCATTCCTCTATAGGCCTTTTGTAGCTATACAATATCCTACAAAAGGGACTAATTCAGGCAATTTAGCGTTGTACTTGTTGGCCTTAAAATATGTGCAAGTATTGCCTACTGCTACTTACCGTTTTGAATTATGTTTTTATATTTATTTTGTATTTGCTCCTACGATCGTTTGCCACTGCAGGGTTGAAACTAAAATAATACAGCAATAAAAGTTTAACGTTGTGGAATGCACACGTGTAATTATGGTCACATCTTCAATAAATCATGTAGCTTACGCATATACAGCATATGCTATTTTCTGACAGCTTGGCAGCTGCGACTTTGTTGAATTTTGCCTGTATTATATTTTATTTATTTAATGTTTATTTCAGGCGCAATTGCCCATACACAGAAACATTACATACAAGAGACATGAATCTACTTATCTAAAATGCCTAACTAAAAACAACACATGGCCTATGCATGGCTCTTGTTTTGTCCATGTTTGCAATTGGACATACGATGCAAACACCGCCCCTTTATGTGAACGCGCACGTCTCTAGATTGGAAAGATCTGGGTTGAGTTAGAGAGTTGATAACTGCCGTCGTAGCACCGCATATCGTGATTGTTAGGCTTCGCGTAGCCGGGTAACTGATCTTGATTCGTAGTACAGGCCCCTGGTCCTAACAATGTCCCATCCCTTCAGCCCAACCCCCCCCCCCCCCCATGCCCCTCCACCAACCATCAGGATGCCCTGCTGCAACCGAACATTCTGTGAATTCCTGTGATTGGCAGATAGCAGGTTGATTGGCATGTCAGACCCAGCGAACACTGAACAATGACCACAAAACACAACAGTCCAACATGCCACACACATCTGTCTGTGCGGGGCGCTACAGTATGATAGATCTTAGTAATTTCAGTTATTTCTCTGATTATCTGTATATCACTTTTCCTGCTGCCATGAAATGTGCTAGCATACTAAGCTATTTCAACGAAATGGCACCAAAGACCTCAAGAGACTATTATACCTTTATTCTGGCAAATTGGATTGTAATTGAATATCATAATTGTAAAACATGTTTTTTGTATACTTTCAGTTTTACTCTGTTTCATAAAAAAAAACCTGGAGCTTGGAAGCTACATCCTGACTTTGCGTCTATATGAAAAGAGTTAGGCTGGCTGTCGACATGTGTTAAGAAACACACCTGGAGGACAGTAAGGGCATTGTCATACTCTTCACATCTTCTAAACATTCTTTCATTTTTTGAGCCATCACCTGCAAAATTATTAATTCAATTAACATAATCTGTCAGACATATAGCTCTGGAAAACATTGAGAGACCACTGCATTTTTTTTCTTTAATAAAAAAAAAAGTTGAGAAGGACAATTTTTACTGAGGAACTATGGAGTTAGATTAGTTTCATAAATCACAAAAAAACGTAACACGATTCACAAATGTATTTCATGATTAACAAATAAATGTAACGCGATTCACAAATGTATTTCATGATTCACAAATAAATGTAACGCGATTCACAAATGAATTACCCCATTACATTTTTTTGCAACCTGACGAACACAAGTTACAAATCGGAGAACACGAGTTACAAATCGAAGAATACGAGTTACAAATCGGACAAACACGAGTTACAAATCCCTGCATTTGTGTGTGGATTTTGGGAACTTTCCTGACGTGCTTAGATTCACAAATGCATTTCTTTCTAAAAGATATTCTCTGCAGCCTATCAGCCTATCTTCTCTTCCAATTTTAGCAAAAATCGCCCTTCTCAACTTTTCTTAAATGAAAGAAAAAGGTGAATTATTTAACTATTGAATTAATAATTTTACATGTAATGGCTCACACAATGAAATAATGTTTTGAAAGTTGTGAATAGTGTGACAATGCCACTGAGAATCCACTCATCAGTTTTGAACAGCATCCATGTGTATGTAGTTATTGTGCCCAATTGTAGACAATACTTACTCTTTTGCAAACGTGCCAAAACTAGTGCTGGGCAGATTTTTTAAATCTAGATTAATGTCACTGTAATCTTGGAATTAATCTAGATTAAAATGGCTCATTTGAATTCCGCCGAAGGCATTCAGAATGTGTGCTACCCAAATAATGACTAAAAGTCTTTGAGAATGGGTTTCTCAAACCAGGTGAGCGAGGAGATTAGTTAGCTTGGTTGACAAAGCTGTGCTGACGGCCTTGCCTCGGTTGCACTCAAACATAGCCTACTAGTTTGACGACGACTCTTCCCCTGCGCTACATCAGTGCTTGGCCCGGCATCGTCCGCATTAGCTAAGGGATGCTTTGCGTTTAGGTGGTATTTGAGACTGGAAGAACTCGTACAGTAAACTAATTTCGCATTACACAAGGTGCAAACAACTTTAATCTTGTCGGGGTTTCCATTGGGAAGGTTCTTAAAAAAACATTTTCCCTGAAGCAAACCCAGCGGCTTCATAACTGCATGCATGTTAGCACGTTACGTTTGATGTGGTAATTTCATCCACAATGCATCCACACAGGTTCGAAGTCTCGTTCTCGCCCCCTACAGTGCAATTTGGCTAGGTATACATCCACGGTAAAATATCAGGGTGAAAGTCATCATAGCTTGCGTAGTATAGACCCAGCTCCCGACCCAACTTTGAGAATAGATTAACGGCGACATGTTTTTTTATCGCCCGATGAGAGTCTCACGTTAACGCAGCACGTTAACGCCGATAACGGCCCACCACTAGCCAAAACACATGAAAATTGCTTTAATTAATAAGAAATCAAAATCTGGTGTGTTGTAATGTTATGCTAGGTTGCTGTTATGTAATGCTAGGTTGCGTGCGTTGTCTTGTCCCAAGAATTTCAGTGCCCAGTCTGACATTGTGTTGTTCTGTGCTCCTGACAATAAAACTTGACCAAAAAATTGCAACCAGGGGGTAACCAGGGGGCCCTCAACGACATGTTGTGTAACTGAAATAAATTAAAATGAGCAAGACAACTGTCCGATCTCTTACAAAAAAGAAGTATATTAAAGTTTACTATAAGTATACTAAAATATGGATAGTACACTTTTAGTTCACTTTTGATTTACTTTTAAGAAGTATACTTAGAAAATGGTACACTTTTGATATAAGTATTGATTAAGTATTCTTTGAAAATCAAATCAAATGTATTTGTATAGCCCTTTTTACACGCAAGCATGTCACAGAGGGCTGAAAATAGTTCACTTTTGTAAGAAGTATACTTAGAAAATAGTTCACTTTTGATATACTTTTATGTATGCTTTGAAAATAGTTCACTTTTTATATACTTTTAAGAAGTATGCTTGGAAACAGAAAATGGTATACATTTCTTCTGGAGTAGGATGTACGTTTTCGATTATTATACAGCAAAAACAGTCAAAATAATTTTAAAGTACATTAGGGGTTACATTTTTTAGATTAATCTCATTCTAATTATTCATGTCTATGAAAATCTATTATTCATTGCATATTGAATCTTTTTTGGTACTGAAGCTGTAACCTTTATTATATGGCATTTTTAGCTTCTTTTCATTTTGTTAACGAAAATAAATGGTACCTCTAGGCTAATTGTAGCTAGCTCTCAAGTCTTCTCACGCTGTGTTTCATGTGTTGCCTAGCAACTCATTACTTTTGATAGAAAGCGGACAACATGGTTCTGCTAAAATGGCTTTAATTTCAACACAAAATAACGATACAAGTGATTAAAAGAGTCTTCATCCTCACTTTCGATTACAAATCTTTTCAGCATCATCTGGATAGTAAAACTCAGCAGCTGACTCGTGGCTCATTTTGAAGATGATGTCAGAGGGCAATACGGAGCTGTATTGACCGCTGAGGAGGGCAATACGCGTCTGGCATGATTACCCATTAGCCAATCAGAAAGCTCCTACCGTCGTTGCCATATAATAATAATAATAATTATCAATTGGAGTATTAACGGAAAAAACAAAAAAGTTACTTGAGAAAGAAGCAGACAGAAGGGTTGCATTATGCATTTGAAGGTTATACTGTCAAACTGACTGAAGAACGAAATAACGACGTGAAAAAATTAAGATAGTGTGGCTCATTGGCTGGTCAATTCCCATGATGCAAGGCATCAATAGTGTTAAAATTTGCTGATAAGTTTGCTGTTTGTTCGAAATGCAAATGTAACTTCATGAATTTCGTTTTTTAAATGTGTCTGCTTAGAATGTAGTGTTTTGTTGTGTGGTCATTGTTGTGGTGGTTTACACGCAAGCATGTCACAGAGGGCTGAAAATAGTTCACTTTTGTAAGAAGTATACTTAGAAAATAGTTCACTTTTGATATACTTTTAAGTATGCTTTGAAAATAGTTCACTTTTTATATACTTTTAAGAAGTATGCTTGGAAACAGAAAATGGTATACATTTCTTCTGGAGTAGGATGTACGTTTTCGATTATTATACAGCAAAAACAGTCAAAATAATTTTAAAGTACATTAGGGGTTACATTTTTTAGATTCATCTCATTCTAATTATTCATGTCTATGAAAATCTATTATTCATTGCATATTGAATCTTTTTTGGTACTGAAGCTGTAACCTTTATTATATGGCATTTTTAGCTTCTTTTCATTTTGTAAACGAAAATAAATGGTACCTCTAGGCTAATTGTAGCTAGCTTTCAAGTCTTCTCACGCTGTGTTTCATGTGTTGCCTAGCAACTCATTACTTTTGATAGAAAGCGGACAACATGGTTCTGCTAAAATGGCTTTAATTTCAACACAAAATAACGATACAAGTGATTAAAAGAGTCTAGTCTTCATCCTCACTTTCGATTACAAATCTTTTCAGCATCATCTGGATAGTAAAACTCAGCAGCTGACTCGTGGCTCATTTTGAAGATGATGTCAGAGGGCAATACGGAGCTGTATTGACCGCTGAGGAGGGCAATACGCGTCTGGCATGATTACCCATTAGCCAATCAGAAAGCTCGTACCGTTGTTGCCATATAATAATAATAATAATAATTATCAATTGGAGTATTAACGGAAAAAACAAAAAAGTTACTTGAGAAAGAAGCAGACAGAAGGGTTGCATTATGCATTTGAAGGTTATACTGTCAAACTGACTGAAGAACGAAATAACGACGTGAACAAATTAAGATAGTGTGGCTCATTGGCTGGTCAATTCCCATGATGCAAGGCATCAATAGTGTTAAAATTTGCTGATAAGTTTGCTGTTTGTTCGAAATGCAAATGTAACTTCATGAATTTCGTTTTTTAAATGTGTCTGCTTAGAATGTAGTGTTTTGTTGTGTGGTCATTGTTGTGGTGGTTTACCATTGTAACCATGAGTTAAATGACTGTTACGTTTCATAAGAGCTGGATTCTTGTAACATTAACACTTGCACAGTGAATAGCATCTTTCAGCTAAGAATCTGCAGTGTAACTTTGCAAGGGCCCCCGTTCTCGTTAAGTGACTTATAATCTGAGGCGTTGGAGGGCTCCTAAACATTATAATATATCAGTAAGTAATAGAAAAATTAAATTTATTACGTTTACTTGAAATACTTACATGAATTGAAAGTGCACTTGAGTATGCATAAGCATACTTTGAAGCGCTTTAGGAAGTATACTTCATGAACTGAAAGTGCACTACACAGGTTACTTTAGACTATTCCAAGGTATACTTTTAAGTACTTTAGGAAGTATACTTTATGAACTGAAAATGCACTACAGATGTTACTTTAGAGTATTCCAAGGTATACTTTGAAGTACTTTAGGAAGTATACTTGATGAACTGAAAGTGCACTACTCAGGCTACTTTACAGTATTAAAATATAAACCTTGAAAACCTTGTACTTTAAAGTGTACTAAATTACCTAAAAAGTAGGCCAATTCAGTTTACTTAGTACGAAAATAGTATATAAATAAGTACACTGCTAGTATATTTTAAGTAACATGATAATAGTATACTTATACTAAGTATACTTACAAAATAAACTTGAAGTATACTTCTTTTTTGTAAGGGGTGTTTAAACACTCACTGTTTAAGGGTGATAAATTGACCAATTAAATTGTGTGAATACCAGATGACATACCCTTTATCATATCAGCCCCCTAGGCGCCTGCCTAGTTCGCCTATAGCAAACGCCGGCCCTGCATGTAGTGAAAGCAAAAAAAGGAGAAACAGAGCGAGCAGAGCAGCGCTTTTACAAAGTGTGCTTTCTATCGACTGCTTTTTTTTAAAAAGGAGGTTGCTGGTTGCTCGTCAAAGGAGGCACCTGTTCTTAGTGCTAGCTCGTCTCTTAATGTTAGCAATGAGGGTGATTTTTCTTGACTCTACTAGGGTGGACAGTAGAACGTGTCATTTTTGGCCAAGGCAACTGTCAATTGTTCTGGAACGCAGGTAGCAAACGCATCAAACTTTCAGAAAGCAGCCTAAGGCCGCGTTCACACTTGGCTTATTTTGTCAGACAAAAGCACCTTTTGAGCCCCTTTTTAGCCTTTTTAGCCTTTCCAGAAAAGCGCTGGGTGACGTCAAGTGCCTTTCTGACGAGAATTTTGTAACCTGAATGGGAATCATATATTTTATACAATACAATGTGATACATTATTATCCGTTGGTTCCTTATCGACAGCTAGCTACTATGGCCAATAAAATGCAATGCATCCAATTACTTGCTTTAGCTTTGGTGTTTGAGGGGTCATAGCCTTAGCCATAGCCTGGTAACTAAGGTAGAAGGTTACTAGGGAAGGTACACTCGTCCCTACTCTCCTCGTCCTGACTGGTCAGCTGTCAAATAGGCGCTTGACGTCACCCAGCGCTTTTCTGAAAAGTTGAAAAACTGAACTCAAAAAGGCGTCGGGCTGAGCGCTTTTAAAAAAAGGTGTCAGCCTTTTTTGTTTTCCTATAGGGTTGCATGTAAAAAGGCGCTGACGGCAGCGCTTTAAAAAAATAAAATAAGTCAAGAACGCGGTCTTAATGTAGCTAACAACGCCGCCTGAAAATATGGCACCGGAATTTTCAGGTCCATGTCCTTTTCTTAGCGCAATAACTAACGACCAGGGACGAATCTAGGTTCCCACTTTTGGGGGGGGCTAAGCCCCTAGATAAAACCTATTATTTTTCCTGTGACCCAGCAAAACTAGGGGGGTCTGGGGGCATGTTCCACAGTATACATTTTTGAAAATATCCTTTTAAATAGTGTCCTCTAGTGGGTTTTAGAAGAGAAATTAACACATTTAGATGTAAAATAAAAGATTATTATTTTTTTGGGGGGGCTAATGAAACTTATAGGGCTAGATACGCCCATGCTGACGACGACTAGCAATACATTAAAAACAAATATACCAGTTAGCATGTAAACACTTACACCTTAAAGCTATCAAATGTTGGTTTCAATAAACATTGAGAATGCGTATGAAAATACTGTTTATAGTTTTTCAAAAACTATCGGCTAACTAACGTCGGCAAGACATATGTGTGCTATCCGGGTTGGTTTCCTTTCTAACTTTTTTCAGCATGTCGGCACCACATGGACATTTCCGGAAATTATAGTTAGGTCAGAGCCATATAAAAAGAGTAAATATAAGTAAATAAAGCAAGTACATTTCTCTTCCACTTGCCCTACAAAAAAATCCAATTGTCCCGGACAAATGGACAAGCCTTAATGTTGAGCCTTGAAGAGGCTTATTCATGTATTATTACATGCTATTATGTTCGCTGCTGGCTGCAATCAATTGAATTTTGTAACCAACATAGTTTTACATATATAACTAGCTGTGGTTGAGTTGATAGGAGGGGTGGGAGGGGCCCATTATGCCTTTGTGCCCAGGATCCCAGAATTTGTTAATCCAGCCCTGCCGACAGTGCTGCCATCTCCGTGGCCTAACCTGTTGTTCTCCCAGGTGCGTATTCTGTCATGGAAAAGGCAACAGAAATTGCCAATCCTGTGCTGGCAAAAAGTACCTCCTCAACTACATCCAGCTGACTGTAACATGGTGCGTTAACATTTTATTTTATTTTATCTTATTTTTTACTGTTGCTTTTCTACAGGTACACTCAGGGACGTGCACAGGCTATGGCTAAGGTTGCCCGGGCAACTGCCCGTTTGCCCTCCTCGAGTCAAAGTGCCCCTCTGAGGAAAATGAATAAATAATAGTCACTTTAAACAGCTGCAGAATTAGACTTAGATTTTAAAAATTGCCAGCCAAAACATTTTACAAAGTAGCCTTATTCACTTCCAATCGATAAGCCTATGGGCAACAAGAGGGGGGATGCCCTTTTTTCAGGCCAGAGCAACTGCCCTTCAAAATTCCTGTGCACGTCCCTGGGTACACTTGCACTTATAGCGATTCATGTTGTTTAATTGTAACTTGCTTCACTACATGCTCTTATGGTTCTTCCCTTTGGCACTTATTTTTGGTTGTTCACAATATGTGCTTCATGTTTTGGCTACCCGCAATGTTTTGGGGCTATCTTGTTGTTATTATCAGTGACCTACGCACTTTGTAAAGCTCTCTTTGAAGTCGCTTCGGATAAAAGCGTCTGCTAAATGAATACATGTAAATGTTTAAAATTATATAGGTCCTGCAAGAGCACATTCATCAAGATTGAACCTGATTTTACTTTGTGTATCAAGTGAAGATAAACAGCAGTGGCTTTGAATTAATAAATTAAGTTGCACAAATTACTAATGCAAAAAGGTTATATTAGTGGTACACCCAAAAGTCACAAAATACAGTCTTTACTTATCCAAGACAACATTAAAGATGATGTGAACATGAAATACAAGCTTGAGTAGAAAACTCTCAAAGCCAAAGTCATTTGTTGGCATCACCTGACAATAAACTGGCTGCATCCTCAGTATGATACAACAATTACAGGCCCTGTGCCTGGACATATGGTCTATTTAAAAGACTAGAAATTCCCACACAGGCACCCAACACTGCTGTAGTTGATTAGAGTTTACTGCATCTGCCTCTGCTTTCTTCCCATCAAGATGTGGGTTTGCTATCTCATCATGCTGGTTTGGTTGCTGCTTCCATCCCAGCGCTAACCTTAGGTCCAATAGTATCGATATACAGGGATGCAAACGGCGCGCTTTTCGGCGCCTCCCGCTTTTTTCACGTCAGTTTGGGTGACTTGTGTGAATCGTGCAGATCCGAAGTTTTTTTTAAGGGGGGGGGGGGGGGGGTCTGATTATAATTGCACCAACAGTAATTCTGGATTGCCTCCACCAAACAAGTAAATAGGAAATAAGCAAATCAGCAGTATGTGCGCAAGCCTACTCGTGTGTCTTCTTGCTGCGTATCTTTTACTGTCTATGGCGAGGTGACTCAATAGGCAGATCCGGACCTAGACGCAATACAAGCAAGTTTTCATTGGTGCGTGTCCAATCTAAAGCTCCATCAGGAGCTGTAATAACTGTAATCACCATGACAATTCACTCACTCAACATTGGCCGCAAACTTTGTGGGTCATGCAGGTCGTGTGTGTCATTGGCAACAACGCAGGCTCATCAATTTGGCTAGCAATGGCTAGCAATTTCGTCAACAAATACCAAGAAATAGGTTGCAGCAGTTTGTCTTTTGACTACACTTGCAAAATCCGCTAATAGGACTGAGCTCGAATAGCTTCGGCGACTTTTTATAGTACAAAATCCAGACATCCCGAAATGCAGAAACTCATTTCCGGGAGATAATTGCAGCATTTATCCAGTGACCGTATAGTTTTGAAGCACCAAAAAAACTGTTCAAAGCAGCCCCATTCAAGTCCCTGGATACTGGGCTTCAACAGAGAAATGCACTGTGACGCTATGGGAAAGTATAAGAAGGAAATCGAGTCAGTCGACCTGCTACTATAATGTATCTGATTCTGAACGAACTCGTCTTCGAGATGAACGTGTTCTAATTCAAAATGTTAACACAATAGTAAATATTTGACCATACATTTTTTTGACATTTTAGGGGAAGCCGAGTTTCCCTTGCAGTCTTAAAGAAATCGCCTACTGTCATGGATTTTATTGGGGTGACCATACACAGCTTGTGGCAAGTAGAATAAACTACCTCTCAAAAGTAAGACCCTACAGGCCTTGTCCTCCATTGATCCTGTGGTGAGGGGCCATTCCCAGGCTACTCAGCTGAAGGAGTTGGCTTGGATCATCAACATTTAGTGCCCTTTGGTGGCCAGGAAGAAGAGGAAGGAGTAAAACCAGAAGAAGTGCTAGATAGTTTAATAAGAGTTTATGTATCGGAATAAAAAATGAAATAGAATGTTCCAAATAAGTGTTGGTGTATTTTGATCTTTAGAATGTCATTTTACTCAATGTGCATGTAGGGGTGGGCCAGGGATGTCAGGGGGTTGGTGGCAAAGTAAGGATATGGATATTTGCTGCGGGGCGAGGGCTATAATTACTTCTCTCTTTTTTGACCATACATGTGTTTGCATCCCTGGATATATATGCCCCTTAATGATGGATAAGATTCCACATCATGTGAAGTTTTCTCTGTATTCTTGGTCAAATGGCTTCCTAAAGTAGAACCACACCACCAAAGATGAACACAGACATTGTTCTAACAAATAATTTCACTGCGTAAACCATTGGTTGACTGAAATACTAATTGAATCACGATAACTAGAAAAGTGTATTTAAGTGTGGTTTACTACTACTTTACTACTGCCCTCCTGCTTTATGTTTGTCACAGGAAGAACCATGTGTTTGAGTTCATACCTGACCGCCTGCCAGAGTTCCCTCTCAAGAAGTTTGAAAAGGTGACCGCGGATCCGTTCTTTGTGGATGAAAACCTCCTGGTAAAGAGCGGTCTTCTCTTCCCTTTCCTCATCTATTCTTTCCTTAATTTTGATCCCATGTTGTCTTGTTGTTACTTTTCATGTCATATTGCATTATAGTCTAGTCTTTTCATTTTAATTCACTTTGTTTTAATATCAGTAAAATTGTCTGTGTCTATTCAGTCTATTCATGTCTCATGTCTATTCAGTATGTACTGGCCAGTACTAGCAATGCTTCTCTTCTCAGGTGTACCCCATTGTGGGTTTTCCTGACCAGGACATCTGTGAACAGTCCAGGATAGCAACCCAGGAACACTTCAGCAAATTCTCCTCTGTCAGCCGGATTCTACAGCAGGTCAGATGCAAACTCATCATACACACAAACACACACACACATGCACTCCACACAAAGTACACATTCTTGATCACACAGTCCCTGCCCTATGCACAGTCTGTGCCACACAAACATTGGCTTGCTAACAAATGGAGCATTATAGCTAACCTATGGAGCATATCTAACAAATGGAACTACTCACATTTTCTTTAACACTGGAATGTGCACCCTGTGCTCCTCCCAAGGTTTCTTCCATTTTTTCTCCCGTTGGGAGTTTTTCTGGGAGTTTTTCCTTGTCTTCCTTGAGGGTTTCGGTTGGTTGAGGGGCAGTTCTATGGGCGTATGTGAAGCCCTCTGTGACATGCTTGCGTGTAAAAAGGGCTATACAATTTTTTTTTATTTGATCTGCACCCAAAATGCAATTGCCTTTAATGGCCAATAGATGTCAGTGCCTGCTGTTACCTCAACCACTGCTCCTCTTTCTTAAGGCCTTTAGGTGATTTAATCTTGAGTAAATGGATAAATACAAGCTAGTTTAAAATCCCACCAAACCTTTCATTCAGTAGCTTTTACACAATTACGTGTACCTACTTAATCTTTATGATTTGATCCCAGTTTTACAATTGGAGTATGGTCTTGGAATCCAATTGCTGATTGATCATGGTGAACAAGAATTTGGAATTTGTCCAGCAATCTTTGTTTGTCTTTTGTTTTGCAGCGTCAAAGCATTGAACTGGTGCCCCTGACTCATGCATTCTATGCATACAATGGAAAAGACTTTGAATACTTCATTTATGGTCTCGAAAACAAGATTTACACTGCAAAGTATCCCTCTGCATGTAGTATTTTGTAAATGTAAACATTTAAATTCTTATAAAGAATGTATTTGTAATCGCTTACCATTAAGCAAATATGGCAGGCCTTAATGGACTTAACTTACGATGTTTATCTTTTGTTTATTGGTAATAATTAGTCAACATGTATAGTAGCAATAACACATGTATGTATTGATATATAGTGAAGCAATAGCCCTTATATATTTTAAAAGCCAATATCATTTGTATGATTATAATCTTACATGATCTTAAGCCTGGATCAAAGCTGACACTGTTATTTGCCTTGATTGTCTGTCCATTTCAGGTTGAAAGATTGTTATTGGAATTGGAAAATTCATATTTACTGTATTTTACAGATACACCCCATTCTTAAAAATACTAGTTTTTGTGCATAGCTTTTGATAACTTTATCTGTATATATTTACCTCTACACTATGCAGTGATTGTTTGTCCTTGGCTTGTTTTACAATATTCCAGACAGTGTACTGTAAATGGAAGTGGCTGTAAATGGAAGGGCCTAAAGCATGTGAGTTGACCTTTTTTAAGGGGCATGGGGAACTGTTCAAAGACAGACAAAAAAATATGCTAGGATTAGATCTGCTTTTACACCTTATTGTTAAATATGTGTTGCTTACTGTAAATTATCTTTAGTTGGCTCCTTATCTCATAGCAGTGCAAGTATTGTTTGTACCCTATTTTTGGCAGATTCATCAAGCCTTATGATTTGTCCGAAAAACAAGTCACACCAACAACAACATTTTGGAAATATGTTGGTGACAGTGTTCCTGGCACAGGAAGAAGGCTACCAGATGCTACCAGTGTGATTGTGCCATAGCAGATGGGAGTCAAAAATAACCAGGAAACAAATTTGTGTTGGTCAAAACAGCAGTGGCCCACTGTAGCCTGGCATCCTCAGGGGCTTTCACATCCCTCCATTTCCTGACCAGGGGAAAGTCCTGCCATTGAAATAAATTGTTTCAGTTCTCCCTAATTAATCTGCTTATTTTTTTGTCTATCTTTAAATAGATTTTGAAGCAATTATGATGTTTGTGTTAAAAAAAACTGGGGGAGGTTCTATAAGTAACTCAGAATTAGAGATCCACCATCATGTGACACACAGAAATTACTTAAATCGCTGGACACAAATACTATCTATCATAGGCCTTTTTCTCATAAGGTTGGGCCTTCAACCTTGATTTCCCAATGATGTCTGCATAGATATTTTTTCTTCCTCTTCCAGCTAAAGCATTACGGTTTATGTTGTGGTTTCCCTGCTTTGCCTCTGTGCCGTAATGCAATCTGGATTCACTTGGCGTGACGTTGAATGAAAGCAAGCTTTAATGCCCTGCTTGGAGTTTAGTTTCAAAGGTCAGGGTAGGTAGTTTAGTCTCACCAGAAGAGAACTTGGTCTAAAGAACATACGTTTGAAAGTAGTTTAGGGATGGAACACCTGACATATCGATGTTGTGGGATAAGCTCAAATTGGAGTTTTGGGTTAGCAGGCTATGGCGGTTTGCAGTGGAGCCTTTAACCTATGGGTTAGAGTAATGCTGTAGCCTGGAAAATAACCAGAAATGAAGATGTTAAATATGGATGAGGCATTGGCATAAGGAGTACGGAAAAGGAACTGGAGTGACTTGTTGTTTCTATGACTACATGTACATGTTATAATGTATTCCATACTTTGTCATGGGTGGTATTTTAATGTTAAATTCTTATTTAGAGAGACTAAACAAACACAAGACATTCATTGTACTTGTGATCAATCAAACCAGACTGCTATTTAAGGAAAATTGGTATCCAATATTCAACATATAGTTAGGATGTCAACATGGTCCTTTGATCAGGTTACAACAGTAAGAGTAATAACACAAAGTCTTGCCACATTTTACTGCTGAGACTAGATTTACTGACAATGCTGGTCCATAATTCTAATCCTTCTCTCTAGTTGTTGAGCTATGTGCTTTTGATTGGATTTCCTCAGCCATTCAGGGAGTCTCTTGAGGTCTTCTTCTGGAGCTTGTCTGATCAGATTGAGGATTGGCTCTTTCTGTCTGGAAAAGTGTTTGTCCAACTGTATCTGGACCTGCTGATTGGTATGTGGGAGCAAGAACCTCCAGAGCAGCTCTTTCATCTTAGGTCGGTGAATTCTTTGATGAGAGAAGAAGTGAAGAAGGATAGTTCGGGTATGTGTCCTGTCACCTGCCCAGGGGGGAAAAAGTGTAAAGTCTATTTTGAGAGGAAGAGAGACATCTTGCAAACAACTCAAACCCCCTGATAACGCCATATAAACATTGCGTTACAATCAATAATTCAAAATTGCTATCTTTGTGAAGCTTACCTCCATCTGTAGAATTTTCACAAGAAGCACAAGTATTATCATGCCTGCTTGTGCCTCTGAATATGGTTTTGAGTTCACGAGAAGCGCAATCAGTGTGATTTTTACACTCCAAGTGCGAGGATGAGACAGAGGAGAAGAAGCCTTTTTGGCACCGCTCACACTCGGTGTCCAAATTTGTGGTACCTTTGAGGAGAAATGTACATTGTTTACCTGGATTGGTAACGTAATTTAAGTGTAATATAACTCAACTAATTATTTCAAAAAAACACTCTGAACTTGTATTTGGGTTATTCACAGTGGTGTTGACACATTGAGCCATGGTTCGAGAAATCAGCACATATGCGTAATTGTTATGCAATGTTAAATACTTGAGGACCTCAAGTTGAGGTAAACTTGATTTCAATTAAACCGGTGAACGCATCTATTACATTCAAGTATTTGACATAGATCTATCTTATGTACCTCTCCTTTTGACACCGTAGCCAGCGGGACACTCTGAGTGTTTGATACACATGCCTGCGAACCAGTAGTAGCCCTCGTTGCACTCACACACCCTGTCGTGGGTTGATGAGCAGTCCTCCTTTATAAACTGATTATGTACACAAAACGTACTGCAGTACAGACATTTGGGCAGGTAATTCCAGTACTCTGTGTAGTGGTTAGGTGGACACCTGTGGCACTCTGTCTGTGAGGTTGCGGTACAGTGAGCAGACATGTGATATCCAGCTGGACAACGATTACAGGTGATTGATTGCCCGGTGACAGGGTCTAGGTGCTCATAGCTCGTAGTCCCACCGATGTACTCCATAAAGGTAAACATCAGCACAATGAGAAACCACTGAGGATAAATTGTTCAAATTAACAATATAAATAATTCAATAATATATTACTACAATACTATTATTTATACTATATTATTCAAATGTAAAGTTGAATTCAGTCGTCCACAAATAGAAATCATCATAGATCAACTAATGATAAATTGCATCATTGGTAGACTAATTTATTGTGCAATGTCATTGCATTTATGCTTTCAGCAAATTCTCCCTTTTTCAGAAAAGCCATATCTTCAACTCACCATGTTTATGTGAGTGGTATGCAGGATGTCCTCCACAGTGACTTCTGATGTGTTTGACTAAGATGCATCTTTGTTTTTATAGGCCAGGGCCAAATGGAAATACACATTTAGAGAAGTGAAAGGGATGATATCTATCCAAAAGGTCAAATCACTTCCTTGGATAGGGGAAAGTGAAAGCTGGTGTTGTCTGTGTGCACATACAACAAATTGAAATGCAACCAAGAGGATGTAGCGATACTTCCTTCTAATACTATTTTGTTTAGGATAAGGTGTGGTAGAGATCAAATGTGTCATATTACAAATGTGTCATACAAGTTAGAAATTAAAAAAAATGAAATATTTGGGACAATTCTATTTCTATTTACATATAATTCCATATGTGGTATGCACATGAAGAAAATCTAAAATAATTATTAAAAAATTGTAAATGAGATGCATACTTCTCTACACTGTCAACTATCGCAGATTATTTCTTAGGACAAAGATAATCACAGTTTTAATTAGAGTCACTGCGGGATAAGCCCACACATTTGTACTCTCAAAAAGAGAAAAAGATATGGGAGACAGACTCCAGTCTAGGAGTTATCCTATACTTGTGAATGTGGAAGTATTGGTTCATGTGTAAATATAACCCAATGACAAATACAGTGGCACTTACATGTTGAGTCAAGCTTGCAGTAAAATAGTCAGTGAATATACTAGTATCAGTCAAGCTATAACATTGTAGAGGGTACAACTATTCTAAGAACATTTTTATTCTGATAGTTTGGCGATAGTTTGGCGTAGTGTTCACAAAGTCACACAGCAAATGCACAGTAAAGATGTTTACACAACATGAAACACAAACACACAATGTCAAACATGTAACTTGTAGCCTTTAGTATCCAGTTTTGTTATCATGTATAAAAACAAGCTTTAACAATTTCAGCCAAGTAGAACATTTTAAATAGAAAATAATTGCACTCCTTTGTACATTCATAAGAAGCTGACATCCTATAAAAAGTGAAAACAGTTTCAATGTCAGCAGTCCAAAAACAAAATAGCGGAGGGATACATTTCATTATGAAAGGAACTCCTTCCAAGTTAAACAGTGAGAAGCAAGATAACCTCCCTTCCCTTCATTCCTCTTATCCAGAGTATTTACATCAGGTAAATAATGAACTTCACGCAACCCAGTCCTGTGGTTAACTACTATTCATTGAAAGGCTTGGTTTTGAAGCAGGAGCTATCTTGAACCATGCTGAGGAACATTTTCTCGTACATTTTGTGTATGGACGAGCTGCTGATGATGCGGCTGATCCTCTTGATGCTCTTGAGAAGGTGTCGCGGAGAGCCCTGGCCCCGTAGAGTCCTCAGACAGTGGGACAGACCCTTGGCCAGCTCCACCCCTGCATTCTGTCTCTTCCATAGGTGAAGTAGTTGTAGGATGTACTGTTGGGAAGAACAGGAAGTGACCACTGCATGCACATCCTCCTTGCACACTTTGACCCCAGGTAAGCTGTTGCTGATGACCATGAGGTCATTCAGGGTCAGGTTCTTCAGCTCCGTACAGCGGGACACCCTCCTCTCGCAGTGTTTGACACCTGGTTGAAAAAGGAGAGAATCCGATTAACATCAGCGCACATTGAAATGCAAATATCCTAAGAAAGCTTTGAAAATAGTATTTACAATTTACTCTACAGTTCTCTCCTCTTTTCATAAGACACATAATATTTTTGCTCCACGTTCACAAAATTATAATTGTTTGAAAGAGGTGCCCTTTTTGAATATGTTTATTTAAGTCTGACCTTGTATGATGCCATAGAGTTTGTCCTGGTCTTTGTTCTGCTCCTTCCACAGAAGCAGTAGCTGCAGTAGAAGCTGCTGTGGGCTACATGCCTTCTTAAGCTTCTCCAGGCTCTTCCGGTCTACCTTGCGTCCTGGTAAACTGTCTAGCAGGCGCTCCAGGGGAACCGAAGACAGACGCAAGGACGCCAGAGACTGGAAGATGGCCTCCTCACACAGAGTGACGTCTGCAGGGAGGGAGGGAAAATTAAGAACTAAGACTTGACTGACTGGCTTGCATATAACAGTTGACAGATTACTCCTCTCATGACTTTGTTTAATCTTGCGGAAGAATCACACGTTGTGCCATAGCATGTTCTGGAATACTGAGTAATGTTTGAACTATGAGTTGTTGTGTGTATCTTCTACACAAAAGGCTAACTGGCCCATTTCCTGCATGTACTCTAAATCAGACAGACATCAAGAAACCCACATTTCCCAAATCTTGTCTACTCATTGGGTCAAAACTTTTAGCTGCTTTAAATTTTACATTTAATTTCAAGATGAATATAGAATTCATTGCAAATAATCTAATAACTGAAACTGAAAGAAGTTTGGAGCAACAGTTTTTGTGAAGAGACACTGCTCAGATTCTATGTTCTCGGGAGGTCAATTATGCCAGTGGTTAGTCAGTGTTGTGTTGTTCATGTGAATCTCCACTTCATGGACAAATTGTTGGGCAGTTCACGTCCAATCCCAACATTTCTACAAACTATTCTGTACACTTGATTTGGCTCACAGATTCTGATTTCCAATTCCTAATGTCCTGTCAGTGTTGCTATTCCGAATAGGTTTAGTTAGCATTAGCTTTAATTATGTGTACTTGTAGGGTGAGGAAGACTCACCTGTCTGGCAGAGCGTGTGTTGTCTGGAGCACTCCAGGTCTGTACTCTTGGCTTGGTTGTCACACTGGCTGTCCTGGGAGGTGCTTCCAGCCCGCAGGCTCCTCATGCCCAGCTCACTGCAGTTTGTGTGGGGAACACAGGGCTCTGTGGGTGAGGCCACACTGGAGAAGTAGCCCTGGGGACAAGGTTCACACACGGTGTCACTCTGTGGAGTGCCTGCAACATAAATACAAACCATTCAGGACAATTAACTTGAGAACCGCTGATAAAACATCAAAAAGGGTTGTGTCACATTTTGGTTGTGTAAATACAGCAGTGAGCAGTTTCTTAGCTTTCCAGTCTGTCATGATGCAGTCACGTCTGTTGCCGGGAAGGTCATCTTACAGGGATACAAAGCTTCTGACAGAAACCAAGTTGGTTCATACTATCTGCTAACAAACATACTGTTTGGTACACACTCTGACACAATTCTTTTTTTAGACATTTCTATATCCTGTTTTCAAATGTGTCATTTCTCTAGTTACTATTCACAGATCCCTTTTCAGAAGAGGCAATAACCACATCTTCCTTCTTTTTTTACTTGACAGAAGAGATGTCAGTTCTTCATGCATTGGGTTTGACCTTTATGAAACAGGTGGGGGGGTTGAGTGTCCTAAATATTTGGGAAGCTTCAATCTAGCACTAAACCACTGAAGATTTCCCTGAGATCCATTTGCTGTATGTAATTGGACATTCGAGTTACAATGGTCATTGTTATATGAATACATCATATTAAACTTCCTTTCTCCACAGATGGGCAGACCCTGTATATATATGCAATCTAGAGGAGAAAGGATTGAGCCAGGGATGGAAGGATGTTTCTGGTTAGCAGTCTTTTAGTCTCAAAGCCACAATAAATCTAAGATGATGATGCCAGAGCAAGCCAAACGTTCCTCTGTGAGATGTGAGGAAGGACCTAAACTGTTGTTTCCAGTCATTCACATCCAGATACAAGTTATGTGATGTGTCTCAATACCCATACTACCATTTAGAATGGCCGACAAAGATTTAGAATCTGCCATAACATAGTATGACTAATACAGCCATTAAGACATACTATGTGGTAACATTACTCAGTTGGCAAACCAGACTGCTTATTTGGGTATTCACAGCACAATACACAATGCAAGAGGGATCAACCATGGAGAAGGTATGACAGAGGAGCACTACGAACCAGTCCCAGTTCAAGCCATGACTTTATGACAAAGTTGCATTGTATGCATGCTGCCTTCAACTCTCTCTCTCTGTCAATATTTCCACAACTTTGTTTCTAAATTATTCAGTACAATGCCATGACCTGAATCAAAAACACAACACAGCCAAGACCTTTCAATGGAAATGACTACATTGCCCTCTCCTGGAAAAAGGTATAACAATTTAACCACACCCAAAGTTTGAGAGAGAAACAGTCCAACTTTGGTTACAAGGTATTTGCAGTATACAGGATGAATGTTTTACATTTGGAAGCCTAAATGTAGGGTTTATTTTCTGGTAATGTAATTGAAGGACTTAGATATGTATACTTTAAAACTCTTCCCTCTGGGAATTGATGTGACAGACAGAGAGAAGAAATGTCTACTTAGTGACCTGAAAATCTCCAATCATCGTGTATTGTACAAAAAATACAGTTCTTTGACCCAAAGAACAGTCACTTGTGAAAGTTGGAAGTCCAACTCTAGCCCAACTCTCAGACTAGAACATAATGGGATGAAGTTTGGGATTAATACACAAGAAGAATAAGAGACTACCCATCAGGACTACAAAGTCAAGATGATACTGTTGCAGCTATAGAGTTTTAAGGTTGCAGCAGAATCATCTTATAGAGGTAAGGTTGTGAGAACACATGCAGAACAGGATGTCAATTTTTTCTGAATATCAGCAGGCAGTGTTATTCTTCCTAATTAGAAGGTGTCAGTTACACACACATACACACATCCCCTCTAAGAAGGAACTAATTACAACTTGGGCCCATTGAAACAGTATGATCAGAATCAAACAAGCTAACTCATAACTTACCTAACCACTTTAATATGAAGTTACATACAGTGAACAGTAACCACACTTTTGGGTGACTGAATTAGGCAAAAGACAACAAACTAAAGTTAGTAACTAGTGTAAGTGAGCTTCATACACACATGAAACATAGATGAAAGAAGATGATACAAAATCACAAAAAACGGGATGGACAGTTCGCAGACAAACATACCCAGAATGACGGCTCCATTTCCAGGTGCACAGGTGCTGTGTTTGATGCAGAACTCTACCACAAGGTGGAACCCAGGTCCACACTCACACAGCTGGTCATGGGTGCTATTACACTCCCTCTTCACCAGCTGTCTCTCCTTGCAAACAGACGTGCAGCGCTGACACGACTCGCCCCAGTGCCAGTCGTCTGAGAACCGGCGCTCAGGGCACAGCATACAGATAGTGGGCTCGTCTGCGGTGCAGTGGTGCCAGACAGCTGTGCCGGGAGGACACTGGTCACACTGGAGGAGTTCAGAGGTCAGGGGGTCAAGGTGAGAATACTTGGGGCGTGGTGCCGGCTGGAATGCCCAAGAGAGGGATGCTGTGAAGAACTGTGAGAGGAGGGGAAGAGGAGGGGGGAGGAGGGGGGAGTGGGGGAGGAGAGGACAGGAAAGGGGGAGGGGGTGGAGTGTAGGATAGAGAGTGAGAGAAGGGGGGAAGAGAAGGGAGAGGAGGAAGAGATGAGACAGAAGGACATCAGCATTTAACGGCATGTTTTTACAATGTGTCATTCTAGTTATGTCACTGACAACATGGCTCAAGATTCTGAAGGATACAGCCAAATCATTTTCAAATGGAAAAAACTTACACCAAACACCTTTCTTAAGTACAGAATCATGGCAGTTCAATACTTTCTTTTCAAAAGTGTGAAATACACATGTAAATAGAACCAAAAAAAAAGACTTGCATGCAAGTCTGAAGCCCCAAAAACCAACAAATAACATCCGGACCCTGAAAAATCCTGTTGACTCCCCATACTGTTGCCAAAAAGTCAGAAGCCAGGTCTGTTGCAGGGGGTCTATATGTGGCGGCGGCACATCGTTGAAAACAATTTGATGTGTGGACTTCTCCCTCCCCATCCCCCCTCCAACACACACAAACCACCATGTGTGCAAAAGCCATTGAGAACACAGTTTTCCTCACTTCTCTATATATGCCCTGCCCTTCACCCAAAGCCAAAGGAAAGGTTACTGGGATTTCCCAGAGACCCCCGTCCTGTAGAATACATGACCACTGTCTCCACATCAGTTTCCCTGTTAACTCGACCACTCTGTTGCTCTCCACATCAAACTTTAAGCAGGCCTGACCAATCAAGTCCTCTCATTATCATGTGAATTATTTCATCCCTACAGGTGAATGAAGTATTTAAGTCCTATTGATTCATCATTCATGAATGCAAAAGAAAATCATCAAGCAGTAAATAAGATGTTGAACTTTTCACTTTTCAGTGTTTCCTTAGAAGTTAGCATCTGTCGATGGCTGCAAACCAAAATTACATGCTGCTACTGGGCATCAAACAACCATAATTGCACCGTTCCAACGATCTGAGGGAAAGTTACAGAGGATGTCTCAGTGGCCTGTAGCCAGCCTGGAGAGGAATGTTTGATTTCAAAGTATGCTGAAACACAGGACATTCCCTCAATCTCACTGAACTGATTGATTCTTTACCCAGAGCTCTGGGAGATGCTATTGAGTTTGTTAGCATTCAGAGCCCTAATTATATGAACTTCACAGGACAGGGTTTAGGGTGTGATTTACCACCTAAACAGAACTTTATACAACTCAATCCATAATCTCAATCCACTGATAGTAACACTTTGCGCTCTGTCAAGACTCCAGCCTACTTCAGAGAAACTCAGTGTTTTACATTTACATTTAGTCATTTAGCAGACGCTCTTATCCAGAGTGACTTACAGTAAGTACAGGGACATTCCCCCCGAGGCAAGTAGGGTGAAGTGCCTTGCCCAAGGACACAACGTCATTTGGCATGGCAGGGAATCGATCCAGCAACCTTCTAATTACTAGCCCAACTCCCTCACCGCTCAGCCATCTGACTCCCAGTTTTTAAACCATTCGCTGTGTGGGATTTGAAGTGCTGACTGTTGATTGCAGATAATTAATCTAGCAAGATAAGAGCATAATACCATAGCAGGTATGGACGCACACACAAGAACAGTTACAGGCACATGTGCATGCAGACCCCCCCCCCCTCCACCCACACACACAAACACACACTTACAGATACCACCTGTGCGCTATTGGTTTTCCTATAACGAAGCCACCTGTTCAGTACAATCACACGGGAAACCCAGCATCACCCAGCACTGCAGTCCTTTCTAAAAAAGGAAGATACAGCTAAACTGTACATACACAAGCCTCATGACATAACAGCTTGTGTTATGTTAATGAGTCTTAATGCTCTTGGACACATCTATGGTGAAGTTCCTGGGGTCACAAGATGTTGTAGATCTTACAATATCACACACCCACCCTCAGGTATAGCCCACATAACTGTTCAATCAGGACCCATATTGTGTCCAAGAATCACTGTGCTATTTACCATGGATATGGTAAATAGCACCATTCCAAAACGTTACTATCCAATAACCAACAGCCTCTTAGTCCTCCTCCTTATCTCTACCTGTAATACTCTCAAACCTCTGCTACTACAGGTTTGCCTTGTAAGATTAAATAAACATCACTGCTAAAGAGATTAGATTTAGATTCACGCTTTTTCTTTCAGTAACCATTCAATTTATGACTGCTTGTGTGTACAAATAAACAAATAACTAAAAGAACTACTAGGAAAATGTTTTTGTGTTTTATCTGTTTACGCTGGAACATTACAGCCAATGCAATGCAACATAATTTGATTAAATTCCTTTCCATTTGACCAAGTTGATAAAATTCCTCTTTGGTCATTTGCATTGCATTGGCCATGCTAATACATTTTCACAGCAACTCCCACGCAGAGGTGACATAGGACTTTATCTCTATCTCTTTATCCCTCTTTCCATCTCTTTCTCTACACACCTGCACACCTTGGTATTAGTATTGCTGTAGATGGAAAGACTACGCTGACCAGCACTTAATCTCAAGCAGTTGAAAAGGGGAAGCTAGACTTCAATTTCTTTTCAGGAGTGTTCCTTTTTTAATAAACAGGGCATCGGGTTGTGCAGATATACAGTATGTGACCCTTTGATACTCTACTCTGATCTCTGTGAGAGCGGCTTTTTTTAGGGAAGTTAGACTTAACTGCCATCCTGGAACATAGGGCATAAAGATAAAGAACTTAGAGATAACAGACTCTGATACATTATTTACATCAAGCAAGCTGAAATGACTCTATTGTGGGAGGATGCCTGTGTACACTCTCACTTTTAGCCTCACGTCAAATGAGGCTCACACACACACACATGCACACAGACACACACACACACACACAAAAACATCTCTCTTTATCTATGTTCAGAAAGGTAAAACTGTTCCTCTCACATAGTCTAAGCTCAGTTTCTACTCTGATTCACATCTCAACACAAAACA
Organism: Hypomesus nipponensis; assembly: GCF_054491055.1. Taxonomy (NCBI): domain Eukaryota; kingdom Metazoa; phylum Chordata; class Actinopteri; order Osmeriformes; family Osmeridae; genus Hypomesus; species Hypomesus nipponensis. Next base: position 6,441,391 of record NC_140362.1, on the reverse strand, counting down.
TCACATATGCAAATGGTGTGACCGGAGGCCATGCAAAACACATCAGACCTGGAAGTAACTGGTATCCAAAGGCTCCAATTCAGCAAACACAGGTTGTGGCACTTTAAAGTAAGACACACCTGAATCTAGGAATTTTACCGGGGTCATATGCCTTTAAAATTTACATTACATCATAAAAATGAAGTCAAAAAGATAACACAACATCATATCAATCAGGTACATAATGTATTTTGATTAGTTAATTAAATTTAACTAATAAAGTTGCTCAAAATGTAAAGTGAATTAGGCTATAATGCAAATTATCAACATTACATAGAACATCTAAACTACTATTACAACTATAGGCTATAACTCAGTGAATCAGTGATATTGTAAACCGATGTACGTTGGGACAGCAGCTCAGAATAATCACGCACGATTGGTAAGCATCTTGGTCATAAATAAATACATCGCTTATAATTGAAAACGACAGGCTAGCCTAATGTACCTGGCTCCTTACGGGAATAGACAATATTTTATAGTAAACATGGATAATTCTTTGATACAGTTTAATCCACGACCGAAATTCATACTGTTCAATAGTTCACTTGCCGAAATTGTCCACAAAAAGAAGGCATTCACAAGTAATAACCCAACTCCTACTGTAGCGTAAGGGCAGCAACTGTTTTCCCAAGAGAAAACAAACTAAGCATCGTCCAAAGTTACTCACCACAAACAGTTTCATTGCTGGATGTGATTTCATTATCCGTACGTTCATCTCTCCTAAAATCAACTCCGGTAGGAAAGTATCGTTTCCATACTTATACTGCAGTGGGGATGAGGGAAGTGTGCCCACCCACTTCGATGGCATTTCCACTAGCGGGGTGCGCTCTCTCCACAGACTTAAAATAAGAGCATCCTCACTGTGATAGGGTTGCTACTCACATACAGTAACTGAAGGAGCCCTTCTCAATAAATGAAATGCCATTTACTTACAATTAAATTATTTATGTATTGTATTTACATTATTGTTTTTGATGTTGTATTTTTGTCAATAAAATGGTGTGATGGTGAAATATGTTTCTGGGAGTTATCACAAGTCTTTCAGTCTCAGTGAAGATAACTCACTCTGTCTTTATTGCTCCCTTAATCATCTCTACCATACATAATTAAAATTTGGATAACAATTTGCAGGTTCAGTTTTATCTGAGTTCAAGGACTGCAAGTAAGTATTCTTTGTGTTGTCCTCCCAAATGCCTTTGATTGAAGATACAAGTCCTGAATTGGTAACCCCTTCCAGGCTATGTGCCCTTCTCTGATTGACATTTGTAGACTGTTGGATCCATTAAAAAATTTCTAAACTGATTTTTAAACTCTATAGAGGCTGGCAACAACCTACAGTATATGCCTGTTTGTTGTAATACAGTAACTTCCATCAGCCAATCAATTCCTAATAGCTAATTAAATTAGGACAGAGAATGGATTCTGTTCAATACTTCAATACTAAATAATACATGTTTTTCTTCATGCACTTTTACCAAAGTGACTAACAAATAGTACATAGTAATTTCCTATGGCCACGTGTAAGCAGTTATAGTAGTGAATGAGGGGAATAAAAAAATCTTGTGTCATCTACAAGTCCAGTCCCTGCTACTCTGTTCATGCACTACTGACACAGAAAAACCCTGGAGAGAAAAGGTGGGAACAGATGTCCACATGTAACATCTTGTCAAAGTGATGGTGAGAAACTTACTCAGAGTATGAAAAATGTGAAGATGTTGTGAGTCATAAAATGTCATTTTGAGTCAACAGGCAATGTTCTACTTTATATGATATTTACTCAGTACAGCATGTGGGTTGTCACTAACATACAGGGATTGCCTGTATTTCTTGTAGAATTAACACAAGTGGTGCTTTAACCCCAAAACCTTATGATGCAATCATCATACGTTGCCACCTCCTACTCACATCAGCAGTGACTTATGACAGCTCCAGGACAGCTTGACGTAGAAGACTTTGTGTACGCATAGCCACAGAGAAAATAGCCTTCTCTTGCTCTCGACAGGCCAAGAGAAAAATCTCAACAGAAAGGTCAGAGCCCACCAAAACGTCACACACTTACACAAATAGGTTTGCACACACAGACACATACAGTAGACACTGCTGCAGCTTCAGTGACGCGTGGATTGGCTGACCACAGGTAATGTCTGGTGTAATTCTATTCTTCTTGCTTTCAATGACTGTTACACACTATCACTCTCTCCAAGTAAGGAAATGTGTGTGTGAAGAGGTTAACCAACCACTGAGCAGCTAAACCACTGCACAGCTACAACCATTCCACTTCTACCAAGCCAAAACCTGGTAGCCACACACCAACTATAAATCACAAAGCTGTGCTCTTTAGTGGCTGACATTATTTTCACAGTCAACTGACCTATGAGTTAAACACTGTGTGTGTATAAAATCTGCGATTCTTTCTTCCTTTTAGAATTGTAAGTTCAAGAGCAAAACAAAAGGGATTAGACACTTTCAATTTGTCATAAAAATGTTTGCTCCAGTCAATTTACCCTTTATTTAACGAGGCACATCATTGAAAACATATTCTTATTTACCATGGCAGTCTTGGGTGGAAAGGGGGAAACGGCTTCAAGATAAAGACTTGAACAAGCAATTTCTGATTTAAATACAAAACAAGCAAAAAGATGAAGAGATTACATACAAAGCATTGTAAAGAAGGGAGTGGTAGATACACCTGCTATCACATTTACATACAGTCAGTCAATATGAGTGGGATAATTCAGCTCCCACCCCCAACCCTCCCCCTTTTTGTTCAGCCCTCAGCTTCCCGATGTGTCTTTATTAGCCACCAAAGCTAACCAAATGTTATTATTTCCATAACAGTCCTTGAAAATGGATGAAGAGAGGAACCGCAACTGTATTGTGGCCCTCTACAATAACCTGTTGTGCTCCATGAGCTGACAGATCCAAGCACAATATAGCATCCATCATCTGAAAAACAGCTCAACACAGTTGTTTCCAAAATGTATTAAATTGTCATTTTTCCTTCTGAAATTTGTAGTATTTTATAAAGAAGACAATTCATTAGTCTACTAGGCCCTCTTTGATCTTTGTGTGTCGGTTTCATAGATGTATGATTTCGTAAGTAATATTACCCTAATCTGAAAGGTCAAATGTAATTAGCTTGACCTCTGTGCTGCTATGGGAAAGATGGTGATTTCCAGGAAATGTACGCGTAGCTCCTGACAATTGTGCCAGGGAAAGTTTTTTTTCTTGGCCTGTAACTTGTAACCAAAAAGCAATGTATCAAACCTGCCAACATGACATAACGTGATTACCTAAACAGCTATAGTCTAGCAATCACATCAAGGTATCAAGGTTGTCTTGTGAAACCCACCATGTAAAAAAAGGTGCATTTCACCCAGTGTACAGCATGAACTGAAGCATGGCCTCACTTCTAACTGTACTTATTTCAAATCCTACTTCTTTAGAAATGTACGCAGTTTACCGGAATACTATTGGTTAGAGATCCACTGAGGCAGGACATGGTGAAAGTGGACCAGCTGGTGCCCACATCCCAGTCGGGCATGGTGTGGATCTACGTCAGCTATATGGTATGCACCTACATCAGCAATATGGTGTGGATCTACGTCAGCTACATGGTGTGGATCTACATCATCACCTGGTGTGAATCTACGTCGGCGACATACTGTGGATCCATGCTACAGGGTGTGGATCTAAGTCAGATACAGGGTTTGGATCTACGCTACAGGGTGTGGATTTACGTCAGCTGCATGGTCTGGAACTAAGTCAGCTACATGCTGTGGATCTATGTTACAGGGTGTGGATCTACGTCAGCTACAGGTTTGGATTTATGTCAGATACATGGTGTGGATCTACGCTACATGGTGTGGATCTACATCCGCTGCATGGTGTAGATCTACGTTATAGTGTTCTCTAGCTCTCCTCCCGGCCTCAACTGCGGTTCAGTTTTAATTTCATCCTGTGTTGCTCTCTTTCTCATTCTCTGGGCCTCTCAGACATAAATCAACTGGACAACACTTTATTTGTGCCTGATGGAATGACACAAAAGGCAACCAAAATATATATGGGGCACATAAGCGAGGCTTGCTCCCAACCTCCCAGCTTCAGAATGTCTGCCAGTCAAAACAAAGAGTCAAATGGCATCTTGGGAAGCACTGACCCTGACCTGAAAGTTTGATGTCAGATGATGCAATTGCTTTCCATGTGCATGGTTTTCTTTGCAATTAATGGGAAACCTGTGAGAGACGACAATCCTGTCCAGTGAGTGTTGTATATCAAGTTACCTCAAGCCATTAGAGCAGTGTCCCCTCATCACTGGTCAGATTAAGATTAGGCTTAATGTTTTGGGTGACAGATAGTGAGAAAAACATGGGGTGAATCCATGTTCTCTGAATAATGAGCCTATAGACTGTGTTAGTATCTGTGTATTGTTATACTTACAATATGGTACAGTATGTGCTCAGAAAAGATTCTCACATGGTAGTCGTGTGCATGGCCATAATACACACTAGGATGGGTTAGATCTCAGCATTACTCCAATGGAGCAGCTTCCAATGGCACAGCTTAATTTACAACATCTGTAAAGTCAAGTCATTTGTAGTGTAACAAAAACCTCAGGATGTGTTTCATACTGTGGGTTTCAGGACTGAATAAACCATTTTACACACAATTCCTGCCGGGAATCAAACCAATCTGCATTTCGAACAAACTTCTGGTTGAATTTGAGTGTTTTCACGATGAAAACACTCCAAAAAAAAATATGCTTTGGGAAAGTCACCAAATAGAAGCAACTGTTTTTGTGTTTGTTTAATTCATTTCATGTGAAGCAACCTGAATGTGTGTTTTACGTGTAATGTTTACTATCTAAAACTGCATGTGGGTGAATAGTCCCTTTGCTCTGCCCACAATATGCTGTGGACAAGGATCAAAATAAAGAGTTTACTGTACATGCACAGTACAAACCTCCCTGGAGAGTTTGCAAATTAATCTATGACATAAATATATAAATCATACTGTAATAATAGGAAATGGAGTCTTCAACTGGTATTTCAAGATGGCATACATTTTGAGTAGAGAATGTTCTAAACGATATTGCATCACCAAAGTAATGTGGCACCCTAAAAGATAGGGGTATTTTGGCTTAAGTTCTTTTTCTTGAGTATTGCATTTTCTATTTTGTTGTAATGTTGTGGCTGAACATGCTATCCAAATTTTAATCAAGGAAGACAGAGTTTCCACATAGGACTTCTTAAGTTCCTAACCTTTCTGCTGGTACTTTATTTCCTCTTCCAACATTATCCCTGTCAGAATTTTCCAAACTGTTAAATCTTCAGCAACTTGCATCTTACCTTGGAAAAACTGACAATAGGTCTAAAGCTTCACAACTTTCCCAGCAGTAGGGTGCCCACACTTAAGGAAATTACCAGAGCCTTGAGAATGTCTGCACTGTGGAAAGATTTTTCTATGTCTCTACAGTGTGGTAGCTCTGGCATTAACAGCACATACAGTGAGATCAGAGATTGGATGTCACAGAAGGTTTCACATGTTTTACACATGGCAACTTCAATTCCTTTAAACTTTAATATTTTAATACTGTAATGCTGTCTTGAAAATGTTTCATTTTATTTCATTTTAACTGACCTAGTTGATGAACAGATATTTATGAATAAAATGTATTTATTCATTTAGAAGCAACATACTTCAATTTGTACTTTGATGTTGTTCACAGTGTAACATATTTAGCAGAAAACAAAAGGAATTCACCCCAGTTTTGTCACACATTATTAAACTTCTGGAAAACTGCTGGATATTTGATTATTAAGGCAACTGAACCAATTTGGAACTCACTGAATACATTTGTGCTCAACATTCCAAATGTTGAGGAATGAATCATTCTGTGGAAGAAATTGTGATTTCCTGTGTGCTTACATTTTTCACTAATCAATAGAACTAGTCATTGGATACTAGTTAGTGTGTTCTCAGGTAAGCTTGAGTAGATTGTGTCAGGGTTATTGGATGTTCGGGATCAGGAGAAAGTACTGGCTAAATGTTCCTTGTCATGACTACAAGGAGAGCTACAACTATGAACTCTCTACTCTGAGTGGTCATGTGTTGGGAGCTGTGAATCTCTCTCTCTGAGACTGTTGTAACGTCATTACTGCCTGACTGTCACTATTTATGTTTACATTCTTGTGCCCTATAAAAGATGGTCCTCCGGCCTTCAGAGCGGAGAGAGACATGATTGAGACCTAAGACAGGGGTTGTGTTATGTATTGTCAGAGGTCTGGTTTTCTCTCCCAATCTGCAGATTGATAATACTTATTAAAATCCAGAACTCAACTGAACTTAGTCACTCCGTTTATGAAGAGACGGACAAAACACTTTCTTCATCAATACAAAACACTTTCTTCATCAATTCTTAATAAGTATTCACAATAAACATTGTGAGTCACATCCAGTGTTCCCTCAAGGTACATAGGCATACCATCACACTGACTTTAATTTCCTTTCTTTACTTTATTTCTTATAACCATGTTATTTCAAAAAAATATATATAATTGTGACTCATTCTGTGGATCCCTGGATGACAGATACACTCGCTAGGCTCAAGGTTAAACAGATAGACTGAAGACACACATAGACACACAAACCAATGACCTTGGAACTGCAGTATGTCCAACAAGGAAAGCAGCTAAATTCAAATGATTTCATTGCCAGTAAAAGGGCGCTGAAAACTATATTTGTCGGCCGAGGTTTTATGACTGGAAGGAGAACTGAAGAAACTGTTTAATCATTCTGTAGAAATTGATAGGTGCAGAATGGAAATAAGCCTCTCATTCAAGAAAAGAGATCCCCTTCTGAAAGAGGAGGAAAAAATAAATATCGTTGAATGCCTCTCCTTGGCTTTTTTCTTCACCACACCATATTTGTTTAAGGGGGTTGTGAGGAGCATTTCTCTTCAAGTTGCTCCATCCTGAGAAACTTTCAGCGAGGTCTCCCTCTGACCACATTGGTGATTCTCTGACGGTCACTCTGTGGCTGCATTTTGGCCAAGTTACAACCACATCAACGTCCTTCAGGGAAATATTGTTGCTCCTTAGCCATTTGAGAAGGGCTCCGATGACGAGGAGTTGTCTGGGGGGGACATTTGGTAAGGTATAACCTTGCCATCTCCTTACATTCAATAATAACAACTTCTTACATCCACCAGAGTTGTCTCGAAGCCATCATAAGACCTGCCTGTTCCCCTTCAACCAGTTTCTTCATTCATCCATCTATCTAGCTGCCTGCTTTTTAGACTGCCTGTCTGTCTATATGTATGTCTGTTTGTCTGTCTATCAGCCTGTCTGTATGATAGATCAATTCAGAATTTCGGGTGGAATCCCACTAATTCTAGACGATCCAACAGTACCCGGGGCCAGTTGCATGAAAATAGACCTAGTCTTAGACTTAAATGCAATTTAAGTCCGACTTGCCATAGACACTTCCATTTACCTATTGCATAAAGCTTTATATCAGTGACTAACGTAAGAATGATTTAGATAGCCTGTTGCGCTTTTCATTACGGGTAAAATAGACACTTTGCGGGAAAAAGAAAAGATGGCGGACAAAACAGAGAACGGCGAAATATAGATACATTTAAACCTGATGAAAACCTATACAGTATTTGTTGGAGTAATAGAATATTGAAAAAGTTGTCTTACTAACAAATGTATGAGTTTCTTAACCTATTGAGGAGTGAGTTCTAAATATTACCAACGCTTCCACCAGAGTGAGTTATTTTTTCAGAACGGAAGCTAGCTTGCGTTAGTTAGCTACCGTTACCTAGCAACCTAGGATAATACTCGCAGCAATGCTACAACCTGCTAGTGTTACTTGTTAGCCTCCTAATTGTAAATTTTGAAGCCATACTATAGCGTTTGTCATATAGTTTTTGTCTATTGGAGCTCGAGAAGTGTGTCTAAAATATACTTTATTGAACATTTGCCTTTGAAAGGGGCATATTCATAGAACCATATAGGCTACAAGACGTTTCCATCAGATGTAAGTGGGGGTGAAACATAGTCACTGAGGACCTTCATTGTCCCACAAAAGCAGTCTGGCTTGATGACACGATCAAAAAAAGAATAATGGGTGTGTTTAACAAAAGCTTCTGAAGGCAAGACTAATATTATTTAAATATATATCATTTCCTATTGTGGTTAACAGTTAAAGTATTAATCTTCGTCTTTGCTCCAGATAGACATGTCAACAATCTATGCTCGCGCTTAACATAATATATTTGCCATCATGTCATGAACGTTTTTACGAAGAATCAAATGTGTTTTAAAATAACGGGAATAAACTATATTGACAACATTTTATGTATGTGTGACAAAGATTTGCTAAACTTGCTACAACAAGGCAGGCAACTCAAGCCATTTCTCCCTGTGCTCATTCAATAAGTCTATGGCTCATTCAGCTCAATGTAAATCGGCTATTGGCCAATGTGAACTATTGTGCTGGTGCCCTGTTTGTATCCGCAAGCACATTTGCAGGCATCTTTTATTGACGTAGGCAAATAAATGGGGTGCTAGTTTACCCATTTCGGATTGGTTTCAAACTTGGAAAAATTATTCTATGAAAAAGCTAGTAGTATGAGCCAGGTTCGAGAATCGAACACGAATTATTGGGAGATTTGGTTTTGTAAATGTTGACTGGAGTTAATAGAATAAAAACGACCGGAAGACACGGGAACCTAACCGTAAATGCAATACCACCTACATCCACTGGGGCTGTTGCCTCAAGCCGAGAGGTGGGGGCTTGGCACACTGCCTCCGAAACTTTCGTCCGTCAAAAAAAAAGTTCGGATCGGGTTCGATTATCTGCGTTTTTCGCATCCGTAGCCAGCATTTTGATAGATTTTTTGGCAATTCGGAGTCACCTTACAAGCGAACGACAAAATCCAGAATAGCGTCTGACCATATAGTTGCGTCTGACAAGTTGATACACTTGGTCTCGCAGCGCAGAGCACTGTACCCTTACAAAAAAGAAGTATATTAAAGTATACTATAAGTATACTAAAATATGGATAGTACACTTTTAGTTCACTTTTGATATACTTTTAAGAAGTATGCTTAGAAAATAGTTCACTTTTAATATACTTTTAAGAAGTATACTTAGAACATAGTTTACTTTTAATATACTTTTAAGTATGCTTTGAAAATAGTTCACTTTTGAATACTGCAAAGTAGTCTGTGTAGTGCACTTTCAGTTCATCAAGTATACTTCCTCAAGTACTTCAAAGTATACTTTGGAATTCTCTAAAGTAGCCTGTGTAGTGCACTTTGAGTTAATCAAGTATACTTCCTAAAGAACCTCAAAGTATACTTTGCAATACTTTCAAGTGCATTTTCATTTAATGTAAGTACGTCAACAAGTAAACTTCTAAATGTAATTTTACTATTATTTACTAATATATTAAAATGTTTATGGGCCCCTCAAACGCCTCAGATCTTGAGTCACTTGGCGAGAACGGGGCCCTCATAATAGCTAGCTTACTGCAGATTCGTAGCTCTTCACTACGTACTCAATAACGTACTTTTAAGTATGCTTAGAAACAGAAAATGGTATAAATTTTTTCTGGAGTAGGATGTATGTTTTCTATTATTATACAGCAAAAACATTCAAAATAATTTTAAAGTACATTACAGGTTACATTTTTTGATCCATCTCATTCTAATTATTCATGTCTATGAAAATCTAATGCATTACACATTTAATCTTTTTTTGTTACTGAAGCTGTAACCTTAATTACTGCTAAAACATTTTTAAACCCTATACTCTTATACTAATAATTATCAATTGGAGTATTAATGGAAAAAAACGAAAAAGCTACTTGAGAATTTGAAGGTTATACTGTCAAACTGACTGAAGAACAAAATAACGACGTGAAATAATGAAGATAGTGTGGCTCATTGGCTAGTAAATTCCCATGATGCAAGGCGGTAAATAGTGTTAAAATTTGCTGATAAGTTCGCCGTTTGTTCGAAATACAAATGTAACTTCATGAATTTCGTTTTTCTTCTTACAAGCTTCTGCGCAAGACCGGACGAGTCGGTCTGGAAAGATGGCGCGGTCCGTTAGGAGCTCTCACTTGCCTCACTGCGCCACTGAGCACTTTTCATAAAAATGAATGGGGACATCATCTTGGAATACAGAACTAGCTGTCTCTAGTTATATTAACTCTATGGTTTGTATCCGCAAGCACATTTGCAGGCAACTTTTATTGACTAAGGCAAATAAATGGGGTGCTAGTTTCCCCATTTCGGATTGGTTTCAAACTTAGCAAAAACAGTTAAAGTATTAATTTGAATTTGAAGGTTATACTGTCAAACTGACTGAAGAACGAAATAACGACGTGAAATAATGAAGATAGTGTGGCTCATTGGCTAGTCAATTCCCATGATGCAAGGCGGTAAATAGTGTTAAAATTTGCAGATAAGTTTTCCATTTGTTCGAAATACAAATGTAACTTCATGAATTTCGTTTTTTAAATGTGTCTGCTTAGAATGTAGAGTTTTGTTGCGTGGTAATTGTCATTGTTGTGCTGGTTAACCATTGTAACCATGAGTTAAATGGCTGCTACATTTTATAAGAACAGCTGGATTCTAACTACGTAATTGAGTATGTAGTAAAGAGCTACAAATCTGCAGTAAATTATTACGAGGGCCCCGTTCTCGCCAAGTGACTGAAGATCTGAGGCGTTTGAGGGGCCCATAAACATTTTAACATTAGCAAATAATAGTAAAATTACATTTTAGTTTACTTGTTGAAGTACATACATTAAATGAAAGTGCACTTGAAAGTATTGCAAAGTATACTTTGAGGTTCTTTATGAAGTATACTTCATGAACTTAAAGTGCACTACACAGGTTACTTTAGAGCATTCCAAAGTATACTTTGAAGTACTTGAGGAAGTATACTTGATGAACTGAAAGTGCACTACACAGGCTACTTTAGAGAATTCCAAAGTATACTTTGAAGTACTTGAGGAAGTATACTTGATTAACTCAAAGTGCACTACACAGGCTACTTTAGAGAATTCCAAAGTATACTTTGAAGTACTTGAGGAAGTATACTTGATGAACTGTGCACTACACAGGCTACTTTGCAGTATTCAAAAGTGAACTATTTTCAAAGCATACTTAAAAGTATATTAAAAGTAAACTATGTTCTAAGCATACCTCTTAAAAGTATATCAAAAGTGAACTAAAAGTGTACTATCCATATTTTAGTATACTTATAGTATACTTTAATATACTTCTTTTTTGTAAGGGTACAGTGCTCTGTGCTGCGAGACCAAGTGTATCAACTTGTCAGATGCAACGATATGGTCAGACGCTATTCTGGATTTTGTCGTTCGCTTGTACGGTGACTCCGAATTGCCAAAAAATCTATCAAAATGCTGGCTACGGATGCGAAAAACGCAGATAATCGAACCCGATCCAAACTTTTTTTTGACGGACGAAAGATTCGGAGGCAGTGTGCCAAGCCCCCACCTCTCGGCTTGAGGCAACAGCCCCGGTGGATGTAGGTGGTATTGCATTTACGGTTAGGTTCCCGTGTCTTCCGGTCGTTTTTATTCTATTAACTCCAGTCAACATTTACAAAACTAACTCCCCCAATAATTCGTGTTCGATTCTCGAACCTGGCTCATACTACTAGCTTTTTCATAGAATAATTTTTCTAAGTTTGAAACCAATCCGAAATGGGTAAACTAGCACCCCATTTATTTGCCTACGTCAATAAAAGATGCCTGCAAATGTGCTTGCGGATGGATACAAACAGGGCACCAGCACAATAGTTCACATTGGCCGATAGCCGATTTACATTGAGCTGAATGAGCCGTAGACTTATTGAATGAGCACAGGGAGAAATGGCTTGAGTTGCCTGCCTTGTTGTAGCAAGTTTAGCAAATCTTTGTCACACATACATGAAATGTTGTTAATATAGTTTATTCCCGTTATTTTAAAACACATTTGATTCTTCGTAAAAACGTTCATGACATGATGGCAAATATATTATGTTAAGCGCGAGCATAGATTGTTGACATGTCTATCTGGAGCAAAGACGAAGATTAATACTTTAACTGTTAACCACAATAGGAAATGATATATATTTAAATAATATTAGTCTTGCCTTCAGAAGCTTTTGTTAAACACACCCATTATTCTTTTTTTGATCGTGTCATCAAGCCAGACTGCTTTTGTGGGACAATGAAGGTCCTCAGTGACTATGTTTCACCCCAACTTACATCTGATGGAAACGTCTTGTAGCCTATGTTCAATAAAGTATATTTTAGACACACTTCTCGAGCTTTTATTTATTACATTATTAACACGTCTTGTTAGATCACGTTATATCCATTAATGAACGTTTGATTTTCTAGGTTGAACATATAAAACACAGGTCACATTTCGACACTGATGTGAAATTTAAGGCAGTGTGAATTTCGTGGCATTTCGTTTGAATATAAAGTTGACAGTAAGCTATGGTAAGTCTGCATTATGGAAGATTTCGGTTACCAAAATAACTATTAAGCTTTCTTTGCCTGGCGAGAACAACGACGGAGCTTTTCATGTTAACAGTTTATTTCATCCGATACAATGCGTTGGAAATCATACTCATATCACGAAGAAAAAAAGCAACATATGTGATGAGTTCAATCTAGAAAAGTACTATATTTAGCCCTATAGACCAATTATCAACCTACGTCACACAACTGTCAAGCAGGCTCATCTGCGCATGTCGGTTGCAAAAGACGAACTTCTCCCCGGTCTATTACACTTGGATTGTCGATCAGGTCATCATATATCTCTGGCCACTGGATTGCAGGGCTTGATATTAACCTTTTAAGGCTCTTGGCCTTTGGACAAATACATTTACGTTTCACTTGTCTATGCACAAAAGTCACTTGACCCCGATACCCTTAAATAGCCTGACAAAGTGATCGGGCAAAACTAGCCTGGCTAATGGAGGTCGCTTTCTCAGGCAATTGACGAATGAAACAGGCACGGTTAAAGAAATCCGAGTTGCTGGCTATCTTCATCAGGCTCGCATCTACATAAGGCAGTCCTCCCCAACATTTCTGGTGTAGAATGGAGTGAAATACAACATTGTGCACACTGCCAATGAGGGAGTCTGACAGGCTAACGTCAAAACAGTGTAACAGGGACGCAGTCTCACTCAGATTGCCAGTTTAAACTAATCAGAAAAATTATCGGACTAGCTGGGTTAAAAGCAGAATCCCCATTTCTTTTGAAAGCTGCCCTGCTCCACTTTTTAGATGTAAATTGATTGTAAAACTGTAAAATTATGAACTTTGTGACATGACGTGAAGACATGGTTGCCGCTCGACTATGCGGTCTGTACCGGGCGACATTCTCACTCAAATTTCAAGACTTTCGTGACCCAAATCAAAATTCTGAGGCAACAGATCAATGGGTAATCGCTTTCTCTCTTAAAGGCTGTCCTCCTCAACCTTTTTGGTATTTTTAAATCTAACTATTTGTATTATCCGTGTGGTCCTTTTGCCATTTAAAATGCTATCCTTTCCCGGCTTTCTGCAACCACATTGCGCGCGCATCCCGAATGTTTACAAACAAATAATTGGTCTATAGCCTATTTCTAAAAAACAAGTGAAAGGAATAATATACAGTGACAGAATACACTTCCGTTAAGTTTGCATCATGTGTCTGATTCTTATCGGACTTGTACCCCATTCTGCCCATAGATTCTGCAACTGCAATGCCTTAGCTCACACGCTCGTAACCATATAAATCTATGCTTGCGACTGGTTGTCGCAAAGTATGACGTATACAGCTAGTTGCAAGCGTGCACGAGGTCTCGGAGCTAGAGAAAAAAAGAGCCACTGTTTAAAGCTAGACCGGAAGACACGGAAGTGGAAAGATGGCCACGTCCAGTCTCGCGCTCTCGCTTGCCTCACTGCGCCACTGAGCACTTTTCATAGAAATGAATGGGGACGCCATCTTGGAAGACAAAAGTAGCATACTCTAGTTATATTAACTCTATGATCGGATGGTGACTTGAGCAGCGAGAACGATTCTGATTTCCCAGAAGCCCTTGCGGACTTGTAAGACCATTCTGGCAAGGACGCTTGCAAGAACATTCTTCAAAAGAATGTACTTGTGTTCTCAGCGTTCTTCTGATTGATAAACACCAAATTTTTACTCCTCGACACGTCTGCAAATGCCTTTGTAAACCGAGATTTGTTAAAACGTTTGTTAACCCAAGACCATAGGTCGAGGTTTACAAACAAATCGTTTTAACAAATCGAGGCGACAAAGCATTTGCTGGCTTTGATTACATTATTAAACAAGTACTGTATATTGTTATTATCTATTCAGTGCTAGTGAACCAGTGGGCCAATATTTTCTGTTATTAAATAAACTGACTTGTTATTAAGCATTGTGCTTTTCCAAATGCATAATTCACATCCCCATGTTCCACTGGCTGAACCTATTCTACACTGATTTTTAATCTTCTCTCATTCATACATACCGTAGGGAGTGATAGACATACAACTAGAACATACAGAAGTGCATCATAGCTCCGAGTTAACTATCAAATCTTCATAAAAAGATTAGCATTGGAACCTCTAATGCCTTTTTAAATGTTTTAACCTATGGACCTTCCCATGAATTAAATGCATGTCTGTAACCATTCCAAATGTATGCAAAACATTAAGGTTAACTTGTTGCAAAGCATTACCAATAAAACTCAAATTGTATTCTACAGGTCAGAAACTATTTTGTTCCCAGTTGGCATTTAGGGAACATTGACCCATTGGAAACACATAATGGGCCAGTGTAATGCCTGGTAGATGGCTGACGGCATCCAAAATGTTTTGGGGGATGCTGTCAGAGGTGCTGTGTCCTAGTAGCACCATGTTAGGCAGCCCTGAAAGAGACCATGGAAAGACAGAGAATATGGGGAGGGGACATTTGGTGTAAAGGGGAAACCAAAACAGCAATTCATAGTTCTGCGATTTAGCACCCAATTACAGTCTATGGACAGCAACTTTGAGAGTGCATATATGTTTTACTCAATGGCCTAATGTCACCAGTAGCCTATCAAACCTCTCACCAACTATGCTATCTAGACAGTATAGGCCTGCAGTGTTTCTACACTGGTTCAGTAGCTCAGTGACACCACCACCCCTTAGTTTATGTGAATGCGGGTTGGCAAACAAATGCTGTTGGAGAACACCGTAACCACAGCTAGTTCTAAAATCACACTTGCCTGAACATTGTGACACAGATTGTGAGGAAATACCGTTACTAGGGCGAGGTGATTCAAAGTTCTGCTGAAGTGAGTCAGATCGGGAGCTTCACTATGCCATTTGATGAGTCTGTGGTGGTCAGGGTTGGGTCGGGCTGAGGTAGGAGGGGCAGTTGGATCAGATAATTTATTTCCTAATATTTGTCCATGAACCAGGAGAAGGGTAGAAATATGTTACAGTATAGTTTGGTCCTGTGTTACATGCTGTTCAATAGGTGTTTAAACTATGAACTCCTAAGTAAAAAAACGTAAAGTCACAAAAAAAAAAAAGTGCTGTGACTCAGCAACCAAAACCCCGCTGAGGTAAAAGTGTTCACCATGAAGCAGGATATCTTGGTCTTGTTAATGTGTGAGACACCACATAGTTGCTGTGTGAATCAGCGATGGCGATGGTTGTGACATGCTGCACAGACTAGGTACAGAGCCTGGCCCACATGAGTAGATAGATTAGGGAGATCACCATCTGGCCCCTGTTTGTGTGTGTTTGTGTGTGTGTGTTTGGTGACAGAGTGAGAAAGAGAGAAAGAGAGAGTGTGAGTGTGTGGTGGATTGTGGGTAACCAGAATGTGAATGTAACCTCCGTATTGGGTTTCAAAGAGTCCTTGGGGTTTGAGGCAGTGCTCCTGCCCCCACCTCCAGCCCTTTGTCCTGCTCTGTTGTGGCACCATGCAGCTCTTAAATGAACGTGTTCACCAATTGAGGCACCAGCTGTCTCGGCAATGGCAAATTGTCCTGGTGTCAACGTTCCAGTAGTGGGAAAAAAAGCCCATTGTGAACTAATGGAGGTACTGTAGAGTTGTGGCAACATTGGCAATTAAAGCCTTCATCCTTGGGCACCGACTAACCTGTCCGTTGTAACCAATAGATTTGGAGAAGGTGCTGTGTTGCTTATCAACATTGCAGACAGTGACTCAATGGTTAGAGTTGGCAACACAGATGAAGGTTATATTGACTACCATGTAACCTCATAGCAACACCTATAGTAACAACATTGTAGTTACATAATAACTGCTATGTAGTTGCACTTCATTATGGTTTAGCAGTGCAAGTTCTAACACAAGTGAAACTTAATATGAGGGAGGTTGGGATTTCAGTTAGTGGATATGAATATCGATTTTGTTTTGGTGACACAACCCTCAACTGCCACTTTATAACACTCCCAGTCCTTACCCTTCCCCCATCCTGGGCCTTCTTACACTTTTCTAGGGTTATGGTTTGGGTTAGGGGTTAATCTTGTCTGATGTATCTTATTATTGGAATCATAATTCCATGGCATGGTTTTTACTATACATGTTGCTATGTAGGCCCATTGTAGTTAAAATAACTTTAAAGTAAATTGTTGCTGAAAACTTCTATAAGTATGTTAAAGCTGGAGACCAGGTTAACTTCACCATGAGCTTACAGCAAATACCCAGGTTTGAGCTTAGCATGATGTTACAATGGTTCCTCTGTTACTCTTATTTTAACAGAAAATGAACATAAGACGTTTGTGTGAACTGACAGCTCCTCCATGTCCTCTCATGACATGCATCTGACCGACCCTTCATCTTGAACACATCTTTGTCCAGACTCTACTCCAGACGTCCTTTCCACTCGTTTTTCCCTCTAAATGGGATTTCTGGAAAACGACACACGTCTGGAACTTAGTGCCATGTGGTGTCCCTCCTAAAATGTGGCTTAAGAATTTGTAACTGCTGCCATGGTCATCCTGTTGGGGATTTATTTTCAGGATTCCTCTCCTCTGCTCAGGCAATTATCTTCATCCAGACTCACATGCTGTGCAACAGGCTAGCCTGGGTTATTAGTAGCTAAACTAAATTAGCGTCTGAGTGAAGCACATCAGTCACATTATCAAATCAGAAATAAGTGGGTGTGGGTGTGGAATGGATGGTCATTTTACCACACTAATTGGCTTACACACGGTTATGGACCATCCATTTCTAAACAACAGTCCACTGGGTGCTCGTGAACCCAACCGGGTATGGGTGGTTCTCCTCCTACTGGTTCTTAGAAGAACCCCAGCTGGTCTGGTACTGTATACAGAAGGGTTTGATCCTTTGTGGGTTCCTCTTTGGAAAGGTCACTTCAAAGACAGAGAGAGAAGGAGAGAGAGAGTCCTATTGAAGAGTACTGTATGTCACAGCAGCTTGCCACAGACACACCCTGTTACGCTTGTCCTGCACCGGCCTGTGCAGATGTTCTGGCCTGTTCCAGTAGTGATGCTTCATCGAGTGGCGCTTAACCCTTTTAGTTTTTCTGGCTTAGAAACCAACTTTTTAGTACAGCTGCATTGAATTCAGACCTTTACTGTGGTCACACACTGTTCCAATTTCCTATTGGATTTTCTTGTCTTCCATGTTGCCAAACAAAACATCTGTAGTCCGAGTTTAATGACATTTTTGGTTTACCCTGGAAGATGTCTCTCAGAGGCCTTGATAGGTACATGTGTGAAAATGGAATGAATAATACTTGTCATACACACACCATTGTGTAAAAGCCAACTGCACTGAGAATGCAGTTAAATAAAAAGATGTCTCTTAAGTGTTGGAAGAGAAAATGAGACAAAATTGCTTTCAGACATGATGCAAAATGATGGTAGGTGCAACCAAAATATCAGAAGAATTATAGAGATAGAGATTCCCTGAAGGGTGGATCTGGAATGTTTACTGGAAGAAGATGGTTAAAGATCCACACCCATGTGATAAATTGGACAATGCCTGTCTGCTAAAAACATAAAATGTCTGTATGTTCAAAAAGCATGAAATGCAACCTAATCATCCCCACATCCATAATGTAAGTGCTGTAAAAGCAGACTCGTAATGTTATATGGTGCTTGTCCTGTCAGTGAAAGGGAGAAAACTTTACAGATTTATTATTGTTTTGAATTTCTTTAAGTAAATGGAACCTGCAGACTGCTTTCAGCTCTAATGGTTTTTACATGTTGTTTGACAATGGAGCAAGGGGCCACATAGGGTCAGTGTCTAACTCTTTGCCCCTAAGCCTCAACTCCTAGCTCAAAGGCCCCAGACCCCAGGTGCAAGTCCCTAGTACCAATTTGTTCCCAGCCAACTACCCCTAGGGTCCATGTCCAAAGCCCATCACTCAGGACCAAGATGTTGGATGCAGCTGGGTCTGTGGCTGTGACAAGTCGAGGGCAGAGCATTGGCCAGGGATGTTCCCAGTTTTTCACATGGGGTCACTGTGTGTGCTTTTGTGTGCTGTTTTTACCCATTTTTATCTTTTTAAATGTCTCTGTGTCTCACTAACTCTTTTTTTCACCTTTTGGCAGATACAGTATTTCTGGGCCTGTGCTTCCCTTTTAAACACAGGATCGAAAACGAAAATTTCTAAAATAAAATAATGCATACCATGGTACAAGCCCAACATTTGGTTGCAGTACAACCTACTATGCATTTACATTGTCCTTTTTTATTTGACTAGTGAAGTGCTCGTTGGCAGAAAAAGCCTGTATATTTATTTCTCACAATATCCATGGCCCCATCGCTGAGGGCAGCTCAACATGTTAATATGTATTTATCGCGAGATCCATTGCTTCATTGCTTGGTGCAGCCTGGCAGCAAACATGTTTACATATTTACATTTATGTCTCACGAACCACTCATCCAAATAACTTCACACACAATACTGCATGTCCTTGGGTCCCCATAAAGACACCTGCCGACTTGAAATTTCATAGTGTCTGGTTCTCGAGATAATCATGCCACTGACATACACATACAGACACGTACAGAGATAATTACAAGAATAATTGTTAGATAAACTAAAACACAGCATCATCCACCAAAACAAGGGCCAGGAAAAATACAGTGGCACAGTCTGCAGAGGGTCCGACTCTGTGGTCAGCATGGCAATCCTCATGTTTTCCTTTGGTCCCGCCAAGACACCATGGACCCTAGTATCATGTCTGTTCTTGTCTTTTATTGGCCAGGGCCGGCCTTAGACCAAAACAGAATCCTCTGTGTCTGTGTATTTGTCTGTTGATTTGTCGGGCAGGAACTGAAAAGGAACTCTGCCTCATCGTTTCCGCCTTTAATTTTGCTCCATAAATATGTGTGTCTGTGTGCTCTCGTGAGTATGTGGTCTTGTGAGTGTTTGCATGCGTGCTTTTGGTCATTGTTGTACTGTATGCACATGTGTATATTTTTATAGGATGTGCATTTCTGTATGTGTGTGTGGCCGTATGAGAGTCTGGCCTCAAAAGTAGTTGTCTCACTTCCATGGTGAGGCTCCAAATGAGGCGCAGCGTGATTCTAAACAAACTAACAACATGAATAAAAGCCCTGTTGAGCAACAAATGTTAGAAGAACAAAATACTAAGCTTGATCTGGAAGTCAGCACAGTGACATCACATGTTGATAATTGGGTTGTGGTTTATGGCAGATTAAACCGTTTTAATATGCCGAGGGTTCAATGGGGACATTGTTTTAGGTATTATTTCCAACCAATTCTACCAATTTTTATGATACTGCATATCAATACAGTAGAATCCCTGTGGATATAAACTTGCCAAGAGATCCTTCGGAAGACTCAAACTTCAGCTACACTATTTAAAAGCAAACCAAACCCCGTAGTAAACCCAGTAGTCAACCGTGCCTATTGACTACTTGTGACTTGTGGTAACATATGGGCCTGTGTCTCGCTCAAACAGGAACATGGAGAACACAGATCTGTTAGCAACGTTCTGAAACCGCTCCCACCCTCCTCCATAGGAGTATCATTATTTTTTTGCTCGATGACATGAACGGTATTAGCTATCCTTACGGAAAAAAATATATTCACCAATATATGATTTGAAATACATTGTAATATATTGTAATATATTATTTTCCATTACATTGACCAATATATTATATATGGAAATACATGGGATAATATATTGATGATAGATATAATAATATATAATATATAAATATAATATATTATAAACAATAATATATATTCATGTAATATATTGCAGAATACAGCAATGATTACCGTTTTCCATATATTACAATGTACAGACATATATGGTGATATTTACATTTAGTCATTTAGCAGACAATCTTATCCAGAGTGACTTACAGTAAGTTACAGTAAGTACAGGGACATACCCTGAGGAAAGTAGGGTGAATTGCCTTGCCCAAGGACACAACTTCATTTTTGCGCTTCAGGGAATCTTCTGATTAATAGCCTGATTCCCTAACCGCTCAGCCATCTAGAAGGTATTCAAATAAGGCTGTCAACGGCAGTATTTAAAATGGAATCCCGATTCAAACAGTACCACCTGCTAACTGAAAATGTGCCCCCAAAAACGTAAATACCGTATGATTGACATTTATTTAGGGGGAAATGGATGATTCAAAAGGAGTTTGCTGCAAGCGATCATTGTCAGTATATATTTCAAATATTTTCCATTTAATTTTACCTATATTTAAAATACATTCCACAATATATTGAACACATATCCCTACATTCATTTCATGTATGTCTTTCCATATAACGTGACTTCCCCCTAAAGGAACCCTGCAAAGTTTTACCTTATTATGTGAAAATATGACTGAATTAGAGCTGTTTGAGTGACATCCCCCTGAAGTACCCTGAAAAGTTTCACCTTAATATGTGAAAATATGACTGAATTAGAGCTGTTTGAGCTTGGACCAAATGTGACTATGATTGCCATTGGAGAAACGTCTTATTTTATTATTCAGTAACTGAACACTGCAAAGTCTAGATCTTGGAATGGCTCAATTGGATGAGAGGTTTTGCTGGTAAACAAAGGGTTCCAGGTTCAACTCCAGACATTGTTTTTTTTTTACAAAACAGTTTCTAGTTTTCTGGGTAATCCCGGTGTAACTATCTATTATGTCAATTTTACAATATTTTGCCATTTTGAAGGAGGAATTCGCCATTGCCGCTTGCAGCTATATTTTTTATATATAATTCAAATATATTCTACTATATAATAAACATACATGTGACACTATATCTTTATATGTATTACCAATACATTTTCCCATATAAATCAGAATACATTATGGTGGTATTTATAGATATAAAATTGCATATATTTTGGGATATATAAACACATATTAAATATTCATGTTGAATATGTTGCAATATATGGAAAACGGCAATCATTGCTGTATTCTGCAATATATTGCAATATATTACATAAATATATATTAAAGCTTATAATATATTAGTAATATATTTATCATCGATATATTATCCCATGTATTTCCGTACAATATAAATATTGAATCCCATATATGGACATATATTGCCTAATGTATCACATAATATTTTCCAATATACTGCAATATATTTTTCTTCCGTAAGGGTATGGCTAGATTACAGCCATATGGGACAGTTTAATGATGATTTATTTTGTTTCTTCTCAGGTCAAAGAAGGTTTTTCCACCTACAATATAAGGTGGGAAGCAAGGAAGGCTTTTACAGGGAGGGCAGGACAAGAAGAAGATGGAAGAGAGAGTGAGAGAGAAAGATATAAAGAAAGTTTCTCTTCATCACCAGCCCACTGCTGTTCCCCGAGGCAAATGGGTGAAGTGCCTTGCCCAAGGACACAATGTAATTTTGCACGGCCAGGAATCGAACCGGCAACCTTCTGATTAATAGCCTGATTCACTAACCGCTCAGCCATCTGACCCATATTTATGTAATAAAATCCCTGAAACCACATGTCAAGGTATGGTTTTACATGAAGTCTGTCTGGTGTTAGCTGTAAACCGGTCTGCCTAAAGCAACACCAACAAGAATCTATCAAAGCAATTCCAACAGTTTATAGTCATTTCATAAATCACAGACTGCTAATTAAATATTGTGTGTCACCAAGAGAAGGCATGAAATCACAAATCTGAGTTTGAAATCCTGACTTTAAAGTAATCTCCTTAATCGTTTTTCATCCTGAGAGCTTCCCTAAAAGTCTGTAGAACTCTAAATCACAAATGTGCATGAACCTTGTGATAGGACACTAGTTGAGCATTTAGTGAAATGTGAAATTAAATCAAATATCCTGTGTAGCATGTAGACAACATCCAAAAAGAAAGAAAGTTGGATGGAAGGATACAGACAGACAGACAGATAGACATAAATACATCAGATGGATACTTGAATTCGAGTATAATGTGACAGATTAATTTTTTTTATAGCTCATTCGCAAATCTGCCCTCTGGCAATAAAAACTCCTCGGGAAGTGTGCCGGATTGAGAAGAATGTAGTCGTCACTCTCAATGGGCACAGCGTGCAACAAACAGCCTGGCTGCCAAGAGACAGAGGCACAGTTGGTGGGAACTCTTAGTTTCACAATGTGTTAGAGGGTTGGTGGGGATTTTTTTATTTGATTTCGCGACAAAGACTGCTTTTTATAAAAACCCTATTAGAGGTTTCCCTGTGCCTGGATCGTTTCCTCCAATCAGCTTACCACCCGTACACACCATGTTCAACTGGCCAAAACTGCCTGGTGTGGCTCCAAATACATGCTCTATTTGGCTCAAATGCATGGAGGTTTTCGTAACCTAAAGCTTAGGCGGAAACCTGGGAGAAGACAGACACTTCTGAAGTGATCTGATCCTATAACACCCCTCTGAGTCACTTGGCTGACTGACAGTACATAGCTATGGGCCTACAGTATCTGCAAAGTCTGTGTTTCACTGACAGTAAGGGCTAGACCGTTTAGCTAGCCCTCAGCCTAAATCCACACTGTCAACATAAGCACCTCATAGATAGAAGGCACTATTGTCTGACTGAGAAAGTATGGTAGGCTATTACTAAATCCACAAAAAGCTAGTATATATTGTGAATTGGATGCAAAAGGAACCAGAATGGTAGGCTTTTCATATAGTTGTGACCCAGGAAAAAATATCATCTGAGAGGCTATGAGTGGTTATGCAGTATAATGCATTAAAAAAACGTTCCTTTTCAGAAAGTGAAATAATTGCTAAATTTAGATTATGAAAGTCCAGTCAATGACTGAGGATATTCTTGTGACATACAGTTGCATAATGATGTTGCAATAAGAAACACAATTATACACATAACAATATGCCACCATAGAACACTACACGCATTGTTTGAACACTAAACAACTCAAACTGAAGATTTGGTTTTGGTTAAGAAATTGTTTTCCACTTTCATTTTATGTTACTTTAGCAAGCAAAGTAGAAAGGGCTTTTCTGGAGGAATCTGGATATAAAATTAAGCAAATATCAACAAATCAAGCCTTACATGAGTACAGTATGCTTAAATGTTTTTAGATGCAAACCTACTATCCAAATTGGGCAGTCACATGCACACATACAGACACACAGCCTTACATAGGCCAGAATACGTATTGTATATCCATTAGAAATAAACACACATACACATTATGGTCTCACAGATGAATGACGATGAATGACGAGGCATTCCTACTGTTTACAATTTCCCTCCAGGTAAGTGTATTTACATTTAACTGACAGTTTATGAGTAACATTTGTAAGACAAATTGGTCCAAAGTAAAAAGACACAAATGACATTACAGCTTGATTATTTTACCTACCCTTGGATAAACCTAAATTGTAGACATAAAAACAATTAGTCAAACCCAAGACATTCAGTCAGTCAACATTGACAACACAAATGCATCATACCACTGGACCACAGACTTATCTTTTGGATATAATAGTAAGCTTGTAACAGATAAGCTTGGGCTTATTAATTAGGATATTGCAGTTGGTTGCCTGTGTGTTATAGTAAAAAGTATCAGTGTGATGACGTTACAGTAGGGTTGGTACATAAAGATTTCCATTCACACACTCAGCCATGACGCTATCGCTCCTCATTTGAATAGCTGGTCAATATTTTACTTCTTTGGTCACATGACATTTCTCCTACTCACCCCACATAAAAATAGGTAAAAATTTGTTTAGTGGACTGTTTGTGAAATTCTAACTGATATTTTATGAATGACACAATTGTGACACTAACACAGGTAAGGAATAAGCTAATAGAATGGTAATGTAACTCCATATTGCAATGGAGAAAATCGTTAAGAATCAGTGGGAGGCATCAACTCCCAATTTGATCAACTGTGGTAGGCCTCACTAGCCTGGCTCTGCCCTCCTACGTACTTCCGCTCAATTTGGATTTTGCTTCCGTACTAGGTCTGGGAGCTCGGCTCTGAAGTCGGTTTCCAGAAACACATTTTTTGTAGGTCCAATCAGCGAACAGAGGGAGTGGCTGAGAACGATGACGTTTATGTCATACACTAGTTTGAGTAGTTCAGTAATGGCGGCGGAGAAAGATGCGAGCAAAGCTATTCTGCGGTTGTGGCAACGCTTCCGAATATCCGTAGGTTAAAGCCGGAGCAAGAGCATTCCTTGCTGAGTTTTGTTGGTGGCCATGATGTTGTGTCCCTCCTCCCCACGGGGTTCGGGGAAAAGTTTGATTTTCCAGCTACGGCAGCTTGCTTCGTTACAGTAGTGGTGAAGGAGTTGGCTAAGGCGAACGCTTGCGATTGGTTATGGCAAAACAGAGTGGCTCTGGGCAGATCCAATAGTTCTAAACTTCAACAGAGGACCCACGTTCAAGGAAGTTAACATTTGTCAATGGAGCAATCCCAGACCCTCTGTACAAATGAAATGTACGAGGGTCTGGTTAGGACCAGGCTAAGGCCTCACAGTTGTCCCAAAGATTTTTTCGATCTCTCATAAGAGCAGTCATTCAGCTATGCACCTAAAAGTGACTCTTTGGTCCAACCAGGTTAACCATCTAATTAATTTAATCATCTCTTTAGTATGAATCACTCAGGCACAATGGGAGGTCATCTCAACCTCATGTTAACATAGTCAATGATTCATGATAATAAACCTCTTCCAGACAATGAATGCCAAAAACTGGTTCTTAGGAGTATATGGTGTGGTAGAAAGAGAGAGAGAGAAAGAAAGGGATTTTTTTTGTGTGTGTAATAGGATTGTTGGAAGGTGACTATGTATATTTGTGTTTGTGTGATAAGGAGACAGAGAGAGACTGCAAGACAGAGAAAGAGAGAGAGTAAAAGAGAGATGGAGAAAAGGTAAACATGTTGTAGAGTGAGACGCATACATTTCAGAATAAGGAAGACAGAGTGCTAAAGCCCTAAAAAGAAGGCCACAAATTATTTTATCATCTGATGAGAAAGCCTGTTTCAACAAATAGCCCCCCCCCCTTCAGATCGGGATGGACAGTCCCACCACAGCATGTCAAACTGACATGAGTTGAAAGTACCAGAGGAAACATAATCTAGGAGGAATCGATGTCCCTGCCAAGAGATGTGGTTGGAGCAGACCATTCTCCCCTCAGAGGGAATACTACTTGAATCCCTGCAAAAATCCATGCTTGGTTTCATCACATAGTTTTAAACCAGAGGATGCAGTTACATCAGGCAGTCTCATGAGGGTCGGGAGTTTGACGACCGCATGGCCAAGTCACCACACCCACAAGTGTCTGTGTGCACGTGTGTGTCTCCGTGTGTGTATGTGTGCATGCTGTATGTGTGTGTTCCTATGTGTGCATGTTTATCTGTGTGATTGAGTTGACAGGAAAAGTTCTGAGACCACTCCCGCTGTCTGAGGTGTGGTGGAAATAATTATTTGAGAGAAGGGAGGGATGGATGAGTGAAAGGTGCCAGGCGGAGGTCGGAGGCATGTTATTGTTCCCTCAGTATTGATGTAGGGGGTGTAGAAGATTCAAACACTGATGCAAAGAAGAACAACCAGATTATGCACTGATGTGACTTTTCATTTCGACAACTCAGACCACTTCTACAGTCTGTACGGTACAAATGACTTAAGTGCAGTGTAGTTAGGTTGCCACATTGTTATCCCAATTTTGTACGATGAAGTATATGATTTAGTCTTTATCCACAGAAAAATATTGATTTCAAAGCCACTCTGAAATGCTCTGAAACTTTCCTTTAGAATCTCAAGATGTGACAGAGAGGAGGAATGTGTAGCCTGGATAGTGTTGTTTGATAGGATGACAGCGGAATGATAAGCTTCTGTAAACAGTACCCCGGCTAGGCTGTGACTGTGTGTTTTGGTGCTAGTGTGAGGTCCTCCAAACAAGGGACATGGTGGGAGCAGGCTTCAGCAGAGGGCCACTGCAGCTCTTTGTGGCTCTAAGCATCATTGGTCATTTGAATGCCATCGAGGTGTGTTCCAACACTATCTTACCAGGATCCAAAGGTACTGTCACATTTCTGGTTCATAAATTTGAAGCTAGTTGTATGTTTGATGGTTAGTTTTTTTGGGTGAGTCGGGCACTGGGTTGCTTAGTGCTAGTGGCCTCCCTCTCTCTATGACAAAGCCTCTCACCGTCCTCTAACTTAGTCAGTCTACCAAGAATTTGAGAGAAGAAGCATTGATGTTTTGAAAGAACAATGGTCAGTCAATTGGCATTACAATTATACTGACATAATGGAATTAGATCCCGGATTGACATCTATTTGGAGATGGAGTTGATCAAGTCAAGCCCTGAAGAGTGCTGGCAGCCAATGAAGGCCCAGACACTAAGAACACAATCCAGTAGCTACGTTCTTTCTCTTCTCTGTTTTTACAACACCAGTAGTTAGTTCCCCAAAACTCACCCTGCTGTTACAGAAAACAATAACCATGTGTAGGAATACTACTGCCATTTTCTTCATTCACAGCTATTAAGAATGGGTGTTGTGTGGTAGTCTGACAGAGGATTGAATTTTGTTCTTTGGTATTGATCTAAATAGGGTACCTGTTCCAAAATTCTAACCTAAATTAACAGAGATAAATTAAGAAGGCCAATCTGGCAGCAGTTTCTAGGATCTTCAACAATACAACCTGTCCAGTATCCTCATCCTAACACGTCGTCGGTCAAGTCAGGTTGTTTGTATAGACATGGACTAATCACTTTTGACTTCAATGCTGCCATGTTGAGATTTTAGGTATGATTGTGGCCTGCGGTACAAACGGTAGGAAATGTCTTTCTGTTTTCCAATGCTTTTGTTAGCTAGCCCAAGAGAAGTCCCTACAATGACTGTGTGTTTAAACAGCTGCTAGGGAACACTGGAGCTTATTTGGTTAAGTCCAATCTCAAATAATACTGCTTTAGTCCAACTGACGCTATAGACACAAATCCAAGAAATTTACAAGAGAATAAATGTATATACATAAACAAATACATAGATTTTATTTATGTTTTTCTCCAAAGTGTCAAATAATTCCATATACAGTAAATAGTACAGCAGACTTGTAGTGAATAGTTCTACAGTATTTTGGTGGTCTAGTCAAGGAACAGTATATATATATACATAACAGTATAGTATATACTGTTCATGCATACTGTATTTGATGCAATCTGTAGTTAGTGTTATTCTCCAGGTATGTGTGCAGAGGCTTGATTTCCTCAGCCCAGGCCCGTTTCTCTACTCCTAACAGGGGACCTGGGCAAGAAGGGTGAGGAGGGAGACCAAGGCAGGCTGGGCAAAAGCGGACCTTCAGGACAACCAGGTTCTTAATCTCCTCATTGATTTACTACTCACTGGTTTGTTACCAAAGACACAATTGACAAATGGTGACTGACTGAACGTTTTTAACATTGCCAATGTAGATTGCATACAGTATAATTTGAAGTATTCAGCCTGATATGAATCGTTTACTGTAAATGTATCCTTGAAGCCCAGACAGCTGGGGTGTGTTTCTATATTTCTCTGTGTGTGTGTGTGTGTCTCTCTGATGTTTGCTCAGGGAGAATCACACATGTTAATCGACAGACATATGGACAGACAGTCAGGCTGGTAAGCAGGTTGGCCGGCAAGCACAAAGACACTTATAGAGACACGACAGACAGAGAGACAGGCGTGCAGACAGTCAATGTTCTCTGGCTGGCCTCTTTCATGCAGATGTTTGTTTTTTTCGGTGCACTGTGAACAGAGCTCACAAGGCAATCATAGAGAGAGAAGCCACACACACACACAAATACACACCTCCCTATTTTACAAACACACACTTCTCTCATCAGTGAGCAGCCAGAGAGAGAGATGCCAGGATCGTTTGAGTCATTTCCAGAAATGGAAAGTAACAAACTTAGCAGCCAGCTTTTTTAACTATTCAACCTAGGTCACATTTGTATAAGAAACCAGTCATTTTGGTTTGCTGTATGTATGTGTAATGGCGTGACTTACCATCACCTTCAATTATGCGTTTTTTTTTCTACATTATGTTATGATGTTCTCTTTGAAATAATTTGTGCCCATTTTTCAGTTAATAATACTTTGTTAGACCATAGAATTATCGTCCATGTTAAAAGAAATGTGCAAAGCCTGATTACTTCGAATGGAAAACTATCAATTATTAGAAAAGGATATATTCCAGTGTTTTTTCGTTTGTTAGTGTTTTAAGAACTAAAGACTTTAAGAACTAAAACTAAAAAAAGCAAAGATGCCCAAAAAGTAGGACACCAAGTTAACATGACTATCTCAGCCAACTGGCATTTGAATGTGTAAACCATGTGGACAGTATCCAGTGCCAAATGTTATAAACTTGTCAAGAACTGGCATTTTTGGCATATATTGCCCTTGAATATTAATTTGATATTGGTTTTACTTCTCCAATGCCAACCTTCAACTCACCTGAATAAGGTAGTGTTTAGGGCTGGCTTGGTTGGATTGAGGGTATGTGCCTGTACCCCACCCCACACCTGGCTCAGGGAGAGACGTTACAGCAGCTTAGGGGGTTTCTCATTAAATAGGAAGATGAGATATGAGGTATTGTTATCTTCAGGCTCAAAAAAACGGTTAAACTGGCACCAACCAGGGGCTGAAGAATTGAGTTCCTGAAAGAAAACAAAAATGATTCAGCCACAGTAGACAGAAAATAATAAATGTTGTTTATGAATTATTATATTTCCCTGTGCTCCTTGACACCTGCTTCCCTACAAAATAATTGTATATATCTACTTTGGCGACTACAACGGTCTGGAGAAGAAAAACGAGTCTGGAGACTAAAAGTAGATTATATCACATTAAGGGGAAACTTTACTTTAAGAAGGAAGTCGGACAGAATGAGAAGCTGACTCAGGATGCTAAATTGAAACACCAAAGTAGAAATGGTGTCAACCAATGGGAGTTTAATTGTTATTCCACGCATATCAATCACCATACTGGAAACTATTTATGTAATTATCATGTGCACCACTAGTTAGCTTTATTGCAAGTATTTTACCCAAAAGTTGCTTAGGCATTGACTGTAATGTTAGACCAAGAGTTAGACTGTCTTTCAGAACATTTTCCTTTGTCATATTTGTGACTTCTACTACATATCATTGTGGATCTGTATGTGTTTTGAGTGTTTCTAGTTCATTGTCCAAATCTTGTTTGTTTTCAACCCATTTATGTTGTGTATGATCAGCAGGAAGTAAGGCAGTCCCAAGTAAGAACAAGGAGTTTGCTCATTTGTTGAGATCAGCAACTGTATCTCCTGGGAACATTCTAAGCAATCTCCTCTGTCAATTGTACTTCATTTATTTAAAAAATGAACTTGCATGAATGAAATGCCACATCTAATCATAACACCATGGGATTTTCAGGTTCATGTTTCCATTTGTTTATTCATTTGATTCGTAACAAATCAAATTTAACAGGGTTAACTGAGTTAATTTTAACAGTGTTAAAATAAATGAACACTGACAGTTATCAGACACAACCCACAGAGAGCATCTCGGTCTAGAGTAGGTTTAACATGGTAAAATGGCTTTGTAGGTTTCAGTTAGAAAGTAGAGCTACTGTATACTGCATGCAACCTATTATTTAAAATACTAGGGATTTACTGAAGGATTTTTTTAAAGAAATACTCAGGTACTGGATGAAAGTCTTGGACTGTGGTAACTATAAGTCCAACTCCTAGACAAGTACTGTAAATCAGACAACTGATATCTGCTGTGGAACATAGCAATAATACAGAGAGATTTAATCACAGCACTGTGCCACAGCACCTCGCATGCTTGCTACAATAGCGTTATTGATTTAGCAATTTGTTCACCCTTAGTCTCCTTCCCTCCATCCAGGGTTGCCAGGGGAGACCGGATTTAAAGGAGAAGTGGGGCAGATGGGAAAGATGGGTCCTGCGGGAGAGAGAGGTACAGTTTGGTTATCAGTTGGACCATAAAACCCCTGTTGGATTTGCCTTTAAAATGTGTCCTGATGTATCCAACAACCAAGTTCCTCAGGTTGTTTTCACTTAAGTAAAACATCTGAACCTTTAGAATTTACTGAAGGAGACCCCACAAACCATGGAAATGTTTTTTAGGTGAAAGTTTGAATGAGGCCCATGCAGGAAAGCGTTTGAAAGACATGTTTAAACATGGAGGGCAAGAAGCAACATAAACCTCATCCAGACAGTCTAAACTACCTGGGAGGGACCCTCATCAGGTCTGTTTACATAGATGTTTACTCTCAGGCAAAGGTTTTGCTATTGGAGCGCCATTGTCTTGGTCTGTGAGAACGACCACCTTGGCTTGGACCAGAGGAGAACCCATGTATCTAAGATTCTTCATAATTACCAATAGTCTAGAGTCTCTAGGTGCTCTGGGCTTGTATGCAGAAGGAGTCATATTAAGGTGTAATGTACCATGTTTACTGAGAGTTTAACTATGACCATGTGTTAGGGACTGGGGGAAATCCTTCTGAGGTAATCTGAGCCAGTAATGCTTTGGAAAGGGCCACTGAAATCCTGAACTCACTTAAGTTAGTCCATAATAACAATATCAGCTAGAGGTTTAAGAGGCATCATGCTAATCTAAATATCATATTTAATATGTTAAAAGACTGTTGAGTATTTAACTTTTGGTTTCCAGTCTGTCATACAATGTACTCATTGGGTGTGCTTTGCCTTCGGCAAGGGCACAACCATTGTTATCTCACATATATATTATTATTGTGAGTTAAGCATTCTCACTATTGTTTTCCTGTTTCTCTTTCTTATTATTATTATTCCATATTCTCAGTTCTTCCGCCGTTTTTTGGCCTTTAACTAGTCCTGCATACTTTCACCGATTCCTACAATTTTGGAATCAAAACGTTCAGCTTCTTCAGGAGATGTTGGCTATGACTTTTGGTGTTTCTCACTTTTATACTTAAGAATTAAGGTTTTTGTGCAAATTATTCTCCCATCAAAAGTAATGGTAAATCCTTTCAAATCATTAAAAAGCTTCCTCCTCTTTCAAACTTAACTACTTCAGCATACTTTCAGCTAGAGACACCATTCAACCTTTAAAATGTTCACAAGACATTCAGCTATTCCCAAATGCAGCTTTTTCAAATATTCAGCCAATTTTGAATTGTGAAATGAATTGAATGAAAAATTTAGCTCTTTGATTTTTATGATTGAGCAGCCAGCAGAGTGGCACACTGTTGGCTGCTCTTTTTCTGATAATCAATTAAATTGTCAAACAAATTCCTCTGACGTCCATATAGTTTAACTTACAGAAACAAGTTATACCTTAAAATGTAGGAAAACGTGTCCTCTTTCAACCAATGTAACTACTAAAGAGCTCATATTTACATATTTTCAGCCATGAGCCTTGAAGCGAGAGCAGCCTTTCAAATGATCTCAATAACTTCAATGGAGGGGTGGGGTTAGGTAAAATTCGTCAGAGAAGGCCGAAAGGAAGACGATTTTAAAACTGCCGGTAGAGTCGTATTTCTGACCGCACAGACATATAAAGGACATCTCTGGTTTCGGCAGTCTTGGGTCTCGGAAAATATCCTCATTTTTTGGATTGGACGTATAGTTTTGCGTGTAGGTTAATTTGTTTGAGGTGTGGATTTCAGCTAAATTTGTTATTCTCTCTGCCCAGCTCATTAGCGATCACAGCTGCGCCATCACTGTGGCAACCAAACAGACACGCACCATGAAAGCAGAATGGAAACTACCAAAAGAGTTGTATTTCTGACCGCACAGACACATAAAGGAGATCAATGGTTTCGGCAGAGTCTTGGGTCTCAGAAAATATTCGTATTTTTTGGATTGGACGTAGAGTTTTGCGTCTTGGTTAACTTGTTTGAGGTGTGAATTCTAGCTACATTTTTTATAATCGAGCTAGCGCGATGGCTCTCCATTGTTAAAAACGGTTCAACTTTGTTTCCACAATCGACCAAATTGGCCAAACAAGGTATGTACATTGAGCTTAAAGTGTACATAATATAGCTAGATTGTTTTTATTTTAGCAAGTTTTACAGAAGTCTGCAAAAATAGAGGCTCGACTGTCATACCTGACCGTCACGAACAGCCAAACCAGGACTGGGGTAAGTGTTTGCTGCAGCTGGCGTTAATCCTACAAACA
Organism: Hypomesus nipponensis; assembly: GCF_054491055.1. Taxonomy (NCBI): domain Eukaryota; kingdom Metazoa; phylum Chordata; class Actinopteri; order Osmeriformes; family Osmeridae; genus Hypomesus; species Hypomesus nipponensis. The sequence goes on along the minus strand of NC_140362.1, from coordinate 6,408,658 downwards.
AACGCTTCGTAACTGGAAAGTTGTTACTTTTAATTGACGATATTGAACACAGATGTAAAGTAACTTGTCTTTACTCTAAATATATTCTCCGTTTTCAATTTGAAGTAGTATATGTAGCTTATGTAGGAAATCTTCCATTGCATCCTCTCTAGCTTCACGCCTTCGGTTATTATTCAAGCCTACAGTGTTAATACATACCATTTTGACACACTTGCAAGAAATTATTCGCTGGTTAGATGTAGGATGATCTTGTTATTTACGTATAAAAAACTCACCAGGGACAACGACAACATCGGCAACCCTACACTATGAATTATTATTTTGATGTAATCTTAAATTAAGTGTCTGAACAGGATTGGGTGTGCAGGCACGCATGATTAGTTTCTCCTCCATCTTGAACCTGATACCTAGATTCTAGGTTTGAAATGTTGCCAGTCTGTTGCCAATGACCAACGGTTGCTACGTTTTTCCAGCAAGTTCAAGTCATTCCAGTGTTGTTCTTTTATCTTCAAATTTGTTCAACCCAGACTTCAGCAACTGGTTTTCTGCTCAATTTTCACATTTTCCTGCAGCTCATCTTTCTGAAATGTTCCCCTTTTTTTTGTTTTGCATTTTTCTTCTTCTTTTCTTCTGTTTTCTACCTTCATCTTGCTCCAGGTCCTTTCAAAAATACCTTTCACAGCAGTATCTTCCAACTGCCAGTACTTTTGCATTTGTTTTCTCTAGGGCTGTGAAAAATAATGCGTTATGATTAAATTACAGGATTAATTCGTTATTTTTGTTTAACGCATTTAACGTAATACACAATTCCACCCAATCTGCAACTTCTGGATGAGAAGTTCGTGTTCCAAAAAAACTAAGATGGAACATCCAATAAAACCTTTGCGCATGTGCGACCTACACATTTTGAATTCATTGGGTGCACACGTTAGCAACAACGCATAGATACGACGTTCTAGTAATACAGCGATATCAGCTTTCCTTCTGCATTAGTACCGTAGCTTAAAGTCTAGGAAAGTTGAGGCTATTTTTCGCTAGGTACCTATAAACCTAGCTAAAAGTCTTGGAAAGTTTAGGATATTTTTCGCTAGGTTCCTACGAACATGTCTTAATCTGCCAGACAAGTGAGTGCCCCTTCGTTCTTTTGGTGAGCAGTTTCACGAGCCCTTCTTACCCGGCGTCATGGAGCCTAGCAGCTAAATACTTATTTAGCGCTAGCGTTGCTACTGAATCCCTGCCTGTGTTTGAGCTGTTGCGCTGTTATACTCGGCAAGTATCGTGTTGTGGTGTCGGAGGACTGATCGAAAAGTGCATCATACATTTAAGTCATTTAGCTAAGACTTGCATGTGCAGTACGTAATGTCACATTAAATAATGTATTTAAACTCAAGTTTATATGGTGCGTCGCAGGGGCGATTCTAGGATCAGACCTTTAGGGGTGCTCAGCCCCCAATGAGAATGTGACATGAATACAGTGCCTTGCAAAAGTGCTAAACGTAAACCCCCTTGCTAATATAAATCCCTAATTTAACAGGATAACAATTAATACATGTATGTATTATTATGCAAAATATTGAATGAAAAAACTAAGGATGTCCCTTTCTTCATGAACTACCAGCATCAAATGATAATAAACAATATATTTAAGAAAATATTAAAAAATATATTAGGAGTGCTTGAGCACATGCAAAATCAAAGACGCACACTAATGACAAAAATTCGGAAAATCGGTAATATGTGATTAATCATGATTAATCAACAGAAACCTGTGATTAATTTGATTACAATTTTAATCATTTCACAGCCCTAGTTTTCTCTTTTCTGTACTTTTCTGCCTTCATCTTGCTGCAGGTCCTTTCTAACATACATTTCAGCAAATCATTTTCTGCAAAATCTTCCAATTTGTATGCATTGTTTCCCTTGTTTCAGATTTTTTTCACTTTTTGTTTGACATTTTTCTTCTCTTTTCTGTAGTTTTATGCCTTTGTCCAGCTCCAGCCCCTGTTTAAAATACCTTTCGGGCGCTTTGAAGCTTCAGCTTCTAACTTTCAGAAAATGTTCACAATTTTCAGCTTTTTTAGCATGGTCAGCTATCCACATTCAGGTTTTCAGCATTCTAATTGCCCCCCTAAAATTTTGTTAATAATTGGACTACTTAGACAACCTAGTTGTCAAACGTTTCGTCTTGGTGGCGATTGAGTTGCTTGTTTTGGGATTTACGTTCCGTTGCGTGGTTTAAGTAGAAATTAAGTTTTTGTGGCGAAAAGTGAAGCTAACGTGGCTAACTTGCGAGCCACAGTCACTGACGCCACTAACGTCACTAACGTTACGACTCGCGTGACTATCTCTAGCAGAACATTAGCAGAGCCTGTTTAAGGAGAGCCTTGCCACTCCCTATTAAGCCCCATTGTACCGAATTTGGTTGCAGTTCCACCAGAGTTCAACTGGGGGTGATCGCGAGCGATTGCATGTTGAATGGGAGTCTATGGAGCTAAACGGCTAAATTTGTCTCTTTTGCCTGATTGTCGTTGAGAAATCTCCGATTTGATTGTAGTTTTTGCATGTTCAACATGGATTATAGGTCGAAAGTTGAATGAACGAGTACTTATATCCTTTTTATTTCTTACAGGGTGAGTCGTTGTTGCGTATAACACTCTAGCATTCTGCTAATGAATGCTGATTGGTTAGTGAAGGACTGATACGACCAGAGCTCTTGCTTGATGGCATCCGAAGCGGAATCAGAATGTCAGAGCATTAGCAACATTAGCAAGCCAAAACTCTTTCTAGCATGTGTATTGACATGAAGAGCCTAACCTGTCAGCTGTGTTTTCGATGCCCTGAGAGAAAAAAGTAAGTGACCAGAGCTTGCCGTAAAGCAGCAGCTCTGGTCGTATGATGTGTATGACGTCAATTACATTTTCAAAAGCTTTTTAGAACAGAAAGGCGACTTAAAAAATCGAACAGCCAGCAGTGTGTATTTTTTTTTGCCTCCCCTTTCGAATTCAGAATTCAAATTACTAGACAAAAAATTATATCCTGAGAAAAGTGGATTTTGAGGGGTATAGCTCCATAGACCTCCATTCATTCTGCACTCGCTCGTTAGCGCCCTCATATGGAACTTCAACCAGTTCAGAACCCGAAGTTTCCCGAGAGTGGTAGTTCTCTCTATATTAAACATTGTCTGACATTAGTTTAGCAGCTCGTTAAAGGTGACATGACATGCTGTTTTTGGATGCTTTTATATAGGCCTTAGTTGTCCCCTAATACTGTATCTGAAGTCTCTTTCCCGAAATTCAGCCATGGTGCAGAATTATAGCCCCTACAAGTAGTCCCACAATCAGCTTTCCTCAGAACGCGCTGTTTCTGTGTCTGTAGCTTTAAATGCTAATGAGGAGGAGAGGGGCGGCAACATGCGCTAATGTTTACAGGATGTATTGCAATGGCTCGTTGCCCCCGTTGCTGTAAAATGCCTCGAATTTAGCCATTCTCATCTGATCACCCTGGTTTGCAGAGGTGCACACTCAGTCATTTCAATGTGGAGAAAGGCGGATATCGCAAGCCATAACACCAACAGCAGAACGGTTATCCAAAAATCAAAGAAGTGTACAACACTAGCGTTACAGCGTTTGTATTCACACACACACCTGATGCCATTTATCTTTACGTTAGCAACAGTAACTCAGCTGTTAGCTGCAGAGCTAATGTTACAGCCACATTCTAAGGGTAGCAAGATAGGTAACCATACAGTAAAGCAACAAAATGATATAGCGTTAGTTAACTTACTTGTCCAAGGTTTGTAGCTTGACCAAGGAGATTTAGTAATGATCCAGAATTTAATTTCAGCAAGACTAGCTTTGAGTTGGCTCAAGTTGAGGAAATGTTTGGCGCAGACATACAACACTTTGGGAAGTTGTGTCGGCGCATTTCCAGCGAAAATACAATTAAGATACGGGTTGTGCAAAGGCTCGGATGAAGGAACCAAAAAAAAAGATGTGTGCTTGCATTTGTATATCCAAGCACTGAGCAACTGTTATGTTTGTTTGCTCGCCATGATGTCTCTCCAGGAAAAACCGATATCGCACTCGCCCTTGCACGGTGGAAGCTCTATATCTCATGGGCGGGCTAGATGATCTGGTCGGGCAAAGCAGAGAGAGGGGAGGTAACCTTCCCCCTATCTACGTCACTAGGGGGAGATTTTCAAACAGCGCAATTGAGCCTTCATTTTGTCAAAGGCGGAGAAGAACACGCAGGGCTTGGTTTACACTTATCGAAAATTCTAGCCACTGGGGGACCGAAGGCAGGCTAGGGGAACTCATATTAATGTTAAATAACCTCATAAAATGAAGTTTTCATGTCATGCCACCTTTAACTTCTGGGAGATAACTAGGCTAACTGCTTTAACGCCACAAGCAAAGAGGCTTGGGTGATAACTATTTGCTCATTTTACTTTGTGATATGACACACAATTGAAATGTGTAATGTACAATATAAGCTAATATTATTAAGGAAGTGCATCTACTTTCGTAAACAGTAGTCTATTTCATTGAAGCATTAGCATCATGACATTAGCCTCTGTTGCCCGGGCAACACATACTACAGCGGTCTATGATGCATCTGTTTTCAATCGTTAAAATTAACATTCCTCCCAAATACATTATCGTTGTAGGATTTATTATGACATCAGATTACAAGCAAACGATTTGTGGGTGAAATTATCATTACCTGTGGTTTCAAACTAGTGTAGCTCACTGCAACGCTGTAGCCTAGTCTAGTAGCTAACAAAAACATCTCCACCTGTTTACAGTACTAGTAGGAAGTCAAACGGCGGCACATGTTCGGCACTACCCTTACTTAAATCAAAAGTCTTTCAATGGGTGAAACTATCTGACTAGTGACTACTAACCTGAACTCCATTGCCACAGCCTAAACTTTGTCAATCTGTTTATGAAAATAATTCATTTCAGCCTTGACCGTACAACGGAAGTAACGTTAAATCGAATTCAACCAATGCAATCGCTACCTTATGGAAGCAAATCGTGACCAAAATTCAAATGAAAATGCATTTCCAGAAATGTTTGACGTGATAATTAAATGCTAGTTTGATAATACATGACCAAATCATACAAACTCATGATACATTATTTTAATGCAGGAATTTCTTTTGAAATAGTATCTGCTGGTGCACATGTCATGCACTAACCTTCATGAGAATATCATACGTGTTTGCAGTGGACGTATAGCCCCCCCCCCCCCCCCTGAAATGAACGAATGACTCGAAAAAAGATTAGTGTCTTTTTCGTTTTCATTTTAATTAAGTGAAAGAATGAGCAGTCTTAAGGAAGAAAATTAAAATGCAAATAGGGTGATTGATTTGCTTCCATACTACCAAGACAGTCTGGTAGTAGTAGTAGCCTACAATTTACCGGGGCACCTTCTCCACACAGCAGGGCTATATCGCATTTTGCCTTGTTACTGACAATGATCGCTACCACTGACATGTTTATGAATGAGTGATTTTCCCCTAAATAAATTCAAGCTTATTTACGTTTTTGTGGGCATATTTTCAGTTAGCCTAGTACTATTTGAATCGCAATTCCATCTGAGATAGCTACTGTTGGTAACGTTGTTGTTAAAATAAGCTTCAAAAGTTTGTTTTTAATTAATGAATGAATGCAATATGAAAAGGCTAAATGCCTTAAAATATCAGAGAAGGGAAAACTTACAATGACGTTTAAGTCATAGAGATAAGGTACATTTTTACACCGGTCTGCCAAATGTATTAGTTTTGATTCAACTATGAGATTGCTGAACACCATTCCCTCTTGCAGGGGAAATGAGAAGACAACTATTTAATTCTACTCTTCACTCTTAGTATTTTGAGTTGTAAATGAGCAGAAAAAACATGCTTTTAAGTACATGTAATCTTTATAAATAAGTTGGCTATGCATTTTTATATAAAATATACAGAAATATCAATTGTAAAATGTAATTTAAATACGGACCCCTGAAAGCAACGCAAGCAAGCACACCCTACAATTTCCCCAGAAATTTTACGTTCTAGTTATATTAGTAATTGCCATCTGAAAGAAATAACAGCAACGGTAATGTCACTAAACCAATCATATAAATCAACGTACACTTTTGTCTCTTCTGACAGGTATCGTATCCCCCTGTAACAACCATAAAAAACACACAGTGCTTTTTGTTTGTATTGTGCTATACTTCCCCTAAATGTGCAACTGCCAGTGAGGGCTGAAGCTTTGATGGATAAATTGAGATAATCCCTTTGTCTCAGTGAAAAGGTGGGTGTAGTGCTGTACAGTTGCGCTCTCTAGTGGTAGGTTCTTGTCTACTGTAGTTACCCACCTCAAGGCAGCACTGAATCCATGCTACAGATGGATGATTTTTCAGGAATAGGTTTGTGTTGATGCATCATTTTGATTTCTAGGGAGAAAGGGGGATTCTGGAGTTGATGGGCCTGCAGGATTAAAGGGGAAACCAGGTGACAATCTTCATTGTAATCCCGAAATTGACTGGGTGCTTCGTTGAAATTATTGTTGTTAACTATTGTTATTGTATTATTGTATATATACGTTTTTGTGGAAGTATAAAAAGAAAGTTCAGTCTAAGTCAACCATGTACAGTGCATACGCATGAGTTGTACTAGATATTAGAGATATAAGTATAAACATAACGACCTATACCTTAAATCTCTACATTCTTTGTTATCTACCCTCCCAAGTTTCAGGGCCTAACCAGGCACTAAACCTTGCATCAATCTGAACCTACAGAAAGCTAAATCATTTGTGCCTGTGACTGTTAGCAGTTATGTGGGTATTACTGAGCAATTACATGGGTTTTATAGATTATTACAGGTAATAAACTACTAATTGTTTTTATAGTATTTCAATTCCACATATTTAAAATACATGTCAATCTATGAAATTGAGTGAATATGTTGTACTTTTCTATGTCCAATTAGACAATTGGAATGGGTCTGCAATATCTTAATATTGAAAATGGGAATGGATGTTCCATTGTCCACTAACCTTCTGTTTCCTCCATGTATCTGATTTTGTAGGGACCACTTGTGATTGTGGGAGGTACAGAAAGCTTGTTGGCCAGCTAGACATCAATGTGAGCAAGCTGAGGAACACAGTTCAGTTTGTCAAGAATGGTATGTACGTTTGCTATCTAAACTGTTTTCTGGTCTCATAAAAGACCAAGACCATTAGTTGTATGCCTTAAAACAATTGACCATATACTGTATGTGCACACATTCATTACTAATTAGCTACAGCTATGGCAATTTATGTAGTAACACATTGCACATACACCATTTTGTCTGGAATTTGGAAAATGGAACTTTTTGAGTTGTTTTCTACAACACAATAGGTACAATACAATAAGATTAAAATTATACCTATCTTATTAACTATCTCTGAATATACTACACTCAAGTAAAACCAGACATGGAGAGAATATATGAGGGGCCGTGTAGGCCATAATTCAAACTAATCTTTCATACACACCATTGAACACCTTTGGCCTTTCACAAACTACTGAAATACACTCACATTCACTACTGAACACCTCTTCCACACAATTGAAAATGTCATACTCAGAAGGTATAATATAATATGTGACAGGTGCTGGTATTCTGGTCCTCAAGTAGCTCAAGGTAATTTTTCGTGGTCATGAGAGGTTTTCTGTGTCATTGTGTGAGGTTACATTTTCATGTGTATATGTGAGAGGTGTTCAGTAGTGAATGTGAGTGTATTTCAGTAGAGTTTGTGAGAGGCAAAAGGTGTTCAATGGTTTGTATATAAAGGTGAGTTTGAATTATGCCCTGATAAGCAAAGGGGTTTCCGAGAGAAGCTTAGGGAGGGGAAGTAATAACACTCTTTTATTTACAGTTATTCTTGGCATGAAGGAGACAGATGAAAAGTTCTACCTGATCGTGAAGGAGGCCAGAAAGTACAGAGATGCTCTGATGAACTGTAAACTAAGGGGAGGAATGCTGGCCATGCCCAAGAGCAGAGAAGTCAACCGGCTTCTGGCAGACTACATCAACCAGGCTGGACTCACACGTGTCTACATAGGACTGCAGTCTGTAGAGAACAACATGACAGCAGGAACAGAGGTTAGCTAGAACATAGGATTTACACTGAGGTCCAGTTTATAATATTCATAGAGTTAAAATTAGTCAGTAGAGATAATACTATGAAAAGGGCCTCTTAATTCCAGAATCAACATTGTCTTTGTCAGGGACTCTTAAGTAAGTTTAATAATCTTAAGGTTAATAGTCGTTGGTGGGTGCGTTCAGCTCATTCTATTAACTGCCAGACTTCTAAAACTCCAGAATGATCTATGCCAGTGTCCTATTCCTTTCACATTTCTGTGAGGATAACAAGGATTTTAGAAGATGCATCTCAGCAGTGACTCATGGCCTTATCACAGTTTTTCTGCTTCTTTGTCTCACCAGGAGAGCGGGGTCAATGTGTATGCAGACTCCACCCCCCTGCAGGGATTTGCAGGCTGGACCCTGGGGGAGGAGGCTCGTGTGACCCCTCCAACCAGATCCAATGCTACCTGTGTGGAGCTGCAGAACACTGGGGGGTGGAGCCAGGTGGAGTGTGACATCACTATGTACTATGTGTGTGAGTTCCCGAGGAGAGGAAGAGGAGGAGGTGGAGGGATTGTGCCACCTGCTATGAGAAGAACTCCCATGGGAACCTCATGAAATTCAGGTTATGTCTACAAGATACAGTGCACTCTCAATTACTCAGTCTAGGCAGCACAACATTGTTACATCTATAAAGCAACAAAATAAATATATTGTGTAGAACTAAAATAAATCCCTGTCAATTGAATGAATTAAGAATTGTGTGAATAATTTGAAAACTCTAATAGGACCCCTTTTCTTGTGTGTTTATAATTTTCTCCAAGATTCAAACCATTTGATCCTATCTGTTAAAGTGAATCGCCATTAAACGATCATGTATAATTTGTATGGTCATATCTTGAAACAAGAACAATGACGTTTTTAATTTAAGACAAACTTGGGAGAAGAGCTGACAAAATCGGTGAGATATACCTTGCAAACCCGATTCTATTCTATTGAGAAAATCTGTGAATGGTTGCTAACATTACAGGCATGGGGTTATGCAAACATTCTTGCCTCCATCCACAATTGAGGTAAACATTAACCTGATAAGGCAACAGAAACCTAAAACCTCTGATGTTCTTATCCAAAGCATTTTAACTAGGCCCCTACTGTATTTCACTCAACAAACGTATTCCATACCAGTCTGTCAATTAGTGTCATGCAATGACAATTGCATGCTGTACTCAACTAAAAGGTTTGGATTACAAGTGTGTAGCCTATCCGCACAGGCAGTGATCTCTTGGCCGTTGGTTATTGGGTCAACAGTGTTAAGTTGACTTGCGCAATTATTTACCTTCCCTTGAAGCAGTGTCGGTTAGAAAATCACTGCTGTGCTCCTTATCGCTCTTAGTATTTATGATAATGTTTACTTAAGACAACTCCCTACATGTGTAGTTTTAAATGGGATAAGTGAGAATATAGTCACGGACATCGTGGTAGTAAGTTACAGGTCTGAATCAATACTAACATTTTGCCTACTCCAGCAAGGACGAATTAATACATCAGGTAAGCTTTCTTGGCCTGATTGACTTGGAGACATTTTCAAGGGAGTGGCAGGTGCACCTGTTGGACCAGTTTGGGACCACATGACTCCGGAGGAATTTGTCTGTGTCTCAGCCGTCCTTTGTTGAGCCTGGAAAGCACCGGAACGATGTCGGAGCCTACAAATCCTGCAGCGACTTCTTTCCCGGCACCAACAATTTCTTTGCCGCTGGGTTTGGACATATTGAGGACCTACTCTGGAGCGCTTATTTGCTTGGAGATTGTAAGTCAAGTGCTGCTTTACGATTGTGTTTACGGAGGCTGTAGCAAATAGCATCGCTTTTGAAGAACATATAGGCCTAATTCATTCTATAGCCAAAGCAGGTGTATCGTCGTCCACCCATAGGCTATATACTTAATAAACTTTAGGAACAACAGAAAAGGATTACGTAGCTTATGTTCAGTTTTTATAGTATTTATGATTAAGGATTTGCCGTGTCACTGGTTGTTATCAGTGTACCTCTGACCAGAAAAATCCTAATGACCTCAGATTTAAAGTACGTTAATGGCCGATACAATTGTAACGTACAATTGTTTCGGCCTAGGCCGACACAAAGCGCTACCTAATCGATAATGGGAGGATCCTACATGCACAGAACATAGCCCACTGTAAACGCACTTTTGTTTGTCAAGAATATAGGCAACTAGTCAATGATTGTTAATCATGTAGGCTTAAGGTTTTTCTTAATATTATTCTCTTGGCATGATGACATGTTAACTCACACACATGATGCCAAATTGACTGAAGACCAGAAGAAATTATAAACATAAAACAGCCTGATTTACTGGTTTGAATTAAAAAATGGCTCGTCTTGCTGTTTAATGTATTGCTGTTCTCCCCTCTCTGCCACTTCCAGGTGTTCGGAGGGTTGGTATGGATCCTCGTGGCTTCTTCCAATGTGCCTGTGCCTCTCCTTCAGGGCTGGGTGATGTTTGTCTCGGTCACCATGTTCTTCTTCTCCTCTGCCTATCTTGCTGTTTTCCTGTTGGGCGTTGCTGACAAGGTCCAAACTGATTGGAACTTTTTGGTGAGTTCGGTATACAGGTCTCCTTCTAGTTTGTAGCACGTAGTTGTGTAAGTTGGAAATGAACCAAGCTTCAGTATGGGAACCACATCTTCAAATTGACTGAATTTTACAAGGTCAAGGGAAATTTGAGCTTTACTCAAGTAGGACCAGTGACACCTAAAAAGTTCTGACGTGAACTTTTTTTCTTGCCATCAAGTCGAAAATCATCACTTGAATTTAAGGTTTTTCACCAATTTCAATAGTTAAGCTGTGAAGATCAGTCAGTTTTTACTTTAAAGGTGAACCACCATAATCAGACCAGTCATTTATCCAGTTGAAGGTGAGGAACAGACCCTCTCTTCCATTTTCAGGAAGATGAAAAGAGTACAGAACAAAGATTACAGTAAATGCCCCATTCCCTGTCTTACTTCTCTGAAAGCAATGCACACACGGCTCCCCCTCGCCTGTGTATGACCGCATCACTGCTTAGGCCTGAAGAATAACACCCTTTTTTTCTACAGGTGTCACACCCACACACATTGGCCCTAGTTCTGCCTCTGAAAAGCCTCACTTCTTCTGACTGAACAACTGGCCCGTATCCAATGTTGTGCCACTCTTCTCCATTGTTTCACTAGAATGTCTACTTTGTCTTCATGTATAACCACGTTCGACGCCTACTCATTTCCCCACATGAACACTACACTCAGCCTAGTTTAAATACACATTAACCACAACATGGGGAGTCAGATAGCTAAGCGGTTAGGGAATCGGGCTAGTATTCAGAAGGTTTCCAGTTCGATTCCTGGCCGTGCCAAATGACGTTGTGTCCTTGGGCAAGGCACTTCACCCTACTTGCCTCGGGGGAATGTCCCTGTACTTACTGTAAGTCGCTCTGAATAAGAGCGTCTGGTAAATGACTAAATGTAAATGTAAACATGTCTAGTGAACTACTAGAGGTGACTTGAAGGTCTGCGTGGCCTTCTGGGGACCCAGACAGCGCTCAGGTGCAAGGCTACGGCTCTTCTAAACAAACATACTCAAGCATGTGATATATTCGTCAAGTGAACAATCAGTGATAGTGAGCTGAGCTCACACTGATTTCACAATGGACAGTTTGTAAGCCCAGACCCCAATTGTCTGAAAACAGCAACAGAGTGTGTAAATAAACACATTGCGCCTGTGTTGACATTGCAAACAATTGACCTTTCATATTGAGTTGAAATTAAAGACAGTAGACAGTTGAAAACAGAAACAACAAAACAAAACAGAGCCGGATCTTAATGTGTGAAATGTGAAAGGCATTAAAAACACGATAGTTAGCCTAATAAGGAGCATCTTGACTAACAACAAGACGCTTGGTTGGCAATAGCAATATTCAAAATACAATTCTGAGCAAGACTGCATGTCTTGACTGCACCTAAAGAGAACAACTTATTTTGCTTTGCTTTGTACTGTCCATCTGTTCATACAGCACAGGTGCAAAAGCTGAATACAGGTGCCAATACGGTTGAAATGCATCACACCAACATAATCAAATTTGTCATTCATTTTGTGCTACTCAGGATGTGGTGTACCACTTCACAGCATTGCTATTCTACTTTGGAGCATTTGTGCTGGAAGCTGCCACCACTGCAGCAAATGGAGGTCGAATCATTGGGACCACCATCACGAACAGCACAACACTCTGCATGACCAGACCCAGTGGGAACATATATGCCTTCCTGGACCAGCGACAGTACAATATCAATGTGGCGGCTACGGTAAGGGTTAAAGATTAAGTGTTCTCATAAATGTTAGTAAGCTAACATATAGAATAGCTACTGTGTGGAGGGTTAGCTAAGCCATGGGTTCAACATGGATTCACTCCATACTGGACATGCACTGCATTAGCCTTTCACACACATTTCTAAGCCATACTGCAAGGCTCTGTCAAATTCAGTAGTTGTTTATATTTCTGTATTTCAGATATTTGCGTTTGTGGTGACTATAAGCTACGCATGTAGCATGTTCATGGGTTTCAAGAGATGGAGGATGTAATGCTGAACAAGAAGGTACACCACAGGACAGCTTGGGTCCACTGCATGGCAGAACGTGATATACAGAAGACTACAAATGTTTCAACTTAATCTGTACAGTTGTGGATATCCCTAAGGGCTAAGATGTGATCTTGGCCATGTTAGCATCATACCAGTATGTTCACAAAAGATTGAATTCCTGGTATGCTTCTTACAAAGGACCTAAGGTGATCTTAGTCATCATAGTGTTTTGCCCATGTCTTGCACAGAAACTAGTGCTTTGGGGGGCGGAGTTCACTCCATGGTATTTTTTATGTGCAGTCTTTTTGATACATGTTCAACAACATTATTTAATGAGAATACTAAGTATTATATTAATGGCATTCACATTCCTTTATTGTTATGTGATTAAGATCACCTGTTTATCTTTGAAACATTAGAATGTTATGTATTGATTTTTTTCAGATGTAACTGTAACAGCACTTAAAGTCTAGTGCCCACCAAATGACTGACTTTATAATTTATAATGATCTTAATAGTGCTCTGTTTATTGGTGTGTAATTCTAATTGTTATACAATAATAGTAGAGAAAGCTGAATAATTTGTGGAATCCTATTTCTAAAACATTGTATAGCTAACATTTAAAAGAATATTGATCAACGTAGAAACAATGATAGTTCTTAGAATGATTTACAAAAACAGTACATTTTGTGAAACATTGTGCATTGTTTTAATTGTTTATTTGTGATATTTTTAATGGATTTATGCAATTAAACTAAACCCATTTTCTTACCCTGGTGGTGTATAAGGTGTGGTCCTTGCATTACACCAGTATGGGGCGTTAGTGTTTAACAATGTGCATTGAATGGAAATCTGTTGCCTCATACAGTACATGAAGAATAGTCAGTACGAGCAGTGTAAGCAGTTAGTAGATCTGAAATTGTAGTATTGTTGATCCATATTAGATCTTTTCAGATCCTTTTGGCACACACATTTAGCAGTCCATGACTAAGTCCTGCTTTACCAAGACTCTATTATTAAATATTGAAAGGGGTCAAACTATGCACATCAGCCTTTTCTAGAGTCCTAGATTTATCTGAGTAGTAAATTCAATTACAAGTAAATCGTCTATATTCCAGGCTAGATAGTAGAATTCCATAACTGATAGGCCCCCAGAACCTGAGAGAGAAACGACCTGGGAAATGTATGTGTCTGGGTCCTCACATCAATGACACTCTCCCATACCAAGTAAAGGAAATCTCCGAGCTATGTAGAACCTACCGCATTGACAGTGTGTCATCACTTTTAACACAACTCATCTCTCTGACCTCTCAGGCTTCTCTGAGCCACATTAATTCACAGCTCTCATTCACCCCAGACAGGTTCACTTGCGTCAGGGTCCAACCAATGGCTTTGTCTGAGTATTTGCGTATGTGATGAGAATACGGAACTTAACCATCAGTGAATAACAGAGAGCTGGTAATTATGGGGCATGAACTTGAGTCCTCTGCACTTAAACAGCCAAACTATCCACAACCTCGAGATAAATTAGTTTTTTTTTAAGACAGGGTTGGATGCTACAAAGCACACAGAGGGGGCTTTGAATATTACATAGTTTCCACAAGTGAAAAGAAAGAAAAGGAAGAGGAATACAAGGGATAAGCATGTCTTTCAGAAAAAATATTGATACATTTGTGTTGGTTTGACTGAATAATGGTTATCATTCATCCCATTCCCCTGGATGAGGTATGGTCTGCTTCCTGACTCAGCTCCTCTGCTCTCCAAGCCTTTGGCTGTTTGGCTGGCTGGCTGCCGAGATCTAAGTGTGTATAGTGTGTAAGTGCATGTGAACACGTTTACCTGCGTGTGTGTTTTTGTGTTTCATGTGTTTTTAAGAGTGACCACCCAATATTACGAGCAGACATCCTCATCTGTCTGTCTGCCTTACAAACATGACGCCTCCAGCCTCAGGAAGAAGCCACATGACCACTGACCCGTCCTCCCATAAACAGATGCTCTCCACTTCCATGGTGCTGTCCACAGCTTTCACCCACTCTGCCTTGTCCAGCATGTCTGTGGAGCTACATTCATTTCTCTTGATAACTCTTTCTCCAAAAAAAGCGTCGGCCCATCCCTCCCTGGTTCCATTACACACGACCCTACAACCAAAACACAGACAAGCTATGCCCCGGTGCTGCTGTGCTGTTCTTTTCTGGAATCTCCCAATTGCCAAGAACATCAGTTGCAGTTCTGCGTTGTCTAATTTATAGAGGACATGGCACCAGACACTTCCACCGAGCAGACGACGACCCAATAAATAATCCCTTTTTCCTTACCTCTCTCTCTCTCTCTGCTTTTCTCTCTACCATCAGAGAGGATGCTGAGCAAACAGCCTTTAAGGTTGTGCTGTAAAATGTAGTGCCCCAAAAACGGCATTCATGGCCTTCTCCTAGGGAGAGGTCTGCATTCCCCAGCCATTGCAAAAGAGCATGGAGTTCACAGGACCTACATCTGCCTCAGTAAAGCAGCACATTCTACAGACCAAGGGTCACCCAGGCCTGGTTTCCAAGATCCGGCTGCATCAGAAACAGAACTATTCACCGCCACTGGAAAAAAAAACAACTAGGGTCTGCGTCTGCATCACACAACATTCTCTCACCTCTTTCTCACCTCACCTAATCCTCACCCTAACCCAGTGAATGACCGGAAGCACTAAACATTTTCTCAAATTGCATATGTTTTGTGTCATATGCAATTTTGTGTGACATTTAATGTCAGATTTGACACATGCTGCAGTACGAGTCTGGATTATCTTTATATATATGCAATTGGAGGGGTAATAGTTTGTTATTTAAATATAGCAAATATATAATAAATATAATATTATTCATAAAACTCTGTACTATGCTGTATTATGCCCAGGGAACATCATTACACATAAACATCAGAAATAAAGTTCCATAGTGTAATGGCTTTACTGAAAACTGGGTTAGGGACGATACTTTGTATAGTCTGTGAAGCCGGAAAGAATGTTGTAACCCTTCAGTCTTGTCCGGGACCTCAAAGGGAGTAAAACGGGCAAATGGATGGCAATCTACTGTTACATGTCAAAGCTGATTTAGGAAGGAACATGGAAAACTAGGCTCACTTTTTCCGCCTGAATACATTCAAGGATTTCCATTTTATATCTGACTGAAGTGTAAGGAATTTGACCTTTTCTTTAAGCTTTTGATAACAAATCATATCAATGTTTATATTCTACAGGAAGGTGATGATGCATGACTCTTAAAAGATTGACAAGTTGAACGCAATCCAAACAACACAAAAAAGAAAGATCCCCTCTAGATGTCCATAGCATGTGTTTCAAGAAAGGAATCTTCTCCATAGAAAGTCAAGTTCACCTCAGAGAAGCCAGGAAGTCTGTTAGAGGTATGTTTGGAAGCAGAAGACAGTCATTCCTGAGAGGAACATGCTGTTCACACTGAGAACAAGAAGTAGCTGTTCACAGTGCTGGCTTCAACTTTCAGTAAGTCCCATAGATGGGACAATTTACAGAACTGTCATGCACATAAGGAGAGATAAGAAAGGAGGGCAACCCCTCTCCGTCTAGGTCAAACAACTTGTGTCTTTTATCAAAGGCAATGGCATCTGCTTGTAATGTTTTTTGCGTTTTTCTAATACAACCCTCAGTAACCCTCTTAAGCCACCTAACTAAAGTTCTTCCATGGCCCATAAAAAGGTCTTACAGAGATGAGGCTTTCTTCCATGCACCTCTCACATGGTATATTGTCTTCCTTCTTTCCAGTCAACCTTCCCTCACATCCCTGGGTCTGTTTCAGTTTAGGAACATGGTTAAAAATAACACCTGTACATGCAGGTCATATTGTTTTCACAAAAAACCCTCTAACAAACCCCTGTGTGAAGTGCTACACACTATCAGTACTGAAAATAAACTTCATTGCATGGAAGCAGCAGTCGCTGGTTCCATAAACCTGTCTCATACTGTGGGGAATCAACATGGTGCCCTCTCAAACCAGGCTTGTCCAAGTCCCGCATATCCAAGCCAGGCATGTCCAAGTCACACTTTCCCGTGTTTATACAAAAAGGGAAACTAGATTGCTGAAACTGCAGCAAGACATTGTCAAACAATGAAAATTGTAATGGGCCTATAGTGTGTAAAACTATTTTGATTTCTTTGGTGCTTTTCACTCAAAGTTGTCATTCAGGCCTTGAAGTTATTTTTCTTGTAACTGTCCCAGATGGGAGAAACAGTACATTAGACTCTAGTGTTGATTGCCATTTGGAGTTTTTTCCACACTCTTTACGAGAGATCAGCAGTGAATATGTGTTACTGGTTCTCCCACCACCCAGGGCACACAGACAGTCTGTGTCTGAATCCGGTGCCACACATTTTGAGGATCCACCTCAAATAAACTGTGATGGATTTGTAGTGACCCTTGCTGTGAAAACCACTGTGTTCCCTGTAATTTATGACTCATCTCCATTTGACACTGACCTTAGGAGGAGAGGTTAATGCATCTGTGTGTGGGAGGTAGAAGTAGATTTCTGTGGATGGCTTGCAGTCACTGTGGTCCTCATGACATGACCAGAACACCAGATGCTGGCTACCGTTACGCAAGGAAACTATTTTAGGATCCTGGAACTTTGCTTGATCCCTAATCATGGCCTGACAGGAACTCCCAGAGGGACTTGTTCTATCCCAAAACTTCAGGCTCTTTTCAAGGTGCCCAGTTATTCCTGTTCACAGGAAGTGACTGGGTCAATGCAAGGACAGCAAAAACAAACACATCCTTTCAGGAATCTCAATACACTTGTAAACAACTCTTGATTTTGTAGAAATACTATGGAATACACGTCTTAAACTGTATATAAACTGTAGTAGAAATCCTTTCTCATTTATGTGCTCTATTCAATTCCACACACCTGTCAGACATTTATTGTAGAGATGTTAGGTACAGGTAAAGATTTGTTTTCACCGGCGGACAGGGCAATGGAGTAGGTAATTCAATGATATCAAGGTACAGACTGGGTAACCTCTTCAATTGAACGACAAAACAACAAGACTTTGCATGGAACACGGGGTATATATACATTGACACTCAACTAAACACAGGTGCAGGTAATTACTTGAACTAGTGCACAGTGCCTGTGATGCAGTCGGTGATTAAGATGTCAGTAAACACAACAGATTCCTTGAACTATAGATAGTTCATAGGATATACTTGATAAAATCCTCGTAACAATTTGCACTAGCACTTTTCGAGTACATTTTACGGCTGTAATAAAATAATATTAAAGTCTTTGGGTTGGGAATGCAAGTAATAAGTCCAGTTTAGTAAATTCAGGAAAACCAGGCTTTGTGAATGCATCCAAACAGTGGTTTAACAAGTACCTCATCAAAAAGCCAATACATGTCCTGATGAATGTGTTTATAAAAATACAGTCTCATGACAATGAAACGTCGATTTTTCTTATCATGTCTGTGTGTTACTGACATTTCGGGTTTCAAACTGTAAATTATTAACTTTGTTGTAGAGTAATATATGTTAACTCAACTGTCATAAGTTATAACAAGATTTTACAGCACTTTCATTTTAAAGCCAGACTGGATTAATCCCATCCAGTTCTAGGAAAAGATTTTGAAACACCTCAAAAGTGTAGGGCAGTGTTGGGGTTATGCCAGGTTGAGGGTATAAATCAGCCCCATAAACAGTGTGCAAGCTTTAGCAGAACTCTCACATCCTGGCAACATCTCTTTTCCTTCAAGAAGGAGGGATGTGTTGAGTGGCATCACTGCGGCTGTCCCCCTTCACAAGAAAAACAACGACAAATATAGCTGCAAGCAGCGATGCGGGTTCCTCCGCAAAATGGCATAATAATATAAACATGTACACTGCAGAAGATCGAGACTTTTCCTCTATATTTCCCCCTATTTTCCACAAGTCTGCGTTTTTGGACATGCAGCACTGCATGCTGGGTACCCAAGGGATCTGACGCTGATTATCTAGCAGTGCTCCGACTGCGTGATATGAAAATGTGTTTCTTGTCAGCTTAGGGACAAAGGTTAAGAAACGGTTGACATTTCAAGGTTAAATTGCATGAAATTGTGCATGGTATTTCAGAATGATGTCTGCCAGTTTAACTAAACAAGTAATCAAAATTATGACAGGCCATACGACTGTGCCTGGATTCGGACCTGTGACCTTATGCTTTGCAATACAACGGTTCAACCCATTGAGCTACCCGCAAGGCTGAGAAATTCTGGTCAGTTTCTGTCCCAAAAAAAAAGCTGTATATCCTGTAGCATGGCTTGTTCAATTCGGCCAAAGCTTAAACAGCTGTAATTCAATGATCTTTTGACATATCAAGGTAAAATTGCCCATGGTACTTCAGAACGATGTCATCCTGTTTAACTAAACATATATTCAAATTTAAGACAGACGCAGTGTGGCTAGATTCGAACCTACGACCTTATAGTTTGCAGGTCACCGTTCCAGCTCATTGAGCTATTCTCAGTGTTGAGTATTAGCATGTTCAGTTACTGTACAAAAAAAAGCTGTTTCTCCAATGGTGAGCATTGTCAGATTTGGTCCAAGTTCAAACAGCTGTAATTCAGTCATATTTTGACATATCAAGGTGAAATTGTGTACGGTACGTCAGAGTGATGTCACCTTAAAGCCTATTAGGTTTGAAAAACCATCATTCAAAATTACATTTGATTTAGTGACACAAACATATTGAGTTAATGTGGACATTTACATAAATACACCCCTTTCAGCCATTTTGTACTTGATTCAATTGCCTCAAGTAACATTTTTAAATACGTTAGGGTACGTTAATACGTTACGTAACGAAAATTCCTGACGGAGGAACCCTAATTATGTTAAGAATATTTTACATTGTTCCCTTAATTGGCCTTCATCTTTTAATTAAGGGTTAACTGGCACTTTACATGACAACACAAATTGCAAACCATGCCATGAAAAAACATAAAATAAATCATGTTTTACTTAGCAGTCTTCAAAAAGTTCCTCTTCTTTCTCCGCAAGGTATGCGGATAACAACTTCACGTTTCATCTCAATGCTTTGGTGCTGTGAATAGATTCATGTTGTGTTAGTCTGAATCACAGGGTGTAGGTTTTTCGAGTTAGAACACAAGCAGAGATTTGAGCTCACGGAGTAAGAGCCATGTGTGGATGGATGGAGCATACAGGGGCATTCAATCTATAGAGTGTGAGGATTTGTGCTGTATATGTGTACGCATTGGGCAAAGTGCGTGTGTGTGTGAGTCTCCCATGCAAAAAAAGTGAACAAGCACACCTGACTCAGTTTGTCCAGGAATGGCCTCAGCTTGGACCCCATGACACCTCCCTTGGCCTTCATCAGGGAAATACGTTTTTGTGTGGTGATGCAGTTTGTACATGAATCTCTGCTCCAAGGAAATTGTAGTTATTCTCCTGAATTCCTGTTTGATCTGAATGGACAAAAGATTCACAAGTACAACATCAGGAAGCAGGGTAGTGACCGGCCATGACCGGTGTGTAGATGTTCCAATCTATAATGCTTTCAAAGCTCTTAACGTTTTGATGTCCTAAACTCGCAATTTTTGCATGACCATCTCATAATATAAGAGGCCTACTGTTTCTCACTGATGACATCCATCTAACGGACATCTTAGGCCGCAAGGTGAACCACGAAAAGTATTTTAGAAATTGATTCCCGCTCCCCAGTCTGGCATCTACACAATCTCTAGCTTATAAAAAAGAACGAGTTGTGCTAAGCTACCAAAAAAATTCCAGTTGATTGTCGATGCGTCTATGTTTTATGCAGAACTAGTTTCTTCAGAGCGTAATAGGATTTTGGTGGCACGGTTTGACGCGTGATCGTTCTACACCGATAAGGTAGCTGCTTTTCGTCAACATGGATGGATATGGTTGGCAAATAGAGGATGGGACCTTGCACGTCACATGGATGACCAGAAATTCGGCCCCTGACAGTGTTTTGCATGCGATACACTGCGGCTGCAAAAGTGCGTGTGAGACAGGCTGATGTTCCTGTTTTTTGCTAGTCTGTGTTGCACAGACTTACAGTACTGTGCAAAAGTTTTAGGCAGGTGTGAACAAAGGCTGTAAAGTAAGAATGCTTTCAAAAATAGACAGGTTAATATATTATATTCATCAATTAAATAAATGCAAAGTGAGTAAACAGAAGAAAAATCTAAATCAAATCCATGTTTGGTGTGACCACCCTGTGTTTTCAAAACAGCATCAATTCTTCTAGGTACACTTGCACAAAGTTAGGGATTTTGTGGGCATATAGTCGGGTGTATGATTAAACAATTATACCAAACAGGTGCATTAACTGAAAAAGAAACAGCTGTGTATGAGGAATAAAAGTGGGTGAGGAACAGCCAAACTCAGCTAACAAGGTGCGTTTGCTGAAGACCGTTTACTGTCAAAAGTCATACACCATGGCAAGACTGAGCACAGCAACAAGACACAAGGTAGTTATACTGCATCAGCAAGGTCTCTCCTAGCAGACAGGGGTTTGCAGATGTGCTGTCCAAGCTCTTTTGAAGATGCACAAAGAAACAAGCAACGTTGAGGACTGTAGACGCAGTGGTCGACCAAGGAAATTTACGCAGATGAAAGACACATCATGCTTACTTCCCTTTGCAATCGGAAGATGTCCAGCAGTGCCATCAGCTCAGAATTGGGAGAAAACCGTGGGACCCTGGTACACCCATCTACTGTCGGGAGAAGCTTGGTCAGAAGTGGCCTGGAAGACTTGCAGCCAAAAAGCCATACCCCGACATGGAAACAAGACAAAGCAACTGAACTGTGCATGAAAACACATGAACTGGGGTGCAGAAAAATGGCAGCAGGTGCTCTGGACTGATGAGTCCAAATTTGAAATATTTGGCTGTAGCAGAAGGCAGTTTGTTCGCCGAAGGGCTGGAGAGCGGTACACGAATGAGTGTCTGCAGGCAACAGTGAAGCAGGTTCCTTCTACAAGTTTGTGGCTGCATTTCTGCAAATGAAGTTGGGGATTTGGTCAGAATTAATGGTATCCTCAATGCTGAGAAGTACAGGCAGATACTTATCATTTTTGGAGAGGTTTTCACTTTTGCAGCCGCAGTGTATCACATGCAAAACACTGTCAGGGGCCAAATTTCTGGTCATCCAGGTGATGTGAAAGGTCCCATCCTCTTTTTGCCAACCATATCCATCCATGTTGACAAAAAGGAGCTACCTAATTAGTGTAGAATGATCATGTGTCAAACTGTGCCACCAAAATCCTATTACGCTCTGAAGAAACTAGTTCTGCATAAAACATAGACGCATCGACAATTGACTGGATTTTTTTCTCCAGTCAAAACAGTTTTTTTGGTAGCTTAGCACGGCTCATTCTTTTTTATGAGCTAAAGCTTGTGTAGATGCCAGACTGTGGAGCAGGATGAAACGATAACAGGGTTCATCTTATGGCCTATCTTCCCTCCACCTCAACTTGTATTGGCTCGTCCTAACAGTAAGGTCACCCTGTAAATGAACACACCATTTGTGATATTAAAACAATGATCTAAAAAAAAAACATTTAACATTAACAACAGCAATATTGTTTCATACATACAGATTTCTGCTTGCCTGCTAATGTTACAGCCAATCACTCCTCCGACCTAGCCCTTTACAACTCACTGATAACTGTTGATAGAAACATGTTAAATTACTGGTCTCCTTATCAAGTGGTCTTAAAAACTAACCAATGTTCAACAAAAAAAGAGAGAATAGCAGAAAACTATGGTGGCCCTGAAGTGCAAATCACAACAGCAAATAGGAAAACAGACGGACTGTCTGTCTTTTAACAGGAAGGAGAGGTAAAAAACACGAAAAGCGCCTATTTTGAAAACATGAGTAGCAGAGCCATATAAAAAGAGAGTGCTTTGGTCTCGACACGTGATCACGTGGTTCAAGTAGCTCGCTGTAGTTCCAAAAAACCCACTGCTGTCAACCTGTTTGAATGGCTTTGCTAGCTACCGTACTACTAGCTACTGTAGCCTAATGAGAACTATTGTTCAACTGAACATTTAACTTTTCACTGTAAATGGGACTTGTTAAACACTTTTTTTATTCTTCAGTCCACTAACAATTCACCACGTTAACAAAATGTATATTTGTAGCACTTGAATGCAAGTTGAATCTAATCTAGATAGCAATCACACCAGCAAATAATCAATTTACATTTACATTAAGTAGACGCTCTTATCCAGAGCGACTTACAGAAAGTACAGGGACATTCGACCCCGAGGCAAGTAGGGTGAAGTACCTTTCCCAAGGACACAACATCTTTTTGCACAGCTGGGAATCAAACCGGTAACCTTCTGAATAGCCCGATTCCCTAACCACTCAGCCATCAGCCATCTGACTCCCTAATTTAAGACACAAAAGGAGTTAGGACAAATACATTTAAGGTAAATAAAACAGAATATACAAGGAAACCAATTGCATTTAATCAAACATTTTATTATACAATATGTCCAGTGAGAGGGTCAAGTTTGTTTTTAATGAGTGGACCTGAAATTCCTGCCGAGTGTTGAGAGCTACCTGGACGATATGGGACCCCTTAATCTGCAATTCATTGTTGCAAGCTCTAATCAGATGTACTAACTAGGCTAAGAGAAGATTTACTTTGTATGCCAACGAACACCAATAACTAGAACTAACTTAACAAACGTGACTTCAAGTGCTTATACTCACCCTGATGTTGTGATTGGTTGACAACATATCAACTATCACATTGTATGTATGCCCTGCATCAAAATAATTCTTTAAAAAAGTGAAAGTATCTTCGGGGGACTCATGTTTTCAAAATAAGCGCTCTCCGTGTTTTTCACCTCTCCTTCCTGTTAAAAGACAGAAAGTCAGTCTGTTCAATCAGGAGGGTCTGTCCTCTGCTAGATAAACCCTACCTTTTCCGGTAGAAGTTAATGCTGTTGTGTTTTATGATTTGTTGAAGTGTTTTCCTATTTGCTGTTGTTCTCCTATTTGCAGTTTTGTTTTCCTATTTGCCATTGTGCTTTAAGAGTTTTTGAAGTGTTTTCCTATTTGGTGTCGTGTTTTCCTATTTGCCGTTTTGTTTTCCTATTTGCCGTTGCGTTTTAGGATTTACGGTTGCGTTCTTCTATTTGCTGTTGTGATTTGCACTTCAGGGCCACCATAGAAAACAAGGAAAATATTAATCCACCAGTCATTTTTACATTTTAACGATGGAGGCATCTGTTGTATACCCAAAAATAACCAAATATATAAATAAATATGTAAATATTGGGCTAGTTTTGAGCACTCTTTGGGCTGGAAATGTTGGACTACGTTTACTTTCCAGCATTTACAGGTCTGGCCAGCATGTTGTAAATTCATTTAAGTTACATTTACATAACTCAACCACTGAAGTAGGCATCTTGAATATTAAATTAGAGATACATCGTTGGCTAAATTAAAGGTAACCTGATAGGATTACTTTTTCCAGAATGTTGACAGCACATGTGAGAGGTTTGCTGGGTCATGTGCAGCTAACATTAGCTAGCTAGCTACAATTCCTCTTTTATGCTTCTGAATAATGTCCCTCTATACTTGTGTGCCCATACTTTTATACAAGTAAAATATATAGCAGAGCTCTCCTGCATAGTTACGTGTGGAAGCGATTTTCTTTTAATAATTTGGCAATGTTAGCATTTACAGTTAGCTCTCCAGGTAACAGAAATGTCTAGCCTAATTTAGCTAACTAACCTTACTGAGTTAGTTATTAAAACAAACGTTACCTAAGGTAATTGTGAATAGTAACAGCAAACAATAAGATAACTATCAAAATGACCCATATATTATCACACATTTTAAAAAGAAAGGTAAATATAGCTGCAAGGAGCAATGAGGCCAATCATGAAATAGCTGTGTCATCACTTGAACCCGTGCAGTTGCTCTAGAGAAAATGCACTCGGCTACACAGCCGGCAGTTCTCGAATCGATCTCACGGTACTTTGATGGCGACGTCACAGTAACGTATACTCTGCGCCGTCTCAAGTCGGACAAAAAGTCTAACCAGAATTCACTGTTTCAAGTCAGCCGCCTGCAGCCGGCTGCCGCGCCGCATGAGGACATAAGTACTCGTTCATTCAACTTTTGACCTGTAATCCATGTTGAACATGCAAAAACTACAATCTAATCTCATATTTCTCAACGACAATAAGGCGAAAGAGACAAATTTAGCCGTTTAGCTCCATAGACTCCCATTCATTTTGCACTCGACCGCGTTCACTCCCAGTGGAACTCTGGTGGAACTGCAACAAAATTCGGTACAAAGGGGCTTAATAGGGAGTGGCAAAGCTCTCCTTAAACAGGCTCTGGTAGACATCTCAGAGACTTGCTGAGATATGAGCCAAATTCCTGTTTGGTTGCTTTGTTGCCAATTTTGATTGGCTGTAAAGGACAAACGGTTTTAAAAAATCCAAATTGAAGGAGTAGCGAACAAACTTTTTCTGAAAACAGTCTTTGACCAAAGTAAAACTGTGCTTATCTTCTCAAGTCCATGGGCGCAAGCGCGGATGAAAGAGCTAGTTTTAGATTAAAATGTACTCAGTATATATTGGTGTATTTAGTAGTGACTCTCAAACAGTGGTCACCAAACTACGGCCCGCGGGACGAATACCGCCCACGCATTTGGACCGGCCCTCTGAACAATGCCAGATATTTTTTATATATATATATATTTTTTAAACACAAAGAAAAACAGTTCACACTGATTAATATGCATAAGTAAGTAAATGTTTTGATTTGAATAGCAATTAATATTTAAAAAGGTCATTACGATAGATGCTCTTTTAATAGGCGGATGTACGGTGCATAACACAATTATAAACTAATCTAGCATAATAAATACATTTAAAATCATAATAAAATCTCCACAATAATACTGGTAGACACTCCGGCCCATGTAATTTTCTGTTACAGACTGACCTGGCACCACATTAAAGAAAAATATATCTGGCCCTTGCAGAAAAAAGTTAAGGAACCCCTGCTCTAAAACATTTAAATAGTATTCATAAATATATGATCAAACTTACTCTTACCACACAGTTAGTTTATTACATGAATTAAATGCGTACATTAAAATCTGTTCTTAAAACATTCTAGTTCACACTGAACCTTAATATTATAATGTACAATTTATGACAGTTGAGTTAATATATTTTACTCTACAACAAAGTTCATTTTATCAGTGTAGATCAAATTGCCAATGCTGGGGTAGCCTACATCCATGCAAATGATTATGTAGCCTTCATTTGTCTGCTGTTTCCTACGTCATAAATTCCTACGTCATAAATCGTCATAAGTCGTTCTGTTCGCTAGCCAGCCCCTTTAAAAACGGTTGATTATTGGTTGTAAAAGCAAATTTGCTTCTAAATAAAAAACTGAATTTCCCAATTTTCTTTCTACACTTAGTTTCATGTCATTGCGAATGCCTTTGTTAATCGCATTAGTTCAATTGCAGTAGACGGCACTTCATTGGATTATAAAAAGGACACCAACAAAATATTTACTTTGCAGTGTTATTTTTTTACTTTACTTGCCGGTTCTTGAGAAATCTGACCAGACTCGCTGCAGACCAGAAGATCAATCAGAGTGAAGGGGCTGAGAAGAGAGCAAGCCAAACTGGCGGCTAATTGTTTTTTCATTATTTCATGCCGAAATGCTTATCCAAAAAATGTCAATCGCAGCACTGCCCTGCTCATGGGGAGGACACATGACGAATATTAACTTTTCAGAGTGCCCGGTTCTTGAGCTGATCGTGGGAAACTAAACCCATTCTAATTTGTACATACACACACAGATTTCTGTCATTATGAGAGAGATACACCAGGGAAGCAGACCACAGCCACCTGGTTTCTCCATCAGGGGACTTGGGCATGAGACCAGGGTAAATTATTTAGGTTTTAGGCTTCTTTGGGTCTAGTATTGTGCTTATTGGACCTTGTTTTTAACTACTACAGGTTAGGAAAGGATTACATTTCTTAGTGCATTATTAATTTTACACTTTTGACAGAGCCTCTATGAACCATCATGACATTTGATCCCCTAAAGACAATTGACCATAAACGCAGTTCCCTGGATAAGACACTGGCTGCTATTATTGCGTAACACCCACTGTTTTTTACAATCTTTTGAATGTCCACACACATGAAATGTACTTGGTTTTAGACTATCATTATTTGCATGATTCCATTGAAGCTGCTTTGTAAAAAGCCCTACAGTTTAAAGGATCGTATTACAGCATCCACATCTGCTGAAATCATCAGAAACAACCGAGTAAAATAGCACATGATCAAATCTAAATCAAGCAAAAAACAAAAAAAAATGATAACAATGTTTACCTTTTAAATGGCATTAGTTATGCTGACCATTTAATTGTTTGGCTCTGTTGATGGACTCTGCAATGGCAGCTGGGTTGACCTTAGTTGGGTTCTGTTTCAAGACTTAAAACTCACTTGAGTCCTCAAATACTCCAATTTAACTTTTGTCAGTTTCAAAGATAATTTGATGTGTAACATCCTTAAACAACGCAAAACCAAGCTTCAGAAATGTCATCCTTCTTTGAGGGTTGTTTTAGAATTTAGTCCCTCGCTCCAGGGAACAATGGCAGGACATTTCTTATTTTATTAATACCATTTCCAAGATCAGACACACTATCACAAGAAACAGTGTGCTGTAACTACATATACAGTACATAGAATCCTGACAGATTTAAACCCACAACCTTTGGCCAGCCGTGGCCAGCAGGTATAAGAGCAGGAGAACAGAGAGAGACAGTCATTCTGAAAAAATGCCAACAGCAATAAGACTCAGACGTGCATTTGGTTAGTCACACTGGGCGCTCTGTCTACCCACCCTCTCCCCCAGTTCAGCGCTCCACAGAAATATTTCACAGCCCACAGAAATGTGCGTAGGTAGACTTCCTACCTCACCCCCTGAATTATGCCATGGGATACATAATCTGTCATTTTTACCCTGGTTCTGAATGAAACATTCCAGAGGATTTGACCAGTGGACCTGTCATTTATAGAAGGAGAGGATGGACACAAGAGTAGAGTACAATCACTGGGACCTGCAACCATTTACCTTTTCAGTGGATACAATTTGAAATTCAGATGATGATTTGAACCAGCAACTTTTATTCAGCGTACAGCTTTGGCAAACATAACAATAACTGTCTTTAGCATTCACAGTTTTCATAATTTCCATTCCATCTTAAACAAATCACCTGTCAAACACATTCTCCTCTTTGGCAAATATAAAAAGTTGAAAAAAATAAAAAGTTTTAAACACACAGGCAGCTTGCTGGGCACCAATCGAGAGGAACACTCAACCAGACCCAGTCAGCAAACACAAGACTTGTGAAGTCTGACATTTTTCAACTTCCAGTGAGAGAGGCCGTGAATCAAGTCTTTGGCAGAAAACCGGGTGGAATTACAGGTCATTTATAAGAATCCATCTGTTGCTGCCTTAGTTCTGCTAGTCCTGCATGGAGAGCAGATGGAGTTAGACAACTATGCTTTTGTTGAGACTGCAAGGAGTGAAATATTTCATTGATTAATACCTGAGAGATAAAGAATGGAGGGAATGTTGAAAACAGAAGAGATGGAATAGATATTAAACTTGAAATGAACTGAAAGCAGTGGTGCCAAAAATCTGTTGCTTTTACCAAGCCAGCATGGAACAAAATAACTACAGGAGTGCAACAAAGTCACCAACCTCACCACAACAACTGAAAAATTGATCCGGTCTTTGTTAACATTTGAACACAACCCAGGTATAACATGAATACATGGGTTTGTTGGGTAATAATGGTACTTTAGCAACTCAGTGGTCATGATGCAATCCTAAATCATCGCCTATGAGTCCAGTACATTCCACAGCCCAGTAGATTCCAAACATCCCACATCGTTGCTACACAACCCAATGAGTCTCTTCTCAGACACAGAGGCGTCAATTAGAACATGGCCTGGAAACCCTGGAAGACCCAGCCATGATGTAACAGTGCTGTTCTCTCAGCCATGGAATCAGACACCGCTGTTTCATTTTGTCTGGACAAATACATACACACACACACACACATACATTAACCAAGAACCAAAGAGACACGTGAAGAGTGTATCAAACACTATGTGTGTATTTGTGTCATAGAACTTCACACTTTTTAACTTTTATTTCTATGACAATTCACCTTGGTCACTCTTATGCCCAGAAGGCACATTTAATGGGTTGACCTCAGCAATAACACATATTGTACTGAATATTCAGTGTCACTCGCATGTAACATGATCAATCCTCATTGTAGGCTACAGCAAGACGGATCAAGGTAATAATACACCATAATGAAAAGCAATATTTGCATGAAGTCCTTGAATCAAGAAACTCTTTAATCAAAAAATAATGTAAAATGCCAGGCAGAAGTCTATAGCCTAGTTAGCTAGATCTACAATTTACCAGGACTAGGTTTAAATCTAGGAGCAAAACGAAGCTAAGCTATAGCTAGGTATGCCTAGGGAGTCAGGTGGCTGAGCGGTTAGGGAATCGGGCTAGTAATCTGAAGGTTGCCGGTTTGATTCCTGGCTGTGCAAAAATGACGTTGTGTCCTTGGGCAAGGCACTTCACCCTACTTGCCTCGGGGGAATGTCCCTGTACTTACTGTAAATCGCTCTGGATAAGAGCGTCTGCTAAAAATGACTAAATGTGACATCAAATGTGGCCTTTATGGTAGCAAAATGGTGTTCACTTATGTAGCTACTGAACCAGACTATTTTACTTACTGTAATATAATCTTAAACCTAAACCACTGAACGATACAGCAACATATCACACATCACACAAGCTTGAGTTCAATACATTATTTAATGTGAAATTACGTAAGCCTGTGTACATGCAAGCAGTGGCGTTTTTATATGTAAAAAATTGGTGGGGCACAAACCATTTCGAAATATAGGATACATACCATTAAAGCTACGAAACTCCCTCTTGCTACTGATGTGTTTATTTAACACATCAACAAACAGCGAGGCTCGATCCACAAAACACTTTTAACAACAGAGCGGCTTGCTTCTAGCAGGTGTTGCCTACACATAGGCCTACTGGAGAGACCTTTTTGTGTAATTGCTCTCCTTCTCTCACACACACATGTAAAATTACCACTGTCAGATTTACAAACCTAAATTAGGAATGCAACCAAGCTCAGAACCATTTGCCTACAGGGCCGTACCCGAACAGCAATGAGCTCGACACCACTGGCGGCCCCAACAAAGCGGAAAGACTGTAACGAGTGTTTCACTTAACACAATAGAATGAAACACACTGACACATGAGCTATATTTAGCTTAGAGGTAAAAAAAAAAAAAAAAGGATATTTTTTATATATTTTTTTCGGTATTACCTCTGTTTTATTTTTCTTAATTTTTCTTCTTTAAAAAAAAATCATACACAACCCTGAACGGTCAATAATTCAATGACAAGAAACAAAGACATAGAAATATTCTAACCTTATTTGATTAAAACGGTATACATATAGGCTAGCGTTTTATGTTGTAATAAGCCTCGCCCTTTCATGCACGGCAAATTCACTGCTTAGCTAGAGCTAATTGATTAGCTCAGTATATTTTCAGCAGTCTGGGCTCGCTGACTCAAACATCTAGCCTGACGTTGCCATACTCATAATTCTAGTCAGAATATGAGTCTGAAAACTCTCCGTTGGGCTGTGACTACGGGGCGTGTTTCAACCGAACTCGTAGAACAAATGCCTGTACGCTCAAATGGATAGACCTACAACCAATCAGAGCAACGTAATATGTTGTTTGTTGAAAACAAATTCAACCCAAGGGCTCTTTCGTGACGTTGTTGATTACGTTACTGTTGATCATCTGTCCATCATGTATGAAGCCCGCCCTGGCAATTTTATTGGTCCGTCCAGATCCTGGTTTTATGTAGTTGTTCCCAATACGAAACCCTCCAGACCCAACTTCCCGACCAATTTTTTTTTGTGGGTGCGGAGAAGTTGGGCTGGCAGCCAGGCTATCAAACATCCCCTCAACTTGAATTATTTAACAAAAGCAAAGAAGAAAAGTGTCTGACACTGATCCGAACTTAGACTACTGGGTATCCTAACGATGGGCTCCGTGTTTCAGCACCGTGGACATGCAGGTCACCGGGCACAGGGTTAGAGCTAGCTCTACAGATGCTGGACTAAAGAAAGAGGTCCCTTTTGGTAGACTGAATAAGCTGGCATACAGTCATGGCCAAAATTGTTGGCACCCCAGAAATGTTTCCAGAAAATCAAGTATTTCTCACAGAAAAGTATTGCAGTAACACATGTTTTGCTATCCACATGTTTATTCCCTTTGTGTGTATTGGAACAAAACAAAAAAAGGAGAAAAAAATTGGACATAATGTCACACAAAACTCAAAAAATTGGCTGGTCAAAATTCTTGGCACCCTTTCAAAATTGTGGATAAATAAGATTGTTTCA
Organism: Hypomesus nipponensis; assembly: GCF_054491055.1. Taxonomy (NCBI): domain Eukaryota; kingdom Metazoa; phylum Chordata; class Actinopteri; order Osmeriformes; family Osmeridae; genus Hypomesus; species Hypomesus nipponensis. The sequence goes on along the minus strand of NC_140362.1, from coordinate 6,377,342 downwards.
AGCATGTGATGCTCCTTCAAACTCACCTGGGGCAAGTAACAGGTGTGGGCAATATAAAAATCACACAAATATCAACAATCTCAAGGTTACAAGTCCATCTCCAGAGATCTAGATGTGCCTTTGTCCACAGTGCGCAACATTATCAAGAAGTTTGCAATCCACGGCACTGTAGCTAATCTCCCTGGGCGTGGACGGAAGAGAAAAATTGATGAAAGGTTGCAATGCAGGATAGTCCGGATGGTGGATAAGCAGCCCCAAACAAGTTCCAAAGAAATTCAAGCTGTCCTGCAGGCTCAGGGTGCATCAGTGTCAGTGCGAACTATCCGTCGACATTTAAATGAAATGAAATGCTATGGCAGGAGACCCAGGAGGACCCCACTGCTGACACAGAGACATAAAAAAGCAAGACCACAGTTTGCCAAAATGTACTTGAGTAAGCCAAAATCCTTCTGGGAAAACGTCTTGTGGACAGTTGAGACCAAGATAGAGCTTTTTGGTAAAGCACATCATTCTACTGTTTACCGAAAAAAGAATGAGGCCTACAAAGAAAAGAACACAGTGCCTACAGTGAAATATGGTGGAGGTTCAATTATGTTTGGGGTTGTTTTGCTGCCTCTGGCACTGGGTGCCTTGAATGTGTGCAAGGCATCATGAAATCTGAGGATTACCAAAGGATTTTGGGTCGCACTGTACAACCCAGTGTCAGAAAGCTGGGTTTGCGTCTGAGATCTTGGGTCTTCCAGCAGGACAATGACCCCAAACATACATCAAAAAACACCCCAAAATTTATAGCAACAAAGCGCTGGAGAGTTCTAAAGTGGCCAGCAATGAGTCCAGATCTAAATCCCATTGAACACCTGTGGAGAGATCTTAAAATTGCTGTTGGGAAAAGGCACCCTTCCAATAAGAGAGACCTGGAGCAGTTTGCAAAGGAAGAGTGGTCCAAAATTCAAAAAAAAAAATTGTTGTTGTTCCAATACACACAAAGGGAATAAACATGTGTATAGCAAAACGTGTTACTGCAATACTTTTCTGTGCGAAATACTTGATTTTCCGAAAACATTTCTGGGGTGCCAACAATTTCGGCCATGACTGTATGTACATTTCATTTCTTTTCCTGCTCAAACTAACATTTTAAACTTCAGATCGCTGAAACCGGTCACGGGGGTGGTAAACGTCGCCATGGTAACCGCGAGTTCGACCTATCCGAGATATCAGTGTTGTTTTGCTTAGGATTGTGGGTAGTGTAGTATTTCAACAGAAGATAGCAAAAAAGTACTACTCGCTCTTCTTCTTGCCGACTAATGTTGGCGCCAGACAGACAGCCAATCAGATATGAAATACAAGATGACGCTATGGTGGGGCTACTGGCTCTCTGCCCCACTTGGCATCAAATTTTTGTGATCTACATTGATGGATTAGAATTCTGAGCATGCGTATGAATACTTTCCCACGTCCAATGTACATTGTATTGTAAGAGAGGGGCTAGCCCCACCGGAGCCCCACCTTCACGATTAGCCTATGCTAACTCGAATCGGCAGAACGCAGTCTGAAGCAGCAAGGCAGGGACCAATGACCATGAAATAAAATCATAACACAAACAAATGAAACGAAACAATTTAGGAAGATGCTATATTCATAGATAATAAAAGATTCAAAGTAAACGAACATTTTAAATAAAAGAGATATACAAAATAACAATTTTGTTGCAGTTCCTGACCAGTTGCCACTGCATGCAAGTCTTAAATAACTATTTACAGAGCCTGTTTAAGGAGAGCCTTGCCACTCCCTATTAAGCCCCATTGTACCGAATTTGGTTGCAGTTCCACCAGAGTTCCACTGGGGGTGATCACGCGCGAGTGCATGTTGAATGGGAGTCTATGGAGCTAAACGGCTAAATTAGTCTCTTTTGCCTGATTGTCATTGAGAAATCTCAGATTTGATTGTAGTTTTTGCATGTTCAACATGGATTATAGGTCGAAAGTTGAATGAACGAGTACTTATGTCCTTTTGATTTCTTACAGGGTGAGTCGTTGTTGCCTTTAACACGCTAGCATTCTGCTAATGAATGCTGATTGGTTAGTGAAGGACTGATACGACCACAGCTCTTGCTTGATGGCATCCGAAGCGGAATCAAAATGTCAGAGCATTAGCAACATTAGCAACAACATTAGCAAGCCAAAACTCTTTCTAGCATGTGTATTGACAGGGAGAGCCTAACCTGTCAGCTGTGTTGTCGATGCCCTGAGAGAAAAAAGTAAGTGACCAGAGCTTGCCGTAAAGCAGTAGCTCTGGTCATACGATGTGTATGACGTCAATTACATTTTCAAAAGCTTTTTAGAACAGAAAGGCGACTTTAAAAAAATCTAACAGCCAGCAGTGTGCATTTTTTTTGCCTTCCCTTTCGAATTCAGAATTCACATTACTAGACAAAAAATTATATCCTGAGAAAAGTGGATTTTGAGGGGTATAGTTCCATAGACCTCCATCCATTCTGCACTCGCTCGTTAGCGCCCTCACATGGAACTTCAACCAGTTCAGAACCCGGAAGTTTCCCGAGAGTGGCAGTTCTCTCTATATTAGACATTCTCTGCTGTTTAGCTGGTCGGCTCCATGACGCCGGGTAAATTGGGCTCGTGAGACTGCTCACCAAAAGAACGAATGGGAACCCACCTTTATAGCAGATTATGACGTTTTCGTAGGTACCTAGCGAAAAGTATCCTCAACTTTCCTGAACTTTTAGCTAAATGCTGAGGGCTCGCGACTAAAAGACTAAATTAAGTAACGCGTTACTTGTTTGAACAATGAACCAGGGTTTTTCCTGCATAGAGAAAATTTTGGCGCGCGCCACAGCCATTTTCCCTAGCGCCAATGAGAAATCCCGAGCGCACGCGTGCAATGCATGTCAGCGAATATGTTCTCAATAGTATGTTTCAAGTAGGCTACAGCCGAACCCTCGTTCTGTTTTAATCAATAGTAATCGAGTTGAAAAATATGTCTTCTTGTCTGATCAATACGCAACTGTGAGGTGCGCGAATGGATAGAGTGGCCACTACCGCTGCGAGGGCCAGCCCGACGCGCACGAATACAACTGTACATATGCAAATGTCATTTTCACTCAAAATGCTGAAAAAGGTTTGATTTACGATTTCCAACGCAGTCTACATTGGCATTCTTAACCTGGAATGATAATATATAGTTCAGTGTTTCCTCCGTGGCTAAATATATGCCGCCAAGGCAGGGCCGGAGTAACCATTAGGGCAACTGTGTCCCTGGGCACTTGCAGTCCTAACTTTCCTTAATGTGAGTACCTTATTGCAACTCGTTCGATCAAAATGGTATGTTAAATCACGTCAAAACCAGTGTTTGTGTAGTCTAGTAGCCAGTACCGCTGCTACCATAACGCGCACGACGCACTGTGCGTAGGGCACCAACCTCTGAGGGGGCACCAAAAAATAGCCAACTGAAAAATCATCATAATAATAGGCCTACTTATAATACCGATATTATTTTAGTATAGAACTATTAGACACGTATATTACAAAACAGGCAGAACAAGAGATTTATTTAAACGCTCACAAAAAGATACGATGGTGCCCCCCACCGCCCCAAACAAAACAAAATAAATAGGCTACACAGTCAACGTCCCAAGCTCGCTGTGGGTGCCATTCCCTCAGTGGGCTGACGAACTTTGACAGTAGGCTAGGTCAACTTTTCTAAAATCGGCTTAAAACGATAACAGAAGTCAGGGGAAGAAAAAAAGAAAGACAGAGACTGCGAGATGGTGCCAGTGCATCACTTTCAGGTAAGTCCATGTTTCATCATTGTAAAATACGGGAAATGTGCTGCTAATTTAATGGTTAGCCTATGCATACACGTGTAACTTACTGACGTTATTGCTAATGTTAGCACACTAAAATATGTTTTAACTTAGGGGCAAGCTAAATTGAGATTTTACTGTGTAAACATTATCAGTGCTTGAAGTGGAGAAAAAAAGGTGCCGGTACTCTCTTGCATTGGCAAATCATTATGGAATTTTAGATTTCTACAGTGAAAAACAAAACTTGGTGGTACAACATTTATTGTTAGCCTGTTTATTAACAACATAAATGCATAGCCCCGGAACACATTTTTATCAGGGGGGTGGCTTAAGGTGCGGGGCGGCAGGGACGGACTGGGAGTAAAAAAAGGCCCTGGACTTTTATCCCGACGAGTCCACCAGAACCAGCCCCCGTATAGCTATATAGCTATAGGCATATGCCACCACAGCTGCCTGCTAATGCATGCATAATCTGTGTTTGATGTGATGCTAGTTTGGGAATTCGATACTTAAAGGCCAACTTTTTTGGCCTTTATTTGAGCGCAAAATAGTTTTTTGAGCCTTGTGTAAAACAAAAATGGCTGTTTTTTAATTGGTAAAACCTTGTCTAGTGAAAGTCATGTATTTTTTCTCTTTATTTTTCAGCCCAACCCTTACGTTCCTTATCCTCGTTTTCCATCGTTATTCTTCTCCCGGTGCTCCCGATGGCCAGTCCGATACCGCGGGGCTATTCCGCAGGGGTGGATTTTAAAGTCATATCATTTTAAATTCTCGTGCTGTCAGGAGACAGCAAATTCTCGTGCAGCACCCTCCTAGTTCCCGCAGCCATACATAGGGCCTGAAGTTATTTATTTTAACAAGTTTGAAGCTCATGATAGCCCGATGTTTCTGGTTGGACTTGGACCTCTGTCAGTGACGTACGGTGATGTCAGGAAGAGGGTAGGCACTGAGTTATGAAAGCCAGATTACCTAATTTATTGTTCAGGCTAATAGGCTACGTCAAAACAGTACGCACAAGCGCGGCACACATGCACGGTTGATATCAAGAAATGTCCAATCAGGATGACATATCTTACTCTCATGACATGACATATGCACATATGCTCTCGCACACGCACACGCGCATGCACACACACCAATATCCAGCATCAGAATGCAACCATCTTTATCCTTAATTATTGCACAGCGGCCAATTATGTTTGTCAGTCAGCAACAGTGAGAACACACACTGCTCAATTGAAGATGAAAGCAAATGGCTTGCAGTCGGCATTAATTCAACCAATTCAAAATTAAACCCCAAATAGTTTCTGACTCACCAATCGGTAGATTATTTGTAGATAAAATCTATCCACTGCTACATTTGTCATCGTAACGTCTAATTGGAATAACACACATATTGCATATATAAATCACAAGAATAATCAGTAAAGATACAAATACAAGTTTATTAAATACAATTATTTAATAAACATTTTTACGTTTGAATTTTGGCAGGGTAGGCAGTGCCAACCAAGCCCCCACCCCTCGCCTCTCGGCTTGAGGCAACAGCCCCGGTGGATGTAGGTGGTATTGCATTTCCGATTTTCTACCCGACTCGTCCGGTCGTTTTTATTCTATTAAATCCAGTCAACATATCTAAAACTATCTTCCCCAATAATTTTTGTTCGATTCTCGAACCTGGCTCATACAACTAGCTTTTTCATAGAATAATTTTTCCTGATTTTTGCTAAATTTGAAACCAATCCGAAATGGGTAAACTAGCAGCCCATTTATTTTCTTACGTCAAGAAAAGTTGCCTGGAAACGTGTTCGCGGATACGAACAGGGGACGAGCACAAAAGGGAACATCAGCAAATCGCTGATTTACCTGAGCTGAATGAGAACAAGGAGAAAGGGCTTGATAATCTACATTTGCTTGCCTTTATTGTAGCACGTTTTACAAATGGTTGCACACATACATGACGGTTGTTTGTAGAGTTTATGTCTGTTATTTTAAAGCAGATTTAACCATTTCGTAATGAACACTATTATGCTCACGGCATGACAAATGTAATTATAGCATTATATAATTAGTTGTAATATCGTGGCATGTTACGGCGTCATTAATGATTGTTGACATGTTATTCTGGAGCAAAGACGAATATGAATAAATCATGTCTGATAGCCACAACATGGTCGTTATATTGTTATAACGTTATGTCAACACTAACAATGGCATTATCAAAAAGCTAGTAATAGTAAACAACACTCATCATCATTATAATAGTAACATAGGTTGCTATAGGCTTAATTTAGCTTGCTTTGCAAAGCTCGAACAACGACGGAGCCAGATATATAAGTTTACAGTTGATTTATCCGACACAATACAGCAATCAAACTATAAAGATGGCGCGGTCCGTTAGGAGCTCTCGCTTGCCTCACTGCGCCACTGAGCACTTTTCATAGAAATGAATGTGGACGCCATCTTGGAAGACAGAAGTAGCTGTCTCTAGTTATATTAACTCTATGCAAGCAACACAATCAAACGGGGGGAGGGGGGGGGGCCTTGAGCCTTGTTGCCCAGGGCACAGAAAATTGTTAATCCGGCACTGCGCCACGGTATCAGAAATCAGCCTGTACAAAATGTTAGGCCGTCTATCAGCAGGGATTGTAGAGTGCATGTCGGAGAATTGTACGGACAGATAGCGTGTGTGCGTCCTTGAGAACTGTAAGTCGTATAACTTATGTTGTCAGTTCATTTAAGCCAGTTATTGTAGTTCTTGCAAATTGAAATCAAGTTAACTGGTGATTTTCACTTTTTGTATTCTTCCCCTGCTAGTTAAATTGCACATGTCTGTTGATTCGATAGCAATTGCTGCCCTTGCAAAACACCTGGAAATAAATACATTGATTCGAAAAAATACGAAAAAAAAGAATATATATATATACATATGTTTTTTTTTTTGAGCACCGAAGACCCATTTTGACCCAGGAAAAACCCTGTGAACTAGTAACGGATTGGTTCTATTAAATGTAACGCGTTAAGTTACTCATTACCAAACAAAGGTAGTCTGACTACTGTAACGCTTTACACCCAACACTGCTACTAGAGCAGTATAGTATGCGTAACAAGCAGCCTATAGGCTATTGGGTCAGGGCCAGCCCGAGCCTTTATGGGGCCTTAAGCAGAATTGATTTAGGGGCCCCCCTGTGACGCAAATATTATTGATTATTTTTAATCCTTGATTATTCGCACACTATTAATCTAATGCACTAATTAGCAATGTTATTAGTTGTGTTGCTTACATGATAACATTGATTTATTTCGCCCTTATAAAGTTTTTAATTTTAACAGTAGCAAACCCAGATTGGTCATATGATGATTTGAACTTTAAGTATTCAAAGTCTTACAGTACTAAGTGATGTACCTAATGTGGTGTACTGAAAAGTAGCTAAATAAACCAGACAATGCATCTTTTGTGCACAAGCTAACCACTTTAAAAGCTTATGGTTTAAACTAGCAATGTGCAAAAGTGCAAAACATTCAACTCCAAATAACTTAAAGATATAGTATTTTCTTATTTCTTACAAGACTGATATTAAATTAAATACCTACAATATATACTGATCTGGGATTGTTGAATCCGGACCTGCTGTGTCATCAACTGTAGCACTGGCACTTCTGGGCAGGAGGCGTTGGTTGTTAGCCTGGTCCTAACCAGACCCTTGTACATTTCATTTGTACAGAGGGTCTGGGATCGCTCCATTGACAAACGTTAACTTCCTTGAAGGTGGGTCCTCTGTTGAAGTTTAAAACTATTGGACCTGCCCAGAGCCACTCTGATTTGCCATAACCAATAATCGCAAGCGTTCGCCTTAACCAACTCCTTCACCACTACTGTAACGAAGCAAGCTGCCGTAGCTGGAAAATCAAACTTTTCCAGAACCCCGTGGGGAGGAGGGCCAGGGTTTATATTTATAAACCTGTTAAATACGCTAATGTTAATACACACACTGGCGTTTTTGACATAGCTACGCTATCTAGCTCTCTAGCTCCTAAATTTACATCTGATTGTACAGTAGCCAAAGCTAGCTCCGTTACGTAACGTTTCCTACACTGTAGTTTGTTTAACATTTCATAAAATTAACGAACAAGTTATCAACTCAACCAGTGAGCATGTGGGGCTACTAAACTTAGGCTACCAGCTACGTGTAGGGCGCTCCAAACTTATTGTCAGATGCACAGAACAACACAGGGTCAGACCGAGCATAGGTTACACATATGATAAGCTAACATAAAAGGTCTTTCTCCTCACACAGCATGGGAAAGAGCCGGTGCTCAATGATGAACGATCATATTAGTGGACCACCAAACACCCAGATTATGCAGGTCTTTGATCAGATCAATTCTGTCTTTTGGCATTGTCTGCAGTTACGACATGTACCTAGCTAGCTACGAGTACATCACCACTCTGTGTTGTTCAACTTGTGAGTGTTAACTATATTTACATCTTTACATCGGACAAAAACACATATTCTGCATCATATGGGACAACTGCGGTCCTGTGGGTACATAATAACGTATTGGTTCGAAAGCATACGCCATAGGATGAACAGGGATGGGTATGATGGGTCGACTTCAATTTTTAATGCAGTTTGACAGGTTGAAATTGAGAGCAACCATTCTCGTGATGTCAGATGTGTACGTCATTTAAACATGGCGGCGCCCAGTTCTTTTTGAGTACATAATTTACACACAAGAAATGTCGATTATTTATAGAATATGGCATAGAGTTGTATGTTATATATTTTTTTAATTCATTAAATGTATATACTATTATAATATCACTGTGTCTAATCGCAGTTCAGTTCCACTTTAACCTACGGATATTCGGCAGCTTTGCCAAAACCACAGAATAGTTTTGCTCTCATCTTTCTCCGCCGCCATTACTGAACTACTCAAACTAGTGCACAACATTAACGTCATCGTTCTCAGCCACTCCCTCTGTTCGCTGATTGGACCTACAAAAAATGTGTTTCTGGAAACCGACTTCAGAGCCGAGCTCCCAGACCTAGTACAGAAGCAAAATCCAAATTGAGCTGAAGTACGTAGGAGGGCAGAGCCAGGCTAGTTGGTTGTGGCCCAGCTCCAAAATATTTCAACAGTGCTCCTAGGGATGATTCATATGAATAGCCTACATCTGTACACTTGGAAGCACAACTCTTAATCTATAATTAGCTAATTGAGGCATTATGATATTGAAATATTATAACAATGACCCCAAAAGGGTAGGATCTATGCAAGCTACTCTAGGCTAGCTTTGTTAGCGAGCTTAATTGTGAACTAGCCACTTTACTTTAGCTCACAACGTAGCCTAGTTAGCAAACCTACCTTATAGCAAAGTTTATTGCAATCGACATTTATTATGAAATGTATTTAGCAAGAATGCATTCACCTAGGTAAATCCACCTAGGTGAATGCATACTAGCAAAAGAAATGCCCATTTTGACGGGGGGATCTAGCTATTGTTATATTTTACTAGCTAGCTAGTCTAAGTGTTACACTAAAATGATAGCGAATTAATCATGCCAACATACCTTGATCTTGCAGTTTTTTCTCTTCCTCTGTTTTCTTTTCTCTGCACCAGAGAAATATGTCTTTTTTTGTGACATTGCTTTTTGCCGTGTCAGATTGCAATTGCCGACTGATCTTTTCTGTTCTTGAACAATAGACACGTTGTTGCTGACAAAGACAGGCCCCCAAGATAATTTATTAAAACAGTAATACTAGGCTATTATCTTCCTTGCCAGCAGGTAAACATAATATTGAGTTTATTGCAAATTTGTATGATTACCATTAACATAATTTAACTTTAAAATTAAGCTGTAACTTAAAGTGCTCTTGGGGGGCCCCCTGGTGGTCATGGGGCCCCAAGCAGCCGCTTAGTTCGCTTATGCCTTGGGCCGGCCCTGTATTAGGTTATTGAGTAGTTGGATGTCCGATTACTGAAAATATATTTGCCAAACAAAAACTGCAAAGGGCAGGCAACCTGTTTGCAGCTTGTGTGTTTGATCAGTGCTCTTTCAGGATCTCACAGAGAAATGAGACTCCTGTCGTTGTTGCCAGAATTCCAACGCTCCGGGTGATCACTCCGACATTCCTTTCTCTCGCTCGTCACTGTGTCTTGAGACAGGAGGGTTATAAAGACCGGCGCTTGCTCTGCCACAGCAAACTACAAGGATTACAGAGTTCCCAACACCGCGGGAAGAGAACGCTTAGTTCCTATAAAAGTAAATCTGTAAAAAATAACTGAGGATGTCAAAACTAGCACAGAGAGCTCTTTTTCTTTTCTATGTTTCAACACAGGTAATTTTTTTGAGAAATTCTGTTACTTAGGGTGATAGATGAAATTCGTTTGTGTTTGTATATTAATTTGATTTGTGTAGTTTGACATGTTCTACTGTTTTATTTTTATGATTTCGTTAAAATACATTGTGGGGTATGAAACATGGTATCAACATTTCATAAAATTAGATAATTAGTTAATTAATTAGATAGCGAAGGGCTAACTTAAATAAAAGTAATCTGAGAAAAAAAGGAGGAGACAAAAAAGAAAAGTGTATATATTTGAAGTTCCTGTCATCCCTAGGTGTGCACCGAGGTGTGGGCGCAGGTTTGTTCTTCGCAATGCCACTGTCCTCAGGAGCCTCCTCCATGTGCCCCCGGTGTCCAGCTGATCTTGGATGACTGCGCCTGCTGTCTGGTGTGCGCCAAGCAAAGGGGGGAAATCTGCTCCGACATGAGCCCCTGCGACACCCGCCAGGGGCTGCAGTGTGACTATACAGCTGACGTTCACAAGAGGACAGGCATGTGCATCGGTGAGTTGACAGGGGTAGGCTTTTTTTTAAACAACACAGAACAAAGTTACTGCTACTGTTGCTACAAAGTAGTCTGTAAGGAGTGTAAGTGCCTTCTTTACAGATTAACCTGATTAAGTTTCAAAACTGCATCTGCATTAAGATAACGACACTTCTACAGATGCTATGTTCCTGTATACATGTACTGACCCAATATTCTCACCCACCTTCTCCAACAGCTAATGAGGGGGATGTGTGCTTGCTGGATGGGTCAGTCTACCAGAACGGGGAGACCTTTTTCCCCAGCTGCAAGTACCAGTGCATGTGTCGCGACGGCCAGATTGCCTGTGTGCCGCGCTGCAACCTGGGCGTGATGCTGCCTGGCCCAGACTGCCCCATGCCCCGGAGGGTGCAGGTGCCAGGGGAGTGCTGCGAGAAGTGGGTGTGTGAGCCCCAGGCGGAGGCTAGCGCGCTCGGAGGATTTGCCATGGCCGGTGAGGACTCTATCACACACACATGCACACACTGAGATGCAAAGGGATACACTCGACAATTCAGTGAAACTTAAACGCACACACACACAACACTTGTTCACTTTCTGTGACGTTACTGACACTCAAATGTGATCCACAGTGTCAACAGACAGATAGCTGACCTGAGAGGTTGGGAGATATGGAGAGGTCTTTAAAACACTTTTTGTAAACATAATGCTTCTACATAGTAAGAGGAACACCTTACTTTATGGAAAGGTTGCCCCCACGTTTGCTAAATCAATTGAAAGTAAAGCTTCAAACTTCACACCACAAATATCAACATTGCAACATCTGACCACACCTTGATATTCCGTAAACTTTGCCTCGTAACTTTATTGACATCCTCTTATCTTTATGGACATCTCTATTGAATTCTCACAATTTCCGTTGCCCACCCTTATAGCTTACAGACAGGAGGAGACGGTGAGCTTCGATACCTGGGACCCCAGCCTCAACTGCATTGAGCAGACAACCGAATGGGGCGCCTGCTCCCGTACCTGCGGCATGGGCGTGTCCACCAGGGTGACCAATAAGAACAGGCGCTGTGAGATGGTCAAGCAGAGCCGTCTGTGCATCACCCGCCCCTGTGATGAGCAGCCACAGCAGCAAGAGCCCAAGGTAGCACACATAGAGGCACACACACACACATCTATATACAAACACACACATCTACATACAAACACACACATACACACACATATACACACCTGCACTTTCCATGGTAGCACAGAAGGCAGCCCCTCACTGCCTGCCTGCACTGACAATTCCATCCTATTTGTTTTCTCCCAGAGAGGAAGCAGGTGCCAGCGACTGATTAAGACTACTCTGGCCACCCACTTCACTTACAAGAACTGCACAAGCGTCAAGGCCTACAAGCCACGCTACTGCGGCTCCTGTACCGATGGGCGCTGCTGCACCCCCCACAGCACCCGGACGGCATTGGTGGACTTTCAGTGCCACCAAGGCAAGACCGTGAGAAGGCCCATGATGGTGATCAACAGCTGTGCCTGCCACCACCACTGCCCCCGAGACAACGCTGTCTACCGGTACCAGCAACCGGTAGACCCGGACCTGGTCTACAGCGGCATGAGGTTATAAGAGACACACTTGGCAGATGCCCTCTGCTGGATGGTTTAGGGTGTTGGGTTTTAGAGTGTTGTTCACACTTGAGTAGTTGGCTGGGGTAAAAGTCAAGGCACTTGGGGTTAGTCTTTCGAAGTAAACAATGGCACTATTGCCTTCTGACGCTGCTGGCAGGGCAGTTGGGGTCCTGCTTGCAAAAAACCCTCTGGGTTTGTTTTGAGGTCAGTGTTAAACTGTGTCTGCTTTAGGGCAAAAGTATATTGGTTGAATCACAAAAGATTGCTCACAGGGGATTTATAAGAGGTGAGGATTTTAGAGGATGTGAGGAATCAAGACAGCTCCTCCTGAGTCACATATTTGACAGAGTAGTGACCCAGGTGAGGAGTTTCTTCCAGAGTCGAGGTGTGACGACCCACAGGGGCAACCCCTGCCAGAGGTCACGCTCACATTGGTGCGGCAACTTTCACATCTGCCTTTCTCAACCCCCCCAATACATGGTACCCCTACCCCCATGCACACAAACCAGACCCTAGAGAGTCAAAGACTGCAATATTTTTCCTGAAAAAGAAAAAAATACAAAGCTCCTTTTTGTGCCTCTGTGGTCCCTTTTTCAAAGGCTTGTAAGTATTTGTCTCTACTAGACAGACAAAAGGTATGTAAATACTTGCTGTATAGTTTGTATTATAAGCGTGTGGGAAATACACTATCTGTAATACTTTGTAACCATATGTAAATATGTAATGTATATATAGATATATATAGTCTTTGATCAATATTATTGTATTATGCAGCTTTTCATGTAATCAAGAACAATATTGTGCTTTACTCTGTTGGAATTAAATATGTATTTTTTCTATAAAATGGGTCTTTATGGTTCTGTTGATAGAGCTGATAAAATGGGGTTAAAAGATAATACAGAGAATATAAAATAATAAGAATGAATCGGTAAGAATAAAGTAACAATAATTTCTTGATACATTTCAAAACATTCAATGAAATTATATCATGAGTAATGACATTGTATAATTTCAGTTGTTCTTCCTTGAATAACTTCTCTGTTGGTAGACCAAAGCTAAATCAAAGAATGGAGCCACATAGTACAAAACAGTTTATTGTATTGAAATACCAGGTTTCTATAAGGCATAAATAAGTTGATCCCACAGGTACATGTTTAAGAACATTATAGAATCATACAAACGTGGTACACAGAACAGAATTCAAATATATTTTCTCAATGCTCAGAACCAACATTCATTCAAATAAAACAGGCTAACACATTCCAAATTCCAAACACACACACAAACACACAAACAATCATTTAAACCAAATCATCTTAACCAAAATATTACAATTTATGCTTGTTAAACATACTCAAAGGAGAATGTGCTATGTAGGAACGAGAAATTATGCCTTTAAGGAAAGATAATACATATTAAACACATATGTTTATCCTCATAACCTTTCAATAGCCCTATCCCTTGCAGGGGAGGGGAGTGGCGGTGGTCAAGACAGCTAACAGACTTGATCCTTCAAGTTAATAGAAAACCAATGAGAACAAGCTCTTTTGTCTACAAGCGAACACACTGGGTGTGAGTTATGGCGTGATAATTGTAGAGGTTTGAACACCTTACAAGGCACAGCTAAGGTGCAGGAGGTTATTTGCATAAAATGGAAGCGAGGTGCTTCCAATTCATACACAGCTTATTTCGACACACTTTGGGTCAACGAGAGAGTGTGTGGGGATGGGGGGGAGGAAGAGGTAGGAGAATGGGGGGGGGGGGTGCTTGGAGGCCGCAGTAAGAGGTCAGGGGGCTGGCAGGTTAGGGTTCAGGGATGGGGAGGCTGTAGCAGTGGTTCTCCAGATCAGATCTCACTCTCGTACGTGTGCATGTAGGTTTTCAGGGAGAGAATCTCCGGGTAGCTGCGGCTGGTCCTGCGGTAGAAATCCAGCCCCGTCAAAATCTCCACGTCTCGGACCCGAGCCGTATGCATCTTCATCAGGTCCTCCACCCACCGACTCTCATCCTCAGAACTCTGCGTGTGTGTGGGGGGGGGAGGGGGGAAGGGAGGAATAGAACATATCAGTCATCATGTGGTTGTCCACACCCTCTGTAACCATCTGATATCAAATGTTTAAGGCCCCACCTTGTTCCTGGAGACCTACCATCATGCAGGTTTCTATTCCAACCACACTACAGCAGACCTGATTCTAATAACGTCTACAACACCTACACAGGAACACCTACAGGAAAGTAGATCTCCAGGAGCTGGGATGGCATACCCTGTCTTAGGGACCATTCTTTCCTAATACGTATTGATAGTCAAACTTAAATGCACAGGTACATATATACTTCAGACTGTATATATGCTATATAGTATATACAGTATTTGTCCATCAAGTCCCAGGAATTGGTAACTCCTTATTCTACACTAAATATTTTACTTAGTGGTTACTGTAGACAAAAACAAGGATCATGATCCACATCAGCAATCATTTGAGCCAAGTACATATTAGTGGGGCTGGGTATCACTCAGTGGTAGAGGATTTGACTGCAGATCAAGAGTTCACAAGTTCAAATCCCTCAATGTACGTCGCTTTGGATAAAAGAGCCTGCATGACAAACACATTATTATTAGTAGTAGGTAATGGGGTGTTACATATTTAAGTATTTAATGCTAGAGATGTAGTTTCTTAAATGTCACCCTACATCACGTTAATCCATCCTCTTGGGTGTTTAAGTGTTTCTTACTCCTTATGTATGTGGTTTGTATATATACAAAACATGCTTCTATTTATTGAGCCAGTAACCACAGTAAACAATGAACTGTCACAAGGAAAATCATTAACTATGTATGTAATCCAACAATCTAGCTCTTGGCCATAGAAATCATCACAGGACTGAAACAGAACAAAGCAAGGCTGAGTCAGACAGGGGCCTTAAGACCTTCGTTGGCTTTGGCTTTAGCTCAGCTGACTAACACATTCACAACATTTGTGGTAGACTGAGGTCTTTGTCTGGGATGCTGGGGGCTCACGTTGCAGCTCTCGTCGTTGTTGGGCCGGTGAGGCAGGATGAAAGCGAAGCCACTGAAAGGCCCCGAGCAGGAGTCCACAGCCTGGGAGTAGTCCAGACAGCTGGTCACCACGGCAAAGTAATGGGTCGGGATGGGAACCGAGCCACTTACATACCTGCAAGCACAGGACAGTTCAACCCACACACTACTGTATCTGTTATTGTAGTATATCATAATAATGTTTGATACTACTCATTACTAGTGTTTTATACTACTTATACTACAGTACTGTGCAATATGGTATGATGATACACACAGAGCCACTCACATACCTGCAGGTACAGAGTAGAACTCAACCTCTGTGTTGAGCCCTGTGTTTCTGATCCCTCTCTATTTTAATGTCCATGAAGCAATACCAGTGAAGACAGACACAACCATGGAGTCAAACAGCCACACAATGTCACACTCTCATCACACACACTTCTTAACATATACACACACAACCTCGTTTAACATATACATACAATCCGTATGGCGCTTTTATCCAAAGCGCCATACGGATTGTATGTATATGTTAAATGACTTAATGTAAATGTACATTACTATGGTTTATTATGAATTTCTTTGAGTGACTGTGACAAATTACAGCCAGTAGATGGCACTGCAGACTCACTATATTATTCAATCCAACAGCAGTAAGTAGTTCCTTCTCCAAATCAAGCTTTTCTTTGTATAATCTTTTTTACAAGCAAAATCAACACAGTACACACTGATTATTTCCTTACTGTTTCATCTTTTCTGCAGAGTCTCTCAGGCCATCATAGTCGTAATCAAAGATTGGCCCTATAACCACGTTGACTCCATTCCTCTCACTGGCGTATTTCTTCACCAGAGTCTTCTGGAAGTAGCCCCATATCCCTGAGTGAAGTCATTCAGTATGAAAAAACTAATTGTTTCCTCCAATGTTCCAATAAAGGACAGTGTTTGTGTGTGTGTCTGTGTCTGTGTCTGTTTGTGTGTGCGTCTGTGTGTGGGGCTCTGGGTGGTGTTTGTGTGTGACATTTTTGTGTGTTTCTGTGTGTGTGTGTGTGTGTGTGTATGGGGGGGCGTATATGTGTGTGTGTGTGTGTATCTGTTTGTGCAGGAATGAGGGTGGTTTAATGGGCCCATAAGTAACCCTGAAGGACAGGAGTGGTGTGAAGACCTCTCATCTACGGTGCTTACATACTGGACCTCAGTGTAACGAAGGTACACACTGAGGTCATACCACCGACCAAATCCTAACTGCTGTCCCACACGCACACACACGCACATACACATGCACAAAGGCAATTTACCAACCATTACTACTTAGTTGAGTAATCACATCCCTTGCCCTAAAGTCTTATGACAGTTTTAGTAGGTTCTCACGCCAGAGTCAATTTAGATTTACCTTCATAGGACCCTGTGTTCACTTCACATGGTAGAGTATGTACACTAAGCACCAAGTGTTGTACTTGAGGTTGGATGCACTTACTCTTAAAAGCTGGGTACATGGGTACTGTGTTTGTGATAAGAACACCATCGTATTTTCCATCTTGCGTACTGGACAATTCTGTTGAGACAGTAAAAAGAGGGTAAGTCAGACTCAGAACTTTCAACACTCCAAATCAAGTGGTGTGCTGTGTTCAAGTGGTTAAACCCATGAAGGAGAATAAAACACTTGCACTGAGTGCATGATATGACTAAAACAGGGGTCACCATGAGTGAGGATAGTTGGCAGGGTGGTTAAAAGTTGTAGGTAGGGGAGTGTTGGAGCCAAAATTATGTTTATTATGATTTCAATGTTAACCTTTTGCCTTTATGAGATTGTTATAAATTGTGCAGGTAAATCTGTCTTTAGTGTGGCATGTCGTCACAGCACTTTGTCAATCAGTTGAGCAAGGCGGTAATTGTATCAGATGGGGTATAAAACAGCTGGCTGTCATTCAGTTAGTGGCCTTTGGTTTGGTAGTCATATGGTTTTTCAAGATCCTACCGCTCAGAACAGATACATGAGTCAAAGTTGTTTTTTGTTACGTCTTTATTTTTGCTCTGCTGTCGTTTATTGTGGAAACGTATCTAACTGTGAAGACTGAACAAAAATAAAAGCAACAAGGAAAAGGAAAACTGTGGAGTGAATCTGAATCCTGTTAACCTTTTAGTAGTAGTCAACCTAGGCGCATACCAAAGGACAAAATGGAACAAGGCGTAGGAGGAAAGTTGCTCCCCCACAAAGAGGTTTGTGGGGTAGTTTTAGTGTAAAAGTTGTTGTTAGGGGTATTTGTCTAAGGGTAGTGGGGGGGGGGGGGGGGTATTTGGTTAAGGGTAGTGTGGGGGGGTACTTGATGTTTTTTTTTTTTCATCAGTTTAGCTGTTAGGGGTATGTGCTAGAGTTCATTGACAGGGGTAGTTAATAGGGGTATGTGGTATAGTTTGTTTATAGGGTGTTTGGTAGGACTTACGTGGCGGATAGAGGAATCCATAGGAGATTTGTTTGTCAGCTCTGTATCTGGAGCAAGACTGGCTGTAGGCTGGAGGGATACGCCCATCTGGTCTGACGCAGTTGGTCAGAGCCTCTGGGAGAGGAGTCACCTCTACCTGCAACACAAATGTATCCCTCATTTTTTCTGTGACCTCTCAAAAACCTTAAACTCGAACTTGATAGAGGGATTTTTAAAGGGGCAATTGACTGCAAAATCGATTTTACCTTGTCATAGTTGAATAACGACACTTCGGTGGGTAAACTGAACATACCGTGAATATCAAAGTCCATTGACACCTCTTTCCTATTCAAATCTCAAAAAGAAAAATTTTGGCTGTAAAACGCTAGCTTTTCAACGTAGGACCGGTGATCGCCCTCTTGGCTCTGGTCTGTATCTTTGTCACGCCCCAGAATTTACATCCAGACTTGCCCGAGGTAGCGTCTATCTCCGATACTAGTTTAGCTGCGCGCTGCTCTGTGTAGGCTACTTATAAGGAATTACAAAGAAGAACGTTTTGAATTATAACAAGGATATTGAAAATGGACCACGGTCGTAAATGCTGTGTTCCAGGCTGTACAGGGAAGGCTACTCACAGTCTTCCCAAGGAGCCAAACATTCAACAGGCATGGCTGCTGTTGTCTATGAGAAGATCCCAGTTAAGTTCGACACTAAATCATTCATTTGCTCTGAACATTTCACCCAAGACAGTTTTGACAACCTTGGACAATTTCAAGCAGGATTTGCTAGGAAGCTGAACCTGGTAAGAGGTGCTGTTCCGACCGTATGCTCATTGCAACCGCAAGCTATAAGGACAGTATGATGTTGTGCTAACAGTTATTAGCAATGCTAACTTTTCCTGTATATAGCATACCAGGTAGAATGCTAAATACGTTTCTACACACATCAAATGACTCTAGCTAGACTAGCTGTAGTCGGCATTAGAAGGGAAGCTTCCGAAAAATAGCCAGAAAACGAACAGCAGTCTGGCTTATTGCTAACGCCTGTCTAGATAATCTATTTGAAAGAACTGTAGAAAGGCAGGATCTAGATACAGGATACGTTAACATTGCTAGTAACTGTTACTAGTAACACCTAGAGTCTAGACTGTAGGCATGTAAACAAGTTTAGCTTGCTAACGCAAGAGCATAGGTAGAATGTGTGATAATTTAGCCTAGTTTATTGGCAATGGGGCTAACGTTGATTCATGTTCCCGACTGTGTTTCATTTAAATAAATAACCTGTGTAATGAAAATCTACAATTCACGATGCATGTTTGTCCAGATCTTTGTCATGTTATTTTTCAGCAAGATATCTAGAGCTAGCCTATCTAGCTAACTGAAGCCGAGTAGAATCACGATATGGTTTGGTTGCTAAGCTGTAGCCTAACGTTCTACCCACCTAAGGCAGTCCAGTTTGCTTCAACAACAGAAGTGGAAACAAGTAATGTTATCATTTCAAATTATATATAGTCAATCTGTTGAAAACAGTGTTGTGTAGACACAATAGATTTATTTGCGCGTCTTTATTTCTAGTCTCCAACTTCGGTGTTTCAGCGAGTGCTGCTGTTGGCCGTGTTGCGTTTTTGCTCCCAGCTTCACTCGTTGATAACCAACCAATCAGCGCGCAGCTTATCTAAATATTAATGAGCATACCGTAAAAGGAGAAAAGCTAGTGTTTTTTCCCGGGAACATTTCAGAGGATCTGTCAGAGAGCATAGAACAGCACCCGGGCCATTTTCAACCCAACCAATGTTACATACCCTATTCGGGGGCCTTAAGGAAGAGTGTGAAATACCCCAAAACCCCAGTCAATTGCCCCTTTAATGCTTGTGCGGCCCACTCTGTTGTTGCTGTACCCCTGTATTTGTACTATATTTATAATATTTATATAATGACACTGATTATCTGACCAGGGGTGTCGTTAGACCCTTTTTTACTGGGGCACGTGCCCCAATATAAATCTGATGTGCCCCATTAAAATCTACAGTTTGAGTTTTATCAATTTACTGTATTAGACAGTGCATTAATTTAGATTGATAATCAAGGGAAAATACGTGGTATCCCATTCAACGCTTGAAAAATAAAAGCAGTTTAACCGAAAACACAAACCGATGCACGCAGAATTTCATGTTAGCGCGCTCTTCTGAGCTTTCCAAAAAGCCACTGCAGCACGCACTCAAAAGTCCAGGTGTCGTACTCGTCACACAAGTCAGAATTGAGGTAAGCTTCGAAAATATTACAAAACTCAAGAAAGTTTCTAAATGATAGGTATCTTATTTTGACAAAAACATAAAAACAACACTACATGAAGCTAAAAAAAAAATGTTGTTTTTTTTGCGCTCAATTGAATGCGAAAAAAATGTGTGTGCTCGCATTAACTATTGATGTTTCTGCTAAAGCTGATATCAAACTTGCGTCCCTGAACTGTTGTATTGTGGGTTCAGCAAGGGGAGTTTCTATAGCCGAGGAGTGCATTGTGCGCAGCACGCTTGGAAGAAAAAGGGATATGAATAGGGGCCTGTGCCCCAGTAGAGTTTTATGTCTAACAACACCCCTGTATCTGACAATAAAATAATGGCAATGAAAATGGAATAAATGGACCACCTACCATTTTGGGAACCGTGTAGGAGGTCCAGAGGGGCATGGACAGAGGCTCACTGTAGCCACTGATATAATCACTGTGGTGTAGGATGCTGTATTTAGTACGAAACAGAACCGCTGGCCGGCCATACGGCAGGTTTTTGCTGTCTGAAAAGGAGGGTGATGACCAAACCAGGGTTGTAACAAGACAAGGTGAACCATGCAAAACAGCTCACAGCTAACTGTATATATGTGTTTCTAGTCCCATTGCTCATGATGGTCTATGAACCAGACACATTAAATTAATTAAATACATATTTAAATAAGCAGATTAAATGTAAGAGTCTCAGATATGACATCTATGAGCTGCTCAGGATTTTGTTAACTCCTCAAGCTCTGTGTTTCTTAAGACTATGTCATATTTCAGAGTCCACCTCTAGCAAACTGGCAACAGTGTCACTTACAGTTAATAAGTGTACTGGGCTACACTTTATTTTGTGGGTCCTGATGGCCTATAGAAGCTAAACTATCTTAAACTTAATATACAATAAACTAACTATCCACTGGACTGAACTGTAACCTCAACCAGCTGTTGCACCTGGATCGAGTTGCAGTGGATAAGTTTGCTTGTAGTTTATTGTCATTGACGGCTCAAGATCATCCATAGTGCCCCTCAAAACAAAGTGTAACCAGTTCCAGTTATTAAATGGCTCTGGACTAAGAACTGACCATCAATAGCTTGCCTCAGACGTTGACTGAGCTCCTCCACTTTGTTCTGTAACAGACAGAGCCACAGTGACTCCAGGTTATAGCCTCTTACAAGGGTCACTTTCAAAGCTCTCTGCCCCCTATTTTTTGAACGCAACTGCAAAAGATTGAAGGTGAAAATCTCTTGCCAGAGATCTAAATGATAATGCCCTGCAAAAGCAATGTTACTGGACAGTTCAGTTACGACAGGAATCAACACACATTGCAGATGGGTGAGACAGCATGCAATAAAAGGAGAGACAACACTAACAAGTTTACATTTGAACAAAGCATAATGGTAACACACACACACTCGTTCTAAATAATGATTTAGTAGAACACGCAATGTATTTTTTACACTGTAAAAACATCTGTAAAAGAGACCAACATTTTGGATTGTACTCTTTAAGCAAGCATCAAATTATTATAACATCAAGCAATCTTAGACTAGGATTCAATAAACCCCTGGTATAAAATTATCTGATATTATGGAGGTATGATACAGATTGTAAAATATGGATAAACAATCAAGAACAATCTATACGTTCACCAGACCAATGAAAAAAAAGTAGATACCTCTCTGATACAAATGAAGTCTTAATGTCTGACCTTGTCATCACAGCTGCAGCCTAGGTCATCACCTCCAGTGGTGACAAGTATGGAGGGGGTGGGCTTGGAGACCTCCTCTGGCATGATAGGTTTGTGAGACGGGTTTCTTAAGAGGTGGTTCAGACTGCCGTAGGTCCCATTGTTAGGGGCTGGCTTTAACCCCAGAAGATCTGGAAACCAGTAGAATGACTCATTTTGATGGAACTACGTACGTATCTCTTGAATCCATGCGCCTACGGCCTTGTGGGTTCATTCCCACACCCTCTGTCCATAGCTTTGGTTAGAAGTGTCTGCTGAATGAATGTGTAAATGTCAATGTAGTTGAAACTGTCGCCTTACCACACATGACATTGTACAGTTCAATGTTTTCAAAAGCTGGAACTTTCGTCTTGAATTTGAATGTTGGTCCATATCCTAAGAAAATGGTCTGAAATGGATAATTCAACAATTATGGCTGCAACATAGTTGATAAATGGAGGCCTCTATACATTAGTTAATTGATGATGTACAGAATACCTGCATGCTGTTTATCTTGTTGTCATATCCATGATCCCCTGAAAAACCACATTTCCCAGGGTGCCTTTTTGCCTCAGGGGATTTCCTGTTTTAGGGCAAATTAACATGTGGACAATGAGCAATGTGAATATCGAAGCAATTTATGGTTCCCTGTCCACATAGTGCCCCCAAATGTCCCTGCCTGGTGATTAGTATAACCCTGTCTTTCTTAGTATCTTCAAAGTGTAGCCAGGGACGAAGGTACTCGGAAGTTCAGAATGAGAAAAGTATATATTGTAAAACCACTTTTTTGGAGGACTACAACCTGACACTGTCTGACATGCATACATTTCTTCTTAGTTTTAGTTGTTTATTTTACATAAGTGTTGTGGTTTTTGTAGACCCACTGACAAATCAGGGTTTACTGCACCTGCACCATTCCAATCAACGGTGCTCACAGATATGATCAAGTGCTGAGTTCAGCATCGGCATGCAGACTAACGATATCTAGCATGACGTTGATGACGTTGATGAGGTTAATTAAAAGCATGAGTTGAACATGAGGCCCTGAGTCAGCCCAACCCCACACACTGTAGCCATTATACAGTAGTGGCAAGCAGACCATGGTGTTCACACTGTAGCTCTCCGTGGCCTTGCCCACTAAACTCACCTCAGCACCGTAATTGACAAACAGACACTTTTTATTAAGTGTGTATCAAACACTGGTCTCAGTGATGTCGACCCGGGAGGAGAACCCACAGGCACGTAGACTCTGCAAATCCCAAACTGATGGAGCGAACATCGGACAAATACTTCATTTCATTTGCAGCGGTGGTTACAGCATGTGATTCAAACGGACGGGATTACTCTCAACCAGAGGGTTAGGGGTTTCTTCTCACCATTCTAGTGCCTGCAATTAGCCTTTGACTACTGTATCTCAGCATCAGACATGGATATCATAGAAACAATTTATTTCATTCTAGCTCTGTGGGTTTCCATTCGTTGGCCAACTTAAACAGGCTGACATGGCTGGAATGTGGCTTGATTTGTTTCCCCCACAACCTACCTCCAGGGCCCTCTGGCCTCAACCTCCCAATTCCCAAACATCACCTCTTTCAATCCTACTCTCATCTTCTAGCTTGCTTTTTATGGCAGACAGAAGACAGTTATGACCTCATAGAGTATGGTTTTACTGTGTAAGTGAAAAGTTTCCAGTCAGCTTTCGGGCCCAGTTCACTGATGAGACACATGGGCACGGTTAACGTAAGGGAGTCACTGCTCTGCTTCTCCAGCTACTTGAAAGACTGGCTGCCACCCAGCCTCAGAAATCTGATGACTGGGCGTTTTCAAGTGTTGATGTTTAAGAGGTGGTTTGAAGCCCCACTCTTGTACTTATCCCTTGGGCAACCAAACTGAGATGTTGAAGTAACTTTAGGAACATGCCATTTTGGTCCATTGGTATACAGCACAATACGGTCAGAGGATGTGACGTACCTCGCGACATGCCACTTCCTGTCCACCAGCAAATGGATGTCCTCTATCCGCCGGTTGTTGGCATAGTGCAGCCGTTTGGGGAGGTGTTGCTTCAGGTATGGCTTGAAGTGTTGGTCTGGCTTCTTACACTAAATATAACAGGGGAAAGATTAACACAAACTGTGGACAACATCGATTCTATAACATCTCGTATTTTCATTCGCAGAGAAGTCAGAGTAAATATCTGTAGTATTTTAATGCCACATACACTTTCTTGATGCTTGAGCAGTTTGAATGTAAATAAAAAGTACACAGGGATGCTATACTCACTGTAAGATTTGCAACAACAGATTTTGAATCATCTGAAAAAAAAATTAAGAACTTCAAACAACACCCCAAGTTTACGAGTAAGAAATCACCATAAATTTGATTTGATTGTATATAGCAGGACACTGAGCCAGGATGAACAGGTCAGTCATTTTGTACAAATCAGCTTTTTGTTGAAGTACATTTTGCAGCTCAGTACATTTTCTGTACAGACAAATTATGATTCATATATTCATAGCCAAGGTCAGTGAGGGAAAGATGCCACTGAACAAAATGTACTTTTGTTCTCAACAGAATACACGAAATTCGTTTTTGACAATGTTTTGGTCTTGCCTCAAATGTCTGAAAACTTCAAGGGACTTGGTCTTTTTCCCTTCTCTGTCTCTCTACAGTGCTTTTTGTAATATGTAGCAGACTTCTCACATGTTATAGGTATCATTTTCAACTAATGCACTACAGACTGTTTGCTTAGCATAATGCTACACTTGAAATCAACTTTTCATGATCTCAGCCCTTCTGGAAAGCTCACTTTCAGAAAAAGGGTGCAGAATGGGAGTTCAGCTCAAATCTTTCTCCATTGTCCCTGTGGAATGTTCAACTCACATTTGGGGTTGTTAGGGTATCTGGAGCGGATTCTGCCCAAGGAACCAGGGATCAGGATGATGTCATCAACGTTGGACATGTAGGAACTAAGGAACTCTGTTCTGTCACAGCTAGCCTCCTCCATCCCTGAGGGAACACCAGGAACCATCAGCCCACTACAGCACTGTTTATGAGGGCAATCTATGAAGTACTGTGTGTGTCAGGATGTGTGTGTTTGCGTGTGTAGGTACAGTATGTCTGGACTTAACTTTCCATACAGCACAGGCATGTGTGTGTGTGTGTATGTGTGTGTATGTGTGAAGGAGGCCTGTACCGTGGTCTCCCACCAAGATGATATTAACACAGCGGTGGAGCCTCATCTGCTTCAGTCCATTCATCAGCTGACCCACAATCTTATCAATCTCCTTCAGGGGGTTGTTTAGCTGCACCACAAACCACACATCAGATATCAGATCCACCGTTCACGTTTCACAGGCCTGCAGGTCATGCCTCGGCCAGGTCATGTGTGTGCCTGCATGCATATGTGTGCATTTGTGTATGGGGTGTAATCAGTATCAGCGTAGCTACACACAGTGCTGTCACCGTGTACCAGATACGGGTGAATTACGCATGGGCTACACTAGCGAGTTTTAGAAAGCATGGAATGAATACTACACCTTACAGTTTTATAGAAAATATGGTGTGTGTATAAACAGGGGTAATTTGTGCATAGTACATTTGATAACGCGTGCGCATAGGCAGGTGACGTGTGCAATAAAAACAGGAATCTAATGCGTCATAGCTCATAGCTCATGCGTCTAGGCGGGCAGGTGTTCGCAGGCATTTCTGTGCTGCGCAATGGTGTCAGTATGAAAAGCACACGTCACCTGCCTGTGCGCTCGCCTTATAAAATGTAATATGCACAAATTACACTTGTTTATACGCACACCACATTTTCTATCAAACTGTAAGGTATAGTATTCATTCTGCGCTTTCTAAAACTCGCCAGAGTAGCCCACTCGTAATTCACCCATATCAGGTACATGGTGAATGCCCTGCGTGCAGATACGCTGACACTCATTACACCCCATAGTATTACACCTCATGTTTGTGTGTATATGTGCGAGAGCGAGCGTGTGTGTGTGTCTGCATCTCTCACACACACCCATCTCACCTCGGGGCTCATGGGCCCCAGCTTGTGTCCAACTGTGTCTGTCTGTTCGGAGTGCATGGCGTACACATAAGGCCTGAAACAATACATACGCTGTCAGCTGAGACCGGCCACACAGCACGGATGGGATAGTCTGTCACTGGGATGTGACTGTTACAGCCTACATACATAGACACAGAGCATGACACTGAACACCCATTTGGAAAATTGTCTGTATCACTAAATGGTGTCAAGAGGGAAATTGGTTCAATAGCAAGTCAACCGCAACCACATGTTTAGATGAACCACAGAAAATAGAACTTTTCTGTGGGGGAGCAGAAAGTCTGTGTGTATGTGTAGAGGAGGGGGCACCGCTACAAAAAAAAGTAGAAAAGAAGATAAGCAAAATGGACATTAAAACATGTGGAACTTGGTCATAGTGAAAACAGCTGACCTCTCTCCATCTGGAAGGTGGAGCCACTGCAGCATAGTTAGCACTCTCCTCTCTGACGGGATCACACTGGAACACACACAAACACACACATCTTTAGGTAGTGCAATGCAAATAAAGCATCTCACTGGCTCATACTTCTACATGCTATCATGTGCAGACTGTTTATCAATCCGACCATTATGCACTTTGCTTGATTCCTTTGCTTAAAATCTTCAATATAAATTAACTATACTATGTTGGGCTTTAAAACCTCTGCCAGGCCTCTGACGTCAAGAGTGTGGAGATATAACACAATTAAGGTCTCCCCTGCTATCCCACACCCCTCCTTGAAGCATTTAAACCTCAAAGCCTTCCCCTCATGCTCCTACTGTAGTCGAGTGATTGGGCCACCAACAGCCTCCAACCCAACAGGCCCAGCTGCCAACCATCCAGCCTAAGATTGCTGCTCCAACTGGAGATTGAGGCATGGGGGAGCAGGGGATGGAGCTCAAACCTATGACCCTTTAAGGGAGGCTGTCTTCCATGTCTCTCTTCCTCTCACCTCCTTGTTTCAGTCTCTTTCCATCTCTCTCCCTTTACCTCTCTCTCTCCTTTCCCTTATTGCCCCCCCCACTCTTCTTGGCTATAATTCTTCCCCATCTTTATTCCCCCTTTTCCGTCTCTCTCTTGCTTTCTCTGCCAGTGGTTAGGACCTCCCTGCTAGTCATGAGCAGGAACAGTCAGCAGTCACAGTCCCTATACCCACCTCCCCGCTGCCCCAAATCCCCGGCACAGTGATAATAAAACATTGCAGATACACTCCCTGCATGTGAATTTAGCGCAGATACACTCCCTCCCTGTACAGTTAATCCTCATTCTGCCTGTGTTGGAGCCACCACAGGAAGTGCACCTTGAAATGCACTTTGGCCCCAAGCGGCTTGTCGGACCGGGGTTCACAGGCACGCGGGGCTTTATGTAAACAGGCCCATTTGCAGAAATTGCAATGAAAACAGTTAGAGTCAAATGCCTCCAAAGAGATTTCTTTCTCAAAGACCTCTGTGTATTTAACTGTGGGAGCCTTTATGTTTTATAGGTTCTGGTTGATACAGACGGCTGTACTAAGACTGGGCAAGCTGCAGCTTTGAGCTGAGTGCAGAAGTTCCACACATGACCAGGCATGCCTGAGTTCAACCTCAACCTAAAATGCACCACAGTTCCAATATTGTACATGATAATGCGTGGCCTTTTGGCTTTGGTTTTTGGCTGAAGGAAAGTGGAGGAGTATTTGGAATTTTGGATATTGAGGAACTGAGGGATTTTGGTGACAAAGAAGAGAGGAAAGTAGCCTATGTCAGATATTATTTGGACATGGTTAAAGGGACATATAAGAGAAAGAGAGAGAGAGAGAGAGAGAGAGAGAGAGAGAGAGAGAGAGAGAGAGAGAGAGAGAGAGAGAGAGAGAGAGTAGGAGAAAAAGAGTAAGAGATAGAGAAAAAAAACTTACACTGGCCAGAAGAAGGTCCCAGCCTTCACGTTTTGTTTCATGGCTGTGATCCAGATCTAGTACAAACCAGACAACATCTTAGTCTTTTACTGCTCTAATATCACAATAGGAGAGTCAAATTGTCAGATTTCTACAGTAATAAAGAGGTGCTGCAGAACCCTTTCAGAGGTCTTTCATGAAGGTGAGAGAATGAGGATGTGACAGTACTGGTAGGGCACAGGTGTGAATAAAAACACAGAAGTACGGTTGCTAAGGCTCTTGCGTTGTCTCACACCAGTCCAGACAGCACAAACCAACATGTACACACACAGCTTCAAACACACACATCACTTACAGGCTGGCCACCCCACCAGCGATGATTCAGCTTCTCACGACCTCGCAGGTAGAAGTTGGCATCAAACACAGGGTCATGCATGGAGTTGCCAACTATACCGTGAGACTCTGGGTAAAGACCCTGAAAAAGAATTGACTGAGGTTACAAAGAGCTCCACAGGTAATGGTTGTATGTGGTTGAAGCACAAAGCTGTGTTTGACACATTTAGTTCAATTTAACCAATTCAAAGTAACAGACTACATACAGTTGCAAGAGAGTAGAGGTTGGGGAATGTTTTGGAGGGGTACATTGGTCTCATGTAAGGGGCATGTGTACCGCACGTTCCTGAAGATTAATACAGACAACAACAAAAAACAACATTAATAATTTGCATGACAGAAATCTGTTTAGACATAAAAGAATCCACAATGGACAGGAAATGAGTGTACTATCTAGGGTCAGTGACTTACTGAGCTTCTCGATGTTGGGGATCACTGTACTTCCTCTCTTCATGTACGAGGCTCTGAACCCATCGACAGACAGCAGGATGAGAGGGGGCCGCACAAACCTGACAGGAACAGGAACAGGACAGGAATCTGACCATGAACAACAAGAACATACCTGACCATGAATTACAGGAACACACCTGACCATGAACAACAAGAACTACAGGAACACACTTCATCATAAACTACAGGAACACACCTAACCATGAACACACCTGACCATGATCTACGGGAACACACCTGACCATGGACACACCTTACTATAACCTAAACACACCTGACCATGAACACACCTGACCATAAACTACTGCAACGCATCTGACCATGAACTGTGGGTAAAAACCTGACAATGAACAACAGGAACACACAAAGAACGGTCGCATTCAGCTAACACACACCATCACCTGAGCTGCCTATGAAGTGAACTCACAACTTTACAACTGTAGGCACTATGCTCATGCCCTTCCTGTTAGGGCAGATCCTGTTGGTAATATAAATGCTTCCTCTTATTATTTGTTATATTATTGTGTAAAACATATAGAGTGCTTTGTAAAAGCATTTATGTATATTGATTAAGCATACTGTTTTTGCCCATTTGTTTGGCATGTAGAGTATGGGTTATTTGAGTACAATGTGTAGCTCCTCCTCTTAACCTGCATAGATGCATATAGGCAGGATGTTGTCCTAGGCAGCAGGAAATCCTTGCTTAAGGTGGTGACAAGACCGTTGTTTTTACTACACATGCAAACACACACAAACCTTCAGCTTTTGAATTCCCTTTGAATTTCATGGATTTTAATTTGGGATGGATTACTGTAGGGTTTTGGTCTCATCTGACTTAGGAAAATAAATCACCTTTGTTGTTGCACTCTACCTGGATCTCTGTGGAATCTGTTCTCCCTGGAATGTTATGTGGTGCGTCTGAAACAACATCCACCCCAGAAAGGGCAGTATCTTAAAGTCTGGTAAAGATGCCACTCCTCCGACACACTTACCCAGCTGGACATTCATGGGTCTTGATCTCTTCACACGCATCCTGCAACCATGATGTGTCCCCTTCAAGAGAGAGGGGGGAAGAGCAGGTTGAGAAAGAGAGAGAGAAACAAGGTAGGGAGAGAAAGATAGGGAGAGACATGAAACAACTCACTCTTGGCGATCACATGCTAAGGTCCTATATTTAATCAAATGCTCGATATTTCCAATATAGGTTGTGAGACACATGGTACGTGTAAAATTGAGTTTTGGAACTCAACAAGGTCCCCTGAATGTCGACATCTCCTACCTTTGCAGATGGTCCGGTAGTTGGTGCAGCAGTCTCCCTTGGCCAGGCAGTCTTCAGAGCAGTGGCACGCATGCTGATCTCTACGAGCCTCTCCACAGCGCTCCTTACTACACTCAAAACCTCCCTCTGGACACAACAAACACACAACCCCATCTATAAACTGTGACACTGCGACTTTTAGCTCAAAATTAGAGGTGTCAGCCTTTCCCGCCACCAATTTAAAATAACCATGGTGATGAAGGTGACAAGGGTTATGGTCTTCATGTATTTTGATAAAACTCTGCAGTAATATACCATAAATACTCAAAGGACATAAAACCTCCCATGAAAACATGAGAGCTGGTTTCCTGGACACAGAATGCATGAAGATGAAAGCCTCACAGAGATCCTGATTTTGCACTATACTGTCACCCATCAGCAAGATTAAGATACGACATAATTGATTAACACATTTTTGTTTACTTTTGAGAGAGCTTCATGACTATTAATATGTTGCTTTAAAAAAAACATATATTGGATTGTGGCAAGTGAAATTTAAACAATGTTAATGTTTTATTCCATTTGTGGAGAAATGTTTGAGAAAAATTTAATGTGACCCCAAGCACAATGTGTTTGCATGTGTTGTGTACGAGGTTAGTGTGTATAATGTTTATGCAAGCGTGTGGTGTGTGTGATACATTTGTGCACATGCAAATGTGTAAGAGTGTGTGTGCATGTTTCTGTTTGTGTGTATTGTGTGTACCTGTTCTCAGACACAGCTCATCAAAGTCATAGCAGCAGCTGTTGTAGGTCTTACACAGGTTGTCACAGCGACAGTAAGGGGGCTCTGCCTCGTCCAGCTCAAAGCATCTGTTCTTACAGGACCCTGATGTGCTTACCCAGGGGAAGTCTGAACGAGCTACAGCACAGGGAGCAAGAGAGAGAAAAAGAGAGAAAGAGAGAGAGAGAAAGAGAGAGAGAGAAGCAAAGCAAATTTACTGTTGCTTTTTGAGGTTAAGGCTTATAGGCTGCTGTGTCCTACCATCCAAGACCTGTGCAACTTTAAATGGATACAAACATGCACATGCCAGTGATGTCCTGTCCTTCTTTGATAACACAATATACAGAGAAGGACAATTAGCTGATATTGTTATATACTGTTTTATTGCATCTTAACCAGACTGCTGGCTGGCAGAGCACTTCCTGGTCTGGAAGGCTGGAGGCTGGTGAGTGGATCTCTCAGGACTTGAGCAGTGTTACAGCCATAACAAGATGTTCCTTGTGCTTCTAGACTGAAAAAACGACATCCAAGCAGGAAAACCATAGCCATGCCAAGAGAAGCGCGT
The DNA here is from genome assembly GCF_054491055.1 of Hypomesus nipponensis. NCBI lineage: Eukaryota > Metazoa > Chordata > Actinopteri > Osmeriformes > Osmeridae > Hypomesus > Hypomesus nipponensis. The sequence goes on along the minus strand of NC_140362.1, from coordinate 6,346,226 downwards.
GGAAGAATTTAATGTAAACTACAAATTCACTCTGCTTGCATAGTTTGAATGAAAGCAAGTCCTTCTTGTCCACTCTTGACAGAGAAAATTTAAATTAAGTGTTATACATAATGAAGATGAGGATAATCTTTGATGGAAAGATTCCATCTTTTGTTTGGTAGGGTCCTTAGGGCCTTATCTTGTGCAAACGCTTCAGTTTTAAATATGTTGTGTCAAAGAATCTGGGGCTAGAAAAGCTGAAATACTTTCTTAATATTGACTCAAGGGTAAAGCTAAGTAAACTCTTAGCCAAATATGCATCAACAGACCTATCACAAGCTGGACAGGGCAACAGTGATCCGTTGTATCGTTTAAACAAGGTTCACGTATTTATTTTGCATGCGCTGGCTGGCACTTCAGATAGAAAATAATCTGCAAATAAACCAAGAAAAAAAGGTTTCGCATAATTCCATGTTATTCCTTTTAAAAGCAATCGCCTTCCAGTTGGTGCTCAGCGGAGTCGGGTGATTGATTGCTTTGCCCATGGTGAGTCAGTTCAAGTCTGCTGCACCAATCAAAGCTATTTTTTTTATGTCTGGCATGTTGTACAAGGCAAAAGGAAAGCAGCTTTAGGCATTGACCGTACATTGTCAGCCAAAATACATAAATTGAGTCCAAAATATACTTCTGCCAAAATGGGATTTTTAGGAGTAAAAAAATAAGTAAATAGCTTGTTTTGACTACAGAAGCATGCATGTTTACTAAAGTTGCCTACTTATTGAGTAAGAGACCAAATTGAGCAGCATATACCCAACTAAATTCATATTATATATTTACACGCAATTCAATTCAAATGTGCGCACCACAAACAGTACACACGCAGTAGTCAGGTTAGCCTACTCACTCTCTGAACGCGACGCAGCTTCCCCTGAGCGTTTGAATCGGTTATGGACATAGCCCAAGCAGGTATTGGAACCACAGAGGATGGAGATAATACAGAGAACCTGAGCAGAAACATTTATCAACAAGTCACAAATGTGTTAGAGATTAATTTAGGCGTAAATTACCATTGAAAGCCATCTGATAGATTCTGACTGTTAGAGATAGATGGCAGGATAACGCATTGTAATTGAAACACGAAGTCCTGTTTTATATTCCCTCTCAACAACGATACTCTTACCTGTTTGAACGAAATGTAAAAATAAATTCCCATAATTAGCGTAAAAGTTGGTCTCTGCTAGCGTCCTGACTGCGCCTATGACCAAGCGCGGAGTGGCAAAGTTGAGTATGTTCACTTTACCACCTGCGCAGCTTGTCACGGGGTTCTCAAATTCTAATTCTGGTGTGGTGCCAGCAAAACAGGCTGTGGCTGTGGCACTGTATGGTCCCCACATAGTGTAATACTGCTGTCACAGTCTACAATACCATGTTTTATTCATAATTGATATTTGGCAACAATACATTTCATTCATTGGCAATCGCTACCAACGTGCAAACTGACTCCTGTGTAGTAAAGCTGTGGGATACTGATGGTAATTACTTTCTTTGTAGGAATCAAGAATGGACATTGGATGTTAGAGATGAAAGGGACAACCGACTGCCAAGAATTGCATGATGTCAATGACCCTTAAAAACCCTTAACAATGACCCTTTGCAAATCACTTCTGCGATGACATCTTGTTTCGCTAATGATTACCAGCATGTGATAATTTGACCGGGTCGACCAGCCACATTTTTGTTTGTTTGTTTCAGAAAACACTTTTGCATGAGATTTTAAAAAACAATGTGGGAAAGGCTGCATTGTATTGTTTAAATTGTCGCATCATACATTGGATCAGTTGTTCGATTCCAATACCTTCCAAATCACAAACATGGATGCGCGCTATACCGCAACAATTTTCATAGAAATATGATCCACTGAATGCAGTCCGGACCTTGTTTTTTGCACAACGGACTGTCAAACTATAGTAAGGAATAACGTGGGACCACTGTCAAATGATAAGCTTCTGAATCGAGTCCCATAAATTAACCTAACATCACATTGCACACTAAGGATTGGTACGATTGTGACAATGTGAAAAGAGTAGCAAAGAGGCGAACTCTTTCAGATATGAGGTCTAACAGCACACCACTCTAAGTCGTTAAGGGCAGTGGCTTGGGGGCGCTGAGTTTTAGGTTTCTTTAAAAGCACTATGATTGGGTCAAACAAGGATACAGCCCAACAGTCCTGGAACTGAACAGGACCATGCTAATTTCCTGTTCAAGTTCTGCCTGGAAGTCTGGGTACACCACCTACCACAGCTGATCCTAAGTTGAACCCAAACACGAGTAATTCCAAATTCCACATGAGTCTCTATTGCTTTATTTTAACATACATTGTGAATGTATGACAACAGTTACAATGGCAACGTGGTTATAGAACAGTTGAGTTGAAGTAACAGAAGAATGACTAGGCAATAAAACCAATTATGTTAAAACATGTCTGGTAATATGAATATTATAAAAAACAGATGCGATTTATGGAAAATACTTTGAATGGCTCAAGTTTCAGGTCTACAGTATTGTCATGTCATAAAGCATAATATTCAGAAATACATGTTCAGTTTGGTTGAGATTCTGATAATCCTACAATTAGAAAAGTTTCTAGAAAACCTAGAACCTAATGTTTTTCCCAACATCTATCATTTACAACTACAATTCCGGTGGAAATTCCCTTCTTCACTGTAATTGTAGGCTTAAGGTAACCCTGCAATTAAATTAGCAGAGTGTTATAAAAAGTAATGACAAGTGGCAGTATAAAAACCAGAAAAGACAACAACCGGGTAGCATACACACATACCCCCAACCAGGTCTGAGTCCCTAACACACACACACACACACACACACACACACGCACACACGCACACGCACACGCACACACACACACACACACACACACACACACACACACACACACACACACACACACACACACACACACACACACACACACACACACACACACACACACACACACACACGTCTCGCTTGTCCCTGTGCAGCCATGTAAAAAAATGTTGTTATTGAGCCAGCCTAACCAAGGAGAATGTGAGTGTGTCTAGCCATGAAGGTTCCTGTACTGAAGGACAGGGAAGCAGACAAGCAAGCAAGTCCTCCAGCTTTATTAGTCTCTGTGTGTGTGTGAGCCGGTGCGTGTGTCGGGAATACCATTTGGGGTTTACCACCATGACAAAACAGAATGTGGCTTTTTAAATCTTCCGTCATTTTTCAGGAACACACCTATAAGCTAACGAAGAACCTAGTTGAAAAATACACAAACGTTTGGTGTAGACGCACCTCTGTCTCAACGGGAGACAGGTGTGCACACGTTTGCGGCCTCGCCTGCAGACGGGGGCTCAGTCGGACATGGAGGGTGAGCGCATGGAGCGCCCACTGGCTGGGCTGTTGCTGTAGGTATGGGGGTCCCTCCCATCGCGCTCTCTGTCTTTTTCCCTGCTGTCGTGCTTGTGCTTGTGCTTATGTTTGTGCTTGTGCTTCTTCTTCTTCTTCTTATGCTCGTGGTGGTGGTGGTGGTGGTGGGTGTGGTCACCGGCGTGCTTGGCGGAGGATAGAGGCAACGAGGGGGCAGCCTCCTTTGCAAAGGTGGGCAGGGGCGTGGCGGGCATGGACAGCAGGGCCTGCTCCATCGACGGGGGCTCCTTACCTGGGGGTGGGGAGGAGAAGGAGGAGGAGAAGGGACGAGGGGTCAGGTTTAGAAGGAGGCATGTGTGTTGTTTTAGTGTGTGATTGTTCATGCAGTTGTGGAGTGCAGGTCCAGTATGTTGAGGTGGTGTTGTGTGTGTTATTTATAGATGTGTGTGTGGTTCGGACCTGGCGTGGAGGGTCTCTCCAGCATGTTGAGGTGGTGGTGGATGAAGGCCTGACTGTCATGAACAGACTCCATGTCTATGTCTTCCTCCTCCATGGTGTTGAACTGCAACAACACACACACACACACACACACATCAATCAACAGGTAAATCAAGTTCAGTCAAGAGTGTGGGTATGTGTATGCATGAGTGTTGGCATATGTATTCTGTAAGAGATGCATCCATCCCCTGTTGGAAACAGAAAATAAAATAAATACAATAAATAAATAAACACATATATTGGTGCAGCTTACTCTGATCTTGTGTCGTCCCCGGCTGACCTCCTCCTCCGGGTGCAGCACCTGGCCCGGCTCAGGGGGCGAGCCCAGAGGGGTGTCCGCCTTGCGCTTCAGGCCCAAGGGAGGCAGAGCCACACCGCTGCCCCCGCCTCCAGCAGAGGATACCTCCACCCCCATGTGATCCTCATCCAACTGGAGGGATTAACAGAGATAAATAAACAGACAGAGAGAGTGGAAAGACAGATAGTCAGAGACAGACAGAGACATACAGACAGATATACAGTCAGACAAAGTAAATGAGTCAGTATGTTTGGGTGTGAGGTTTGCCATTAACCAAAGCAGCTCTTTCAGAACCCTATCAGACCGGTATACTCACGCTGCTGGTGAAGGCCAGGGGCGGGCCAAGGAGCCCCGCACTGCCAGGCACCTCCGGTGGGGCTGCGCCCCCCTGCTCAGGCTTTATGGTTGGGTTGAGGACGGCCTTCTTCTCCTTGAGGTTCAGCACCAGGCCCAGTTCGGGCAGGGGCAGGCAGGAGGGCCGCGTCAGGCCAAATAGGGTGTGGTACAGGTTCACCGCATCGCAGCGCAGGCGCCAGTCATGAGAAGTACCTGGATGAGAAGAGGGGGTGGAGGTGTGTGTGTGGAAGGGAGAGAGTGAGAGAGAGGAAAGGAATACATTCAATGTCACATCAGCTTGATTATTGATCGGAGACAAAAAGTACACTTCTGCGAGCTCATCACCCAGGATTTGTTTAATTAAATTTTTTAAATCTTTATTTTAGACACATAGGTCCACATCAATCCATTTTAACTCAATCAATTGGCAACGGCACTTAACTGAAACATCAAACACCTAACTGGAAACTGGCAGGCTCACAACTGCCAGCCGAAACATGTATTTGTATGTGTGTGGTGAGAGAGGGGTGGGGGGCAGGAGTGGCGAACAGGATAATAAAACAAACACTGCATTATGGCCTGAGCCAGGGTATTAGCGGTTGTCAGCCTTGGCTGAGGCATGTTTGGCTTGGCCACCAGAGAGAGGCTCAGACCCCAGCCTGCTAACAGACCTCCGAGGAGTCAGGTCTGCCTCTGGAACCCCACAATACAATAGAGGGGTGCGTTTGCACCCCCCCAGCCCTGTTATCCTAACCACATGGGGCGATGCCGGGCAAAAGAGCGGCTCCGCTCAACAATGCTGGAATTGGTCCAGTAACACAGTTGTTCTGCCCGCCTGTGAACAATCCTGTTTACTGATCTTGCGTGTCTCGGGGGATAATGCGATCCCTGGTTGGCATTGGCAGAGGAGATGAAAACACAAACCTCACACATAAAGCAACACACACATCTAAATGGACAAACCCTGGGGGTGGCAGGCAGACTCAGAGACAGTTGACATTTCCAGTAAAGTTGTACATGTGCGTGTGTGTGTAGGTATGAGCTGGACCATCTGAATCTCATCTCTCTGTGGCTCCTACATGTGGGGCACAGATGGGGATGTGCTGCTGTGGGCCAAGCTTGACACAAAAAACATATTTTATTGGCATCTCCCATACTCTTTCAGAACAATACAGACAAGGAGTGGAGACGTTTTGAAACAGGAGTATCTACATGCTGCAACCAACAGGAAAATCCAAGTAGCCTTTCTGGGCTAATATTCAGGGCATATTCCAACAAGGAAATGCTTTCTGTAGCCAATTGAGAATGGTCATTTAGAACTGAATAAAACTTGGGGGTTCTTACCACCCCCCCCCCCCCACCCCCACCAAAAAAGGTTTTCTTATAAAAGAAAGTAAGCTAATCTAAACTGACCGGAGTTCATGAGCTTCCACAACTGGTCGACCAGGGCCTCGTTGCAGAGGGTGGAGTCAGTTGCCTTGGTGAAGGGAGGGTTCTTACCCAGCATGCTCAGGATCTTGTGTCTGAGCGTAAACACGCAAGAACAAAAAGAAGCAGAAAGAAGAGCAAGTGAATATCTGAGAAATGACTAGTGAGGAGATTACATTTTACATTTGGATTCATTCTTCTAGTTACTTAAAGTCTCTCTCATCTGTTGTATAACAAAAAGGCAATTGACATGTTCTCCAAATACTGTGCATTATATTGTCAGAATTGAGAACAATTGCATCAAAATTCCCTGTGTTGTGTGTGGGCAGAGGTGGCTGACCTGACGTAGTGAGAGGGGTCAATTTGGACCATGTTCAGGAGCCACTGTAACTCCTCTGAGCTCCGTTCAACTGCAAATAAACACACCGTCATAAACACACACACACACATTCCCTCACGCATCACTCTAAAAACACACAGGTATCACGTTGTAAAACACACACATCACGGCATTAAAAACACACACATGACAAAACTCACGTTAAGAACACACACACACATCCCAAAACATACACGCTGAGACTGGCCTTGCACACAAAGGACTCATTGAGAGAGAGAGCTGCTGGAATGAACCTAACATTTGATTAATGAGGTTTATATTAGCCAGCTGGCTAGCTAGCTAGCTAGCTGGGTTGCAGAAGCTAGATTGCAGCATTGGCACTTTGGTTGGGATAGACTCTGTGCTAGCCAGCCCCCACCCAAGCCCCCAACCACAGCTGTCAGTCAGACACTGGCACATCTTTAACGGAGAAAAAGGTGTCTTTCAGTGAGCCATGTGTGGTGGAGAGGATTATGGAATGTTGAGTGTGCAGTGTGGGGACTGCACTGAATTACCGATCTAACTCAACATACATGCTAGCCTGACTTCACAGTCTTTTTCAGATAACCATATAGACCAATTATCACCCAACGTCACACAACTGTCAAGCAGGCTCAAGTGCGCATGTCGGTTGCAAAAGACGAACTTCTCCCGGGTCTATTACACTTGGGAGTGTCGATCAGGTCATCATATATCTCTGGCCACTGGATTGCAGGGCTTGATATAAACTTTTTGAGGCTCTTGGCCTTTGGACAAATATATTTACGTTTCACTTGTCTATGCACAAAAGTAACTTGACCCCAATACCCTTAAATAGCCTGACCAAGTGATTGGGCAAAACTAGCCTGGCTAACGGAGGTCGCTTTAATCTCAGGCAAAGGACGAATATAACAGGCTCGGTTAAATAAATCCGAGATGCTGGCTATCTTCATCAGGCTCGTATCTACATTAGGCAGTCCTCCCTGACGTTTCTGGTGTAGTATGGATAAATCCGAGATGCTGACTATCTTCATCAGGCTCGTATCTACATTAGGCAGTCCTCCCTGATGTTTCTGGTATAGTATGGAGTGAAATACAACATTGTGCACACTGCCAGTGAGCGAGTCTGACTGAGGCTAACGTCAAAAGAGTGTAACAGGGATGCAGTCTCACTCAGATTGCCAGTTTAAACAAATCAGAAAAATTATCTGACCAGCTGGCTAAAAGCAGAATTCCCATATCTCTTGAAAGCTGCCCTGCTCGACTTTTTAGATGTACAATTGACTGTAAAACTGTAAAATTGTGAACTTTGTGACATGACGTGAAGACATGGTTGCCGCTCGACTATGCGGTCTGTATCGGGCGACATTCTCACTCAAATTTCAAGACTTTCGTGACCCGAATCAATCACAAGGCTGTCCTCCTCGACCTTTTTGGTGTTTTTAAATCTAACTATTTGTATTATCCATGTGGTCCTTTTCCCATTTAAAATGCTATCCATTCCCGGTTTTCTGCAGCCACATCGCGCGCGCATCCCGAATGTTTATAAACAAATAATTGGTCTATTATATAAAATGTTTGTGCTTGGCCTTCTGTTGCTCTTACAGACATTAGGTTGGGTGTGTGTGTGTGTGATTTTGGTGTGGGCGTGTGTGATTCCGGTGCGGAGGTGTGAACCTCTAGTGTAGTCCACCACGGCTGCTAAGGCAGCCACGCGCACATCCACGAAGTGTCCGTATTCTGCGTAGGATTTGAACAAAGTTGGGTCGCTGGGGATGTGACCATTCTTCTGGAGCATCCGGATGGCTCTGAGACAGCTGTGGAAAAAATGAGAGAGAGATAGAGAGACAGAGATAAAGACAGAGACAGAGCGAGACAAAGAGAGGCAGACACAGACAGAAAGACAGAGTCAGACAGAGAGAGCAAGATAAATAAAGACAGAGAGAGCGAGAGAAAGACAGATGTACAGAGTGAGATACAGTGATAAAAAAGAAAAACATAATCATACGTGATACAACATTTTTTCAAAATAGCCCCTTTGTGTGCCTCATTCAGAGAAGGGTCTGGCCCGTTACCTGACGGTGATGGTGTTGCGGTAGCTGGGCAGCAGCTTCTCCATGTTCAGGAAGCGTGTGATCTCCTCCAGGATGTTGCGCACGTCCGCGTTCAGGTTGTCCACCGTGCGAACCTCGTTGCTGATGCTGATGGCTGGGGTCAGGGAGTTGGTCAGAGCGTCGATCAACTCAGCGCGGTAGAAGTTATCAGAGAACTAGAGAGGCGAGAGGGCCACACTGGGGTCAAAGGTCATTGGGACAGTACCACTCTATATCCTCTGCTGAGTAGAACTCAGGATGGTGTTCATTAAGACAAGACTAGTAGAGTATAGCTCTAACCTTGACCAATTAAATGATTACTTGCATTTAGTAGTCACATTATTTTGATAGGCCTATAAGGCCTATAACTATATATTTAGACACTAGAATGTGTTAGAAAAGCTAGAAACCTATTGATATGATTTGCTAATTTAACCGTATAGGAGGCAGAAAACTCTCCTGACGATCCCCCTCCCTTAGAAATAAGTCATGTTAGAATTGTTTTGAAACTTGAGGCTTTCTGAAGGACTGATCGGGCCCTCTGGAAGACCCCTGCTGTGTCCTTCCTAGTTCTGATGAGTCCCACTGTGTGTGTTTTATAACAGAACTTCCTGATTCTGTCTGGTAGAGGCAGTCCTGGCACCTCTCTCCCATTCCACGCTGTGGTGGCTCAGGTTTCATGTTAAGGGAGAATGGGCACAGATGTGGGGCTTATAAAACAGGGGAAGTGAACAACCCAGGCTCACCTTGTTCTTCCTGTTGTCGTTGTACTTGATGAGGTCCAGAATGAAGTTCAGCACGTCTTTGGGACACAGGTTCTGGATGTCTCTCAGCAACGCCATAGCAACTGGCATGGTCTGGAACACAATGTTGTTGTTTGCTAACAGCAATGTGTACACTTTGCTGCATTCACGTACATGGCAAAAGATCTGCTGACTCAATTTATAATGAGCACCACTGTGTGTGACTACCTTCTGCAGGAAGTAGCTCTGAAAGTTCATGAAGTTGTTTGTCTTGATGATGTTGGGGCAGCTCTTGCAGCAGAACATCCTGGTGAACAGAGACTTCATGGCTGGAGGACCCGTCCACGTGCTCATCATGGAATTGGCAATCTACAGGAGGGAGGGAGAGAGTGTTTCAGGAGCATCCCAGACGCAGCTTTTCTATTTTTGACAGACACCACATCCAAGCTACAGAGCCACAGAATTCACATTCTGTGAATATCGATACAAAATCATTGAGGATGAATGTATTTTTAACGACTACAGCTACAAATCTTTTATCTATGTCGTTCATAACTGGACTTTAAGTGTAGCCTATTAACTTTTTCAGTATAGCTACAGCACAACAAAGTAGGAAAAAACAACATTTAACACGATTACCAAAATTAAACCGGAGAAAAAAAACTATTGTCAACGTAGCAAGTTCTATCAACTTGTACTTAGCATACAAAATCAAAAGGAAGTCAATGTCGGACAGAGTCGTAATGTGCCGCAGACGCGTCCGGTTTAAATACGGTGTTAGAATCACAGAATGTTCCTTGGCACTAACCACTGTTATACTGCAGAACAGTGTAGGTAGGTAACACTTTAGATACAAGTAAATGTAATACGTTTGTTTATAGATAATACCTTAGTAACGTTTTATTAACACCATCAATGTCTTTACGCATCATTTAAGGGCCTTATTACCTATTCACTAACGCTTCTCTCATTATCAATAACTCTAACCCTTACTAATCATTAAATCTAACCCATACTAATTAGTGCTGTCAAACGACTAAAATATTTAATCGCGATTAATCGCATTAATGTCATAGTTAACTCTCGATTAATCATAATTAATCGCACATTTTAATCTATTCTCAATGTCCCTTGATTTCTTTTTGTCACATTCTTTTTTTCAAATTTTAATGCTCTTATCAACATGGAAAAGTGGTTCGGATTGCTTCGTGCCAATAGTTTTTTTATTGAAAACAACATTGCAATCGCCTGGCTTTGACGAGGGGGCGGAGAATTCGCATCAACTGTGTGCTTGGCCATCAAGTGGTATTTCAGACTGGACGTGCTGCAATGATAGCTCAGTTTACAACGACAAAACACACAGATCACTGGTCTTGTCAATGGAACCATTTGGCAACTTTTTTAAGGTAAACTCTCCATTCAGAATCTTATTGGCATTCATTTCGGCATCTCGCACTCGCCATCCACTCAAAACGTAACGTTAGTCTACTACAAGAGAATGTCTACTATCCGTAAACGGGCTCTGCTACTACTCTTTAGCCGGCTCGCAAGCCAAACAAGTGTTTGTTTCTCTTTAGCCGGCTGTGTTTGTGGCGCGCCTGTTGTTTTGTTTCCGGTCTAGCTAGATCCGGTGTGGTGTTGTAGTTTTTCTAAAGTCTATAGTTTCTAAGTTTCTAAAGTAATTGTTGCAACAGTATGTGAAAAAAACTACAAAGTCTGCAAGGCCAAAAAGAGCGTTAATCGCGCGATAAGAAAATTGACGCCGTTAATTTGGGTTTGCGTTAACGCCGTTAATAACGCGTTAAACTGACAGCACTAATACTAATATTAACACTTATAGTCTTAACACATTAATGTTTATAAGTATCTTAAAATTAATATTAATTAATGTATATACAATTATTACCTATTAACTAACGCTTATTACAAGCACCTGGATCTATATTGTTCCACACTTAACTTTGGATGAACATGTCGGCTAAAACGAATACACAATAAATGCTTTTACAAATACTGTCCCCTTTTGGTGCTATGGATTCATGTAACCCAGAACAATTAGTATTAACAGAACAGTCCCAGAAGCACGAAAGATACAAGCTTGATCTAGGCTGGGGACAGATGCTCATCCGAGTCAGAGGAGATTTGTATGTAACTGAGGCTTAAGGATTGATGAACTCTTGACTGGGCAGTTCAAAACAGCAGTACAGTCAGTACAGAACAGCATCAGTTCAGAAAAGCATCGGTACATAACAGCCGCAGTCCATGACTTAGCAGCATCTTTGGTCGGTTGGTTACTGAGGGGCAGAGCATCAAGAAGGGTGCCCAGCAGAGATGCTGGCTGGGCAGCATGTCCTAAGAAAGGCTGGGCTACGGGACCTCCATGTTATCATCACAGACAGGAGAAGCTGGGGGGTCGCCACAGCAGGAAATGAATAAGGATTTTTTTTTGCGCTTGTGTGTTTGTGTGTTGGAGAGAAAGTGAGCGACTAAGTATAGGAGGTATGTAGATATATAGTTAAAGGGGTTCTTCAGGATGTTATCATTTGGTAGGATAAACACAAGGTGTGTGTGTTTTGGAGAAAGGTGGGGTGGGGGGTGTTTGAGAGTAGTGTGCTGCCTGGATTTGCCCCTGAGTATTTCCTGTGCCTTTGTCTCTTTCAACAAAATCACTGAGTTGTGGACCAGCCAAGTGTTCGACGGTTAACCAGCAACCATAATACATAGTGACGCAGCTCAGCTCCCAGAACTACATGACAAACCATAGTTTGTCCTTCTCACCATCTCCATTCAGTTAGTGCTGTCAAGAGAACCCAGACTCAGGAGGAATTCAATGGAAGAAATGAATACAAATGTAATGAAACCCACAAACTGTGGCTGATGCCATTTGGGTGGGCGGCCACATTGTCCTTCTTTCCAAAATGAAGGCTAAAGCTGTCCAGACAATTCTGGGCCCGGCCAGTTTAACTTTTAGTAACAATCCAGAGAGAGGGTCTTCGATATAGAAGCAAGTAAAGCATATTTTATTCAATTTTAATCTTTAGTGGTTTCTATAGTGGATTTTCTTTCCATGTTGGCCTTGTCTAAACACAGAGAGAGAGAGAGAAACACAGAGAAAGAAATAACAAACAAAAAAAATCCCATCTCACCTTTGCAAGGCAGAAGCAGGCCTGCATGCGGACTTTGTAGAAGCACTGCTCGTGCTCCAGGATGTCTGTGAGGGCAAGGCGTGAGGCTGGCGTAGGGAACTTCTCCAGCGCTGAAATGGCCTCCTCCTGCGCCACCACGTCCCGCTCGTAACGCAGCTGGTACTGCCACATGAAGTCGGCCTGCTCAAACTCCACCTTGCGCAGGATGGACATGTCAGGGTCGATCCTGATCCACAGCAGTGGCGAGTCGGCACTGGGGGGAGATGGAGGAGACATAACTTTAACGTCGCTTGGAACAGAGGCTCCCACAAGTGCATGCCAAGTTGGACTACTGTTGGGCAAATGTTATTCATGGCCATGAGCATGTTTTCAGCAATGACCAGGCTAAATATAAATGTTGTTTCTCAACGTAGGTGGACAACACACTTGTTTGCACAGTCCTCAGATCTGTGGATAGTTGGCCCAATGCCCAACACACACTCTGTGACAGGCTCACCTGCATCTTTGAGTTCGTAATGATATAGGTCTGGTTGTGGCGTCCATGTTAGAACACTCCTAATGGGCCTCCAGATGTCTCCAGAGTCACTACAGCCAGAGAGGCTAAAACACACCGGGGGAAATCTGATCTGGTTGTAGAATCTGACTGCCATGTCATGTGTTCTGACTACTGTGATACATGGAGAGCACACTCTCCCAGGCACGTTCTAGCTCATTCCAAAGGTAGTTCATGGCTCTTAGCTAGGATTAGTACCATGCTGTCCTGGTGCCGGTCTAGATCTAATAAGGGGTACGATTGTGTGCCTGTGGCTTGACTGCTGGGTGACAGAGGAGGTAAGAGGAAGGACAGATGGACTGTTGGGGTCTGCCCAGGCTAGGCTTTAATACCAATCATGTTAAATTTGAGAACAGCTAGAAAGTGGGAGGAAGGAGAGTGAGAGAGGGAAAAAGAGTGGAGAGTGAGGGAGAGAAAGAGAGAAATTGTGTAAAATCTTACTCCATGGCTGAGAGGTCCATGTCGACCTCCTCGCCGTTCATCAAAGGAATCTTTTTCTTCTTGTTTCTGGAACAAACCGTGCACACACAGACACTGTCAACATGAGACTTGAATGCCAAAACAACAAACTTGAGATAACAGTAGCAGATGGAGTAAAAGACACACAAGCAGAAGGTAAGCCAGCCCAAACCCACACCCCGCAGTTCAGGGACTTACCGTCTGCTTTTGGAGTGACAGGGGATGTCATGTTTGAGGCTGTTCTCTTCGATCTGGAGAGTGTGGTTGAACGATCCATCCAGCTCCTGCACCGTCACCTTGATGGGACCCTGGGGAGAGCAGATCAATCACCAATTAACCCAGGGGAATACTGTGCATCCGGAAAGTATTCACAGCATTTTTCCACATGTTGTTATGTTACTGCCATATTCCAAAATGGATCAAATTCATTTTTTCCAAACAATTCTACACACAATAATAATGATAATGTGAACGTAACGTTTGCAGACATTTTTGCAAATCTAGAAAATAAAAGGAATCACAAAGTTGAGCTCAGGTGCATCCTGTTTCCACTGGTCACCCTTGAGATGTTTCTACAACTTGATTGGAGTCCACCTGTGGTAAATTCAGTTGATTTGACATGATTTGGAAAGGCACACGTCTGTCTATATAAGTTGACAGTTGATGTTAGAGCACAAACCAAGCCATGAAGTCCAATAAATTGTCTGTAGACCTCCGAGACAGGATTGTTTTAAGGGAAAAGATCCAGGGAAGGATAGAGAAACATGTCTGCCGTATTGAAGGTCCCAATGAGCACAGTGGCCTCCATCATCCTCAAAGAAGTTTGGAAACACCAGGACTCCTCCAAGAGTTGGCTGGGGCAAAGGTTCATCTTCCGAAAAGACAAAATCCCTAAGCACACAGCCAAGATAACAAGGGAGTGGCTTTGCGACCACTCTGTGAATGTCCTTGATTGGCCCAGCCAAAGACAAGACTTCAGTAGAGAGATCTGAAAATGGCTGAGCACCAACGCTGCCCATCCAACCTGATGGAGCTTGAGAGGTCCTGCAAAGAAGAATGGGGGAAACTGGCCAAAAATAGGTGTGCCAAGCTTGTAGAATCATACTCATAGAGACTTGAGGCTGTAATTGCTGCCACAGGAGCTTCAACAAAGTATTGAGCAAAGGCTGTGAATACCTATGTACTTTTGTGTATTTTTTTTTTTGAATCCATTTTGGAATAAGGCTGAAACATAAAATGTGTAAAAAGGAAAGCGCTGTGAATATTTTCTGGATGCACTTGCGTGCTTATCAGTTCATTGGGTTAAATGTCATCTCAAACCACCTCTGCTGCGGAAGGCCGCTCACCACATATTTCTGTGTTCCTGAGGAGGTGTAGTCCTGACGGATCTCCAGTTCCAGAACATTCCTTTTCCTGTTGAAAGCAAAACTGCCAAAGAACTTCACCACTGCACTCTGGTCTCTGGGTGGCAGGGGTTAAGGGCAAGACCAAGTTCATTACATTTTTATAAACAACCACCTTACAAATTACACTTTTTTGTGAGGGTTCCTGTGAGTTTTGGTGTACATTTGTGCAATAATTACATTTGTGTACAACAGTGCTACAGTTCCTGAAAGGTAGATACATTACGAGTGTGGCTAAACTAAATACACGGATGAGTGTTTGGCAGTGCAATTCCAGGTTGAAGGATACACCCACTGCTTAATGAGGGGGCCTATGTCTTTGCCGGAGACGTTGGAGATGGACTTGAGGAAGCCGTGGGTGGAGACCAGCATCTGGCTCCACATGTGAGACTGGTACTTCTGGGAGGATGCTGTGCTGGCCAGACTCAAGAGCTTGTTAAACACCTGAGAGAACAGAGAAAGTGCGATAAAACAGTGAGATGAGATTAGATAGTTTGGTGATGTGAGATTAGATGGTGTGTTGAGATGAGATTAAATGGTGTGGTGAGATTAGATGATGTAGTGAGGTGGAATTAGATAGTTCGGTGAAATGAGATTAGATTGTGTATTGAGGTGAGATTAGATGGTTTGGTGATGTGAGATTAGATGGTGTGGTGAGATGAGATGAGATGGTGTGGTTGTATTAGATGGTGTGGTGAGGTTAGATGGAATTAGATGGTTTGGTGAAATGAGATTAGATGGTGTGTTAAAGTGAGATTAGATGGTGTGGTGGTATTGGATGGTGTGGAGAGGTGTGATGAAGAGAGGGGAGGAGAGGCAAGAGTTGAGAAAACAAAGAGTTATATATGATACAATGTGCGACATAACCAATATTATATGCCCCTCTACAAAGTTACTTACAATAAACTTGCAAAGGATCAACATCTAAAACAGATCATTTCTAAACCAAATGAGGACAGCCGAAGGCTGCCACTAAAGCAGGATGAGGCTTCACAGACCTGTAGCATGAACTCCATGCTGATCCTGTTCTCTATGAGTCTCATGACCAGGTGGGCTTTGCACTGGAACATCTTGTAGTATTCCCATGACAGAGTGTGTGGGTGCTTGATGGAGAAGTGGAGGTGTGGAGTAGGGCTGCACACACACACACACACACACACACACACACACACGAGTACAACAAAACAAAAAACAAGATGTTGGACCACTGAGTTAGAATTAGACATCATACATTGAAATGGTCAAAATCACTCCATTCTATTTCTATCATGTTTGGGCCAATGCTCTCTTCAAGAACTTGTTTTAGACACTGAATTGAAGTTGAGTGGAGTAGGTGCCAATTCTACAGGAACATGATTTATCATAACTGCCGTTTCTGCAGCACTTAATGCCAACTCCATCCTTCAACCTTCCCCTGCAAGTCAGCAACTCTCCAGAAAAGCGTTTGTCTACGGTTACAGGCCAAGTTGACGACAACCAACACACAGACATGAGTTAGTGCTGGGGTAATGTGTGAAAAGCTCTCCAAATCTCTCCCCCCAACTCCCCACAAAAATGGATTTGATTTACAACAAACATTGGAGTTTGTGCCAGAGGCTTGCTGGGTCAGGATGAATGAGACCACTCAACGCGCCTCTCCCTCACAGTGTTCTGGTTATGTGTTGGAAAGCTAGAGTCTCTTAAAAAAAAGTTTTTAATTAAACAAAAATAATAATACCCACACCGTAAGCAAGGCATGATCTTGGCATGTGAAAGAGGCCTGCGTGCAAAAAAATATGGGCGTATCCCATCCTCTCCTGAGTACTCAAGTGCTACTTGGATGTGGGAGTGTGTATATCGAACTCTGGAATTGAAGCAGCGTTTGGTGTAATGTACAGTATTAGTGTATAGCTCTTGGCCACTCAGTTTGACATGAGGGCTGGATGTAGAAGACGCTGTAATGCCCGAGTCCTACTCAATGCAACAAGAATGTACTGTAAAATACAGAACTGAACTTGTTCAATTGAGGTTGATGCACATTCGCTTGCCCCAGCTAATACAGCCTACTGAAATAATTGACAAAGCAGTCAACCAGAAATGCACTTCTATGATTCAATTCTTCTATGATGTCGTATTTTGGTATTTTCTTTAAAGGTAACTTCTGACATTGATTACACACAAACAGCCTACTTGTCAATTATCAACAGTCAAGCCTCCTGTACTGGTCTTAGCCTGACTTCACATCGTCCTCAGACACAGATGTAGAGGGTCTCACTTGTCTTTCTCCTTGCCACCACTGAAGGTTGGGTGGAGCAGGACACCTCCCATCTTCAGCTCGTACTCCACGATCTTGTCCAGTTCCTGAGAGTGAAAAAAGACATCCAGTTTTGGGGGAATTTGTTGTTCAAATAATTAGCTGGTTGATACCATGGAGGGGATTAGTTACATATGGAGTGTTCAAGAACAGGGCTGAGCAGTCCTGGATTAAATGGTTAAACCGGACCACTCAAAACCAAAAAGATGAAACGTCATTAAAAACTGAGAATCTCAACCTCTTTAATCCAGTGTCGGTACTCGTTGACTCCGAAGGTTTTCTTCAGATAAAGGCCATAGATGTATCCTGAGATCCCCTTCAAAACCCACTCGTCGGCCCTAGGAGGAAACACACACACATGCATGGACAGATAAACATACACACACACACAAAGATACACACACACACACATCAGTCTTGGATAGAGCCTGACCGATATATCGGCGGGCCGATATTTTCGGCCGATATTGAGTATTTTCCAATCTATCGGTATTTATAATCGTTAAAATGTTATTATAATATTATTGTGTTTTTGTTTAAAGAACTATACGTTACATATCTTAAGTTTGTATTTTTATACATTTTATTTATCATATTAATATATTTTGATGTAACGTGTCAAATGACGTTGTGTCCTTGGGCAAGGCACTTCACCCTACTTGCCTTGGGGAATGTCCCTGTACTTACTGTAAGTCGCTCTGGATAAGAAAGTCTGCTAAAATGACTAAATGTAAACTACAAATAACTACTGTTACGGAAATCTGTTTGTTTTGTTATGCGTTTCTGGATAAATAAATAAAAAATTATCGGCCAATATATCGGATATTTAAATCACCAAATATTTGTATCGATATCTGCCTTAAAAATCAGTTATCGGTCGGGCTCTAGTCTTGGAGAAAGATTGCAAGCAATATAAGGTCCTACGATCATGGGCAAAACATGACCCACATTTAACCCATTAAGGAGTAGCGTCCCACAAGTCGTGCTACACAGATCATGCTACCATTCTGAAATGAAAACAAGGCAATGGCAACATGGTCCCACAACACAGGGAACTTTTATTCAACTATTTTTCTTCATCCTCTACAGTGTTTTTATGCACCAGAGACATGGTCCTATTGCCTGCCTGTGCAACGACCCGTTTGCGAAGCTCGACAAGAACATCGGTAAGGTGAGGCGAGGCCAACTTCTTAACATTGAGCTGGCACCATAAAGCTGCCTCACTTACAGGCCTGAACAGAATCACACTGCGCCATTAATTGTTTGCAGACACCGGCTCTCCCCCGTATCAAAGGAAGGCCTGTTTGATTTTCCCATGGGTTACACAACCCGTAACCCGACGCAGGGCCCGTCTCATGTGGTCTGAAACGCTTCTCCAGACAGGGGGTCCATTGTTTGCAAGGGGGTTTGGGGGTGGAAGATCAAAGTCTTGGATAACTCCGGATAAACTTCAGCATTTCTCTCCAACCTCGCCCTTGCCCCCCTTCCCTACCTTCCAGTTTGAGCCCCCATCCCCTGAGGCCTCCTCTGCTTCCCCTTCAGACAGGCTGCCAGCCACACACATCCATCATGGATGTAATATTCCCAGCCTTGGCCTGGCCTGACTGCCAATGGTGATAACATACTGTCCTGCTGTACGAAATCTCTCTGACCTGAACTACTGCAGTTATTCAAGACATATGAAATACAGGAATTGAAAGGGAAGAACAGATGGAATTGTGAAGAGAGAAACAGAGAAAGAGAGAAAAAGAGAGATTAAGAATGAGGGTAAGTAAAAAAGAAAATGAGAGAGAACAAGCTTGAAAGAGAACAGGAGACAGAAACAGAGGAGAAAGAGAGACGGTGAGAGAAAGAAGAAAAGTGGTATGTAGAGAAAGACGAGGGAGAGAAAGAGAGCAGGGGAGAAAACAGAAACGGGAAGAGAAGGGAAAGAGAGAGGGGGAGAGGAGAGGAGAGAAAGAGAGGAGGGAGAGAAAGAGAGGGGGAAGAGGAGAAAGAGAGGAAAAGTGAGAGAGAAAAAGAGGGAGACCTCAACTTCAGACAGCACTCACCAGGACATGCGTGAGATGAAGCAGCCAAAGAACTGCTGGGCCAGAGCCTGAGCCAGACAGCTCCGTGTCAGGGGGGTCTGGTCGATGATCATGCCACTATGGAGCAGGTTGGTGCTGCAAAGAGGGGCAGTCATGGAGAGGAGATTTACAGAGGTGAGATTGGGGAAGATAAGGGAAGGTATTAATTCAACAAAACCAGCATGCCATGGCTCCGTGAACACACATTAGCACAGTCCCCACACACACAAACAGTACACACACACAAACACACCCACACAGCCCTACCTGAAGATACTCATGGAAGCATAGGAGGAAACCTCCACATAAGCCTCATCCACAAACACGGTCTTGAAGCAGGCATAGGGGTAGCGGCAGGTGAGGATCTCCTCATAGAACTCAAAGATCTCATGAAGGAACGACATGGAGTGTTTCAGCAACGGCAGGAGCTGGGGCAGGCAGAAGTGGGTCACCTGGACAATAAATTCAAGAAAACAAGAGGTTTTAAGATTACGTTTTAAAGTAGTGTCACTTGTAGGATGTTTGTGACTCACTGGTAATGTCCATAAAGCCTTCAAAAGTAAGTCATTGGTTCAGCACATCGCTATAAAGAACAAGTCACTGGGACGAACAGTTGGAGAATCACTTCCCCACCTAGTGGTCAATCTCCAAAAGTACACCAGTAATCAAATACAACCATCACTTTACCAACACAGAAGGCTTTCCCCCTGTAGTCAACACTGATTATTTCCTCCAATGTATTTATCATTCCACTGCAAAAGCCCACTTTCATAGCAAAGAGTTGTCAAGTCAGTAGGCTATCCTGAACTTCTCTTATGTTGGTGGATACTGCTGCTTTAATAATGTCTTGATTAATCTGTGATTTAACTGCTGTCTGCTAGTTTTTTAGGATGGATTTCACCATTGGGGATAAATAAAGGATTGGTGAATTGATTGTCTGGTTCACGGAGAGCCGCCTCACCTCATGCATGTAAGGGTCCACGAGGATCTCGAAGGGCCCCACAGCCAGGGAGATGTTGGGGGCAGCAGTGGGGATGGGCAGCACGTAGTGGAAGGTCTTCTTCCTCATGTCGTGGGTGTAGATCGTCTCCACCAGGTCGCCACATGACACAGCCACCATGGAGGCGTCCACCGTGAACTCCAGCTTCCAGGTGCACAGCTCTGAGTATGAGTCCACGCAAGGGAACCAAAACCTGGAGTGGGAACAGGGTTGGTAGGGGTGAATGGGTAGGTGGGGGGGGTTGGTCGCAGGTGGGAGGGGAAGGCCTACATTTGCATATGTTTATGGACAAACGTGAGCATGTTGCATTGTGGATGTTGGAGTCTACTAGAGCATCCCGGGTACTTTCTATGAATTTATGAACTATGACAGTACCTTTATTTTTGGCCATAAGTTGAGTTGACCGACGATATAAACTGTTATATCATCTGTTCTGGATGCTTCATTACATGAAGAAATCCTTGTAGATCTTGAGATTTTATACATTGCAACTTGTGCAGTTCATATATTTAAGGTGCTACCTTGGAATGCGGTATTAACAGAGCACAATATACCAACAACAAAAGTACTGTCAATACTCACAGCATCACCTCAGTGTTTCCGCTATGTTGATTTTGCCATGGCGGCCCGCCACAGCTAAATTTAAGCGCCACGGTATCAGAAATAGGGCTGTACAAAATTTTTGGCCATATATCAGCAGTGATTGTTAGAGTGCATGTCAGAGAATAGCACGGACACGCGCAGTTGAGATTGCGTGTGTGCATCCTTGAGAACTGTAAGTCGTATAACTTATGTTGTCAGTTCATTTAAGCCTGTTATTGTATTAGTCTGTAGTTCTTGCAAATTTAAATTAAGTTAACTGGTGATTCTCGTTGTTTGTATTGTTACCCTGCTAGCGAAATTGCACGTCTGTTGATTTGATAGCGATTGCTGCGGTTGCTCACGTTTGTAATTTAGGAGCATTATTATGCAGAATATAGTATGCAGTATATTGTTATTATTTTCTACAGAATGCTAAACCTATCAAGATTAAATGAAGCAGACAGTGTACATGCTTCAGAGTGGCCAACCTTAATCGATAGGCTAGGCCACTGACCATTTACAATAAATTGTTACGTCAATTATTAATTGGTAGCATTTATGCCATTTAGACCTGCCCCCACTGCTAAAAGAAATCCTAGAGGAAACTGAACCTACTATTAGAAACAACATTTACATTTTAGGGAAGACAGCCATTTACAAAAATATATTTATTCAATTCTATTCTATTATTCAATGTACCTTAGCTGGATTTCATAATATAACAGTTTCTTTCAAGAATCACATAATTAATGTTGGTTTCTATTAGTAGTACCTGGTGGAGTTCTGGTAGCCAAATGAGAAGACGTGTGCTCCTCTCTCAGCCATGCTGCCCTCTACGTCAGGCACTACAAAGTGCAACCCTCCCTTGGGCTGGTCAAGGGAAAACTCAATGTACACCTTGAGGACATTCATCTCTGTAAAGAAGAGTAGTCAAGACACAAGGTAAGGGGGTGGCTATAGTTAGCAGACCAAGGCCATGTTTGTCAGTCCATTTTGATGGAAAATTTCTGAAACATAATAAACACGTTTCAACCTAGTTGAGTTGCTTAAACTTATTGTGTCAACAAAACCTGCAAAAAAAGCTATCATGTTTTTTTGGCAACTAATGACCTAGTTTTGCCCTCCAGTCTCACCGTCTCCCTGCTTCCACAGCTCTGAGGGAACCTTGATGACCAGCTCCCCGTGACCTGCGTCTGGGTCCACAGCGCTCACTGCAGCAGTGTAGGCACTGGAAAAATAGTTCAAGTTCCTCCTGCAGGCAGAACAAGGGCAGATGTGTTGAGGGAGGAGAGGTATCACAGCACTGGTGCTGTCTATCTAATGAGGAGAAGTAGCTGTATGTACCTACTAGTGTTATTCCTACTTTGCAACAAAATGATTCATTTTGGCCTCAATGTTCAACATACTATGCACTTCAATGTAGCAGATGCTGCTATCCAAGGTTACTTGCAGTCAGAATCTTTGTGGGACGCACAATACAAAGTAGGCACTGCACAGCAGTGCTTTATGGAACTTTACTTACTTAGGCTAAGAAGGATTCAAACTTCTAAAGGCAAATGATGGCAAAGGAATAATGCATCATCACACAGTTCTCTGGAACTGTGTACAGGTAAAGTACCTGTCCTAAGTTAAAAAACAAACATCAGTTTGATTGAAGGTTACTCACTGCTTGGACTCATGATGGCAGACCTCCAAGGTGGGGTCATTGTAGATGAAGGGAGCCTCCAAGTCGTTGACTCTCACTCTGTAGATCCTGCATTGTTTACTGTTAAGTTTGATGCGATTCAGATTCACCACTGTAGGGAAGATGGTCAGCTCCACATAACCCTGTTACATGAACGGAATGTTGAGTAGAAATTATTTGGGACATAGGATGCCATCTGTTGACTCCATTAAGCCTAATTTATTGTGATGGGTTTGTGATGGAGGTCGGATAAGGGAATAGGCATTTACTTACGATTACAGATTTCCTCTGGAAGTTAATGTTGTTGATGCACACCACCTGATGGGTCGTGTGAACAACAAAACAGGATATCAATACTTAAACCGACCTCAGTAATCGAGTATGTGAATTGTATATTACCCATGTGTGAAAGTGGTTTCAACTGAGTCACAAAATAAGAGAAAATACTTATAATTTAAAAGGCCGTGGGCTCTCAAATCCTTTATCTTTCTTTCTGTTCATCGTTGTCTTGTTTCGTTTAAAACATGTTTCACGAGTAGTCTAGCTATAGTACATCCACTTTCTAAAACAGCTTAGCTTGCTTGCTGGCTAAACATAGGCTATAAGCATTCATATTTAACCCTTCCTTGCAATCTAATTATTGTTGGTCTATTATAGATTGACAATGAGAATATAGACACTTCGCCTCTACCAGTAGACCTGCTGTTTTAGCGATGTGCAGGTAAATATCCTACAATGAATGTCACGAGACGGCTAGCAAAAACGCTAGCTAGCGGTGTAACACGTCAGTATGCAATGTCTTCTGTCCAAGTCACATTGAAATAATTCCGTGATGCATTCAATTATGGGATAATGGTTTGGATTCAATGAGACAGTGTAGTCACACAATCCATATCAAAATATAAAACAGGATCCAGTTTTCTCGAAAGTTCAGAGCAATGAGAATCCTCTCCAAGTAAGTTCAGCCATTTTGTTTGTAACCTTTGACCTCCTTTTCGGAAGAGAAAAAAAACATTAGTTCTACAGTTAATATTTATTAAAAGGCTTGCCAGCTAAATTCATTGTATACCTGTATAATTTGTTAAACGTCTGTAGATATAAATTATTTTCTTAACAAAGGAAATGTTTTGAATCATAACCGGTAGCTAACCGTTTCACCAGTTGATGGCACCAAACTGTATCTACTTGTATATGCATGCATGCTTTGGCGCCAAAGCGTGAGATACATTTGATCTGACTCGTGCACAGTACCCGATGCAGTTGGTGGCACATACAGATTCTTGGAATTATAGTAGACCTAGCCGAATATATTGTCATCTGTTCAGGAAGCTTCATTACATGAAGACAATCCTTTTAGATCTAGAGTTCTTATACATTGCTACTTGCAGTTCATTTATTTAAGGTGCTAACTAGGAATCTGGCATTTGCAGCATCATCTAATATAAGAAACAATTATGCATACATTTTTGGTTTTACAGCCATTTAGAGTTATTCAATTGAAAATGGTTCCTCAGCTGGATTTCACAATAGAACTTTAGCCATGCTCCCTTCTACCCTCTCCAGTCAGGTGGCTGAGCGGTTAGGGAATCGGGCTAGTAATAAGAAAGTTGCTGGTTCAATTCCTGGCTGTGACAATTGATGTTGTGTCCTTGGGCAAGGCACTTCACCCTACTTGCCTCACTGTACTTATTGGACGTCACTCTGGATAAGAGCGTCTGCTAAATGAGTACATGTACTTCAGGCACCACAAAGATCAAATTGGTGGCACACACACAAACAGATTCCTGGAATTATTTTGGGGCCTTTATTTGAGTGCATAATAGTTTTTGGAGCATAAAAAAATATGTAAAATAAACAAATAAACATTGGTAAAACCTTGTCTAGTGAAGGTGATGTATTTTTGTCTCTTAATTTTTCAGCCCCACCCTTACGTTTCTTAGCATGGTTTTCCAAATTAATTATAAACATTTAAAACTGAAAGCATGCAGCCAAGGAGCTCTCCACCTTTATTACTAATTTAAAAACTATTTGATCAATCGAATATAAAAACATCATAGAATGTACAGTAAAGTAACATCTAGCTGGCGTCAGTTATTTCAAATGCATAGATAACATATTTGAGTGTGCTAAAATTAGCAATAACGTCAGCTAGTTCGAGGTGTATGCATAGGCTAACTATAAGTTAGCAGCACATTTCCCGTATTTAACAATAATTAAACATGGACTTACCTGAAAGTGATGCACGGGCATCATCTCGCAGTTTATTTCTTTTTCTGCCCCTGACTCCCGTTGTCTTTTTGAGGCCATTTTCGAAAAGTTTACCTAGCCTACTGTCAACATTCGTCAGGCCACTGAGGTAGGAAAGGGCACCCACGGCAAGCTTGGAAAGTTGAGTGTGTATTTGTTTTTTTTGTGGGGGGGGGGGGGGGACACACACCGTCGTAACATTTTTTGAGCATGTTTACATATCTCTTGTTTTGCCTGTTTTGTGATTTACATGCCTAAAAGGTGCGTAATATTTATATAGGCCTACTGAAATAATATCGGCATTATAATTATATTAACTATGATGATTTTTCAGTTGGCAATTTTTTGGTGCCCCCTCAGGCCTTGGTACCCTATGCACAGCGCGTTGTGCGCGTTATGGGAGCGGCGGCACTGATTACAAAATGCAATACTGCCGATGGTCGCCAGGGACTGGCTCCAAAAGACTACATTTGACTCACATTCAAAAATCGCCAACTTCTCTCATGAAATACAAATTAGAAAAATTATTAATTATAATAAACATATATAAATTAAAAAAATAATAGTATAACTATTATTGCATAATTGCATCAATTAATGTGATATTTGGCCATCAATAATACAAAATTAATAAGATAAAATTGTTTTTCCTTATTCTTATCACAACCATGAAAACCAAACAGTACATTCTCCCATAATAATACAAAATCAGCAAGAATATGGTCCACCACAAATCCGCAAGTGTCTTTCCAAAATGTCTTTACACTCGAGCAGTACCAAAACAAATGGGAGATTGTTTCTGGATGCTCACCACAGGAGCTACAGTTGGAATCAATGTCCTTTTTATATTTCTTCAAATAATGACTTGCAGGGTAAAATTTGTGGATCAGTTTGTAGGAAACCTCTCTGATCTTGTTAATTAATAGGTATTTATGAGGTAGGAGCCAAACCTTTCGCCAACACAAGTTATAAACAAACATATTCCAGTAGGTATGAACATATGGTATAGAAATAACATTGTTTTGAAACAGGGCATGTATAGACTTATTTTTGGGGAGTAAAGAAAAACGAATTTCACCAACAAGTGAATCCATGGGATTGAGAGAGGACAACTCATGAAGATGAGGCCAAGGTATACCTTTAAACAACAGTAGAGTTCCAGATGGGATAGCATCAAACACTATAGCATACTCTCTGGGAGTGATGGGAACATTATTAAGAGTCAAGAAATCAGAAAAAAGTTGCTGTTAAACCATTTTTCCATCAATAAAGATTTGTTTCTGTATAGTATATTCTTATTGTTCCAAATGAAGTATTTATGTGGAGAAAAGTTGTGTTTGTATAACAGAGATCAGGCTATCAGAACTTGTCTATGGAAAGCAGACAATTTTGCAATTTTGCATCTTATCAATATTATAGGTACAGAGTAGTACAAAGTTGAAGCCTCCAAAACGGGAAAAGATCAAATGAGGTAGTGTTAAGGAATATGTGTCGCTGGGTAGTGGAGAATAATACAAGGTTAAACATCGGACCAGGTTACTTGTAGTTTAATATAAGTAATGATGCAATCACAAGATACACAATGAAAACAACACACCAGGATGTTCGTAATCCAATACAATGAATCAGATGATGCAATCGTAGCCTCACAGAAACAGAGTCTCAGAATAGAACAAACGAAGGCCTTCGTTGAGAAAGTGGTCGTGACAGAGATCAGAGAGAGTTCTGCCCAGTCCAAGTTCTGTCTCCCTGTCCTCGGGAGACAGGTCTTGTACCCCCCAGAGAGGGAGTGCCTTTGATGGGTGATTGGCCAGAAGACCATAGGGTGGGGATGTGATAGTCCAATTAAATGTCCAGGGCGTTCACGGTGGCACAGGGTGGGCAGTCCACAGATCTGGTGATGTTGGAGGGGGAGGGGGCGGAGAAGACCCACAGGTCTCCTCAGGGAGGGGGCAGACAAGACCCACAGGTCTGAGGTAATCTCAGGGAAGGGGGGGGCTCCAGGGAAGGGAGTAGATCGCCCCAAGGTCCTGATGGCGTACAGGGAGATGGGAGCTGTGCCTCCAGGAAAGAGGGGGGGGGGTCGTGTCTCCAGGAGAGGGGGGTGAGGCAGACCAGGCCAGGGTCGATGATGTATGGGGAAAGGTGAGGCAGGGTCTCCAAAGAAAGGGGCCTTAAACAGAATATCCAAAGGTGCTCAGACCAGCTGGTCTAAGCCGTCCTTAAACGAAAAAGAGTTTCAGTCCCAGCATCACCTTATCTCCCAAGTTGACACTTTTACTCCCCATAGCTGAGAAGCCCTATTGTACTCGCACCAGTCTCTGAGCGGCCCAAACTCTCCTCCTGTCTGACCTTGATGTGTTTGCACACTCCAGTGTTACTTTGACGCACACACCTTGCCGCACACATTCCAATCTCAGCCAGGCCTCACTTGCACAGAAATGCATCCTGTTGCATGATCTCATTAGTTCTCTGTTAATTCAATTGATTATAATTGGGTACATGTTTTAGTAGTAAGCATTACGTGACAAATGGGTGTACATACATATATGAGGTATCGATTTGTATAGCAGCATCGATTAGCAGTATGTTATCATTCCTTCACAGTAGAAAGTTCCATATTGAAGTTGGATTTGTTTTTTGTTTTTTTGACCCAATTAATTTTAAAAACATTGTTCAATGTGGAGAAACCTGAGAAGTTTAGGCCACTACACATATGTTTTCCTAATTACAGATTTTCTTACATAGTGTGTGTGTTTTTTTCATATGAAGTTATCATCAACATGTATGGATTGGGCAAATCCCCGATTTCCGGGAGATTGTTTAGCATTTGCGGGCGTCAGGGAGCCGCTATTCATGGATACCATGTGACGTCACTGTGTTTAAGCGCCGCCATCTTTGTGTCTGAAAGTGTAGCCAGAGAATGTCTAATATAGAGAGAACTGCCACTCTCGGGAAACTTCCGGGTTCTGAACTGGTTGAAATTCCATGTGAGGGCGCTAACGAGCGAGTGCAGAATGAATGGAGGTCTATGGAGCGGTACCCCTCAAAATCCACTTTTCTCAGGATATAATTTTTTGTCCAGTAATTTGAATTCTGAATTCGAAAGGGGAGGCCAAAAAAATACACACTGCCGGGTTTTAGATTTTTTGAAAGTCGCCTTTCTGTTCTAAAAAGCTTTTGAAAATGTCATTGACGTCATACACATCGTACGACCAGAGCTACTGCTTGACGGCAAGCTCACTTACTTTTTTCTCTCAGGGCATCGACAACACAGCTGACAGGTTAGGCTCTCCCTGTCAATACACATGCTTGAAAGAGTTTTCGCTTGCTAATGTTGTTGCTAATGTTGCTAATGCGCCGACATTCTGATTCCGCTTCGGATGCCATCAAGCGGGAGCTCTGGTCGTATCAGTCCTTTACTAACCAATCAGCATTCAGTAGCAGAATGCTAGCGTGTTATGGGCAACAACGACTCACCATGTAAGAAATCAAAAGGACATAAGTACTCGTTCATTCAATTTTCGACCTATAATCCATGTTGAACATGCACAAACTACAATCAAATCGGAGATTTTTCAACGACTATCAGGCGAAAGAGACAAATTTAGCCGTTTAGCTCCATAGACTCCCATTCAACATGCACTCGCTCGCGATCACCCCCAGTGGAACTCTGGTGGAACTGCAGCCAAATTCGGTACAATGGGGTTTAATAGGGAGTGGCAAGGCTCTCCTTAAACAGGCTCTGGTGTAGCTAAGCCCCGGTCACACCCATAGAGTTAATTTAACTAGAGACAGCTACTTCTGTCTTCCAAGATGGCGTCCCCATTCATTTCTATGAAAAGTGCTCAGTGGCGCAGTGAGGCAAGCGAGAGCTCCTAACGGACCGCGCCATCTTTCCAGACCGACTCGTCCGGTCTTGCGCAGAAGCTTGTTCCCAGCTCCGAAACTCATGCATGCTTGCAACTAGCTGTATACGTCATACTTTGCGACAACCAGTCGCGAGCTTGTGAGCTGGAGCAAAGGCATTGCAGAAAACTGTCAGAATGTGGTAGAAGTCCGATCAAGAAGCAGATAACCTACATATGAAATTTAGGAAAATCGATACTATTAGTACTGTAGTATTATACGTGCAGGGCCTATACGTTGTTCTTTTTGCTTTGTGTTTATAGTTTAACTGCTTATGTATTGTGTTGGATAAATAAACTTTAAACCTAAATATCTGGCTCCGTTGTTGTTCTAGCATTGCAAATCAAATTAAGCCTATACCTTTACTATTATAATGATGATGAGTGTTGTTTACAATTACTAGCTTATTGTTAATGCCATCGTTGTGGTGTTAACTGACTTAAAGTTCTAACAATATAACGACCATAACAATATTGACGTTATCAGACATGATTTATTCATCTTTGTCTTTGCCTCAGAATAACATGTCAACAATATATAATGAAGCCGTAACATGCCACAATATTATAACTAATTAGATAAGGCTATAATTACGTTTGTCATGCCATGTGCATAATAGCGTTCATTACAAAATGGTTAAATCTGCTTTAAAATAACTTAAATTAACTCTACAAACAACCGTCATGTATGTGCAACCATTTGTAAAACTACAATAAAGGCAGGCAGCTGTAGATTATCAAATCCTTTCTCTTTGTTCTCATTCAGCTCAGGTAAATCAGCGATTTGCTGATGCTCCCTTTTGTGCTCGTTCATTGTTCGTATCCGCAAGCACGTTTCCAGGCAACTTTTCTTGACGTAAGCAAATAAATGGGCTGCTAGTTTACCCATTTCGGATTGGTTTCAATCTTTGCAAAAATCGGGAAAAATTATTCTATGAAAAAGCTAGTAGTATGAGCCAGGTTCGAGAATCTAACAAAAATTATTGGGGGAGATAGTTTTCGATATCAAATCAAATCAAATTTATTTGTATAGCCCTTTTTACACGCAAGCATGTCACAGAGGGCTTCACATACGCCCATAGAACTGCCCCTCAACCAACCTAAACCCTCAAGGAAGACAAGGAAAAACTCCCAGAAAAACTCCCAACGGGAGAAAAAATGGAAGAAACCTTGGGAGGAGCAATTCAGAGAGGGATCCCCTCCTCCAGAGACGGTTGGCAAGAGAGAGGAGCAGAACACAAGCTAAACATAGTCATACAGTGTCAATGGGTTTTGAAACACCAAAAATCCATTGTTCGGCTTTATAGACGTTGGATGGGACCTGGAAACTCGCTGTTGGCCGTCATGGAGGCTGGTTTCCGGTTGACGACCTGGTCCAGCGTTGGTAGACCGACGACCAGGCAGGTCCTGACAGCTCAGACCCCCCACACCACAAGGGATGTGTGGGGGGGACAGAGAGGAGAACAGGGATTAGAGAATGCCAGGAGCAGCTAACAGTTTCAGTCGTAATAGAATGAGATCCCCACCGGTCAAGTGTGGACTAGTGCAGCAATTTAACAAAGCTAAGAGGGTATGTGATGCAGCCCCACACACCAAGACAGCGACAGCCCCCCTTGGTTGGAACATGAAATCTGTTCCAGGGGAAACAACTCTAAAATAGGTTATATTTATACGAATAAGGATGAAAACAACCAGTTGTCTCCAACTAGTAAACTATAACAATTAAAATATACAGCAACGGAACTATTACAGTAACAATATACAATAACAGGTTTACTTTATTTGTAACATTTAAATGGGCAGTGTGAACATAAGCTAAAATTACAATTTAAAAGTTACATGTGATACACACATAGGCAAACGCACACCCCAGGTTTACATATAAAGTACACACATTTAACAATCATAGGATTGACTAAACAGGAACGTTTTTAATCTAGTTTTAAATGTCGAAACAGTATCAGCCTCCCTAATTGAGACAGGTAATTTGTTCCAGAGAAGAGGTGCTCTATATGAGAACGCCCTACCTCCAGCAGTTTGTTGATATGTTGACTGGAGTTAATAGAATAAAAACGACCGGACGAGTCGGGTAGAAAATCGGAAATGCAATACCAACTACATCCACCGGGGCTGTTGCCTCAAGCCGAGAGTCGAGGGGTGCTGGCTTGGTCACACCATAACAGGGCTCTCAAGTGTCACTCATTGAGAGTGACAGACACTCATTTCGGTTTTTAGTCACGCCCTCCCCCCACACATTGTATTTCTCATGCAGAAAAAATATATTTATAATATATTTAATATGCCGCAGCACCCAACCAAAATTCCTCTGGCCGCCCCACTCTCACTATGGAACCAGCAGTCAAGCGCGTCTACCCTGGAGTCGAGCCTGCCACTTATCAGCCAATCCAAAAAAGAAAGGGTCTATACAATAGCCAATCGGAAAATAGTACCATTGTATCTGGGTAAGATTTAATGCAACAACCAGTGGAAAAAAGCTTCTCCTGTAATTTTTCGTGATTCTGCTACGTCTTCCCAAAGTTTTGTTCACCTACAAAGCAAACCGCTGGAGCTCGAGCATCCCTTTGAGCACAGTCATGATCTCCTTTTTTAATGTTACAACAAATTCACAACTTGTTTGACACAAACTATGACAACTTGACTGCTGTTAAAAAAATGTTTCCCAGATAATTAGCATCAGTTTTTCACGAGTTTCTTAACCGACAGTTTTACAGCCTGTTCACTGACAACACCTGCTCAAAACAAGTAGTTCATAGATGTAGCCGGTGTGTATCGGTGAAACTCACTCCTCAGGTAACTAAGAAGCCACCCGCATCAACAGATATCTAGCTTTTCGTTGGCGTAGTTGGTAGTGGCGGCGCTTGGGTCAGAGATAGCAGGATCGTACCCAGGGCAGAATGAAGATATGCCCGATTCCTCTGACTTTTAAAATAATGTCGTATTTTATTATTATATCCTAGCCATGGATGCATTAATCATTGCTGCCTTTCAAAGATGTTGTCAGGTAAAAAGCAATTAATGAATTAATTGATTAGGTTTTTTTTTTTTTGGGGGGGGGGGGGGCATGTCACTCTTGCCTGTCTTCAAAACTTGAGAGCCCTGCCATAAACAAGTACAGAAAGTAACCCACAGAAAGTAAAAAATGCCTGCCATATGCTGTGCTATTGAATGCAACAACAGTCGCCAAAATAACCCAGATATACAATTTCAATGTATCCAAAAAGATTTTGATCGGCGTAATAAATGGTTGGCTGCAATTAGAAGAGACAACTGGCAGCCAACATCTAACTCAATATTATGCAGTGGACACTGTATCAGGTAAGTTAAAAAAAATAAAAACCTTTGTATCTGATAAATTGGCACTAGCTACATTTGCCCTTTTTAGCTAATTTTTTTTTTAACAGATTTTTTTTTACATGAGCTTAGTATTATTATAATATTTCTATTATTATTATATTATTAAATACTTACTAACCGAGAGTGAGGTCATGCCGGGAAATATCAAACTAAGGCTGGAACGTATTGACCGACCGATAGCGAGGTTGATACGGCAAAGCCGAGGTTTGATATTTCCCGGCATGACCGAACGGTCGAGGTTAGGAAGTAGTTAATAATATAATAATAATAGAAATATTATAATATATTATACACATTTAAAATCGCTTGGCTTAAGCACTGCGTACATCAGAACAATGATCCTTGGTTTTATAGCCCAAATTTATTATTTGAACAATGTGGTTGTCTTCAATTCTTACTATCTTGTAATTTCAAATGTAGTAAACTACCCGTAAAATTGGCCAACTTTCACAAAAAAGCTCTTGACGCATGGAAATGAGCTTTTAATCACAATTTCTCTCCCCACAAATGTATTATATGGAACAATCAGTATGTGTTGTATAGGAATAAGTCAATTTTCTTCTCCAATTGGTTTAAGGATAATATCTTCATTTTAGATCTGTTAAATGACAGTGGTGATCTATATACCTTTGAGGAACTTGCGCAAAAGACTGGTGCACACCTGTCACGTAAAGAATATGAAAAGGTTCTTAAAAGTATCTCAAAGAAATTGCTATTTCTTGTAAAGACCCAGACCTCATATGGGTCTTTCACGGGTGAGATCCCGCGATTGCCAATTAATGGCTTAGACCTTACTGACAGGAAATGTAATAATCTTCACATCAGGCAATCAATATTGATGATTCACAATGACTCTCCCAGAGCACTTCACTTTTGGAAGTCTAATTTCCCTGAAATGATGATAGCATGTGTATGGTCAGATCCGCATAGATTTTTTATTTTAAATAAAACTTAAGAAGTTCATATGAAGATCTTACATAAATATTACCCTTGCAACGCCTTCTTACATAAATTTAAACCAGATGTTTCACAGTTATGCTGTTTTTGCTCTGGTCAAGATGAGTCCATTCTTCATCTATTTTATAGATGCACATTTTCACGGAAGTTCTGGGCTGATGTTTTGACACAAATATTTACATGCCACAAAAAACTGGTACATATCTCTGAAGAAATGGTTTTGTTTCTGAACTCCAATACTGGTTGTATCGTTATAGACTATCGTTATAGTCTACTTGGTAAATTTCATATTCATAAAGCAAGAGTACTCCATTCCAAACCCAATTTTATCTTGTTCCTCTTTGAACTTAAAATACTATTTGAATCTATTTCTAAATTACACAGTAAAAAAGCTATTCAAACTTCTAAAATTTTACATAAAATCTGTAGTAACACAGACTAATTCGAAAAATGATGTCGATATGCTTTCCTATAATGATGGTGGATTTCTATTTTATTTTGGTATAATTTTTATTTTATTTTTTGATATTGTATCGTATATCCCCTTGCATACATTAATTAGTCATTGAAGTGTCTCTAGTGTCTGCAGATTTGTTATGTTTAATCTGACACAAATACCTTTGTAACGTAAATGAACATGTAATTGTTGAACACTGTTTTACTGTATTTGCAAATAATATTGAATAAAAATAAATAAAAAATAAATAAACACTCTCTGCAAATACAATGGGTTGAGTCAGACACAAAGATGGCGGCAGGCTTCACGGAAGTGACGTCTTTGGTACCCATGAATTGAAATGCGAGAGACTCCCGAACCTTGCGGGAGACTTGGGATGTCTGGTTTTAGTAAGCAACACTCAACCTTTCAGAGATAAATCTCTCTGTAGCCACTGATTTAACTTACTTTTAGTTTTTATCAATAATATGATTAAAATGTAATGAGCATCTGTCCTTTTGACCCTGAAATTGTAACTCCAAGATATGTTCCACTTTCTTTCACTGGGATATTGCAAATGGAGGGCAGCAGACAGTCCTTAATAGCAAACTTTCACATTTGTTGACGTTTAAGCAAAGACCAGAGGGCTATTGCACGAAACCAGGATGGATTAAGTCGGGATATTCAAGTTATTCTGGATGAATTTAGCTTTGAGTTGGTTGCACGAAAGCAGGATGAATTAAACCCAGCCAAGTAACCATGAAGATGTATTCTTTGCAGCTAGCCTGCTCCCGAGCAGGCTAACAGCCAGGCTAACGGTGCGTTCACACTGCAGCGACGCGAATCGCTTGCCATCGCTCGCCTTCCCACAGTTCACCACGCTCGGGGGCGTTTCAAACAGATTCATGTAGAATGAAGTTCTCTAAAGTCACTGTTGTAGTTGTAATGGCCAAGTGTGCAGACTTGGGTTTACGTACTCGCAACATCGATCAAAATACAACTTGTATACAAAATACAAAACAGTTTAATAGACATACACGTTGACATGTGTAAAAAACATTTTACTATATTCCTCAGTCTCTGCTAATCTGTCGATACCATAGGGAGTTCCAGCCGGGCTATCTACAGTTCCCTAATGTCACTTAACTGAATTAGAAAGTCCAAGCACCAACAACTTCGGCAACCTTGCGCCATGCTTCGTTTTTTTTAAATTAACATCTCTGTACGAATACAGCTATGTATCGTACAGGACTGGGTAAGCAACCACACAAACTATTAGTTTCTCCTCCACCTTGAAACCTAGAAAGCTAGAAATGTTTACCATGGTTGCTACGTTACGAGAAACAAGAAAACACTCCGATTGGCCATCGCTAGCGAAAATCGCTCCTCATTTGCATAAAGTTGAGAAAATCTTAAACATAGACATAATAAAGAATAGACGCCGCATCGAACCCCACTGCCTACTGGCGCTGACGAGACGTGGGGCCGCCATATTGGAAAGGTCCGATCGCTCCACTCATGTCTGTTTGGTTGGGGCAATGAGCTGTCAGCGCATTTCATTAATCATACCGCACTGAATACCAAACGGATTTTCACACAGTTTTTTTTGCTGCAACGGTCATACATGTAGCTATGATACAGGCCACATGTTTCGGCGTATTTTAATATTCATAGTGGGCCTTTCCTTTAAACCCTTTCCTGCCGGACCATTCAAATATGGGCATTAAAATGCCCATGGTTCCCGCGTCAATATCTTTGCCGTCCAATTGCCGATTTTATTTCTGAAAACTGCAAGATACTCATGACAACTTAAGCTCAAAGTACATGTCATTGGTTAGGGGTTACTGGGAGGGGTAAATAAATGTATCGTCAGCAACGGGAGCCATTGTTTTCCAAGGCGGAGCCAGAGCGGAGACCATGGCAGATTGCCTTGTCTGTGTTAGATTCACAGCTTCGAATTGAAATCGGAGACGATATTATGAGTAAAGACAAGTTTCTTAATATGTGTTGTCAATATTGTCGATTAAAAATCTAAACTTTTTACTTACGAAAAATTTGTTTGTGGGAGTGACGTGAGTTATTTGACTAAAGAATTACGTGTCCGGCTTGGCCGTTTTTGATAGGCAGCTATGACAGTAGTAGCACTGTTTGGCCTCGATTTTAGCAGCTTTCTGTGAAATTTGGAAAAACAACATGCAGGGATGCAAACGGCGCGCTTTTTGGCGCCTTCCGCTTTTTTCACGTCAGTTTGGGTGACTTGTGTGAATCGTGCAGATCCGAAGAGTTTTTTTTTAAGGGGGGGGGGGGGGGGGGGGTCTGATTATAATTGCACCAACAGTAATTCTGGATTGCCTCCACCAAACAAGTAAATAGGAAATAAGCAAATCAGCAGTATGTGCGCAAGCCTACTCGTGTGTCTTCTTGCTGCGTATCTTTTACTGTCTATGGCGAGGTGACTCAATAGGCAGATCCGGACCTAGACGCAATACAAGCAAGTTTTCATTGGTGCGTGTCCAATCTAATCATCAGGAGCTGTAATAACTGTAATCACCATGACAACTGACTCACTCAACATTGAACTCAACATGAAGCACCAAAAAAACGGTTAAAAGCAGCCCCATTCAAGTCCCTGGATGCTGGGCTTCAACAGAGAAATGCACTGTGACGTTATGGGAAATCGAGTCAGTCGACCCGCTACTATAATGTATCTGATTCTGAACGAACTCGTCTTCGAGATGAATGTGTTCTAACACATTCAAAATGTTAACACAATAGTAAATATTTGACCATACATTTTTTTGACATTTTAGGGGAAGCCGAGTTTCCTTTGCAGTCTTAAAGAAATCGCCTACTGTCATGGATTTTATTGGGAAGGTGACCATACACAGCTTGTGGCAAGTAGAATAAACTACCTCTCAAAAGTAAGACCCTACAGGCCTTGTCCTCCATTGATCCTGTGGTGAGGGGCCATTCCCAGGCTACTCAGCTGAAGGAGTTGGCTTGGATCATCAACATTTAGTGGCCTTAGGTGGCCAGGAAGAAGAGGAAGGAGTAAAACCAGAAGAAGTGCTAGATAGTTTAATAAGAGTTTATGTTTCGGAATAAAAAATGAAATGGAATATTCCAAATAAGTGTTGGTGTATTTTGATCTTCAGAATGTCATTTTACTCAATGTGCATGTAGGGGTGGGCCAGGGATGTCAGGGGGTTGGTGGCAAAGTAAGGATATGGATATTTGCTGCAGGGCGAGGGCTGAAATTACTTCTCTCTTTTTTGACCATACATGTGTTTGCATCCCTGAACATGAATTTGCTAGATTATATAAACTATAAGCTAAATGTACGTGCCTTGTCTGGCCAATTCGGTCGATTGTGTAAAAAGTACAAGTAGCCTACTATAGCGACTGCCCTGATGCATACAGTCGGTGCCATTTGTGTAAAATTCGCTGGCCAATGTTTTCCAGTAATATCTGTTTTATTTCTTCAATAGTATTCTTGTGTCAGTTGAGTCATCTAAGTCAGTGTTATGGAATATGACATATCAAGTCTCAGTTCATAGCCGGGTATACACCGGCCGGTGCAGTAAACATAGGGGGCTAGGCTAGCTTGCTAGCTACAATTTCAGTACAGTAATATCAAAGATTCTTGCTCAAAATTTCTCAACGTTGGTAAGATTCTATTTACAAAATGCAACAAATAGTACTGTAATGGTAAATATTACTTGTAAAAAGTAATCCCCTGAGCCCTATTTAAGATGGTTCGCCGATTAGAGCATGAATATGCTGCACAGTGTTGCGGCATCTTGTTTATTCTGCTGCTACGCAACTGGGAATTTGACCTTTCCAAGATGGCGGCCGCATTTCTCGTCCCCAGCAGCCAATGCGGCGTCTACTCTTTATTATGTGTATGATCTCAACTCTGTCGCGTCGCGTCGCTACCCACAATGCACCACGCGAGCGATTCGCCTGGCTCCATAGAAAATGAATGGAAAACATGTTGTCGCTCGCATCGCGTCGCTGCAGTGTGAACGCACCGTTACAGTGCGTGTCCACTGCAGCGACGCGAATCGCTTGCCATCGCTTGCCTTCCCACAGTTCACCACGCTCGGGGGCGTTTCAAACAGATTAATTTAGAATGTAGTTCTCTAAAGTCACTGTTGTAGTTGTCATGGCCAAGTGTGCAGACTTGGGTTTACGTAGTTGCAACATCGATCAAAATACAACTTGTTTACAAAATATAAAACTGTTTAATACTGTAGACATACACATTGACATGTGTAAAAAAACGTTTTACTATATTCCTCAATCTCTGCTAATCTGCCGATACGATAGGGAGTTCCAGCCCGGCTAGCTAACTAGTTAGGACAGAACGAAGTTACGTAATGTGACTAAACTGAATTTGAAAGTACAAGCACCCACAACTTTCGCAAAACTTGCGCCATGCATCGTTTTTTTGTATTAACATCTCTGTACGAATACAGATATGTATCGTACAGGACTGGGTAAGCAGCCACACAAACTATTAGTTTTTCCTCCAGCTTGAAACCTAGAAAGCTAGAAATGTTTACCATGGTTTTTACGTTACGAGAAACAAGAAAACACTCCGATTGGCCATCGCTAGCGAAAATCGCTCCTCATTTGCATGAAGTTGAGAAAATCTCAACTCGAATCGCTTGAATCGCGTCGCTACCCACAATGCACCACGCAAGCGATTCGCCTGGCTCCATAGAAAATGAATGGAAAACATGTTGTCGCTCGCATCGCGTCGCTGCAGTGGACACGCACTGTTAGCCGTCCCTTCAACAGTTGCTGCTTAAAGTCCCGATTGTCTAAATAGCGCGGCGTCTTTACCAAAACAATGACCCAACGTTTTAGACAAAAAGGTATTGGGTTGTTTTTAAATAACTACTCGCGGGTTTTTTCGCACTTTACTCCAATTGGTAGGGACATTTTTGACAGTGTGAATTGTACAGCGATTCTACGTCCTGTACCCAGTGCTATCCAAATACTACTTACACGTAATAAACCACACAGTGAGAAATCAGCTTTGCTGTAAAAAAATTAAATAAAGACTGAACCTTTATTAACACACGCACGCGTGCGCTTACATGTATGTGTAACGAGTGTCTAACTTTAACACCGCTAATAATGATGATCAATATCAGAATATGTGGTTCTTTGGAAAGATGGTACTGTTTGCACTACAGAATGAAACACACAAAACATGTTGGCTATATTTCAGAGGTAATAGAATTGATGTTGTTATTGTTTTTGATATTTTGTTTCTCTATTACCTGTTCTATTTTTTCCTTCTCATGAAAAAAAAACTAATTTACCAAACAAACAACAATTGCAATTTGACTTAATGACAATAACACAAAAATAGTAATTCCCCAAATCAATGTGAAATTGTCAATTAATTGTTCTCCCTGATTCCCTTTAGTTTTATCTATTTATTCTTATTAGTTTGGGGTTTATTTCTGCTTTTAAAATATCTATGCGATTATTACTATATTATATTGATTTGATTGTGGGACTCTTATTTTGGAAAACGGACTTGACTTTTGGGATATTATTTTACTCTAATTAAATGAGGGGATTATTGATTTGATTGAAAGTAGTAAGTACAAGTATAAAAAAAAACTAATATATCAATACACAAGTCAAGTAGTAGAACAACCAATTCTAAAAAATCCCTCACTCCAACCTCATCTCTAAATCACAGCATAAGTACAAAACCCAAGAACCGGGAGCACGTTATTCTTCAATCTTTGAAGAGCTGGGATGAGACCGGGTTGGTATACCAGGAGGTGGCAGTACCAAAACGACGAGAATGTATACCATGAAAAACCAAACACAAGAAGAAGAAGGAAAAGGAAGCCTGTGTGCAAAGTTAGCGAGCTGTGTAACCAATTTGTGAAACAGAAGAATCGTCAACTCAACAATGTCGAAGTGCGTCCTTGTTGGAGTTAAACGTGTCATTGACTATGCTGTCAAGGTATTTGTATTATTATTGAAATAATCAAACATATTATTGTAATTTGGGAATGTTTATTTGCTGGCTAGTAACATATTGGTGAGCAACAAGCAAGCATGCTAACTAGTGACTTACTTGATTTAGCAAGACTAGTTGGATAGTGCTTGTTCTTTTGTCAATTAGCAAGCTAGCAAACTTGCATATTCGCTAATAATTCACCGGTACACTGGCTTGCAAGTCAACATACTAGCCTGTGGAAAAAGACCAAGGTCATTACAAAGTTGAACAAACCCTTTTGTACGGAGGTCAAACATACTGCCATCGTTAGCTGGGTATGTGAGCTCTACGTTCACCTTGCGCTCTTTCAGGAGAGCCTTTTTTATTGTCAAACTTGTTTTGATCCCAGACTGCTTTTGTGAAAGTGTTTTTAAATGGAAATAACTTAACCTAGTGCTATCTGCTTGTCAAAAAGGAACAGCAACATCTTCAGTGTTTCCCACAGGTTTTTGTGAGACTATGGTGGGGTGACCCTCGGCCCCTCTAGTAGGGGGTCCGGGGGGCATGTTCCACCGGAAGAACATTTGGTGCGTTTTAAAGTTAAATCAATCCATCTGGTGCACTTTGAGAGCAAAATTGAGATGGACTGTGCTTCTGTGAATTATTTTTACATTGTTTGTGCTGTTGCTCAGCAATTATCGTGTTGTGGTGTAGGACTGATCGACAAGCGCATCATACATTTAAGTCATTTAAGCTAAGACTTGCATGTACATTACGTAATGTCACATTACATAATGTATTTAAACTCGAGCTTGTGTGGTGCGCCGCTGTATATCAGTTGTAAAAACAAACGATGTAAGTACACCCCACAATTTCCCCAGAAATGGTACCCTCTCTAGTTACATTAATATCTAGTCAATCTGTTGAAAACAGTGTTGTGTAGACACAATAGATTTTTTTTTGGTATGTTTTCAGTGAGTGTTTGCCTTGTTGCGTCTTTGCTTCGCAGCTTCACTCGTTGTTGACCAACCAATCAACGCGCATCCGATCTACATATTCATGAGCATACCATAACAGGAGAAAACCTCGCGTTTTTTCCCGGGAAAATTTCACTGGATGTATAACGGTGCGTTCACACTGCAGAAGGGCAGGCAGAGCAGGGCGTCAGCTTCCAATTCATTTTCAATTAAACCAGGTGTTGACGCTCGCGTAGGGCGTTGTGGGAAGGTGAGCGGGGCGTCGATGCTCGCGTAGGGTATTGTGGTAAGTTGAGCGGGGCGTTGAAAGTTGGATCAGAGAATGTATAATATAGAGAGAACTCACTCTCGGGAAACTTCCGGGTTCTGAACTGGTTGAAGTTCCATGTGAGGGCACTAACGAGCGAGTGCAGAATGAATGGAGGTCTATGGAGCAGTACCCCTCAAAATCCACTTTTCTCAGGATATAATTTTTTGTCTAGTAATTTGAATTCGAAAGGGGAGGCAAAAAAAATACACACTGCTGGCTGTTACATTGTCTTAAAGTTGCCTTTCTGTTCCAAAAAGCTTTTGAAAATGTCATTGACGTCATACACATCGTACGACCAGAGCTACTGCTTTACGGCAAGCTCTGGTCACTTACTTTTTTCTCTCAGGGCATCGACAACACAGCTGACAGGTTAGGCTCTCCCTGCATACACATGCTAGAAAGAGTTTTGTCTTGCTAATGTTGTTGCTAATTTTGTTAATGCTCTGACATTCTGGTTCTGCTTTGGATGCCATCAAGCGGGAACTCTGGTCGTATCAGTCCTTCACTAACCAATCAGTATTCATTAGAAGAATGCTAGCATGTTATGGGGAACAATGACTCACCCTGTAAGAAGGTAAGAATCAAAAGGACATAAGTAATCGTTCATTCAACTTTCAAACCTATTATCCATGTTGAACATGCAAAAACTACAATCAAATCGTAGATTTCTCAACGACAATCAGGCGAAGGAGACATATTTAGCCGTTTAGCTCCATAGACTCCCATTCAACATGCACTCGCTCGCAATCACCCCCAGTGGAACTCTGGTGGAACTGCAGCAAAATTCGTTACAATGGGGCTTAATAGGGAGTGGCAAGGCTCTCCTTACAGGCTGTGGTTGGATCTTCTCAACTTTATGTAAATGAGGAGAGTGGAAACGCTAGCGTTGGTTTCTTATTTCTTGTAACGTAGCAACTGTTTGTCATGGTAAACATTTCCAGGTTTGACAATTTCAAGATGGAAGAGCAACTCATCGTATGTGTGTCAACACACTCAGTCTTGTTTTAAGCGCCTCTGTACGATTAGAGAGACGTTAACAAAAGATGTATACCTGGCGCAGGGTTGCCGAGGTTGTCGGTGTCCCTGGTGTGTTAAATTCAGTCTCGTCACTTTGGCTAGCTACAGTACGTAACCTAGCTCGAACTTCTGTGCTAGCTGCATACTCTACTAGTCTTGCTACAGTAGTCTTGTTTACCCGGCACACGATTGACATTCAACGTTGAAATGCTGGTTGGCAGTCACTCGCTAGCCATACAGTATGTGTAGTGGCCATTACCTAGCGAATGTTACCAGAAAAGTGCTGTACAGTACTGTAGCCTATAGCCTAGTTGACACGATCATGCAACATCTAGTCAGCGTATCGGATTCCTTGCATCATGCAGTGTAAAAGCTGTATTTTGATCGAGACAGGAGTGCCTATATTTATATCAATAATGATCGATATTGTAAGTACATGAACCCAAGCCTGCACACTTGTCCATGACACCGTTTTACACAAACTACAACAGTGACCTTAGAGAACAACAACTCTGTATTAACTTTTCTAACACGACCCCGAGCGTGGAGCACTGTGGGAAGGCAAGCGGTGC
Source organism: Hypomesus nipponensis (assembly GCF_054491055.1). Classification (NCBI taxonomy): domain Eukaryota; kingdom Metazoa; phylum Chordata; class Actinopteri; order Osmeriformes; family Osmeridae; genus Hypomesus; species Hypomesus nipponensis. Next base: position 6,304,123 of record NC_140362.1, on the reverse strand, counting down.
AGAGCATTAAAAAACGCTGCAGTGTGAACACACCATAAGGGGGCATAGACAGGGGCGTCTTAATAGCACTTGAGGCCCCTGGGCTATGGACTTTTTTTCATTTTTTGAGGCCCCCCTCCCGCTAATCGCAAATGTCAAAAGTTTTGTCTTGTTAGCAATTGAGTTACTTGTATTTTTATTTACGTTCCATTGCACGGTTAAAGCTGAAATTCAGTTTGTGACAAAAAGTGCCTTGAGTGAACGAAGGGAACTTTGTGTGCTAGCCTACGCCACAACGTCAGCACACATTAGCAACGACGCATGGATACAACGTGCGTTGCTGCACAGCATCAGCAAGTATATCGTGCCATGGTGTACTAACACTATTATACATTTAAGCAATTCAATACTTGCATGTACAGTAAGTAATGTCACATTAAATAATGTTTTTTAAACTCACACCGAAATTGTACCCTCTAGTTTTTGTTACATTTTGTTTAGATAAGGGGGAGGGGGGCTCCCTCCACATCCACCACCAGATGCGCTGTAGAGCAGAGTAATGACACCGCGAATACGGATGTTTATCATCATTATTATTTTGTATTATTAAGAAGCCACCGATTGGTCGAGACCCAGGTAAGCCCATGCATTAAGGCACCACTGGGCATAGAACAGCACCCGGGCCATTTTCATTTTTCGTTCCCAACCAATGTTGCATACCCTATTCGGAGACCTTAAGGAACAGTATGAAATACCCCCCCAAAAAAGTCAATCAACCCTTTTAAAGATCCCATGACATTCTGTTTTTGGATGGTTTTATATAGGCCTTAGTGGCCCCCTAATACTGTATCTGAAGTCTTACCGTAATTCAGCCTTGGTGCCCAATTACAGCCACTACGAGCAGTCCCGCCGCGAGCTTTCCTCAAGACGTACTGATTTTGTGTCTGTAGCTTTACATGCTATGAGGAAGAAAGAGTCAAGTCAATTTTATTGATCCCACTGGGAGAAATTTGCTTGTAGACAGGTATTAAAACACATTAAATTCATCATAAAATACTACATGAACAGCATACCTGACACCACACAATACAACACACAATACAGTACAATACAGTATCACTTAATATTGAAAACCCAGAATAAATTCCGTCCATAAACTTCATGCCATTCATTTATGCACATTTAGCCTCCCAATAGCAAAACAAACAAAAGAGTCCCCAAATATTTTTGTTCTGTGTGTGGGAGCTCTATACCTTCTTCCTGAAGGCAAGAGCTCAAACTCCCCCTTCAGGGGATGGTCAGTTGAAGCCAATATGGACTGGGTCTTCCTTGTGACCTGCCGAACATAAAGCTCAGAGCTGGACTTGGTTTACCCCAATGACTTTACTGGCCACTCTGACAAGCTGATCAAGCCTGTTCTTTTTAGCCAGATTCAGATTACCAAACCATACCACCACACAAAATGTCAGAACTGACTCAAGTTCTATAAAACAGCTTCATCATTTTGGTGCACACCTTAAAAGAGTTCATTTTTCTTAACCCTTGTGTTCTTCTCGGGTCATTCTGACCCATCAGTCATTGTGACCCACCGTCGTTTGCGACAACTTTACCGCATACAAAAACAAAGTGAAGCATTTTCTTTTAACCGTTGGGCTGTCTCAGACCCCTCACATTGCGAAGGTTGAAAAGAAAATTATTTTATTTGCTTTTGTATTGGGTAAAATTGGGTAAACACAACAATGGTTTGTTATGAACCTTTTGGTCATGTGACCCGAAGGCAGCACAAGGGTTAAGAAATAGACGTTGCTGTACCTTTTTTGAAATGGCATCTGTGTTGTTCTGAAAGCACAGCCTGTTATCAAACACTGTACCCATATATTTATAACTCTCAACCAAATCAATCTCAATCCCCTCAATAGTTGTAAATTGGGGGATGGGCACCGACCTCCTGAAGTCAATAATCATATCCTTGGTCTTTGACAAATTCAGTTCAAGGTGAAACTCCTTACACCATGACACAGTCATTGACAATCAGCCCATGATCCATATCTCCTCCCTTCAGCAAGCTGACTATGACCGTGTCATCTTCAAACTTTATGATGTGTCTATTCTTAAACTCACTCTATTTGTGTACAGAATATAAAGAAGGGGAGAGAGTCCACAACCTTGGGGTGAGCCAGTGGATGAATGGAGCTTGTCTGAAAGGACGCCATTAACTCTCACACACTGATCTTTCTGTCATAAAGTCTAAGATCCATCCAATGATATTCATATAAAGATTGAGGTGAGAAATAAGTTTCACTACTAGCAAGTGTGGTTGAATAGAGAAAGCAGAAGAAAAATCAATAAGCAGAAGAAAAATCAATGAACAGAAGTCTGGCATGAGTTAGTGAGCCCTCAACGTGATGATATAATAATATCTTATCAGGGCCTGGGCTTTTCCTACTGTTGGTGTGCCTAAACAGTTTTGTAACAAAGTCAACATCAGTGGTCAATGTTTGACTCGACTTAGACAAGATGAGGTGCAAGACTATCTGTTCATGGCTAACTGCCATGCTTCGGTCGTTTGCAAGCCATGATGTCTCGAGGAAAAAACAATGTTACGCTTGCACGGCCGTAGCTCATTTTTTCATTGGTGGGCCAAATTCTATATGCGGGCAAACCAGTGAAAGGGGAGGTAACCTTCCCCATTGTGACGTCACAATAGGGGGATTTTCAAAACTGAGCATTTGAGCTCTCATTTTCTCAAAGGCGGAGAAGAATACCCAGGGCTACACCTATCAAAATGTAACCTCCTGAAGTGAAGTTTTCATGTCATGGGACTAGGGATGCACAATATTGAAATATAGCCGATATTCGATTATGCCGATATTTACAAGCTCATTTTGGCTGATGCCGATACCGATATATATATATATATATATATATATATATATATATATATATATATATATATATATATATATATATATATATATATATATATATATATATATATATATATATATATATACTACTAGACTATAATTTCTGTTATGATGGGGTACTTACTGTAGATACGGGACATTAAAAACTTGATTTGTATAATTTTAGAAATAGACATTAACTCATGAAAACTATTTAAATGATTTCAAATATGGCAGATTTATATTTTCACGTCACAATTTTGAACAGTACCTCCTTGAACTTGAACAACTACAGTTTCCTTAAAACTGTGTTGTTGACAATGACACATTCTTGACACGTATGCACAGAAATGCAGCTGTAACTCTGTAAGCTTAAAATGTATCGCATCACTGACACTTTACAAACTCCGCAAATAGCCATTTTGTCATCATCCGTTGATACTGTGAAGTCCTGCCACACAGCCGACATGTTGAATCACGTTGTTGGCTTTCATAGTAACTTCTAAAACGTATTGTTCCAATCCTTGATTCTGAATGGCTATATCGCGTTCCATGCCATTGTAAAATCCAACATAACCTTTCAAGTTGTCCTCATAACAAGACATTCCATATTACTGCGCATCGAATATTTCAAATTTAAAAAGACGTTACAAAGTTACACGGTAGCAAGCAACCTAGTCGTAAAAGAGAATGGCAATTTTTCTTGTGAATTTTGATTTGCTGGGTGGACTGATGTTTGACGAGTCGTGGGAGACAGAATGGAGGAGAAAGGGTTTAAAAAGACCAGGCATGCAGAGAAGACAGAGGCTGAAATCGAAGCGTTAGCAAAGGCAAGGAATGATGCCGGCACTATAAAGACGACATGGGCCGTCCACTGTTTCCAATCTGTTGCGTTTCAACGATTTATGTAGGAACTATACTTTGTAGTGGCGGAAGAATTACAGTTTATTATTAAACTATTTTGTTTCTTAAATTTGATTGTCTTTATTTATGAAACCATATCAAATATTTGTAGTAACAGTTTTAGAAAAGCAAGAAGGCCCACAAGTCCGTGTTTTGTGCTGATTTTAGAACAGGTAAGGGGAGTTGTTAGGCACAACGCGACGGGCTTATTACTAAAGGGGCAATTGGTAATTCACACTGTTCCTTAAGGTCACCGAATGGGGTATGTAACATTGGTTGGGTTGAAAATGGCCCGGGTGCTGTTCTATGCCCACTGACAGATCCTCTGAAACGTTCCCGGGAAAAAACACTAGCTTTTCTCGTTTTATAGTATGCTCATTAATATTTAGATAAGCTGTGCGCTGATTGGTTGGTTATCAACGAGTGAAGCTGGGGAGAAAAAACGCAACACGGCCAACAGCAGCACTCGCTGAAACACCTAAGTTGGAGACTTGAAATAAAAACGTGCAAATAAATCTATTGTGCCTACACAACACTGTTTTCAACAGATTGACTATATATCATTTGAAATGATAACATTACTTGTTTCCACTTTTGTTGTTGAAGCAAACTGGATTGACTTGGGTGGGTCAAACGTTAGGCTACAGCTTAGCAACCAAACCATATCCTGATTCTACTCGGCTTCCGTTAGCTAGCTAGCTCTAAATAACTTGCTGAAAAATGACATGACCAAGATCTGGACAAACATGCATCGTGAATTGTAGATTTACATTACACAGGTTATTTATTTGAACGAAACACAGTCAGGAACATGAATCAACGTTAGCCCCATTGCCAATAAACTAGGCTAAATTATCACACATTCTACCTATGCTCTTGCTTTAGCAAGCTAAACTTGTTTACATGCCTACAGTCTAGGTGTTACTAGTAACAGTTACTAGCAATGCTACCGTATCCTGTATCAAGCACCTGCCTTTCTCCAGTTCTTTCAGATAGATTATCTAGACAGGCGTTAGCAATAAGTCAGACTGCTGTTCCGTTTTCTGGCTATTTTTCGGAAGCTTCCCTTCTAATGCCGACTACAGCTAGTCTAGCTAGAGTCATTTGATGTGTGTAGAAACTTATTTAGCATTCTACCTGGTATGCTATATACAGGAAAAGTTAGCATTGCTAATAACTGTCAGCACAACATCATACTGTCCTTATAGCTTGCGGTTGCAATGAGCATACGGTCAGAACAGCACCTCTTTCCAGGTTCAGCTTCCTAGCAAATCCTGCTTGAAATTGTCCAAGGTTGTCAAAACTGTCTTGGGTGAAATGTTCAGAGCAAATGAATGATTGAGTGTCGAACTTCGCCGGGATCTTCTCATAAGACAACAGCAGCCATGCCTGTTGAATGTTTGGCTCCTTGGGAAGACTGTGAGTGTTAGCCTTCCCTGTAGGCTACAGCCTGGAACACAGCATTTACGACCGTGGTCCATTTTCAATATCCTTGTTATAATTCAAAACGTTCTTCTTTGTAATTCCTTGTAAGTAGCTTACACAAAGCAGTGCGAAGCTAAACTAGTATCGGAGATAGACGCTACCTCGGGCTGGTCTGGATGTAAATTTGGGGGCGTGACAAAGATACAGACCAGAGCCAATAAGAGGGTGATCACCGGTCCTACGTAGGACCGGTAGCTTTGTTGAAAAGCTAGCGTTTTACAGCCAAATTTGTTCTTTTTGAGATTTGAATAGGAAAGAGGTGTCAATGGACTTTGATATTCACGGTATGTTCATTTTACCCACCGAACTGTCGTTATTCAACTATGACAAGGTCAAATCGGTTTTGCAGTCAATTGCCCCTTTAACTTTTTCAAATAAGTCCCACAAGTAGCCTGTGCTGTTTACATTGTCATGGTACATGATGGACTGTTTGTCTCATCCAGTGCGTTTTTTGGTTAATTTAATCCTATGGATAATTGCTGCTTGTAAAAACGGTTGTTGCAGTGTTTTTAGTTTCACACCCATGCAGTGCATGTTTTGAAATTAAATTATACATTGCCCTGATGTACAAGCAGGTTTATTTAGTCAAATAATCTATGTAGGCAGTGTATTTTTGTTGTGTTCTATTTTTTCGGTTTCCTCCAATCCCCGATTTGAGTCGCCGGATCCACCCCCCTTCTGCGCTCCGGAACATCCCACTTCTACGCCGGATATACAGAAAATACACCGAACATACAGAGAGAACACTGAAATTATAATGTTTTTTTCTTCCCCCTACCGGTGAAACCGTGACCCCAAAAACCGAATTGTTGCACCCCTAGTGGGTATTGACACAAATAAATGTGAAAGGTTAAATTGATTTAGTTTTTGTCTTTAGGATAGAAAAAAAAACTGCAACTTTGAAACAATGTTATATTAACCTAAATTTGATGTGCAGATTTCATATAGACATTGTAACACAACGTAAATCCAACTCATGCCTGTTTTCGTAACCAACTATGGTGATCAGTGCTTAGTGTAGCTCAGTTCAACACTGTGATATGTTTCTCGCAAGATCCATAGTGCCAACTGAACATGTTTGAAGGGTATCCATCACGAAAACATGGTGGCAAATAACTTTTTAGTGATCCCAAAGCGCTCATCCAAACAACATCCACCGCGGCACCCGCAAAATTACAACTTTGCACAGTGCCGGGTTCTCAAGCTAATCATTCCACTAAAATCCCACAATAAAACGTCCACACACACACTCCTTGCACAATAGTATAGATAACTAAGTGTGAAGGGAAGGGGAAAAAGTTAATGGATCCAAATATGCATGCACTCCCTCCCTGTGACCATGTGACATCTGTTTCTCGTCTTCCAATGACAGTTAACTGTCCCCTTCTTTCACTCAGATCCGTGTGAAGCCGGACCACAGCGGTGTGGTAACTGATGGTGTGAAACACTCCATGAACCCCTTCTGTGAGATTGCTGTGGAGGAGGCTGTCAAGCTGAAGGAGAAGAAGCTTATTAAGGAAGTGGTAGCTGTCAGCTGTGGCCCTCAGCAAGTTCAGGTGAGTAAAGGGCTGTGCGATATAGCTGAAAAATGTATCAAAATAGAATATATTTATAGTGTTTACATTTACATTTAGTCATTTAGCAGACGCTCTTATCCAGAGCGACTTACAGTAAGTACAGGGATATTCCCCCCGAGGCAAGTAGGGTGAGGTGCCTTGCCCAAGGACACAACGTCAGTTGGCACGGCGGGGAATTGATCCGGCAACCTTCTGATTACTAGCCCGACTCCCTCACCGCTCAGCCATCTGACTCCCTAGGTGTTGTTATAAAATGTTGCGTCTCCGCATCTTTTCAGAGAGCCAATTGCGACTTCAGGTGAGTTTTTGGGCAACAGTGGTAGACTGGCACACAAACAAATTATTTTTACTTAAAACTGGATTTTTTTTGTTTACAAGCGTGTTTGGAACTGTGGATGTTGTACCGAACGGGTCAATATTATAATGAAAATTGTGGCATTGTCAACATTGGGGTCTGTGAAAGAATTTGAGGGTAAATCGATTTACAATAGATTTTGTCTATTGTTAAGGAAACCCTGAGGCTAGCTTACAGTTGGCAGAAAAGGTCTTAGGTCAAGAGGGTGTGAAGGATTTAGAAGTATGTCTGTTTGACCTAAGGCTTCTGAACCACTCCCTGTATGACAGTAGACCCTGAGGGGTGGGTGGAGCATCTTATTCGGCATTCTATCTAAGATTCTTGATAAATGGAGATTATTTTGACCAGGGGGTCATCTGGAGACATGAAATCTTGGTGGTTTAAGATATTTATGACCTGAAGGGGAAGGACTTGAAAGGGTCAGTTGGAGACATATCGTAAGGTGCTAATAAAGCAGCTGTTTGATCTTTGACTGTAGAGACCATTTGTTGTAGAGGCCTTTTTGTAGTTTACAATCCATTGTGGAGAAGAGTGAGGTCATTGTTTTTCTTCCTTAACTCTTGTTTAGAATGACCCCACAAAGGACAGTTGACCGTTTTGGATGGTCAACTTCTGGAGTTTTATGACTTCCTGACTTGGAGAGAAATGCAGCATGAGAGTTCTCATCACCTGGGGGGGGGGGGGGGGATGAGCTTTGGGACATCAGGTTCTGAGGCTGTATTGTTTCAACTGTGAATGTAATGTCTTAGGAGAATGAGACTGACATTTATGTTGATTGATTGTCGCTTAGAAATGACCAGATGTAGTGAGTATATAAGACTGGGTGTGTATTTGAGACTTGATCACTCTGCCAAATGACATTCAGTAATATGTGTCCTCCGGGAGATTGGTCACAAAGTACTTTGTTTTGTGCTTTAATATCAAATAAAGAATTTGTATTTATCTGGCAATCATAACAATTGAAGTATACAGTGTCTTCAGAAAGTTTCCCTGACGGGTCTTGGCTCAAACCTAGGTCTTAGTATTGTTTTAATGTTTGTGTAAATAAAGACCTCAACAAAGGTAGCGCGCACAGTGCTTTTTTGTATTAAGCTTTATGTAATATAAGCATTATGTTGGACTCATATTGTTATATTTGTATATATGAATGTATTTAACTATGAATATTATTATAGTTAACTTGAATGTATCAGTTTTGGACACATTTGTGTAGAGAATTATGATACTAATGCCCAATCCAAATGTCTCCCCTAAGCCCTGAACCCTCACAGACTTACTCAAGTGATTGAGTACAAGAGGCTGCAAGGGCTCAAAATGTGTAATTGGAATGGGACACCACTTATTATGCTGCATTATGGGCAAAATAGTAATGTTGTTGGATTAAATCTGATGAAAACGCAAGTTACACACAGTTCTGGCTTTATTAACCATCAGTGAGCTTTGTTTTTAAACTTGCATGTTTCAACATGTTTCAAATTAAAAAACTTTACTTCTAACTATTTTTACGTCAGGGTTGGTTGGTCCTTCCACGTATGCTTGTTTGTTTACCGTTCTTTTTGTCGTTGAGGCAGTTTTTTGGGATTTTTTTTCTTGCTTCCGGGCTTCCCCTGCAAACCCTCGTGTTTCATACCACAACCCTGTGAATTGTGAGCAATTTGCTTAGCGTAAGTGGGCAAAAATACAGACTAATGAAAAGGGTGCATAAAGGCTTCAACATTTCTTCAAAAGAGCCCTCGCGCACTTGACGATATGACATTACCAGAGCCATAGAAAAAGAGAGTTGCGACACTTCCATAGACTCCCATTGTTATCGAGTAATGCGGAAGTAAAGCGTGTCACATGCGACTTGTAGTTCCAAACATAGACAAGAGTAGACGCCGCCTTGGCTGCTGGGCGCGAGAAATGCGGCCACCATCTTGGAAAGGGCAAATTCCTAGTTGCATAGCAGCAGAATAAACAAGATGCCACACACCTGTGCAGCATATTCTAATTGACGAACTATCCCAAATAGGGCTCAGGGGATTACTTTTCACGAGTAATATTTAACATTACAGTACTATTTGTTGCATTTTGTGAATAGAATCTTACCATAGTTGAGAAATTAGGAGCAAGAATCTTGATATTACTGTACTGAAATTGTAGCTAGCAAGCTAGCCTAGCACTATGTTTACTGCACCGGCCGGTGTATACCCGGCTATGAACTGAGACTTGATATGTCATATTCCATAACACTGACTTAGATGACACAACTGACACAAGAATGCTATTATAGAAATAAAACCAATATTACTGGTATAACATTGGCCAGCGAATTTTAGTGGCATCGACTGTAGTTATCAGGGCAGTCGCTACTTGTACTCTCCAAAATATTCCGTTTTCATTTTGAAGGTTTCCCAAAGACACAGATTTGAGGAAGAAGTGGGAAGTAGTTTTGCGGAGACAAGGATTCAATGCAAGTGGTTCTTCAGTGCTATGCAATCAGCATTTTCAACAGGGCGATTTAGATAGGACCGGGCAGATTCTAATTGGCCCTCTAAGTGGCACTGTTATCCCTTCTGGATATAGTTTTTCGTGTTGAAACATTTGCTAAATGTTATAACCCTTGGCTAGTAGTGTGCATTCAATACATTGTTATGTACTTTGTAAGTATTTTAATATTGTGTATGATTACTAGTACATTTTGTAATGCCGAGGGAAGCTGTGGTGCAAAATAAAAGAAAAATACATTGTTCAATTGTCTTTTGCAGGAGTGAAATAAATGACAAAACCCACTGAGTTGTGCCTGTTCATGCCCTGAACACATCTGTGACATGTGTGTGACAGACAAAAACAAAATATAACTAGAGAGGGTATAATTTCTGGGGAAATTGTAGGGTTTGCTTGCTTGCTTCAGATGCAGGTGGGTCCGTTTTCCCTTAGTGATATTTTCAAGCATTTAGCCTACTCATATTGCATAATTCATTAAGAACAGCCTTTGAAACAAGGGACCCCCTTCGAAACAAGCTACTGTAACAACGTTGTCACTGGCAGTATTTCAGATGGAATTGCGATTCAAATAGTACCGTCTGCTAACTGAAAATAAGCCCCCCAAAACGTAAATAAGTTCGATATTAATTTAGGGGGACATGGCTAATTCAAAAGCAGTTTGCTAGAGGCAAGCTAGCTGCCATTAATATCCACACTCCACTGATTGTTTGAAAGCGCAGGAAATTAGAACGTTTCTTTTGAAAGGGATAATTAACAATTAGCCCCAAGAGGCCGTGGTTTGCGCTGATTTTAGAACAGGTAAGGGGAAGCACGACGTAAAGCAGAGTTTTCGCCATGAAGGGGCTTATTTCCCCGATAATGACCAGCGTTCTATACATTATCCCGCTTATTACCCGGCTACTTGCCAACAAAAATAACTTAACACAGTGTGTCTTTTTACAATGTATTTGTTACCATTCGTATTGTTGATCAGCAGAGAAATAGTTCGCCAAAGACGTTGAACTTCATAGACTTTGAGCATTATTTAGGCTTCAAATCAGCTGACGTTGCTAAGCAACAGAGTACGCTGGGGTTGAAAAGTTACCGGATTACTTGCGGAGTGCAACGAAAGACGTGAATCCGAGGCAAAAGGGCCACTTCCCTTGACAGCGGTCAAATATGCATAGCAACGGTCAAATATGAGAACATTGTTCACCGCAGAACGTTGGGAAGCCCCATTCAAGTGAATGGAGCATTCTACAGCACTAAGAACAGCCGTGTAATAAGACATAATAAAGTTTAGCCATAGCTGTGGCATTGAAGACAGTACTGTAGCCTACTACTACACTGCCAGTGGGCGAGCCAAGTCTGTGACTTTGAGGCTAACGTCAAAACAAGACGCGGTCTCACTCAAATTCCAAGTTTTACACAAATAACAAACAATGCTGACCCGCTGGCTGTCTTCGCAATCGCCATATCTTTAAAACACTGCTGTCCATTTAGATGTAGAATTGACCCTGGTGCGAAATTAAGAAAATACTCACCAGACGCAGATCGACAGTTGACTGAGTTGACAACACTGTTGTTGCTGCCGCAATTGTCAATGGAGGCTGACAGGCTCTCACGTAGCAAACAAATCAACGTTTTTACAGCAACCTATATTAAAATCTCACCACCTGGCTGTTTTCACAATAGCCATATTGTCATAACATTTACCTCTTTCTGTTTTTTTGTGTAAAATTGAACTATAAAATTAGCTACAAAAATACTACCATGACGCTTTCTAGCATGGCTGCCGCCTAAAAGACGAGGCGGTCTCACGGGCGACCTGCACTCGCTCAAATTTCAAAGACTGTCACGACCAAAATCAAAAATGCGAGATTGCAGTTCCACTAGAAATCGCTTTCTCTACAAAACAAAATGGTTGTGATATTTTGGGGGTGGTATTTTTCATTCGTAATCCAAGCTCCAACTTGCGAGCTAGAAAGTCTATCACGTTGTATCCATGCGTCGTTGCTAACTTGTGGTGACGTAGCTAGCACAGGTTACCCTTCGTCGACAAAAGGCACTTTGCCCCCACAAAAACGTTGTAACCTCCTAAACTGTGAAACGGAATGTAAATCCAAATACAAGCAACGCAATCGCTAGCAAGACGAAACTTTTGACACCTACGTTGTCTATGTAGTCCAAATATTGCCGGATCCTTAGGGGGGCAAAAATTAATGAAAAAAACTAGAAAAGGCTGTTCCTGCGAAACAGCAGTGAGAATGCTGAAAACCTGAATGGGGATAGCTGACCATGCTAAAAAAGCTGAAAATTGTGAGCATTTTCAGAAAGTTATAAGCTGAAGCTTCAAAGCGACCGAAAGGTATTTTAAATAGCGGCTGGAGCTGGACGAAGGCATAAAACTACAGAAAATAGAAAAAAAAACGCTAAACAAAGTGAAAAAAATCAGTGCATGCAAATGTGAACATTTAGCAAAACGATATTTGCTGGAGTTTCAAAAGGCCTGAAATGTATGTAAGAAAGGACCTGCAGCAAGATGAAGGCAGAAAAGTACAGAAAAGAGGGAAAAAATTCATAAGTACTGGCAGTTGGAAGATACTGCTGTGAAATGTATTTTGAAAGGATCTGGAGCAAGATGAAGGCAGAAAACGGAAGAAAAGAAGAAAAATGCTAAACAAAAAGGGGAACATTTCAGAAAGATGAGCTGCAGGAAAATGTGAAATTGAGCAGAAAACCAGTTGCTCAAGTCTGGGTTGAACGAATTTGAAGGTAAGTAAAGAAAAGTAGCTAGAATCCACACCTCAAACAGGTTAACCTAGACGCAAAACTGTACGTCCAATCCAAAAAACAAGGATATTTTCCGAGACTCTGCCAAAACTATTGAAATCCTTTGTGTCTGTACGGTCAGAAATGCAACCCTTTTGGCAGTTTCCAGAACGTCACCCAATTCTGCTTTTCATGGTGCGTGTCTGTTTGGTTGCCACGGTGATGGCGCAGCTGTGATCGCTAACAAGCTGGGCAGAGAGAATCACAAATTTAGCTGGAATCCACACCTCAAACAGGTTAACCTAGACGCAAAACTATACGTCCAATCCAAAAAATTAGAATATTTTCCGAGACCCAAGACTCTCCCGAAACCAGACATGTCCTTTATATGTCTGTGCGGTCAAAAATATGACTCTACCGGCAGTTTAAAAACATGTCTGCAGGCTGCTCTCGCTTCTAGGCTCAAAGCTGAAAATCTGTAAACGTGAGCTCTTTAATAGTTACTTTGGCTGAAAGAGGACAAGTTTTCCTACATTTTAAGGTATGACTTGTTTCCGTAAGTTAAACAATATGAACGTCAGAGGAATTTGTTTGAAAATTTAGTTGAATATCAGAAAAAGAGCAGCAATCATAAAAATCAAGAAGGAGCTAAATTTTTCATGTATTTAAAACTGTCACGATTCAAAATTGGCTGAATATTTGAAAGGTTGAATTGAGTTAAGTTTGAAAGAGGAGGAAGCTTTTAATGATTTGAAAGGATTTACCATTACTTTTAATGGGAGAATAATTTGCACAAAAACCTTAACTCTTAAAAAAAGTATAAAAGTGAGAAATACCAGAAGTCATAGCCATCATCTCCTGACGGAGCTGAGCGTTTTGATACAAAACAATTTTGAATCGTTGAAAGTTTGCAGGACTAGTTAAAGACCAAAAACGGCGGAAGAACTGAGAAGTTGAAAAGCAATAGTGAGAATGACAATAAGAGAAACAGGAAAACAATATGCTTAACAGCATTCTCACAATAAATATATATGTGAGATAACAATGGTTTGTGCTGCCGTAGGCAAGCACACCCCAAAAAGCTTCAAGTAGACTCAAATATAATAGACCAATTATCACCCTACGTCACACAACTGTCAAGGAGGCTCAACTGCGCATGTCAGTTGCAAAAGACAAACTTCTCCCCAGTCTATTACACTTGGAGTGTCGATCAGGTCATCATATATCTCTAGCCACTGGATTGCAGGGCTTTATATTCAGTTTTTGAGGCTCTTGGCCTTTGGACAAATACATTTACGTTTCACTTGTCTAAGCACAAAAGTCACTTGACCAAGATACCCTTAAAGAGCCTGACCATGTGATCGGGCAAAACTAGCCTGGCTAACGGAGGTCGCTTTCTCAGGCAAATGACGAATGAAACAGGCTCGGTTAAAGAAATCCGAGATGCTGGCTATCTTCATCAGGCTTGTATCTACATTAAGCAGTCCTCCCTGATGTTTCTGGTGTAGTATGGAGTGAAATAGGCTACAACATTGTGCACACTGCCAGTGAGCCAGTCTGATTAAGGGTTAAGTCCAAAACAGTGTAGCTAATCTCACTCAGATTGCCAGTTTAAACTAATCAGAAAAATAATCAGACCAGCTGGCTTTAAGCAGAATTCCCATATCTCTTGAAAGCTGCCCTGCTCGACTTTTTAGATGTAGAATTGACTGTAAAAATGTAAAATTATGAACTTTGTAACTTTTGTGACCGAATCGAAATTCTGATGCGACAGATCAATGGGTAATCGCTTTCTCTCTAAAAAAGGCTGTCCTCCTCGACCCTTTTGGTCTTTTTAAATCTAACTATTTGTATTATTCGTGTGGTCCTTTTGTCATTTAAAATGCTATCCTTTCCTGGTTTTCTGCAGCCACATTGAGCGCGAATCCCGAATGTTTACAAACAAATAATTGGTCTATTAATATAATAATAATATAATAATCATATTGTTTCTTCAACTTATTGAAATATCTGACTTAACTGCCTTCCTTGGCAAAGCACTGCAAAAGTTGGAAAAATTCAACTAATGCGACACACCTTCTGTACCCCTTCCAAATCCAGCAGAGTGCGATTAGGGTTGGGTACCGAAACCCGGTTTCACTATGGTTCCTACACAACCGGTAGGAATCGTACTGGATTAGAACACATGTAAGGCAAAGGCTCAAACAGCAAATACAATTTTGTCAAGTAGCCTCCGCTCCATGGAACTCAAACAAACAATCTTATTATGCTCTCTCTCCGATTGGAGGATGAGCAACTGAACAGTGACAGGACATCAATCACTCAGTCCTAACAACTGAAAAAAACACAACGAGAGTACAGCGGAGCACTTTCTCCTCTCCGCTCAGCCTGGCAGTGACGAACAGGGTTGATGATAGATCCTCCAGATAGCGCAACAGAAAACGTACATTTAACTTGCTAGCTAACGTTAAGTTAGCTATATTTTCGTTCACAATGTAATATTTGTGATGTTGATGGCCAACTAATTATTATTATTATTATTATTAAATTAATTGTGAAACAATGTTCCAGTAGTCAAGTAACTTTAGCTAGAGATAGAACAAGACTGTACTCAAGCTTGCTAGACTTGGGAACTCGGTGAACGTAACTTCAGAAAGGAAAATAAATTCCAACAACAAATATTCCTTTACTTAAGCTATGTGTTAAAATATTCTTGTTTATTTTCAGATGAGTCTATTTATGCCCCAACATTTTGAAGGAAATAAACAGTAGAGGAAACACTGCAGTCATAACATTATGACCACTGACAGTTATCATGGTACCTCTCAGTGGGAGGGATATATTACACATGAAAATTGTTGATGTTAGAAGTAGGAAAAATGGAAAAGCATGAGGATTTTGGCTACTTTGACAAGGGCCAAATTGCGATGTCTAGATCTAGGTCAGAGCATCTCCAAAACTGTAGTCCTTGTGGGGTGTTCTTGGTCTGCAGTGGTCATGACTTAACAAAACTGGTCCCAGGAAGGAAAAGCGGACAACCGGTAGGTAAACGACAGGGTCATGGGCTCATTGATGCACATGGGGAGCGAAGGCTGGAGTTGCTGAAGCTCAAATTGCTGAAAAGGTTTATTCTGGTTCTGATAGAAAAGTATCAGAACACACAGTGCATCGCAGTTTGCGTATGGGGCTGCGTAGCCGCAGACCTGTTAGGTTGACCCCTGTCAACTGCCGAAAGTGCCTACAATGGGCACGTGAGCATCAGAAATGGACCAAGGAACAATGGAAGAAGGTGACCTGGTCTGATGAATCATACATACTTCTTACCCAATTCTTTTACATCATGTAGATCAGTGGTTCCCAACCCTGGTCCTCAGGGACCCCCGGTCCTGCATGTTTTAGAAGTTTCCCTGCTCCAACACACTTGATTCAAATGAATGGGTCTTTATCCAGCTTTCCAGAAGCTTGCTTATGCCCAAACGGAATACGCAGATTTTTTTCACATTTTCTGTGGTTATTCAGACTGAAAATCTGCGGAAATCCGCGGGAATTCCTCTAGCCTCCCTGTTCTTATGTCGGAGCGGCCAAAGATGTTCCACAACAGTTTGACGGCAAATATGGTCGATTGAAAATTGACAGACTTTGCAAAAAAGTATTGATCCATCCTTATAAAGATCGCCTGAAAACTCTCTGGCCCTGTCTCTTACTGCAATTTCGGTCGATAAGTGTTTCCTTTTCAATTCTTAGCATTTGTCTAACGTTTTAATAATAGAGAGGTAATATGAGTTGAATAGTGTATTTACATTTTGCCTCAGACCAATGCATTCTACTTGAAAATCCGCGGGTTTTCGTCGGAATTCTGCGCCTGCGTATTCCGTTTGGGCCTGCTTATGACCATTAATTTGAATTGAGTGTGTTTGTGCAGGGAAACATCTAAAACATGCAGGCCAGGACATCACTTCTCAGGAAATACATGGCACCAGGATTCACAATGGGAAGAAGGGAAGCCGGCAGAGGCAGTGCAATGCTTCGGGCAATGTTCTGCTGGGAAACCTTGGGTCTTGCCATTAATGAGAATGTGTATTTGACACACAACTTCTACCTAAGCATCATTACAGACTATGTACACCCTTTCATTGAAACGGTATTCCCTGATGGCAGTGGCATTTTTCAGCAGGAAAATGCGCCCTGCCACATAACCAAAATTGTTCAGGAATGGTACATACAAATTTCAAGTTCAGTCAAGACAGTCACGTATTAGATTTGAGCATTTATTGTAACATGACATGGACGTGTAGATTTAACTTTAGCGGAGTGGATGATCTAAGGGAAGCACTCCCTGCCTCCTCGATGCAACACATGCATACATGACATATGAGGCAGGAAGCAATAGAGATATAATCCTCCCTGATGGATAGAACACACAGACAGCATGGGGGAGAAGGGGATGGTGGAGGGTGGCAGCAGCACTGATCATACAACAACCGGGGTGAGTGTGTACGTATCCGCGCGTCTTTTAAAGACACCTTATCGGACGTGGCCCAATGAATATGCGCTGCTAACGTGGGTGTAGGAGTGGGCGGAGTACGTCCCTGAATGAATGATGCGTGCTGCCCGATTGCCCTGCCTGAACTAGCTGTGCTTATGGGTTAACTTAATCCATTAATCCAATCCATGAAAGACCCACCTCACAACTTACAGGACTTAAAGGATCCACTGCTTACATCTTGGTGCCAGATACCACAACACACTTTCAGAGGTCTAGTGGAGTCCATACCTCAATGTTCAGGGCTGTTCTGGCAGCAAAAAAGGGACCTTTTAGGCAGGTGGTCATGTTATGACTGATTGGTGTAAGGGGGACCTACAGAATATGAGGCAGGTGTGTGTGTTTGTAACTGTATATATAATGTTGTCATAGTACAAAAAATTCATCACATATCATTGTGATTCAGTTTTTAGTGTAGTGTTTTGTCTATTATATGCAGGAAACTATCCGTACTGCCCTGGCCATGGGGGCGGACCGAGGGATACATGTTGAAGTTACTGGGAATGAATACGAGACACTGGGCCCCCTACAGGTGTCTAAGATCTTTGCTGCCCTGGCTAAGAAAGAAAACGCTCAACTTGTCATCCTAGGAAAACAGGTGAGAGATGCTAGGAAGTAGCTATTTGTTCCTACCAGATTTGTCCACACAATTTCTCTTTTTTTTTTTTACATGGACCAGTCATGTTACTTTCATTTCCACATAACAATATATTCTGTTCATGTGTTGTTTTCCTGCCAGGCAATTGATGACGACTGTAACCAGACAGGTCAGATGACTGCTGCCTTACTGGACTGGCCCCAGGTCAGTGTTGTCCAATTGGCTGTTTTAGCTTTCATAAGCAAAATTCATGAAGTGAATTGAGAGCAGGAGGATTTTAGTAAATCGAGGAGGTTCATTTATTCAAAACATTGACTGACATTTGTATAAACTTATGACCATTGCCATCATATTGAATCAGAATTTGCTTTATAAGTGAGAATGAAACAATAAGATATGTGAATATGTACATTTGTAGGCCAATTTGAAGGCAGTTTAAATAGGAAGCACAATTGTGGAAGTAGTGGTGTTTCCAAACAACAGATGACACACATGACTTAACAGATGCAAATGCATGAGAAACAATGGAAAGGTTCTCTCTAATCATAAGATGTTTTGTGAATGGGAATGACCTTGCCAGAGAATGTAAACAGAAGGTTTGTTAGAGCGTGTATCTGAGGGTGGATAAGAACAGTCATTCTGACATTGCAGGGCACTTTTGCATCTGAGGTGGCACTGGATGGAGACAAGGTCAAGGTGGTGAGGGAGATTGATGGTGGACTGGAGACCATCAAAATCAATATGCCAGCAGTAGTGACCGCAGACCTTCGACTCAACACCCCCAGATATGCCACCCTTCCCAACATTATGGTAAATAACCTATGAATCACACATACACTTAGGATTGACTCTTCTCATCCCTCATGTGCCTTTTTGTTCCTTTGCAGAAAGCAAAAAAGAAGAAGATTGCCAATGTGAAACCATCAGACCTGGGTGTGGACCTGACTTCACGGGTGGAGGTGGTGAGGGTGGATGAGCCACCACAGAGACAGGCGGGGGTTAAGGTGGACACGGTTGATGACCTAGTGGGCAAACTCAAAGAATCGGGGAGGATATAAATAGCATAGGCACACATTGAGGAGTGACTGTCCAGCCTGTCCACATTGATTTACAGTTAAGTCTATAAATATTTGGAAAGTGACACACTTTTCATAATTTTGGCTTTGTACGCCACCACAATGGATTTACAATTAAAGAACCAAGATGCAATTAAAGTGTAGACTTTCAGCTTTATTTGAAGGTGTTGAACAAAATATTGTATGAAACATTTAGGAATATATACACAGTCCTCTTATTTCAGAAGCAAGTAATTGGACAAATTGACATAATTTGTAAAACTTTGTCATGAATCATTTGCAGGTAATGACTGCTTGAACCCATGGACATTACCAAACATTAGGTTAACTCCTTTGTGATGCTTTGCCATGCCTTTACTCCATCTGTAAAGTGAAGTGCCATCCAATCAACTTTGCTGAATTTGTACAGACAATATATCCCTATACACTTTAGAATTCATCCGGGTGCTTCTGTCACATCATCAATAAACACTAGTGTCCCACTGCTATTGGAAGCCATGCAGGTCCATGCCGTCACACTGCCTCCACCGTATTTAACAGATGATGAGGTATGCTTCAGATCACGAGCCGTTCCAAGCCTTTGCCATACTTTTTCGTCCCATCATTCTAGTACAGGTCGATCTTAGTTTCATCTGTTCAAAGAATGCTGTTCCAGAACTGATTTCTTAAAATCATTTCATTTCTAATCTGGCCTTCCTATTCTTGAGATTTGAGAGGTTTGTACCTTGTGGTGAACCTTCTGTATTTGCTCTCGTGAAGTCTTCTCTTTATGGTAGACTTGGATAATGATATGCCTACCTCCTGGAGAGTGGGGATTTTCTTCACAATGGAAAGGATCCTGCAATCATCCAACACTGTTGTCTTCCTTGGACGTCCAGCCTTTTGTGTCGCCAAGCTCACAAGTGCATTATTTTTCTCAGAATTGACCAAACTGTTGATTTGGCCACTCCTAATGTTCCTGCTATCACTCTGATGGATTTCCTTTTTTTGCAGCCTAATGATGGCCTGTTTCCCTTGCATTGAGAGCTCTTTTGACCGCATGTTGTAGGTTCACAGCAACAGCTTCCAAATGCAAATGCCACACTTGGAATCAACTCCAGACCTTTTACCTACTTAATTGATGAAGACATAACAAACAATAGTCCACACCTGTCCACAAAACAGCTTTTGAGTCAATTGTCCAATTTCTTTTGGTCACGGTGACCAAAAACGGTGACATGAGAAACACTGTCAAAGAGGGAGAGATGATTTATGTGTGTGTATTGTAGGTTATGGGATTGTGCCTGTGAGTCAGTCATTTTTCTTTAATTCAAGCATGTATTCCACAATCAGCTGAGTGTCAAAAGGGCAAAGTAATTACTCATACTGTTTGTGTATATATATAAATATGGACCTAACCATGTAGTGGATGTGCATTTCAAGTGTGCATAAACCATTAACTTGGTTGGATTGCAAATGAGTTTGGACAGTGTCTTTCAGTCCCTAAGGAAAATGATCAATGACACACAAAGTTGACTTCTTACCCTCAGCAACTGTATTTTATGTTGTAAAAAATCTACCTTTACATAAAGAAAACAGATATTTCTTACCTACATTGTTTGATGTGCTTTGACGCAATATTTGCAATGAGGGCACGTTTAACAAGAAATTTAAATTAATATAGAACCACAATTTGGCTGACTTAAATCAACAAGGCTGAATTGATTTTTGGGTTAAGATACACCACCAAGTAGCCTATAGATGGTTTCTAGGGGGTGTTCCATCAACGTCGGTTAAATGTCATATGGCAGGTTTATTTTTCCAACGAATTTGCGCTATTTGGTTGTTGATAATAAACATTTAAACTGTTATCCATTGTATTTGATGTTGTTGGGTGTCAAAAAACGGAATAGATTACAAAAAGGAACTACTTTTTGCAACAATTTTTCTTTCCCCCACAATGCATTGCTTGACGTCATGTTGGGGAGACGATAGACCAAAGACCGCTTTGAGAACATTGAAATTGATCAGAAATAAACACTAGGCTAGTACCAGAGAATGTCTAATATGGGCTCTACTAGTACCATCAAAACTTGGGACATCTAATCGGAAATGTGTTTACAGGTGGGACTGGCATGTTAGCCCATAGCTAGTCCATAGCTAGTATTTCTAGATCTAAACTCCTCAAAACATTTCGGAAACATTATTTCGGTTGATTATTCCTCCCCTTCAGTAACAATATTCAACATTATACCATGGTCTCAGTGAATACTTGATTCGGATTGGCTGCAGGTGTGTCCGATATCGGGTGATAACTGACACCTACTGCGTCATTGCAGCAAAACTGTATTTTCACAGTTCAAAATGATTCCACTGCCAACATAGCATATGAGCCTGTACAAAGTGTCTGAAATAAGTAACCATAACAACGGTGACGAGTCAAAACCTCCATTTACAACTTTGAAAGACTTTAACATGAAGCTAACTTGTAATTTACAACAATGAATGACTTCAATATTTATTTTAACCTATTTGAAAATGTTACCTTTCTGAATGTACTGTGTCAGTGTCACGTAACCACTCATCTCACATCCCATTCGCTATTCACCTTGCCAGTCAATGTACTTCGGACAGGCTGCGGCTAACTACACATGGCCAATTATTTTCTTTTTTTAAATCTAGATCGGTCTCAATGTTCACTTCAGCAGGACACTATACGCTCTCTGCTCTTCACTGTTCAGTCTGTCTGCATCTCTGTGTGTCTTTGCATGTGGGACATTCTTGAACGGGGTTGGAGACTTAAAAAGGTTAAGCAAAGACAAGTATGCCAGGAAATATGAAGGGTATACCTTGCTCCAAAGCAGTACCTGAATATTATCAATTTTCCAGGTAATCTTGAAACACAAAGAATCAAGGAGACTTTTTATTCAATTGTATAAAGCATTTTCATTGTTTAAAGTAGCCTATATGTTGATAAGCCTCTGTATTACTTCATCCTCCCCTTCTGGCTTCCCCAATGTTAGGTGCAATATACTTTCCCCATGGGTGTATCCAGGGCCACTGGAAGACTCAGGGGGTGACTGCCTGGTGCCCCCAGGGTTGAAAAAGCGTTTCTAAAATGCTCTCTACAGTGAAAAAATTGGGTGCCCTACTGTCTGCCATTCACATTGTGAAAAGGGTGCCCCTTAACACGATAAATGATAGTGTGCCCTTGATACATTCATTTCATGCAGTACCCTAGAAGGTGCCCTTACAATGGTCTATATTTGACTTTTCCTGTGCCCCTAATTCCCATGGAAAATGGTGGTGTTCTGAAGTGCCCTTTATGCTGCCCCAACATGACAGTGTCCCTATGGTGACCTTTCCAAAGAAGACGATTAGATGCTGTGCCAAACAGTCTCCCCTACAATGTTCCCACTAGGGCATGTTTTCCCAAAGTGAGGCTGTGACGACACTTGGGGTGTCATCCCATTCCCATTGTTACACTGTTGAGAGCCCATGTCGTGCAGTAGCAGCCCTTTAAATGTTTCCACCCCTGCCCCTTCAAACAGCCACTGTCTGCCGCTGTCCAAGCCCCTTCTGGATCTGTGGAAGCACACTTTGTTAATTGGAAATATGGGGCAGCTATTCATACACTTAGTCAGAATAGTAATAATTGGATTTGGACTAAATATGCACATGTAATATAAGAGTTATATATTGTTGGTCATGCTGAGCCATATTAAATGACTGTTCTGCCAAGCAAAGTGTGCTACAGTTTAGTTTACCTTGGTGACCCCTTCATCCTCTGCCAGGAACCTTGGGGTTACCATGGATGACGAGCTCTCCCTCACATTGCTGCAGTCTCCCGGTCGTGTAGATTCACCCTCTACAACATCCAGAAGATCAGGAGATACCTGTCTGAGTACTCCACCCAGCTGCTAGTCCAAGCACTTGTCCTCTCTAAGTTGGACTACTCAACTACTCATCAAATCAAATGTCTTTGTATATCCCTTTTTACACGCGAGCACGTCACAGAGGGCTTCACATCCGCCCATAGAACTGCCCCTCAACTAACCTAAACCCTCAAGGAAGACAAGGAAAAACTCCCTACAGGAGAAAAAATGGAAGAAACCTTGGGAGGAGCAATTCAGAGAGGGATTCCCTATTCCAGAGACGGTTGGTGATAGAGAAGAGCAGAACACAGGCTAAACAGTCATACAGTGTCAATGGGTTTTGAAACACCAAAATACATTGTTGAACTATATAGATGTAGGACAGTACCGGGAGATTCGCTGTTGGCCGTCATGGAGACGTGTGTGTGTGTGTGTGTGTGTGTGGTGTGTGTGAGCAGGGATTAGAGAATGCCAGGAGCAGTTAACAGTTACAGTCATATTAGAATGAGATCCCCACCGGTCAAGTGTGGACGAGTGCAGCAATTTCACAGAGCAAAAAGTGATATTTGATGCAGCCCCACACAACAAGACAGCAACAGCCTCCCTCGGTTGGACCATGAAATCTGTTCCAGGTGAAAGAACGCTAAAATAAAAATATAGCTGCAGGCAGCGATGCGGGTTCCTCCGCAAAATGGCAAAATATTATAATTTACATTGTAAAAGGTCAAGAGTTGGACAACAAAAGAGCAAAACTACTTCATGTTGGGCCAACTACAATAGGCTGAATGGGGATTTGAACTCATGAGCAAAAGGTTACAAGGCAGCCTCTCTAGCCTCTCTGCTACACCAACTGTTGAGAATGTATGAGTACAAAGGGCACACTATTAGCTTTGATTAACTTTGGGACAAAGGTTAAGAAGCGGTTGACATTTCAAAGTGGAATTGCATGAATTTGCGCATGGTATTTCATGGATGTCATCCTGTTTAACTAAACAGATATTCAAATTTAAGACAGGCTAAAAGACTGCGGCTGGATTCAAACCTACAACCTTATACTTGACAGGTCACTACTGCGAGGCAGTCTGCTATGAATAGTCTTAACTTCCTTAAAGGGGCGATTGACTGGGTTTTGGAGATATTTCACACTGTTCCTTAAGGTCTCCAAATAGGGTATGTAACATTGGTTGGGTTGAAAATGGCCTGGGTGCTCTTCTATGCCCCCTGATAGATCCTCTGAAATGTTCCCGGGGAAAAAAACTAGCTTTTCTCCTTTTATGGTATGCTCATTAATATTTAGATAAGCTGCGCGCTGATTGGTTGGTTTTCAACGAGTGAAGCTGGGGAGCAAAAACGCAACACGGCCAACAGCAGCACTCACTGAAACACCGAAGGTGGAGACTTGAAATAAAAACGTGCAAATAAATCTATTATGTCTACGCAACACTGTGTTCAACAGATGGACTACATATCATTTGAAATGATAACATTACTTGTTTCCACCTCTGTTGTTGAAGCAAACTGGATTGACTTGGGTGGGTAGAACGTTAGGCTTAGCAACCAAGCCATATCGTGATTCAACTCGGCTTCAGTTTGCTAGCTATAGATATCTTGTTGAAAAATAACCTGACAAAAGATCTGGACAAACATGCATCGTTAATTGTAGATTTACATGACACGGGTTATTTATTTGAATGAAACACAGTCAGGAACATGAAACAACGTTAGCCCCATTGCCAATAAACTAGGCTAAATTATCACACATTCTACCTATGCTCTTGCGTTAGCAAGCTAAACTAGTTTACATGCCTACTACAGTCTAGGTGTTACTAGTAACAGTTACTAGCAATGCTAATGTATCCTGTATCTAGCACCTGCCTTTTTCCAGTTCTTTCAAATAGATTATCTAGACAGGCGTTAGCAATAAGCCAGACTGCTGTTTGTTTTCTGGCAATTTTTTCGGAAGCTTCCCTTCTAATGCCGACTACAGCTAGTCTAGCTAGAGTCATTGGATGTGTGTAGAAATGTATTTAGCATTCTACCTATGCTATATACAGGACACGTTAGCATTGCTAATAACTGTTTGCACAACATCATACTGTCCTTATAGCTTGGAACAGCACCTCTTTCCAGGTTCAACTTCCTAGCAAATCCCGCTTGAAATTGTCCAAGGTTGTCAAAACTGTCTTGGGTAAAATGTTCAGAGCAAATGAATGATTGAGTGTCGAACTTCGCCGGAATCTTCTCATAGACAACAGCAGTCATGCCTGTCCGATGTTTAGCTCCTTGGGAAGACTGTGAGTGTTAGCCTTCCCTGTACAGCCTGGAACACAGCATTTACGACTGTGGTCCATTTTAAATATCCTTGTTATAATTCAAAACGTTCTTCTTTGTAATTCCTTATAAGTAGCCTACACAGAGCAGCGTGCAGCTAAACTAGTATTGGAAATAGACGCTACCTCGGGCTGGTCTGGATGTAAATTTGGGGGCGTGACAAAGATACAGACCAGAGCCAAAAAGGGCGGTCCCCGGTCCTACGTCACACCGGTGGCTTTGTTGAAAAGCTAGCGTTTTACAGCAAAAAAAAATCTTTTTGAGATTTGCATAGGAAAGCGGTGTCAATGGACTTTGATATACACTGTATGTTCATTTTACCCACCGAACTGTCGTTATTCAACTATGACAAGTTAAAATCGGTTTTGCAATCAATCGCCCCTTTAACTTTTCCCATTCATTCTCTATGGCTATCCTTAACCATATCGAATACTTCCATTTGTGGCCACTATGGGGATTTGGGGGGGGGCGCTGTTTCAGAGTTTTCTTACGCAATAGAGAGAAGCATCTCAGATCAGAATATTTTTTGAGAGAACTACAGTACACGTCGATCTGCCCTGAGGTAAGATATCCATCTGGATAGATCTAAAGATTGCTAGCTAAATCATGAATGAACATGTTATTTAACTCATCTCTTTATTTGTGGAAAACTCAACATTGAGCACGCTCTGACTTCTCAGTCTAACAGTATGAATGAATGAAACTGTATTTACTAGTACAGTAGCCGCTAATGCAATGTTACGTTGGTACTACTATAGCGTTAACTTCTCAAAGTTATTCAGTAACGTTAGTTACTAACAATATACCGACATTGGTTTGCCAGCATGTTATGTAAAATCAACAGTGACTCATGAATAAAAGTCATGTTAGAAGAGAGCTGTTCACAGCACATTCCAAGACAAAGGACATTGAGGGGGATGGGGGAGTTGAGATGAGGCACACTCACCTCAAGTAAGCACACTCACCGAATAGATACAGATCTAGGGCAGTGTTGTCTGAAAATACTCTGGCTACCACCCCCTCTTGAAATGTAATGTGCTGTAATTGGGGTGTGCTTGCCTTCGGCAGCACAAACCATTGTTATCTCACATATATTACATTTACATTTAGTCATTTTTGGGGGATATATGGGCGATTCTTACATTGTGTACTTTTGGCCTTGTGAAGTGGAGTGAAAAAAACATTATACAAATTCAACTTACACAGCTCCATATGTTTAAATAACTAGTGTAGTATGGAGATCCATTAGATTTCAAACTAAATTTACAAGACTAATTGTTATTTTTCAAATTTTATCTGACCCGAGTAAACAAATGTCATTTCCACCACATTTCATTTAACACCTATAAATAAACAGTGTAATAATTTAAACATCCTAGAATTTTCTAGGACCATTAGCTTAACTAGTTGTACCAGTAACTACTAGTTATAACAATAATTCATTTTTTAATGACCTTATTTTAACTGTCCTAAGGATCACATGCTGAACTGTACACTTTTCACAGTGTGAAATTCAATATTACTTTGGGTAGGTCCTTGTAAATAATTAATCATCTGGTTTGTTACATGAAGTAATGCAAGCCATCAATAAATGTAAACATGATTTTAATATGAGCTGACTAATTTTGGAGAATTTTGTGAAAAATATGTGCTGTGATGGAAATTACGAGCTGTGGTGGAAATGACAAGGTGTTGTAGAAATGACAAAAGCTAAACACTTAGAGAAAACATAGATATATTTATTAGAAAAAACATAAATCATTCAACTTAATTTACAACACCATGTGAAAACCAACCACTCACTTTGGTGTTGCTATAAGCCAACATCTAATTTCTGGCTTTTTGGCAAAATCTTCAAACTCTCACAGAACTGTAACAGTACATGCTGTAAATAACCCAAAAACTGGTGGGTTGGCAAGAATACTTAAAATAAATGAAGATTTTTTTTTGTTGAGTCAATAGAGAGTCTCTCTTCAATGAACACTTAACTTGTATACTTGTATTCAAAGAACTAGTGATTGTAGTGTCATAGACAACTTTTACAAAGTGCCCCTCGGATTTCCTTCCAAACAGGCACAATAATTTCTTTGTGCCTTTTAGTGACGGGTACAGGCTCAGGGATAAGGCCTAGGACATGCATGGTTTCATACCAAACTGTCATCTCTTTGAGGCCAAAAGATCCGATTTTCACCTACACGGTTCATGGTTTTCACTAGAGCTCCACTATACCGATCAACATCTTGAATGATGCAGCACACCACTGACCAACTAGGCCCTCGTTGAGATCCTCAATACGCTGCATGTGATGGACGGTGACTGGATGTGATGTACTGGCTGAGGGAATCTTTTCATCCCATGTAGGGAACGTGACCATCTCGGGTTGGTAGCACTGGCAATTGACTTTACCACACCTTTTTCTTTCTTCCTCAAATATCTTTCTCTGTCTCTTTTCAGCTTCTCCTCAAATTTTATCGGGTCAGCCTTTATTTTGTCCCTGTAGGCTTGGGATCTTTGTTTTGTTGTCTTTGGCATCTTAAAAACAGATAAAATAGGCTAATATTATTAAAAGACATTGTAAAAAATGTATAGTATATGCCTATATATCATAAAAGTACAATAGCCTAGATCCTATTAAAGGAATATATTTACTTTCACAATCTATACCACTCATATAATCTTAAATGTAATTTCCACCACGTTCTGTCTTTTCCACCACAGTGGGAAGCGTGGTGGAAATGACTGTGGTGGAAATGACATTTCAACAGTTTTGTGATAAAAAATGGATGGTCGCTTCATTGATTTGCTCTGAATTGATAGCTAGCAGTTAATGTACACAAAACAATGCCTTTCATGTTAAATTTGTAATCTTTTTCAAAACAACAATGGAACTACACCATGTTTGGAAATGACATACAATAAATATATTTGCTGAACAAGTGATATTTACCTTGCTTTTTCTTCAAAAGTTGTGGATGGATATTTATCTGGCCCCCATGTCCTGCATGTGCTCTAATGTCACTATACATTTCCATGGAAACCACCTAAACAATCTTTCACTAGAACCTTTTTTAAAGGGACAGTAGTCGTTGTGGTGGAAATGACGCCAATGCTGTGTGACAGGTATATTTTGTATAAAAAGTAATATTGACTGTGGACTCAAATCAAATATTATAATATATGTTATTTATTTTAGTATTCCTTTATTCAAATGCATCAACATTTGTTGTCATATAAGTGAAACTTGTAACCTTTTTTTTCATTGTTGAAGTTTGAAACTCTGGGTGTGTGACAAGGCAAAAACTGTGATTTTGCAACTTTCAGGTGGATGAAAAGTATTAAAAAATTATATTTAAGAGGTGGTGAATTTTTTAAAGAGTTTTTTCATCACCATTTTCACACAGAAAGAGGTATTTGTCCAAACTTGCAATTATTTAAAAAAATATGACCAGAGACTCTAAAAGTACACATTTTCCAAGAATCACCCTTATATATATATATATATAAAGGATATATATTTATTATTATTTATTGGGGTGTGCTTTCCTTCGGCAGCACAAACCATTGTTATCTCACATATATATTTGTGAGAATGCTGTTAAGCATTCTCTATTGCTTTTCAACTTTTCAGTTCTTCCGCCGTTTTTTGGCCTTTAACTAGTCCTGCATACTTTCACCGATTCCTAAAATGTTTGTATCAAAACGTTCAGCTCCTTCAGGAGATGATGGCTATGACTTGTGGTATTTCTCACTTTTATACGTTTTAAAGAATTAAGGTTTTTGTGCAAATTAAAAATGTAGCTCCTTCTTGATTTTTATGATTGAGCAGCTCTTTTTCTGGTATTCAACTAAATTGTCAAACAAATTCCTCGGACGTTCATATAGTTTAACTTACAGAAACAAGTTTTACCTTAAAATGTAGGAAAACTTGTACTCTTTCAGCCAATGTAACTACTAAAGAGCTCACATTTACAGATTTTCAGCTTTGAGCCTTGAAGCGAGAGCAGCCTTTCAAATTCTCTCACTAACTTCAATGGAGAGGTGGGTAAAATTCGTCTGAGAATTTCGAAAGTAGACGTGTTTTTAAACTGCCGGTAGAGTCGTATTTCTGACCGCACAGACATATAAAGGACATGTCTGGTTTCGTGAGAGTCTTATTTTTTGGATTGGACGTACAGTTTTGCGTCTAGGTTAACTTGTTTGAGGTGTGGATTCTAGCTACATTTCTCATAATCGAGCTAGCGTGATGGCTCTCCATAACTAAAAACGGTTCGACTTTTTTTTCCACAATTGACCACACAAGATATGTACATTGAGCTTAAAGTGTACATAATCTAGAATCGTTTTTATTTTAGCAAGTTTTACAGAAATCTGCAAAAATCCAGGCTTGACTGTCATAGTTGACAGTCACGAACAGCCAAACCAGGGCTGGGGTAAGTGTTTGCTGCAGCTGGCATTAATCCTACGAACAAACGCTAAGTAACTAGAAAGTAAGTAAGACTTTATATAGCACATTTCAT
Organism: Hypomesus nipponensis; assembly: GCF_054491055.1. Taxonomy (NCBI): domain Eukaryota; kingdom Metazoa; phylum Chordata; class Actinopteri; order Osmeriformes; family Osmeridae; genus Hypomesus; species Hypomesus nipponensis. The sequence continues at coordinate 6,274,761 of NC_140362.1, read as the reverse complement.
ACAGGAATTGCAGCTCAAGGTGCTTTACATAAAATCAACAAAAACAATAATACAAGTGATAAAAGTAAAAGATCTAAAACATATAACAAACCAGACTAGCCGCACTCTATCTGCGGTCTCTCGAATCCTCCTTGGATCCGAGCTGCCTCGTGCAGTTTCCAAACATATAACAACCCAGACAAGCCGCACTCTATCTGCGGTCTCTCGAATCCGTCTTAGATCCGAGCTGCACTTGCGGTTTCCAAACATATAACAAAACACATGCACTCTTGCAGTCTTTGTCGTTTCTGAATAAAAAATAAATAAATAAAAAAAAAAGAGTAAAATTATAATAATAATAAAAACTACATAATAACAAAATACAATAACTCAACAAAAACTCAACAAAATTGATAAAATGTAACACATAAGCAATAGTGCAAGTCAAACACAAGCCGCAATCTTTGCGGGAATACAAAGCAAATCTGTAAAAACAATAATACAACTACTACCAGTTGTAAGGCCCTTCTGAGATAATAATTTGTTAAATGCTTTGGTAAAAAGGTAGGTTTTAAGCTGTCTTTTAAAAATGTCTAGCGTATTTGCTTCTCTGATATTTATGGGTAATTTATTATGGAAGATTATAGGGGCCAAAACTAAATAAATAAATACTTGGATAAATAAATAATTATAATACACAAAGCTTAAATAAATGACACAAAATATATAAATGTTACATGTATTTGTGTGTATATATACATACATATATATATATATATATATATATATATATATGTTTACGTTTTCATGTGTTTACATGTATTTATTTATACTTACATTTATTTATTTATCCTTACATTTACATTTATCCACGGCGTAACTTGCACACAGCAAAATAAATCTGTTGTCTCACGTCACCAAGTCAGGGGGCCGGTTAAAGCCTCTGATTGGTGAATGAACAGTATTACACACCAGGCAGACTCCACCAGTCGATCAAGCTCTCTTCAATCTAGAGGGATCTCTCTACAGCTGCTAGGGGTGTGCGACACTGTACGATGTGGTATAGATCCGATACCAAGGAGTAAATACAGGGCTAGTATTGCCAATACCGATACTTTTGGCTTAGAAAATCATTTTATCTACTTTCGTGTCGGGGAAAGCAATGCCTCAAAATTGATTAAGTGAATGCATCATCAATATGAATATTTGAATGAACATTTAAAATGTTTCCTTTAATGAATTGTTCATGATGATGATCATAATAAAACACAGGACAACGAGTTTTGTCAAAAATACAAATGTGTACCGCTGAGTCGTGTAACTGCACGTACACGGCAACAACTCAGACTAGCAGGGGAGGGGCAAAGTGAGTTTGAGCAAAGTTAGACGGTGTTTGCACAACCACTCTGGTGTAAAGGGAGTTGTGTACTCAATGTGGAATTGAAACTTAAGTATCGATCTTATCACACTATCAATCAGGCTATTGATACCAACGTTGGTTGGTCGGTCTCGAGATCTATTTGCCCACCCCTATGCTGTATCATCTCGCAGAGGATCGTGAACACATTTTCATTGATGTCTGTGTCAGTTAGGGTCAATATTATTGCTATAATTTCAGCAAAGCTCTCAATATGATGTAAAAAAGAAGTGAATTGGCAGGTGCCTCCATCTCTTCAGCTACCGCCAACTTCTCGACCACTGTAGCATTCAGTATTTCATTCATTGAATCCGCACAAGGTGCTGCCATCTTGGATTAGTCAAAAGCAGTCGAATCAAGTTGAACCACCAATCAGAGGCTTTAACCGGCCCCCTGACTTGGTGACGTGAGACAACAGATTTATTTTGCTGTGTGCAAGTTACGCCGTGGATAAATGTAAATGTAAGGATAAATAAATAAATGTAAGTATAAATAAATAAATGTAAGTATAAATAAATACATGTAAACACATGAAAACGTAAACATATATATATATATACACACAAATACATGTAACATTTATATATTTTGTGTCATTTATTTAAGCTTTGTGTTATATAATTATTTATTTATCCAAGTATTTATTTATTTAGTTTTGGCCCCTATAATCCTCCATAATTTATTCCATAGTTTTGGAGCGTAATTGGCAAAGGCAGCATCACCAATCTTCTTATGGCTGCTTCCGGCGACCTCTAATAGGCCTGCATTTGATGATCACAGTGTTCTAGCTGGTGTGTACTTTATAAGAGAGTTAGCAATGTAGCTAGGTCCTTGTCCGTGTAGAGCTTTGTATGTGAGGAATAGGACCTTAAAGTCAATTCTGAAGGTAACAGGGAGCCATTGTAAAGTAGCTAGGACAGGATTTATGTGTTCTCTCCTTTTAGTTTTGGTTAATAATCTAGCTGCAGAATATTGAATGAGCTGTAGTCTTTCAGTGTTTTTTTGGGGAAGACCAGCGAAAAGTGCGTTACAGTAGTCCAGCCGGCTGGATATAAAAGCATGAATTAACTTCTCTGCATCATTTTGGTCTATGAATGGTCGTAACTTTGCTATATTCCTCAGGTGAAAGAAAGCAGTTTTGGTCACTCTATTAATGTGGGAGTTGAAATTCAAATCTGAGTCCAGGATTACACCGAGACTTGTCACCTCTGGTTTAAGCCAGGGGGTTAAACTTCCTCGATTCTTAGTAAGCATCTCTCTTTTGGATTTGGGGCCACATAGTAGGACTTCAGTTTTGTCTTCATTTAATTTAAGAAAGTTATCATTCATCCATTTGTTTATTGCCAACAGGCAGCTGGTAATGGAATTGATGGCCGTTGGGTTGGGTTCACTGGATATATATAGTTGTGTGTCGTCCGCATAGCTATAGAAATTCATGTTATGTTCTCTGATGATGTCACCGAGTGGTAACATATAAAGAGAGAAAAGTAATTGACCTAGGCAGCTTCCTTGAGCAACCCCGTAGCAGTTCTCATGTTTCTTAGACCTATTGTCTCCTAAACTTACATAAAACTTCCTTCCTGTGATATATGATTTCATCCAGTTCAATACACTATCCGTGAACCCAATAAGCTTTTCCAGTCTATTGATTAGGATGTTGTGATCAATGGTATCAAATGCTGCACTGAGATCTAAAAGGATTTCGATAGACTTTATTTGCATCAGAGTTTAGTCTGAGGTCGCTAATTATTTTTGGTGAGAGCAGTTTCAGTACTGTGATATTTCCTAAAACCTGACTGCGAGACTTCCCGAATGTTATTTTCTTCAAGAAAATAATTTAGTTGGACTGAAACTATCTTTTCCAGTACTTTACTAATAAATGGAAAAAAGAAAGAAAGCTTTTACTGTTAACTGATGATATTGAACACATATGTAAAGTAACTAGTCTTTTCTCTTAATATCTTCTCCGTTTTCAATTTTAAGTTGTACATCTAGCCTATGTAGGAAATCTTCCATTGCATCCTCTAGCTTCACGCCTTTGGTTATTATTCAAGCCTACGGTGTTAAAACATACCACTTTGACACACTTGTAAGAAGTGATCCACTGGTTAGAATAAAAAACTCACCAGGGACAACGACAACATCGGCAACCCTGCACTATGAATTATTATTTTGATGTCACCTTAAATTAAGTGTCTGAACAGGACTGGGTGTGCAGGCACGCATGATTAGTTTCTCCTCCGTTTTGAGATTCTAGGTTAGAAATGTTGCCAGTCTGTTGCTAATGACCAACGGTTGCTACGTTTTTCCAGTAAGTTCAAATCATCCAGTGTTGTCCTTTTACCTTCAAATTCGTTCAACCCAGACTTCAGCAACTGGTTTTCTGCTCAATTTTCAAATGTTCCTGCAGCTCATCTTTCTGAATTTTTCCCCTTTTTGTTTTGCATTTTTCTTCTCTTTTCTGTACTTTTCTGCCTTCATCTTGCTGCAGGTCCTTTCTAACATACATTTCAGGCCTTTCGAAACTCCAGCAAATATTTTTTTGCTAAATGTTAATATTTTTATGCATTGTTTCTCTTCTTTCAGATTTTTTTCACTTTATTTAGCATTTTTCTTCTCTTTTCTGTAGTTTTATGCCTTTGCCCAGCTCCAGCCCCTATTTAAAATACCTTTCGGTCGCTTTGAAGCTTCAGCTTATAACTTTCTGAAAAAGTTCACAATTTTCAGCTTTTTTAGCATGGTCAGCTATCCCCATTAAGGTTTTCAGCATTCTCACTGCTATTTCGCAGGAACAGCCTTTTCTAGTTATTATATATTTTTGCCCCCCTAAAACTTGTCAATATTTGGACTACATAGGTGTCAAACGTTTTGTCTTGGTAGCCATTGAGTTGCTTGTATTGGGATTTACGTTCCGTTGCACGGTTTAAGTAGAAATTAAGTTTTTGTGGCAAAAAGTGAAGCTAACGGTGGTTAACTTGCTAGCCACAGTCACTGACACCACTAACGTCACGAAAACTTGCGTGACTATCTCTAACAAAACATTAGTTTAGCAGCTCGTTAACTTCTGGGAGATGGCTAGGCTAACTGGTTTACTGCAAGGCAGCTGCAGAAACGCCACAAGCAAAGAGGCCTAGGTGATAACTATTTGCTCATTTTACTTTGTGATATGACACACAATTGTAATGTGCAATGTACAATACAAGCTAATATTATTAATGAAGTACATATACTTTCGGAAACAATCTATGGTGGTCTATGATGCATCTGTTTTCAATCGTTAAAATGTACATTCCTCACATACATTTTCGTTGTAGGATTTATTATGACATTAGATTACAAGTAAACGATTTGTGGGTGAAATTATCATTACCTGTGGTTTCAAACCAGTGTAGCTCACTGCAACGCTGTAGCCTAGTCTAGTAGCTAACAAAAACATCTCCACCTGTTTACAGTACTAGTAGGAAGTCAAACGGCGGCACATGTTCGGCACTACCCTTACTTAAATCAAAAGTTTTTCAATGGGTCAAACTATCTGACTAGTGACTACTAACCTGAACTCCATTGCCACAGCCTAAACGTTGTCAATCTGTTCATCAAAATAATTCATTTCAGCCTACAATGCCAATGCAGACCGTACAATGGAAGTAACGTTAAATCGAATTCAACCAACGCAAACGCTACCAACACAGTCTCATACAGTAGCAGTAGCCTACAATTAACCGGGGCAGCTTCTCTACACAGCAGGTCTATATCGCATTTTGCCTTGTTACTGACAATTAGGTCAATGTTTACACCGGTCTGCCGTTGCTGATCACCATTCCCTCTTGCAGGGGAAGTAACAACTTTGTTTCACGAGCATTTTTAAGTAATCAATAAGCCTGCGCCTGCCCTCATTACTCAAATGATGCCGTTCAGGGCGGTAAAATTACAAAATTGGACGCGAGTGTCTCAGAAATAATATAGAGCTATTTGTCTTCATGGCCAACCAATGAGAATATTGTGAATAAAAACAACACAGACGCAGGCGGCAAATAAACAGACAGATGTTAGCCTTGCATTGTTTGAAAAAGAAGAAGCGGGAAGCCAGCTGGTATATAAAAGGCAGATGTTGGATGTTGGATCATGGAAAACCAAAGTTGTCCCCACGTCTGGATCGTTGGCACTCGTTGGTATACTGGCTTGTGCGACACGCGGAGGAGGTCGGACTGTACCCTGACCTTGCACTGGAGTGCCATATTGAATGGGTAGGGGTGAGGGGTATGAGTTGGGCAGACCTTGTGCCTTAGCTCTGTGACAAGCGTGGCATGCTTCCCAGCCCAGACATAATGGTACGCCTGGAACGCTGCGTCTGAAGGTAAGCTATCAGAGGAGCACTAGCGCTTCTAGTATTGACAGGGCAATACGTTGAGTGAATGCAGCGGTGTCTCGCTTCTTGGCCGACCGTGGGATGGGGAGCATTCAACACTCCCAAATACAACACGGTTTCGTGTGGATGTACCGACCCGACGGTGTCCAACTTGCGTTGGACTCCGACAACTCCTGTGCTAGCCACAGCACACACAACAACGATTCTTTTAAGAGCCACCCAAAATGTAAAAAAAAGAACAATTAGACCGTTCAAAGTGCCTTTGTAATTTTACAACCATGGTGTCTTACAGGGTTAAATGGTACTTTCTTTACATCTTTGAAGTGTGTCATAAAAAGCGGCGTCACGTAGGCTACATTGCGAGCTCAGCTCATTGTGTCCTACTCTATATAGCTTTTATGAGTCAATATGTCCTACCACTTGAGAAACTCTGTCCTACACATAATTAGACAAATGCAATATTAGACGTCCCATAACCTACAACCTCATAACCAGGTGCAACAGGTGCCTCGAGAGGATTAAGGAGTTGAGAAGCAGATGCTGTGTCTTCCTCTTGTTGGGCAACCAACAAGTTGTTTATATCTGAATACAATTTACTAAGTTATATACTGAGCGATATTTACAAAATTATTATCAAGGGAACACAATGGTCAGAACTGCAGTCATACACTTAAATGCTTTTTTAAATATGTAAACACCAGGAGACTATGGGCAGCTGGGGCAGCCGCAAGCACACCCTCACAATTTCCCCAGAAATTGTATGCTCTCTAGTTTTCTCATGTCTTGTTTAAAGGTAAAGATTTAAATAGATGTAAATCAATCATTACATAAGTTAGTGTCTAAGCCACTAAGCAGCACCAAAGCTGCGGTTCGGCTACTATGCCTGCTACAACCGTACCACCAATTACCACACCGTACCACAGCTTTGTCTCCTGTCTACCCTGAACAGGTACAGTAATTTGCAAAAAGTGTGTACTTCATGGACAAGTAACACTGCGCCCTGACAGGGACTGGCTACCAACTCAGATACTACGAAACAGTATTAGGCTGTATCACAACACAGTATCACATTGAAATAAAAAGGCATCTTTAGCTGTTGGCATTTGTAGCATTTTTTTACATTATGACTTTCATTACACTTCTTTAGTCAGACCTTTAAGTACCCTGTTAGCGTTAGCCATACATTATTTCTGCACCTGCAAAACATTTTTTTCCGCTCCTGAAAATTGTTTTCTGCTCCTGCTAATTGTTTTCTGCAACTGCAAATTATTATTGACCGTAATTTGACTCCATAATTATGCCCCTTTTTAACATAAAAACAATATTACATGAAGCAAAAAAAAAGCAGTATTTGCACTCAAAGGAATGTGAAAAAAATCCCTGCCAAAGCTGATATCAAACTTGCGTCCCTGAGCTTTTGTATAGTCAAAATAAGATGATCGGTAGGCCTATCATTTAGAAACTATCTTTATTTTTGTAATGTTTTCTTACCTCAATTCTGACTTGTTCGCCAAGTCCGACACCTGGGGCCTAGTATAAACGTTCCGTACGCACAAAAAGGTTGCGTAAGCTGGTTCTCACGCACACTTTGTGATGTATAAAGATTTACTTGACGTGAGAATGTGCGGACCATCCGCAAAGTCTTGTCTGGCTCTGTAACATGGCGAATTCAAACTGAAAAGTGCAGAAACTCACCAAACATTACAAAATAAAGTTTCCACTACTGCGTTTATGACATTGACTATTCAAAAAACATTAAAATAAAAGTTTGATTATTAATGTGGATGATTACATCAAAATGCCAAAACCCAAAACGGGAAATGCTATCTAGCCTTCTGTTTAATCCGCCACCACTTAATAACTTCTGTTAAACTTGAAGCTGTCAAACGAACGACAAATTCACTCAGGAAATGCATGTCACGCTAACCCTATAGCTGCCATGCTGTTATGTTGCGCCACCACTCGTTTCTTCATTTTAAGTTTTATATCGGACCATTTCTTCTTAATTTCTGCCATGGTCCGTTTTCTGAACCCACAGCATTGATGGCCCTATAATGATTATGATAGTCATTATATATTTGTATTTGTAATGCACTTTACTTATTATTACTTTATTTAGCCTTATCTCAAAGTGCTACAGGTCAAAAACAAGAAAGGGCGCATATAGTGAGTTTTCCATTCCGCCGACTTTCTTTTGTCACTAATACCTGATGACAGGCCGCCAAACAGGACACATTTTCTCGCCATCACCTCTGTTCTCACCTCGATCTCACAGTCACCGTATTTCTTCGAATAAACGCTGCGGCGTTTAACGTTCATTTTTTGTACGCCGTTTCTTTATGAAAGAAATGTGCGCAGGACCTGGCGTACGACCGGTTTTATACATGTGAATATTTCTGTGCGTAGGTACTTTTCGAGTTTTGGCCGTACGCCATCTTCTGGTATGAAAGCTGCACAATCCTTTATACATGAGGCCCCAGGACTTCTGTGTGTGTACTGCAGTGGCTATTGGGCAAGCTCAGAAGAGCGCGCCGACATGGAATTCTGCATGCATCGGTTTGTGTTTTTGGTTTAACACTTTTACAAGCGTTGATTGGGATACTGCGTTTATTTTTTCTGGGATTATCTAATTAATGAACTGACTAATAAAGTAAATTGAATTAAAACTCAAACTTTAGATATTACTGGGGCACAGCAAATTTATACTGGGGCACGTGCCCCAGTAAAAAGGTTCTAATGACGCCCCTGGTCTCTGGGGGTAAATTGAGGAATGGGCTGGCCTGGATGCCAGGCTTCTGCGTGATGATTGGAGGGGCTGTCGAAAGACTGCATCTCATTTTGATTGACAGCGATTTTGCACTACAAAAAGTCGCCGAAGCTTTTCGAGCTCAGTCCCATCGCGGATTTTGCAATTGTGGTCGAATGTGAAACAGCTGGAACCTATTTCTTGGTATTTGCGAATTGGCTAGTCAATTCTCATCATTATTTTCATACAATTATACACCACATTCCTTGTTTCAGTTTAACCTAACTCCCACATTTCCTTTGAGTTTAATATTGTTTTGTTAGATTGTTCATTCATTCATTCATACAATAGGCTAGGCTTGTGTCGTAGGGGTGAACTAGCCTGTGAACTAGCAAAATACATGGAAAATGTATATGATATAGGCCGAAAATGAGCTTCCCCTATTTGAAAGACGAGCAGCCACCATGGTTCATATTAAGCTAACGTGGTCTTTATTTTCTCGTTATACTGTGGGTTTAGTTTTCACGGTGGATTTGGAGAAGAAGCTTCAAACCTGTAGCAAGAAAGCCACGCGTCTGCCAGTGCTTCGAGCAGCGTTTATTCGAGGGCGGCGTTTTATCAAAGAAATGCGATAACTGTATCTATCAGACCCTTGAATGTTGATGTTGTCCCAGGGTGTAAATATGCTACTGACAGGCTGACCCATCTTGCGGCCATTACGTGTTAGTAACAACGTCCCTGTCTGTAGACTCAAGGGCCAATTTGATCCCTAACGGTTCTATAAGTAGGGAAAACTCTTCTTCTGCAGGTAACCAATTCGATTTGTTGTTCAAGTTATGTCTCGTGCTGTAAAATTATTGTTGTAAAATTACACTGGTGGCGTTGCTAGCATTCTTGATCTAGGATGACTAGTGAAGGCTAACTACTTACTGAGAGTAAGGTCATGCCGGGAAATATCAAACTGAGGCTTTAACGTAACGACCGAGCTTTAACGAGGTTGATTCGCCGAAACCCAAGTTATATGCTTACGAAGTCTCATATGATCATCTATGCGTAGATGTGTCTCCTGTAGAAAGATGACATCTGCAGAAAGACTCTTTAAATGTGAGAAAACTTTGGAGCGTTTAATTTGCCCTCCTAAGCCGCGCACGTTCCAGTTAACTACTTTAAGATGATGCCCATTTTGACTGCCTCGTGTCATATTAGCGTTTGTCATTTGTAATACCCCAGGAATCTGTCAATAAGAAAGGTGCCCAGCCCTGCCATAAGTATTGGACCATGGTGTAGTGTGGAGGGGAAGAGGAGGGAGCAAGAGAAATAAAAAGAGAAAAAAAAAACACCAAAACAATTAACAAAACAAAAAATAAATGAATAACAACATCAAAAAAGACATAGGACATCATACCATTCCAACTAGGGAGTCAGATGGCTGAGCGGTGAGGTAGTCCGGCTAGTCCTTGGGCAAGGCACTTCACCCTACTTGCCTCGGGGGGAATGTAAGTCGCTCTGGATAAGAGCTAAATGACTAAATGTAAACTGGAAACGTAGCACGAACGTCTGATGCTCGTCTGCAGAGGGCAGCGAGCAGCCATAGTACACATACATACAACCGAATTTTCATGTAGTGTTATCTGCTCCTAATATTGTACTGATGCCATACCCTAGGCAGTGAAGCCACCCAATAAACTGAGACTATGTACTACAATATGTAGTACTATGCCTCACAATTATGATATCTAGTTTGTGGAAACAAAACGTCCGAAAGTCTAGAAAATTACATTAGAGAAAATGTTAATGCTAGCAAGTTAATGGTAGCCACTAACTGTACAAAAAGATAGAGCAGAGTTAAGTGGCAGCGGCCACTTAACATTCACTCACTCAAAACATAATGGTTAAATTATACTGACAAAATTAACAGGCTTAAATGAAGAACAAGCCTACCCATTTTTTCCCCACTGAAACAAAAAATGCATGAACCTCAATCAAATCAGTTCAGTATGTTAATAAATACATTCATTCAACATGAAGATTCAGCGTTCATAGGTGACACGGAGACGAGCTGGATACAACATACCAAATAGCACTCCTCGTTTGTAGAGAAGTCTTTTGATGTCGTTGAATGCTGAGCGCTTCTTTGCCACTGCCACTCTGAAATCCTTGAATATACGGATTCCATTACCGTTGTAGGAAATGTTCCTGTGAGATTTCGCCCAGTTCAGTACAATCTCTTTCTCCGTGTATCTGTGGAATCTCAACATAAAAGGTCTCGGTCGGTGTTGGGTAAGTTACTTCAAAAAAGTAATTTATTACTAATTACTTCATCAATATTGTATTAAAATTACTTTTGTAATTACTCTGTCTGAAAAGTAATTTAATTACTCAATAAGTAATGTAATGCATTACTTCTTACAATCCCTATAAACCATGACTGGATAGACAACAGAAAGGAAAGTCTTTCAATAATTAAATACAAGTCAAACTTGGAACAGTTTAGCCTTTTACCTTTGTAAAACATAGCCTACTAATACTTCAAATTTTAGTAACATGTGTAACCTTCTTTCATCTTTAGTTACCAAACAATGTGTACATAACACAAAAGCTTAACTTTAAGTTAAACATGACATCACAGGATTCTACAGTACGCAGCAGTAGCAACTCTTCCTGCAATCTAGTTTTCAATCATTTTTTTAAGCTCACCTTCAAACACTTGCTGCACTGGCGATGTAAAATTAAGTTTTGCCTGCTTAACAGGTGTTGCTGAGGTGTTATCTGTCGATGCCAAAGTATATTCCTAGTCTGTGCAAACTTTCATGGCGATTAAAACCCTTTCTGATTCTGATGAACATGGATCACTCAAAACTGTTCGTCGATGCTGCCTTGTGAGGTGCATCAGTAGGTTACTTGTGCTAGCCGCAGCCGCGTATCGTTTTTTCTCCCCAGGACATAGCTTGCACTTGACATGAATGTTCCTGTTAACCTGTGACAAAAAGGTAAAGTACTTTGAATATTTCCATTTGGTAAAACAGCTAGGGCTACTTGCTTCCGCTAAGTCCGAAATCTTCCACCGCTAGAGCCCGCGCTTTTGCAGCAAAAATTTGCGTCTCCCGTGCAACTGCACTACAGCTAACAATTTTAAAGAGGCAGCGTTCACTTTTACCCTAAAATGATACATTTAGATTTTAATTCAATATTTATTTATACAGAACTGTTAGACTAACTTACAGTAGGTATGTAACGCAAGTACATTACAAGTAATTGTAATACAATTACCTAAAAATGAACAGTAATCCCTTACTTTACTTTTTCAGTGGATAAGTAATTTAATTACAGTAACACATTACTTAGTAACGCGTTACACCCAACACTGGTCTCGGTGCATCTCTTGTTTGTGACTTGGGCTGTAGACTTCTATGAGCGCAATCGAGCTCAGGAGGCTCAGAGAGTGATCCACCAAGCAGGGTATGAAACATTTTCGCCATGAAGACTCTAAGGTCTTTCCCCTCAGTATTTTCTGGTAGCCCCAGCACTCAGACATTTTGACGCTTTGATCTTGATTCCAAATCTTCCAATTTAGCCTTGAGCGCAACGTTCTCCTGAATCACCAACTCCAGGTTGGATTGTGGCCCACTCACATCACATTCTATCTGGGTTTTCCTGTCACTATGATCAGATAGGCCAGTTTCCATTTCACTATTTGTGAATGCTTGGGTGGATAATGTCGCCTCAATCGATTGGATTGATGAACGGATAGGTTCCAGGGAGCCCTTTAGTAGAGTTGTAAATTCGCCAGTCATCGTTTTTCTACGTTTGTCGAGTTCTTGAACCAAACTTTCAGTAGCGAGTGGTGAAGGGCTATCCGCCATGTTGCTTGGACAACTTTTAATACTGGGTGTAGAAGTTTGAGTTGACGTCTTGTTGGTTTTTGCCGACCTGCCCGACCTGCCCGGTTTTTGCCTTCTGTTTGTCACTCCCCTGCGGCAGAAGGCTGCGGTCCATCAGGACCAAAACCTCACGCCACATAAACAGTTTCTTCCCTTCCGCTGTTGGCGTCCTCAACAAGGCCAAGAGCTCACACTGACTGAATGTCTTAAAAACTATTTACATTTTGGACTACATTCAATTCCTGTAATATTTGTATTTTAGATTGTATTTTATATTGTATTTTATTGTATATTTTATTCTAATTGTATTCCATTTAGTATTGCTAGTTTATGTATCCTTAATATAGTTAGACCACATTTAAATTAGATTCCTATATGTTTATTGTATGCACCTCCCTGCCAAACCAAATTCCTTGTCTGTGCAAACTTTCATGGCGAATAAATCCCTTTCTGATTCTGATTTCTGTCCTTTCTGAATGTCGAAATCATATGAGGCACTCGAAATTAGATAGTAGATGGAGATATAGGGTATTTTAGTAAAAATATTCTGAAAGTTATCGGAGCACAGCCAACGCACGTCTTAACACTCCATTGCGTAACCGGAAGTCCTCTGTCCCCTTGATCTTATCCCCTCCCCTGTCTTTCAAACCATATCCCCCTCCATCATAACTTTTCTTCTCCATGTCCTAAACTCCTCTCTTACCTCCGGCACCTTTCCCTCTGCCTTCAAACAGGCCAGAGTTACCCCTCTACTCAAAAAACCTCCTTTTACCCTGCCGTCCTCCAGAACGACAGACCGGTATCATTGTTACCCTTCTTTTAAAAAACAATTGAACGTGCTGTATCTAACCAACTGTTAAACTTTCTCTCTCAGAACAACCTGCGAGACCCCAACCAATCGGGCTTCAAGACTGGCCACTCCACAGAGACTGCCCTCCTTTCAGTCACCACTGCCCCCCAGTCTGCCAGAGCGGCTTTGAGGTCATCCGTCATCATTCTGTTGGACCTTTCTGCAGTGTTTGATACGGTTAACCACCAGATCCTGCTCTCCAGACATGATGGGCATCACTGGCACTGCACTCCAGTGGATCTCATCCTACCTGTCGGGAAGATCCTACCAGGTCTCCTGGGGAGGCAAATTGTCATGCCCTTGCCAGCTCTCCACTTGTGTCCCACAGGGCTCCGTCCTTGGACCCCTCCTCTTCTCTCTGTACACCACCTCACTTTGACATCACCTCCGATGGCTTCTCCTACCACTGCTACGCTGACGACACGCAGCTGTACCTGTCGTCCCCCCCGACTGATCCGGGGATCTCAGCTAGGATCGAGGCCTGCCTCACAGACATCTCCGCCTGGATGATCCGAGCACCACCTTCAGCTGAACCTCGCCAAAACAGAACTTCTCATCATCCCGGCTAAACCCTCCATCTCCCACGATCTGTCAATCACCTTGGGATCTGCGACGGTGACCCCTTCATCCTCTGCCAGGAACCTTGGGGTTACCATGGATGACGAGCTCTCCCTCACGGCCCACATTGCTGCAGTCTCCTGGTTATGTAGATTCACCCTGTACAACATCCAGAAGATCAGGAGATACCTGTGTGAGCACTCCACCCAGCTGCTAGTCCAAGCACTGGTCCTCTCCAAGTTGGACTACTGCAACTCGCTGCTCGCTGGTCTCCCAGCATGTGCAACCTGCCCTCTTCAGAGGATTTAGAATGCAGTGGCCCGCCTGGTCTACAATCTACCCAGACGTTCCCATGTTACCCCGCTCCTCATCTCTTCCACTGGCTACCCATAAACGCCCGTATCAGATTCAAGTACTGGTCAGTACTGACCTTCCGAGCAGTGAACGGGACTGCACTCGACTACATCAAGTCTCTCCTGCAGCCTTACACCCCACCCATCACCTACGGTCTTCTTCAGACAAGCTCCTGGTGGTCCCACTGCTCAAGACCGCCCGGTCCCAACACAAGTTCTTCTCCTGCCTGGCCCCCCAATGGTGGAACCAGCTCCCCACCTCCATCAGGGACACTGACTGTCTCCCCACCTTCAAGAAAAGGCTCAAGACGCACTTGTTCCGGGAGTACAACAGCACTTAGGAAAGCTTGATTGGACCTGATGTTAGTTTCCTCCAGGATCACAATGACTCTTATTGAGAAACTTGTTGCTCTTGTAGGTTAGTTATAACAAAGTTAACTCTTGAACTCTTGTACTCGCTGTGAAATATTTTACTGTCTAATGTTCTTCTTCAGGTACAGTGTTGCACTTCATGTTGTTTTAATTTGTAACTTGTATAACTGCATGCTCTTATGGGACTTCCCTTTGGCATTTGTTTGTTTTTTCACAATGTATGCTTCATGTTTTGGCTGCTTGCAATGTTTGGGACTACCTTGTTGTCATGGTCAGTGACCTATGCTCTTTTGTAAAGCTCTCTCTTGGAAGTCGCTTTGGATAAAAGCGTCTGCTAAATCCATAAATGTAATTGAAAATTTCACTCGATACTACACCACAATTGTCCAGGACTGTTATGTTTTGTAGATTTGATCATGCTGCATCTAGCCAGCGTTTGGATTTCTTGCATGGGGTGTGTTTGAATTGTATTTTGATTGATAATGTGAGTTCAGTTAGACAATACTATATTGCCGTCCGCCTCAGTCAGGCTCTTTCACTGGCAGTATGATTCAATATTTATTTTTACACATTTGTTAAATGTGTAAATTGAATCATTTGAAATTAAATACTTTTGGCAGACACTGGAATCAAACTGGTGATTCTTGTGATCTACAGAGGCATCCATCAGATGATGAAATGTTGCGGACTCAAAAATGGCCACAAACTTCAAGGATAGGCTTTAGTCAGAGATCGGATGCAAAGGCTTCAATTTATTGCAAAAGGACTGGGAATACATGCGCGAGACAGTCTCAGCCGAGATGTCTAACTAAACATGGATCCAGCAGACATTTATACAGAAAGTTACACGTCATACAGATATATTCTTGGTTACACATTGACAATCAGTCTTGGGTAATCTCAGGAAACAGATGGGAAGAATGTTTGTTTGGCCTTGTTAATGAGTCCCCAGGGTCCGTTTACTCTGGATGGGCAGTTTCAATGTCAAAATGACCTGACTCTGTACCATCCAAACTCAGAGAACTCTTGTTGGGACAAAGCATTTCATTGAGGATGACGTCAATGAGATCACTAAATTGGCTTATCCCAGGAAATGTCTATGAGAATGTTGTTGCACAGGAAAATGATTCAGCTAGTTCCTCATGCATGTGGACGTCGAGTACAGCCTGGTGTCATACCAGAGGCTACATACAGGCCTCGTGTCCTGATCTGACCTCCACATGGTCTGTGTCCTGAGCTAACCCCAAATGAGTGTGTATGTCTAAAATACAGGTTTTCCGAGACCACAACAGAAACAATTTAATTCATGTTGAAATACTGCAACTATACTTACATGCTTAAACCATCATTTGTATCATGTCTGGATGGAAAATACTTGTTTCAAAGGGTGTTCTTTATGTATTAATTAATGCAATATGAGTACATTCTTAAAAAGGGGAAGTTTAAAGGTCCTATGGAATGCTGTTTTTGGATGCTTTTATATAGGCTTTAGTGGTCCCCTAATACTGTATCTGAAGTCTCTTTCCCAAAATTCAGCCTTGGTGCAGAATTACAGCCACTACAAGCAGTCCCAGAATGAGCTTTCCTTAGGACGTGCCATTTCTGTGTCTGTAGCTTTAAATGCCATGAGGAGGAGAGAGGCGGGGATAACTGCCACGCTTTGGTCATTTGCATACCATGATGTCTCTTGAGGAAAAGCCAACCCTGTTTTATGCTACACTTAACTCTTGGTGACCAGCCCTGACTTCGGGACCCCAAGGCGTTCCCAGGGTCAATGTGGGGATAGGGAAAGCCCCCTGCTGGAGCTGCTGCCTCCACAACCCGAAACCGGATAAGCGGTTGACAATGGATGGAGCAACTTCATTCTTAGTATTTTGAAGTATAAATGAGCAGCGACAAATGTATGCTTTTTAAAATGCAATATTTTTACATAATAAGTATGCTTTGCCGTATCAATCTCGCTATTGCTCGGTCGATATGTTGAAGCCTCAGTTTGATATTTCCCAGCATGACCTCACTCTCGGTTAGTAAGTAGTTATTATTACACGGCTCTACTTAATGTTGTAGAATGCTCCATTCACTTAAATGAGGCTTCCCAACGTTCTGTGGTCAACTATTTTTCCATATTTGACCGTTGCTATGCATAATTGACAGCTGTCAGGGGAAGTGGCCTTTTTGCCTCAGATTCACGTCTTTCGTAGCACTCCGCAAGTAGTCCGGTAATTTAGCAACCCCAGCTTATTCCGTTGCTTAGCGACGTCAGCTAATCTGAAGCCTACTGGAAAAAAATCTAGCCTCTAGGAGATATGTTAATATTTTGAGGAAATATGGCGATTCTGATACTTGGTTGAAGGCTGAGTTGTTGTCATCGCCAGTGAAGAAAAGACAAAGAAAGGTAATTATCGGGAAAATAGGCCCCGACAGGGCTTTCAGCACCCCGATACGAAGCAGAGGGGTCTTGCTTTGCCCCGAAGGGGCGAAGTAAACCATTCATGCACTACTTTTTTATTGCAAATGTAGGGGGGGGGGGGTTTAAGTGAGGGGGATGTGACCCCCGTCAAGTTATATTGTGGCGACGCCCATGATTTCATATGTAGGCTGTGTTTGTCTGTACAAAGTATGATCCCATCTGAAGGAGTTAAAGTTGTTGTGTCTATTCCAATATGTAATGATGGTATTCAATGACACAAATCTGTGTTCTAGAAAGAGTGGTCTGGAGTCACAGAGGTCCAATAATATCAGCTTTAATGCACCAGTTGGAAATCAACAAGTACAGAGCTCTGGGGTTGTCTCCGTTCCCCTCCCCGCAACAGAGTTTGGGTTGGTTCACAAAGTCCAACTGACTATCTGTCCCTGCCCCAGCGTGTATTATACAGTGCAGTAATACAAAAAACCCAAGAAGAGGGATGAAATTGTTCTCCTGTGCAGCAGGGAGTTGTTCTTGCCTACGCGTCCCACCTGCTTGGGTGCCATCTCCACCCGTTTTCTAGGTTATTTCTGAAAATGAAGAGATAGAGACACAAAATACAGCCTTTTTCCCCACTTTCTGTGGTCGAAACTCGTCTGGATTGTTCCCTTTTCTCCGCTTGCACCCCTGACTCCCACCGCCCTGTGTGAGACACAATGTTTAAGGCTGGGCACACTTCTAAGTTCATAAGACAGATCTTTAATAAGCACAATGCATAACTTTAATAAGCACAATATATTCTTTACGTCCCCCCTCATAATCAAGTAGGGAATCGGCAGATTTGGTGTCAAGTGCCCATAAATATCATGTTTCACAAGTAGTTGTCTTCTGTGTGTAAATTGAATGAATATTCTAATCTCGGGCCTTGCATTGTGAACAGGACAATTTTTTCTTTGTTTGACCTGGTAAACCGTGAATAAATCTTTCAGGCCGTTTTCGGAAGATGCAATTTACCAACAAGGTAAAGAACCAACAAGTTAACACAACTTGAACCATAATCGGGCAAGGTACAGTGAAATGTAGTCATTACAATAAAACTGGGTGTTAAAACACACATCTAGGATAAAAACTGGAAAACAGGATCCTGGAATTTGATTGAGTGTGAATATAGTTTTTGTCTTTTCTTTACTGCAGTGAAATAACCACCGCTCTACGCTTCTTATGACTAACACAAAACAATCACAGCTCTCAAAGCATGAAAAGGTCAAAAATCTTTGAAGACAAAAATCTGGGCTTGAGCTTTCCTGGTTGATCGACATTCAGATACGCATATCTTTTTCAACTATTTCAGATGTATGACACATCATTTGAACAATCTCCACTTTCACAATCTATCTTGCTTAGCTACATGCTCTTATGGTTCTTCCCTTTGGCACTTATTTTTTGGTTGTTCACAATGTGTGCTTCTTGTTTTGGCTACCCGCAATGCTTGGGGCTATCTTGTTGTTATTATCAGTGACCTATGCACTTTGTAAAGCTCTCTCTTGGAAGTCGCTTTGGATAAAAGCGTCTGCTAAATGAATAAATGTAATCAAAAAAAAAAAGAGAAATGAGTTAGCCAACAATCTCCCTTTTCACCAGAGCATGTCACATATTTCAGGATTTGAAGTCACAGCAAACTTTGGTGGAGACATTTCTTACAGCAAGTCACTGTGTCATGAAGGGTTAGGGTTACATTATCATGTATTATGCTTTGGGATTCAACAAAAATAACAAAAAATGTATTCCTGTGGTTAATCACTGCATTGAATTGGAACAAAAGAGCATCTTCCTGAACGTGTGCCTGAGTTCAGCACTGCGAAAAGCATAGATGGCTGGGTCAATTACAGCATGACTTATTAGGAGGACGACATGCAGCTGGAAGAGGGAACGGTAACACTCACAGTAAGGGTTAAGGGGGCATACCATTATGATGAGCAGGTGCAGGAAGAACGGAGCCCAGCAAGCCATAAACACCCCAAAAAGAATGGTGAGAGTCAGGGCACCCCTTATACTGCTCCTCCGCTGCTGACTGGTTCCTGGTAGCGTAGCAATCTTCCTAGCATGCAAGCGTGCTAAAAGAAACATGTGTACATAGAGGAAAAGTATAAGGAGTAGGGAGATGAAGAAGAACACAATGAAGCAGATCATGATGATGGTGTAGTCAAAATGAAGCACCATGACCACACTGGCCACTCCACAGAGTATCCATATTCCCACGAGGATGGTGGTAGCACGCTGCATGGTCATGATGTTGTGGTAGCGCAGAGCATGGAAGATGGTGATATAGCGATCTAGAGCAATCGCCAGAAAGCTACACATTGAGCCAATAAAAGACATGACCAACAGGGAGTCCATGACATCGTCCAGCTTTCGCTCTGAATTGCCACGTGAATCAAGTTGACCCACGTCTGCAAACAGCAGCATGAGGTTCTCCCAGGTCTTGGACAGACTGGCAATAGTGTTAAAGCCTGCCAGACTACAAATAAAGCAGTACATGGGTGAGTGAAGGTTTTTGTTGCGAATGACAGCCACCACCACTAGCAGGTTCTCCACTAGGCTCACTATACCAATGGTGAAGAATATCTGGTTCGGGATTCTCACTGCCGGGCAGTCTGACATGTTGACAGGGGAGGACATGGAGTTAGGAATATCCGTTATCGAAGTGTCCATATTGGTGATCATCGGACTGTGTTTTTATTGAAACTGCGGGTTTAGAATGCCAATGCAGCTGTGTGACTCCACTCTGTTTAAAATAGGAATTGAAAGAGGAATTAGAATAGAAACCACACTCTTTTCATAAAAAGATGGCCTTTGTTTAAAGGAGCTATGTAACTCAAAGTACCCACTTTTAGACACCTCCATTAGCGTTTCCTTGGCTTGATGGTTATTTATGGAAGGAAGGAAGGAAGACAAGCATATGGATCACCTGTAGAAACAAACATTTGTACAGACTGTAGTAATTCCACAACTCACAGGTCTTTGACACACATAAGACAAACTAGTTTGCCCCTGACAAAGCTTTTTGTTAGGGGCATGGACAACACCTTACATTATAATAACATTAAAGGTCACATGACATGAAAACTTCATTTTAGGACATTATTTAACATTAATATGAGTTCCCCTAGCCTGCCTTTGGTCCCCTAGAGGCTAGAATTTTCGATAGGTGTAAACCAAGCCCTGGGTATTTTTCTCCGCCTTTGAGAAAATGAAGGCTCAAACGTCACAACGAGCCAGGCTACCGCCCTTCTCTCTGCTTTTCCCGCCCAGATAATCTGGCCCGCCCATGAAAAACTGAGCTATGATTGTGTTAAGGCAAGTGCGATATCGGTTTTTCCTGGAGAGACATCATGGCTAGCAAACAAAGGAAGCATAAAAGTTGCTCAGTGTTTGGATGTACAAATCAAAACAAAAGTATTTTTTTAGTTCCTTCATCCCAGCCTCTGCACAACAAGTATCTTAATTTTATTTTCGCTGGAAATGCGCCAACAACTTCCCGAAGTTTTCTATGTCTGCGCCGAACATTTAAGCCACTACTGTTTCCTCAACTTGAGCCAGTACAAAGCTGGCCTTGCTGAAATTAAATTCTGTATCATTACTAACTCTCCTTGGTCAAGCTACAAAACCTTGGAGAAGTAAGTTAACAACGCTATATCATTTTGTTGCTTTACTGTATATGGTTACCTTGCTTGCTACCCTTAGAATATGGCTGTAACATTAGCTCTGCATCTAACAGCTGAGTTACTGTTGCTAATGTAAAGGTAGAAGGCATCAAGTGTGTGTGTGAATACAAAAGCTGTAACTCCAGTGTTGTACACTTCTTTGTTATTTGGATAACTGTTCTGCTGTTGGTGTTATGCCTCGCGATATCCGCCTTTCTCACCTCTGCAAACCAGGGTGATCAGATGAGAATGTCTAAATTTGAGGCATCTTACAGCAACGGGGCTACGAGCCATTGATACATCCGTTGTAAACATTAGCGCATGTTGCCGCCCCTCTCCTCCTTATTAGCATTTAAATCTACAAACACAGAAACAACGCGTTTTGAGGAAAGCTCGTTGTGGGACTGCTCGTAGTGGCTGTAATTATGCACCAAGGCTGAATTTCGGGAAAGATACTTCAGATACTTCAGATAGGGAACCACTAAGGCCTATATAAAAGCATCAAAAAACTGCATATCATAATGTGACCTTTAACCCGTTAATTAGTAGCGTCACGTATATGTGATCGTTCGAAAGCGGGCCCCAGAGAGTACCGTCACACATGTGATTCTGAACATTCCAACCGACTATTTTCCGATACACAAAAACTATATGACAAACGCTATAGTATGGCTTCAAAATTTACAATTAGGAGGCTAACAAGTAACGCTAGCAGGTAGTACCATTGCTACGAGTATTATGCTAGGTTGCTAGGTAACGGAAGCTAACTAAAGCTAGCTAGCTTTCGTTTTGAAAAAATAACTCACTCTGCTGGCAGCGTCGGTAATATTTATAACTCACTCCTCAAAAGGTTAATAAGGATGTGACAGTATTGTAAAAAATAAAGTAACAACATAGTAACTTTTATAGTAACTACTGTCTAAATAATATGTAGTTTGTAAATAATGTATCACTTATCCAGCATAAAATACCCTCATGTAACAATGTAACAAAGGAAAAAGCATATTATTTATTGTAAAGTCAAAGGCAGCTGGATTTATTTATAAAATGACAGCATGGTATTCAACAAATAATACATGTAGTTACGCTACACTTAACACCAAAATGTATGCATTTTCTACTCTGAATTACAGATTTTTTTTATGTCACACACTTAAAAAATGCTTTTTGAACCGTGGGGGCACCAGGCAGTCACCCCCTAAGTCTTACAGTGGGCCTGGTTACACCCATGGGGATATAATAATGGAACCGGAATGCAATATAATAATGTAACCGGATATACGGGTGTAAGGTAAACAGAAGGTTCTACCATCTTTGATATTGAGAGAACACAATTTTTTTGTGTGCAGAAGATTTTTGTTACATTTGACCTTAAGTATTAAAAGCATACCTATTACAGCGGTAAACAACATGTATTATTGTGTTTAATTCGTAGGATAGGTTGAATACTATTTTATTCCGTTTTGTACTTGTTTTGTTGAGCTAGGGATTAATCTTTGCTAGTAAACAGTAGGCTATGTATTTCAGCATTGCAAGCTATAAAACCTTTTTACTTGTGTGAGAAGGCGTTTGAAATGTACTGTACGTGCCTGTATGGTTGGGTTATTCCATATTGCGTTTTGGAATTTTGTTGTTTATTTTGTGCTTTCCAAGTTTTTGTGACGGTCTTTACAGCGCAAGTGTTTTTTTGGAAATGGTAGCTAGCTAGCTTACTTAGCTGCATAGTTAGCCTTACTAGCTAGCATTAGGCAGAATGCATTAAAGAGAGGGGATGAGAGCGAAAGCTAGATATTTGAGTAATTGTGTTCATGAAACCAAAGGATAGAAGTTTAACATAGTTCATGTGCGTTGATGAATACAAAGTGTTTCATTGACTTGTACCAGTATCACTTTGTGACTTTGTACTGTTTTGTGGATATGCTTTACACATCCGCCGGTCAAAAAGTGATACTCTGAAAAAAAGTTGAATGTAAAATGAAAAGTAGATTTTTAGTGAATATTTTAAATATGCATACTTGGCTAATTTCTAGAGCTTTTTGCCCAAATCCCCTCTCCCTCTCCTTCTCAGCACGCGCACTCCAAATTCTCACACACTCAGCTTTCCCTTGACACACGTGCAGGCTTGGCAAGACGCACACGCAACATTTCATTGAATGTCAGCAAAGGCCCTTGAGGACCGTGGTGTCATTGCATTTCCGATTTTGTATAAAATGGTAAAAGGTTCTAAAAATCCTGAAAAATGTATAGTATAGGCCAAGAGTAACCACCACACCACAAATGCCCCCCCCATTTTTCTATACAATTACAATTTGTCAGGAATATATATTTTTCATGGTTGTCTCATGATATCTTGGGACATCCCGTGTGTGACTCATAATAATTTGTGATAATAGCCGAATAGATGCGGCCGCCATTTTGAATTAATTGAAAAAGTTTTTTCTCTACTCCTCCTACACATGTTGTCCATATCTTCACCAAATTTGCCAGAGATTATCTTCAGACCAAGCCTTACAAAAGCTATCACATGTTTTTTTTATTTTCGAAACTGTTTTTTTGGGTACAGGCAATCAAAATGTGCCTTTAAGCCAGCAAACAGGAAGTTGGGTCGTATCTCAGCAAATCATTGATGGATTCACACCAAACTTGCTGCGTGTACTCGTTACCCTCTTCTGAGGATGTCTAAAATGTTTTTTGGGTCATTTGACTGCTTGGCCACATAATTGCTACTTGCAGCTATATTTGGATTTGGTCAGATTTGGTATCCCATTGGTAAGTCTGCAGCATGGATATTTCTATACAGTTACATTTGTGAAGAATATAAATTCTTCAATGGTTCGCAATGTTTGAGAGGAATACGCCATCGCTGCTCGCAGCTATATTTAGGGTTCCTCCGGTAGAAGGAAACCTATTGTTTTTGTTAGTATTCTTATTAGGGTTCCTCCGGTAGGAGGAATCCTATTGTTTTTGTTAGTATTCTTATTCTTATTATTATATTTCCCCGCTAAATGGCCCAATAGCTCAAAAAGTCCTGGACCCGATTTTTTCCAATTTGGCCCAATGATTCAACAGGTCACTCATTACTCCCAGACGGCTAGTGGCCCATGTACGCCCATAGGTGGCGCTATAAAACATGCCCAAAGTCTACGTGATTTCCCCAGCGCCCCATTATTCCAAAATGCCTGAAAATTGGTATACATGCCTTATTTCTCATGGGGAACAAAAAGGCCTCAAGAACCCATAAGGTCCGCCGTGATAGATTTTGCTGTACTGTCCAAATTTGGTACAACCTTCAAAACCCTTCTCCTCATGAACCATAGATCCAATCGACTTGAAATTTGTTATAGATGCGTAGAATATATGTCTTTACATAGGGTGCCATGGAATAAGAAATACAATACAAAATGGCTGAAAGAAGTGTATTTATGTAAATGTCCAAATTGCCTCAATATTTTTTTTTTTATAAATCAAATATAATTTTGACTGATTGTTTTTCAAACCTAATAGGGTTCAATACAACATCAATCTCTAGTACCATAAACAATTTCACCTTGGTATGTCAATATATGATTGAATTCAACTAAATTGCTCCACAGTGCACGCGCTCCAAATTCTCACAGACTCATCCTGCCCCTTGACACTAGGGTGACCACCCATCCCGCTTTGCGTTGTGTCACACAGCATTTTCACCCCTTGTTCCGCATGTCGCATATTGAAATGCTGTGCTATACAGCGCAAAGAGGGACAGGTGGTCAACTTACTGGACACACGCGCGAGCTTGGCGAGACGCACACACATCCTTTCTGAAAATGGTGTGCTGACCAAGCCCCACACTCACCCTCATTTCGCTTCCAATCGCAGCTCACCGTTACGAATAAAACATTTTTTGGGCGGCCATTGTTGTTTTCAACTGGAATCACCTGAAAGCCGTGTCTGAGGCAGCCACGTTCGGTAAGTCCTATTTTAAAACATTTTAAACGAGAATCAATGATTGGGTTCGTGAAAGTACACTACTCTTAAATTATTGTGAAGGTTTGAGCACTTTGAGACCTTAAGATCGTGAGTTTGAAGTGACGGAAAACCGAACTCGAAAAGTAGCTAGCTTTTTCCCTCTGTGTAATTACAGTACTGAATCATGTAGGTTAGCATCTCGGCGAATTCATCAAAAAGCTAGAGGTGGGCAGCTTTTAGGAGAACAAGCGATTCCCCACAGACCTGTCGGCTCAGAATTTTGATTTGGCTCGTGAAAGTCTTTGTAATAAGCCTATGCGCCAGTGAGACCGCATAGGCTTAGGCGGCAGCCATGTTTTGTTCGCGTCATGTTCACAAGTTCACCATTTCACAGTTCGGTCGACACCAAAAATGTCGAAGAGGGCAGCCTTTAGGAGATGTGGGAATTGTGCTTTTAGCCAGATGCTCCGATTATTTTTGTGATTTGTGGAAAACTTGCAAGTGGAGTGAGACTGCGTCCCGGTGTTACGTCCCAACTGGTTCCCAATTTAACTGGTTCCCCAGCTGTGCGTGCACCTATCAGTCTGCCTCTGTCACCAGATTCGTCACAAATTCACAAACATATTACTGGCGATTTTCAAGTCGGATCTCATATTTGCTGCGGCAAATATGAAAGTAGGCCTATAGGCTACGTGCGCACTACATTAGGCTACCATTCGCGACAAAATAAATGGAGACAAAATAAAACATTTGCAGACTCGCATGAAGTGGGATTCGATCGCACTAGAGTAAAACCATAAACGTACCACAGTCTGTTGACTAACACCACGAGCTATACCAGCTCACTAAATATGATTGAATCGTTAGGTATTTCTTAAATACATTGGCCTTCAGGTAACATTTTGAATTGGCTTCTTCTGATTCAACTGGTTCCCATAGACACTACCCGAATGTAGGCTTAGTATGCACGTATTTGGGGTTGTTTCGAGGCAATAGCCGTATTTTCCACGACATCCCAGCTGCTTCTGACACCACATATTACAAATTCATACTAAGAACGTCGCTGCTAACCCAGACGATACGATAAAAATACGCGTAACACAACATGGAAACATTCGTTTCCTATGCGATTTCGTGTAGCCTATTGCTGAGTGTTTCTTCGCTATATCTTTTGAAATCAATTCATTTCATAATTGTATATTCTGAACAAATGTACTGAGCACTACATTACAGCCATTCACGCCATAATAAATGGAAACTAAGAAAATAAAAGATTCGAGTGGTCTTCGATCCCACGAGCAAAAACACATACAAAGTGACAATCCTGTGCATTACACCGTAAGCTACTGGAGCACATGAGTAATTCAGGAACTCAGTCACAACTTGATTAACTACGTTGGCCTTCAGGCAACAAGTTGTTTAGGTTCTTCTGAATCAACTAGTTACCGTAGACACTACCAGAATGTAGGCTACTCATCACGTATTTGGAGTTGTCTCAAGGCAATAGCCATATTAACCACAACCACCATTTGTTCAGAATATACAATTATGAAATGAATTGATTTCAAAAGATATAGCGAAGAAACACTCAGCAATAGGCTACACGAAATCGCATAGGAAACGAATGTTTCCATGTTGTGTTACGCGTATTTTTATCGTATTGTCTGGGTTAGCAGCGACGTTCTTAGTATGAATTTGTAATATGTGGTGTCAGAGGGAGCTGTGATGTCGTGGAAAATACGGCTATTGCCTCGAAACAACCCCAAATACGTGCATAGTAAGCCTACATTCGGGTAGTGTCTATGGGAACCAGTTGAATCAGAAGACGCCAATTCAAAATGTTACCTGAAGGCCAATGTAGTTAAGAAATACCTAACGATTCTCTCACATTTTGTGAGCTGATATAGCTCATGGTGTTAGTCAACGGACTTTGGTGCGTTTATGTTTTTACTCTAGTGCGATCGAATCCCACTTCATGCGAGTCTGCAAATGTTTTATTTTGTCTCCATTTATTTTGTCGCGAATGGTAGCCTAATGTAGTGCGCACGTAGCCTATAGGCCTACTTTCATATTTGCCGCAGCAAATATGAGATCCGACTTGAAAATCGCCAGTAATATGTTTGTGAATTTGTGACGAATCTGGTGACAGAGGCAGACTGATAGGTGCACGCACAGCTGGGGAACCAGTTAAATTGGGAACCAGTTGGGACGTAACACCGGGGGTACATTGTTTTGACTTGGCCTCAGTGACAGACTCGGTTCGCTCGCTCACTGGCAGTGTGTAAACAACATTGTAGTTCACTCAATTTTACTCCGAAAACGTCAGGGAGTGAGGGCTTTTTGTAGGCAAGAGTCTGCTGAAGATAGCCAGTATATAGGATCTTTCAAAACAAGCCTATTTCATTTGTCATTTTCCTGAGAAAGCGACCTACGTTAGCCAGGCTAGTTTCACTCGGTCAGCGTATTTAAAGGTCTCTGACAGTCAGAATCACTGTTAACAGGCAAAGGGCGAGTTGTTGGTCTTTGGTCAGATGTGTATATTGACCAGTTTAGAGCTAAATACTCTTGCCAGAGCCTGGAATCGAGCCAAATGTTTGGAGTGACTTTGCATGAGAGAGACAGACAGTACAATACAAAATGGCTGAAAGGGGTGTATTTATGTAAATGTCGACATTGTGATACTGATTATTTATTTAGTTAAACCGGTGTCCAGGTACACCTCAGTATGACTAGCTGTATAGTCAAAATAGTAACGGTAATGTTTCATTCTGAGGGGATTCCTACACAATAGCTAAATCTGGCTCTTTTTTCATTTAACTGGCAAGTTTTCCTTTTACATGGTAGTTGCTATGGCTTAGGGGTATTGACAATTGCGGTGGACATTTGAGAATGAATACACCCAAAGCTGCTAGAATGTAGTAAGTATTTATTGAATACAGCTTTTTGCAGAAAGGACCCGACACACACAGCGTACATTGGGTAGTCTGTCGGCATCTGATGAAACATTCTCCAGAGACAGGGTTTTTATACATGGAGATACAGCTGTAGCCGCCTGCACACATTAGTGTCTTGTTCATATTATTAGCACAAAGTATAAAAACACAAGGCTACAGTTTTCTCAGAAACTTTCTAGAAAGTCACTAAATTATATATATTCACTACAACAGCTTGATTGATGGAAAGATTAACATTTCTTGTTTAGAACAGACAATAAGTCAGTCTTTTCAAAGGTATGCAATTCACTTAAATGTTTAGTTTAATTGTTTATTTTATAGTTAATATAAAGGTGAATTGCCTTTCGTAATTAACAACTATAAAAGTCATGATTTGCTTGCTCTATAGAAAGTCAACACAATTGATCGTTGGTTTCACTTGTTGCTTGTCTACCCTTTGGTTTGCCATTTACTATGTAGTCTACTGTTGGTATTATAGGCTTGTGTGCTGTCAGTTATGTGTTTACTGCCTTTTTTCTTACTGTGCTGCCACATGCCAAAGAAAAATGTAATGTATGCATTTGATGAATAATAAAGTTTTGTTGTTTTACCATGTCTGGCCATTAAATCCATAGACATAATATAGAATATCTATGATTAAATCATTAAGTGACCTAAAAACAGGTGTGAAGTCTGGTCATTTCCGGTTATTTTCTGCCACGAGGTATGAACGCAAACAAGCATCTAAGAGAAGCAACTACTAAATCAAAGGAAGTCATCACAAATTATGCATACAACTTAAATATATTATATATATATAGTCAACAGTGAATGAGTTTGTTAGGTTACTAGCGTAAAGTTAAGTTTGGTAATAATTTCAGTAGACCCTAACCGTTGTTTGGCGAGAACGAGAACTGAATGTTATGAGCTAGCCTAGCCTAGCTGTTGTTAGGTTCAGTTTTTCACGTTTTTTCCGCAAGATGATACAATCTCAAAGTTTCATATGTTAAAGATATAATTGAAAGAGGCACATAGTAATACTATTCAAATGTATTCGAAGGGTAGTGAGTTAGGTAGTCTGCGTTAGTCATTAAACTGAGTATGATACCTGTTTAGTAGGCTTTGCATACACATGTGCCATCGAAACCCAGAAACCACAGACCCCCCGATATATCAAACCCCAATTTACCCCCTGATTGTAACTTATGTCATAGAGCTATATCCGTGATTCAGACTGTAGCCTGTTGCAACATTTCTTAAACGGTCTTAACAGCAGAGGTATTGTAGTCAAAAGGGAATGGGTCTCATCTGTTTCGTTACCTGGGCTTGCATGATTAAGTTAATGACTTGTGTATAGCGTTAGCTAGCTTGTAGCCGTGGAGTGCAGAATCAGAATGGGATTTATTCGCCATGAAAGTTTGCACAGACAGGGAATTTGCTTTGGCAGGAAGGTGCATACAGTAAACATATAGGAATCTTAAATTTAAATATGTGGTCTAACTATACTAAGGATACATAAGCTAGCAATACTAAGTGGAATACAATTAAAATAAAATATACAATAAAGTAGAATATAAGTTGCCAATTTACAATATAAAATACAATATAAAATACAAATATTACAGGAGTTGAGTGTAGTGCAAAAAGTAAAGGACATTCAGTCAGTGTGAGCTTTGGCCTGGTTGAGGAGGCCAACAGCGGAAGGGAAGAAACTGTTTGTATGGCGTGAGGTTTTGGTCCTGATGGACCGCAGCCTTCTGCCAGAGGGGAGGGACTGAAACAGGGAATGTCCAGGGTGGGAGGAGTCATCCACAATCTTCTTTGCCCGTCTCACGGTCCACGAGGTGTGCAGGTCCTCGAGGGAAGGCAGATTGCAGCCAATCACCTTCTCTGCAGTGCGGATGATACGCTGCAGCCTGCTCTTGTCCTTGGCAGTGGTAGCAGCGTACCAGGTGGTGATGGAGGAAGTGAGGATGGACTCAATGATGGCTGTGTAGAAGTGCACCATCATTGTCTTTGGCAGGTTGAATTTCTTCAGCTGCCGCAGGAAGTACATCCTCTGTTGTGCTTTCTTGGTGAGGGAGCTAATGTTCAGTTCCCACTTGAGGTCCTGGGAGAGGATAGTGCCCAGGAAGCGGAAGGACTCCACAGTGTTGATTGGGGAGTCATACACCCTGTATGAGGGATGGGGGTGAGGGGGGCTGTGTTCTTCCTGAAGTCCACAACCATCTCCACTGTCTTGAGAGCATTGAGCTCTAGGTTTTTCTGGCTACACCAGGTCACCAGGTTGTCTGCTTCCCACCTATAATCAGACTCGTCTCCACCAGAGATGAGCCCAATGAGGGTGGTGTCGTCCGCAAACTTCAGTTTCACAGACGGATGACTGGAGGTGCAGCTCTTGGTGTACGGGGAGAAGAGTAGAGGAGAAAGGACGCAGCCCTGGGGAGATCCAGTGCTGATGGACCGGGAATCAGAGACTTGTGTTCCCAGCTTAACGCACTGCTTCCTGTCGGACAGGAAGTCTGTGATCCACCTGCAGGTGGAATCAGGCACATTCAGCTGGGAGAGCTTGTCCTGAAGCAGTGCATTTCATTAACACAGTGAATTAACTAGTTAGTACTGTTTAACCAACACGGTTGAATATAGTAGGTTTAGTTTGATTTGTTGCCAACGTGGGACAACTGCACAAGACTTCTCAGACATCACTCATGGTTCCCAACAATTGGTGTATAGCAGAGAGGATAGAGAGACTGACTTGTAACCTTACGCTCATGAGTTCAAATCCCCATTCAGCCTATTGTTGTTGGCCATGAAATCGTTTTGCTTCTACGTTGTACATTTTTATAATATTTTGCCATTTTCAGGAGGAACCCGCATCGCTGCTTGCAGCTATATTTATTATTATATTTCTCTGCTAAATGGCCACTAGCTCTAAAAGTCCTGGACCCGATTTTTTCCAATTGGGCCCAATGATACAACAGGTCACTCATTACTCCCACACGGCTAGTGTCCCATGTGCGCCCATAGGTGGCGCTATAAAACACGCCCAAAGTCTACATGGTTTCCCCAGCGCCCCATTACTGTGCTGGTAAGCAAAGGGTTGTAGGTTCAAAACCAGTCAGAGGCATCGTTTTTTATTTTTTATTCTGACAAAACGGTTTCTCCTCTTTAAAAAGGGGGGCCGGAGGGTGTGCTCCAACTTAAGGGGATCACACTCCTCAGCCTCCCTGGGAAAGTCTATTCAGGGGTCGTGGAGAGGAGGGTCCGTCGGATTGTCGAACCTCGGATTCAGGAGGAGCAATGTGGTTTTCGTCCTGGCCGTGGAACAGTGGACCAGCTCTATACCCTCCGCGGAGTCCTGGAGGGTACATGGGAGTTCGCCCAACCAGTCTACACATGTTTTGTGGAAAAGGCGTTCGACCGTGTCCCTCGGGGGCTCATGTGGGGGGTGCTCCGAGAGTACGGGGTACCGGATTCCCTGATCGGGGCTGTCCGGTCCCTGTACGACCGGTGCCAGAGTTTGGTCCGCATTGCCGGTAGTAAGTCGAACTTTTTTCCGGTGAGGGTTGGACTCTGCCAGGGCTGCCCTATGTCACCGATTCTGTTCATTACCTATATGGACAGGATTTCAAGGCGCAGCCAGGGTGTTGAGGGGGTCCGGTTTGGTGACCTCAGGATCGGGTCGCTGCTTTTTGCAGATGATGTGGTCCTGTTGGCTTCATCGGGCCGTGACCTTCAGCTCTCACTGGAGCGGTTTGCAACCGAATGTGAAGCAGCTGGGATGCGAATCAGCACCTCCAAATCTGAGGCCATGGTTATCGACCGGAAAAGGGTGGAGTGCCATCTCCGGGTCGGGGAGGAGATCCTGAACCAAGTGGAGGAGTTCAAGTATCTCGGGGTCTTGTTCACGAGTGAGGGAAGAATGGAGCGCGAGGTCGACAGGCGGATCGGTGCGGCGTCCGCAGTGATGCGGGCTCTGCATCGGTCCGTCGTGGTGAAGAAGGAGCTGAGTCGAAAGGCGAAGCTCTCTATTTACCAGTCGATCTACGTTCCTACCCTCACCTATGGTCACAAACTATGGGTAGTGACCGAAAGAACGAGATCGCGAATACAAGCGGCCGAAATGAGCTTTCTCCGCAGGGTGTCCGGGCTCTCCCTTAGAGATAGGGTGAGAAGCTCGGTCATCCGGGAGGGGCTCAGAGTAGAACCGCTGCTCCTCCGCGTCGAGAGGAGCAAGCTGAAGTGGCTCGGGCATCTGATTAGGATGCCTCCTGGACGCCTCCCTGGTGAGGTGTTCCGGGCACGTCCCACTGGGAAGAGGCCCCGGGGAAGACCCAGGACACGCTGGAGGGACTATGTCTCCCGGCTGGCCTGGGAACGCCTCAGGGTCCCCCAGGAAGAGGTGGTGGAAGTGGCCGGGGAGAGGGAAGTCTGGGCCTCCCTGCTTAGGTCGCTGCCCCCGCGACCCGATCCCCGGACAAGCGGCAGATGATGGATGGATGGACTATCATTATTATATCAGACTATTTCCAATTAACATAGTCTGCCTCCACAGATCCAGAGGGGGCTTGGACAGTGATAGACTCATTTTGGGAAAGCATGCCCTACTGGGAACATTAGGGGAGATTGTTGGGCACAGCATCTAATTGTCTTCTTTGGAAAGGGCAACATGTGGGACACTGTCATGTACAGGCAGCATAAAGGGCACTTCATAACAGCACCCTTTTCCATTGGAAGTAAGGGCATGGGAAGAGTCCAATTTAGGCCATTATAAGGGCACCATATAGGGTACTGCATCACATTTTCTATACTATAAAGGAACTCATTAAGACATGTTTTTACATTTATAGAGGGCACACTGTCATCTATTGCGTGGGGCATCCTGGGCACTCAAGCAAATTTCACAATGTGAATGGCAGACAGTTGGGCACTTGGTCTAATTTTTGCCACTCTAAGGCATTTTAGAAACACTTTCAACCATGGGGGCACCAGGCAATCACCCCATGAGTCTTCCAATGGGCCTGGAAACACCCATGGGGACAGTATATTGCACCTATAATATTGGGGAAGCCAGAGGAGAGGTAATATAGAGGCGTGTCAACATATAGGCTACTTTAAACAATGAAAATACTTTATACAATTGAATAAAAAGTCTCCTTGATTCTTTGTGTTTCAGAATTACCTGAAAAACTGATGATAATATTCAGGTACTGCTTGGAGCAAAGTATACCCTTCATATTTCCTGGCATAGTTCGTATAACTACTTCATAGAACGTCCCACATGCAAGGACATAGACAGATGCAGACAGACTGAACAGTGTCAAGGCTTGGCTACAGTGGGTTTGCTTCTCTTGTGTGTGATTCCAGCAGACTACATAGTCTAGTCCTACCTACATAAACTGCAGTCTACTACCCTCCTTTCTACTATTATAGTCTACTCTCCTTTCTATTACTTTCTACAAAGGATGGTAGGCTGCTCTTATGTGTTCATTGCCATCCTTAAGAGTTGCTAAAGTGTTATTTTATATATATATATATATTATTTATATATATATATATTATTTATATTATATATATAGTTTTATTTTATTTGAGAATGACAATTAAATCTATCTAGATAAACTATGCTGTGCCTGCTGAACCTATACTTCTTCCACAGATACTGGTCAGGGAAGCATTACTTATGTCTCTGAAGACCCTTGGGCCTGGTGGGATAAATGCTCTTTGTCTAATCTGAGCACCTTCATCCACCACAGGCTTGTCAAAGAACGGATACGCCATAATTGATTGTAACTTGTCTTGAGGCTCTGCTTAGTTTCTAAGGCCTTATTTTTTGTAAATTAACCAATGGCTTTTGAAAACAGATAAAGTGACATTATTTATTAATTTGTTAATTTAAATTAATATATTTTTTGGAGATGAAGTAGGCCTAAACACGTGAATCATTCATGTCTGCACTTCAAAAAGTCTGAATTTATGTTCCCGAACACGGACTAAAGTGCTTTGCGCGCAGGAATTTACTCGACGGAACCGTCTTTTGAGATTCTGTTTACGCCTGTTTGAAATTATTTGCAACACATTTTAGTTTAGCTTGATTTTAGCCTGACACGGAGCAGACTAGTCCCGATCCTTGGTTACGTAGCTAGAACTAGAATAATCCACCTTAAAGGTGACATGACATGAAAACGTCATTTTATGAGGTTATTTAACATTAATATGAGTTCCCCTAGCCTGCCTTTGGTCCCCCAGTGGCTAAAATTTTCGATAGATAAACAAAGCCCTGGGTGTTCTTCTCCGCCTTTGACAAAATGAAGGCTCAAACGCTCTGGTTGAAAATGTCCTCCAAGTGACGTAGATACGAGAAAGGTTACCTCCCCTCTCTCTGCTTTGCCCGCCTAGATCATCTGGCCCGCCCATGAGAAACTGAGCTACCACCGTGCAATGGCAAGTGCGATATCGGTTTTTCCTGGAGAGACATCATGGCGAGCAAACAAACGGAGCACAACAGTTGCTCAGTGCTTGGATGTACAAATGCAAGCACAGGTCTTTTATTTAATTCCTTCATCCGAGCCTCTGCACAACCAATATCTCAATTTTATTTTCGCTGGAAATGCGCCGACACAACTTCCCAAAGTTTTGCATGTCTGCGCCAAAAATTTCAGCCACTACTGTTTCCTCAACTTGAGCCAACACAAAGCTGGCCTTGCTGAAATTAAATTCTGGATCATTACTAAATCTCCTTGGTCAAGCTACAAACCTTGGACAAGTAAGTTAACTAAAGCTATATCATTTTGTTGTTTTACTGTATATGGTTACCTAGCTTGCTACCCTTAGAATGTGGCTGTAACATTAGCTCTGCAGCCAACAGCTGAGTTACTGTTGCTAACGTAAAGATAAATGCAAATGGAATCAAGTGTGTGTGTGAATACAAAAGCTGTAACACCATGTGTTGTACACTTCTTTGTTATTTGAATAACCGTTATGCTGTTGGTGTTATGGGCGTTCGCGATATCCGCCTTTCCCCTCATTGAAATTGTTATGAGTGTGCACCTCTGCAAACCAGGGTGATCAGATGGGAATGGGCAAATTCGAAGCATCTTACAGCAACGGGGCTACGAGCCAGCTGAGTTACTGTCGCTAATGTAAAGGTAGATGGCATTAAGTGTGTGTGTGAATTCAAACGCTGTAACGCGAGTGTTGTACACTTCTTTGTTATTTGGATAACCGTTCTGCTGTTGGTGTTATGGCGTGCGCGATATCCGCCTTTCTCCACATTGAAATGACTGAGTGTGCACCTCTGCAACCCAGGGTGATCAGATAAGAATGGCAAAATTCGAGGCATCTTACAGCAACGGGGGCTACGAGCCATTGCAATACATCTGTTGTAAACATTAGCGCGTGTTGCCACCCCTCTCCTGCTCATTAGCATTTAAAGCTACAGACAAAGAAACAGCGCGTTATGAGGAAAGCTGATTGTGGGACTACTTGTAGTGGCTATAATTCTGCACCATGGCTGAATTTCTGGAAAGAGACTTCAGATACAGTTTTAGGGGACCACTAAGGCCTATATAAAAGCATCCAAAAACAGCATGTCATGTCACCTTTAATGGAACGGAACTCTCGCTGTAAGTGAGAAAGAGCGAAATAAGTCTCGCTTTCCCTTAATCGACGTTGATGGAACACCCCCCAGGTGACTTTGAATGATAACATTGATTGTTAATAGTCTGAATAATAAATAAAGTTTTTTGTGCTTTGCTTACACATTCCCATGCTACTGGTTTGTCAATTAGAAGAACCACCACTTGTAATCAGTGATTGATTGTAAACAATTTTGTTACTGAAACAACTCTTACGTGCCATACAACTGGCCCCCTTTTTTTTATCAATCTGGGGACATAATCACCTTGGACCAATCCCATTCTTTATGACATCCCGCTAGATGTGATCTATATATATTACCTTACTGTATGTATCACTCATTGTACAAATCATTTTTCCAAAATGTTATCTTTTGCTAGTTTCCAAAATGTTGTCAGTGCAAATTCATATCCTTATGGCATAACTCTTGCCAGTGATCCAATTCATGTTCTCAGTTTGAGCCTGATTGTTGTTAGAGCACTGGAGAAACATGAGCATCCTACTGTATCAATCCATAACCAGTGTTGGGAAAGTTCACTTTCTACATGAACTACTTCAGTTCATAGTTCACACATTTTAAAATGAACTGGTTCAGTTTATTATTCAAGATTTTGAATTAAGTTCACAGCTCCAAAAAATGAACTAGTTCAGTAATTTTTTTCAATGTTGCGAGCTATAATTTTTCTAAATTATTTCCACAGCCCATATAGAACCACAGACAGCAATTATTTTATTAGTTTTACGCTGAAACGATGTGTCCGATTTCATCTTCATATCCATCCAATTTTATATCCTTATTCAACCAGAATTTACATTCGCATTGAGGGGAGGAATATCCATTTATTTTTCCCAAAAAATTATATCTATCTGCAATAACACTCTCGGCCTCAACGCAACTTTGGCGCGCTCACGCTTGCCAGACATAGACAGTAGAACAAAAGAACACGCAGCGATTGAGTGGTTGTGCAACCCTGGATACAGGACTGTTAACGGGGTGTTTTTAGCTTGGAAGTCTCTAGAAATCTGGCATCTTATTTAACAAAATTAAAAAGAGTGAAAGAGTTCAGACACTAGAATGAACGCGTTAACAGTATCATTCATCAGGCAGTAATACAGTACGTTCAGTTCACCAAAATTATGGGGGGCCCTTGGCATCGCCAATTATAATTTTTCTTTCTTAATTACCATATTTCTTCGATTAAATTCATTACACAACATTTTTTCCATCATTTTTGGTGAGCCGTTTATTCGAGGGCGGCGTTTAAGCGAAGGATTTCGAAGGATGTGTTAGTTTGCTACATTAAATGTTCCTAAAACAGTACGGTCGTCTAAATCACTGATTAATCAACAAATGAATGTCAATGTTTGTTAGACTAGCTAGCTCTCTCATCTGCTTTTTATTAACGCTGATTTGCAAGAACGGCTAGATAGCGAAAACACCTAGTTAGACTACCTACTGTAGCCTGTAAACTAGTTTAGCTTGCTAACGCAAGAGCACCTGCTTCTCCAGTTCTTTCAATAGATAATCTAGACAGGCGTTAGCAATAGGCTAGAGTCTAGACTGCTATTTGTTTTCTGGCTATTTTTTTGTTAGCTTCCCTTCTAATGCAGCCTAACAGCTAGTCTCTAGCTAGCTAGAGTAATTTGCTAAGTAAGGTATTGTAGCGTGCGGGGAAAACAGGCAGGACTCAGGACACAAGAGGCAGAGACCACGTTGTCAAATTGATAGCTCAAAAGCCCAGATATATTTTCGAACACGACAGCTACCCGGTCAGACCCGTTCAGAACCAGAACCCCCCCCGCTTACCCGGTCAGGTCCCAAAAAAACTGTATGGTAACCCTCCCCTTTCAACCTTTCCACTAATACCCAAACCAGGCTAGACATCTCCCCCAATTACCAATAACACTCAAACTTGTGTAAACTATGGTACGCCGAGTTAGTCAAAATTAAATAAATAAATAGGTAAAAAATAGATAAATACATACATAAATATGGCTATGAAATAAATTCTGAAATAAAAAGATGGCAATAAATATAGCATTATATAATTATATAGCTGAAACTATTTACCGACATCGATAAATAAATACATTTATTTATTTCAAAATGACATTTTTGTAAAGACAACATTTATTTTTTAATGGGACTTTTATTTCCTAATGCCACATTGATTTATCTTTTGAGACTTTTACGCACCACATTTATTTCCACATATATTTCCACACCACATTTATTTCTATGCTGTATTTATTTTCGATCTGACATGCAAACGAGAGGGGCGTGGTTATCTTCAGACCAACGCAGCAGCACACCTAGATTCCCAGATAGCTATGCTACCTGTATGTGGGGTGACAGTGGCATCGCACTGACGAAAAGCATACAATGTAGACAAGCTTTGCCCATAATGTCTGTGTCGTCTCTGCCTTTTTATCATTGATTCCCAATGGGAGTGATGGCAGTGACCTAGTAGCCTATGTGTGGGGACTTGGTCTTTGATAGCTACGAGGTAGCGCTGAAATTACCTTTGTAAACATTGCTTTCGCTCGTGTGACGTCTAACTTGTCTGCAAGGCTAACAATCACTGCCACCACTACATCTTCCTAGGTGGTATGTTGGCTATCACCGGTCTCGAAGTCGGCAACTGTAGGCCAAGTGGCTGGCTAGCCAGTTAGCTAGCTGGTGAAATAAAAGGTTGACATCAGTGTGGCCATTTCAGCTAGAGCTAGCTACTGTAGAGCTAGTAGTGTTGTGCTGTATTGGCACATACCTGAACAGCCAAACCCGTTTTGTCACTGAATGGTCACCTCTTCCCGTTCCTACGCTGCGCCCCCTTCCTCAGTGAGAACGTACTCAATTAAAACAAATATTTTTTTTAGACGGCTAAACATATGATACCTCGTTGGAAAGCTACGATTCTTGTGCTTTCATTGAAATAAACCAATTCAAGCTCAACTCGCAACAGCAAGTACCGTCAACGTCTTTGTCCGGTGGCCATTCCTTCAACAATGCCAGAGAAAAAAGTTTGACTTACCTACGATTACTTCGGAACTTTCCAGGTATGCACACAACTCATCAAAACCTCATCTGCTTACATTCTTAAAGGTCCAAAGTATCAAACCATGTCGAGTAATTGTCCAAACAATGAATTATATCCACACATAGCCACGATCTTGTTGCTTCATTCTTCCATCGTCAAAATTATTTTTTCCAAGGTCTCACAAACAATCGCTCATAGGAAGAGATGTGAGCAGAGTACAAACGCGCGGATAGTCTTAAACTGGCCGCTACACTCTAACATTTTGATTGACACCTTGTTCAACCCAATAGGAGCTTCCATGCCCCGGTGAAGCAGTACTGTAAATCCAAAGGTATGGGTAATGTCTGGAATGGTCTGGCTTCACTTCAGGTCTCATCTCACTAAATCTGGCATGGCATAATGGTGAGGCTAGATAGTTATAGTTAGGTGCCTTATCGACCTAGCTATCCACGTAATAGCAGAGCGATGTGGCGGTGGCAGTGATTGTCTTCTTTGTTAGGCATAGCGACGGTTGCTAGCTGTGTTAACTAACATTACCTGGCACCAATCACCCTCCACTACCTGTACATCTTGCACACGAACAGTGCTCGATAAGTCTCAAACTATTTAAGACTTAAATATCTATGTTCTGTACAGCACTTATCCGCCC
Organism: Hypomesus nipponensis; assembly: GCF_054491055.1. Taxonomy (NCBI): domain Eukaryota; kingdom Metazoa; phylum Chordata; class Actinopteri; order Osmeriformes; family Osmeridae; genus Hypomesus; species Hypomesus nipponensis. Next base: position 6,235,922 of record NC_140362.1, on the reverse strand, counting down.
AAGTACCTCTACAAAATCTACTGTGTGCTAAAATGATATATCCATGCCATGCTGATCAATTTGATCTATAAGGCCTGCATGCGATCTTTGACATGGCTAATGTCTTCCATTATCTACCTGATCTAGGTATCCCTATCTGTGTCCCTATAAATGTTGTCTTTACAAAAACGTAATTTTGAAATAAATACATGTATTTATTTATTGATGTTGGTAAATTGATTCAGCTATATAATTATATAATGCTATATTTATATATTTATGGCCATCTTTGTTTTATTTCAGAGTTTATTTCATATCCATATTTATGTATGTATTTATCTATCTATTTGCCTATTTATTTATTTAATTTTGACTAACTCAGCGTTCCATAGTAAACCAGCTTTACAGTATATTGATGTGATATTTGAAACTTATTTAGATAACAGTGGACCCCTGGTGCAACGCTAGAGAATGTTCATTAAATGACATGCTGCTAATAGGTAATTCAGGACATGCTAATCCTACCTTATTTCTGGGGCGGCGTTTATTACACAATGTTCATTTTTGGTGCGTCGTTTAATCAATAAAGTCATTTCATATGCACTTGGGAGCCCTCGGGTGGCCACGGGGGCCCTAACTAGCCGCTTAGTTTGCTTATGCCTTGTGCCGGTCCTGAGGCGCAACACTGTCCATAGCACCATGTACGACTATTTTCCATCTTATCAATTTATGATTGCTATCTAGATGAAATTTGGACACGGGACAGAATAAACACGTCAAGTTATTGTTGTTATCCTCCTAAATTCAACACCGGAAGAATCAACCCTTCTGATTGACTCCCTTAACCGCTTTCTCTGCACCATAATGCCCCTGGAATGCAATTGTCCATTAAGCATCATAACTAAATTGTGCAAACTTTGCTGTTGAGATATTGTGCTCCCTCATGAGTTTGTACAGGGTTGACTTGCGAATATTCGCTTTTTCTCTAGAAACAATTTAGTTCCAATGGTTAATGTTGTCTTACCTAAAATGAGTCACAATAGCATTTTCAATTGTTCACTATTGGGTCGTGATTACAGCTACACTGTGCTCCAACTTACCAGGGTTAACTACAGGTGATTGCAAATTCAAATACTGAGCACTGGGTTAACGTCAATTACTTGCCAATTATTTAAGAATTTACGGATGATGTGGTTTCTGAGATTGATAAACTCAATAATGAAGTCCCTGCCGGTAGCTAAATAGAGGGAAATATTAAATGCATTATTAAAAACTGCTGCTGAGAGACTTAAATTCTGCTGATAAGACAATCAATTTAATAAAAACTCTTAACCGACTCTGTCGCACATCTCATGGTTAACGTTTAAAATTTTTCTACCTAAAATGACTCAAAATAGCATTTTTAATTGTTCGTGAATAATTACAGCTACACACTGCAGTTTCACACTGTGCTTCAATTTAGCTGTTTTAACAACAGGTGATTTTGCGTTCAAACACTGAGCCCAACTTTGTATCCGTCATTTATTTAAAATAAATTACGCTGAGCTCAATGAACTTGAAGACGAACATGAAGTCCGTGCTGGTATATAGAGTGAAATATTAGAAAACTATACACTCCCCTACAGGGCCGGAGTTCATTTTCAGTCCTGGAGTTTCATGCCTTAGAACGGCCCGCTTAAGTTCATGACTGACTATATTAAAATAATGTAATTAAAACTGTTGAATACAAGTCTGCACTAGTGCACTGTTCTCTGCAGCCTTATCATTAATTGTAAACAATTGTAAACATTTATTTCTCACCACAAATCTCCCCTTTTTACAAAGCTGTCAAGTCAGTTTCATTAATGTATTGCTGAATCATCAGGTATCATTAATTATCTCAGGGCATTTTTGATTGAGCAGGTGTACACACCATGCTCCTCATTACTATTAGGCTAGTTCTTCTCATTCTTATATTTACTCAATGACAATCTTACCTGCCCATTCTGGTGTGTTGGGCTCATGACTGGTAGCCTGACGTTGTCATACTCATAATTCTAGTCAGAATATGAGTCTGAGAACTCTCCGTTGGGCTTTGACTACGGGGCGTGTTTCAAACGAGCCTGGAAAACAAATGACTCTTTGCTCAATTGGATAGACCTACAACCAATCAGAGCAACGTAATATGTTGTTTGTTCAAAACAAATTCAACTTAAGCGCTCTTTTGTGACGTGGGTGATTACGTTACTGTTGATCATCTGTCCATCATCGTATAAAGCCCGCCCTGGCAATTTCATTGGTACGCCCAGATTCTGGTTTTCTGTAGTTGTTCCCCAATACGAGACCCTCCAGACCCAACTTCCCGACCAAATTTTTTTGTGGGCTGGGAGAAGTTGGGCTGGCAGCCAGGCTAACAGCTAACATGTTACAAGGAAGAAATACACCTCTCCTCCCATCTCTTTGCAGCACACACCCACTTTAATTTATACCCTCCCAGCAGCTGTAATCTGCATTTTTACTCAAGTGCGCTGCCTTTGTAAATACGGTATACGTCTTTACCTGCTATTTTACGCCTGAAATGGGGACAATCCTGTTTGTAAATGAGGCCCTGAGAGTAGGGCTGCGAGAAAATAATACATTCAAGCTTCTGCGCAAGACCAGACGAGTCGGTCTGGAACGATGGCGCGGCCCATTATCACTTTCAATTATCACCGCTAACTCTTCAGGACTTGCCATTTTGAAAGACCTCTATGTGAAAAATCACGGTCACAAACTTGGCGCCCCATACTTTTCCCTACTTACAATGTGGATAGCCTGTCACATGAGCACTGAGTCTCCAGACCAGGGATGTTGTTTCTGTCAGCACTCAAATTGGGCCGGTACTCAGTACCGGCACCTCTACAATTTACTCTTAAGCGTATCGGCACCTTTTCTTGCGTACCGGTATGCAAGAAAAGGTGCCAATACGCTTAAGAGTAAAATGTAGCCTAGAGGTGCTGGTACTGAGTACCGGTGAATACTCAACCACTGACAGAAAGCATCAGTGTCACAGAGAGATTGGTACCCAGAGTAGTGATGTATCGTTCGTGAACGATTTGTTCATTTTGAACGAATCCTTACAAGGACTCGGGAGTAACTAACCAATGCAGGTCATGTGAAAAAGGATCCAAAGACTCAACGAAGACACAGTCAAAAGGAACAAATAATTTCTGTTTTATCTAGCCACCAGTATTGAGCCTATGCAGCAGGGGCGTAGCCAATGGTAGGCCTGGGTAGGCACAGGCCTACCCAATTTGTTCAAAGGCCTACCCAAAAACTAAAATATCTCTGCAGTATTATGCACCGGGTGCACATCGCAAAGTAAATTTGAAAAGATGCCTATCCATATTTTTCTAGGCCTACCCCAAAATATTTTTCTGGCTACGCCCCTGCTATGCAGGTCACGTGAAAAAGGATCCAAAGACTCGTACCCGGCAGATGAACGAATCGTTCACCTCCTGACCGTGTCTTTGGATCAATGTTTCGTTCCTCTGCTAACCGAGTCTTCGAATCAATGTTTCGTTCCTCTGCTGGGTACGAGTCTTTGGATCCTTTTTCACGTGACCTGCATAGGCTCAGTACTGGTAGCTAGATAAAACAAAAATGATTTGTTCCTTTTGACTGGGTCTTCGGATACGGATGTTTGGTAACACTTTAGAATAATGGTCCGTTGTTAATGAGTAGCTATGCAGGAAGTAATAGGTAGTTCTACATTAACACTGAATTTAATACTATTAACTAATATGGAACCAAGATTAACTAAGTAGTAATAGCGAATTTAGTACAACGGTAGTTCTTTGGTAGGTATTTGATTATTACTAAATAAATATATCCTCATTGAGAACTACTTGTGAACTATGAACAATTAAGAAAGAATAACCAATGAATTACTAATCACAAAAGTAAGGTCTAAATAGTGAACAATTGTGTTTTTTTTACTCTTAACATGGTCATAACAGACGCATGGTCAGAAACTTGTGCCTGAAATGAGTTCTTTGTGGAAACCAGTTTATGAATATTAACGTTATAACACAACCCTGTCTGCTATTAGGTCTTTCTGCAGCTCAAATCACGGCCGGTCCATTTTCCAAATCCAGTCGACTTGGCTTACCGAAACCTATTTGTCCTGAATCCATGTCATGTTTACCCTAAATCTATACTGGTGCAACTTCAGTTAGTAAGTTAGGAGCGCGAAATCATTTGTCAGTGGCACATTTTTATGGATGGTAATATCCAGCATTTGGCTAACATACGATAACAACGACTAGGTGAATTTCAAATTGTAGAATTAGTGCAAATTTCGAATTGTAGAATTAATGCGAATTTCGATTGCAATTTCGATTTGGGCCATGTTCCTGTTCTCTGATTTGTGTTATCTAGCAAGTTATTTTACAGTCCTGCCATTTGTTCTTTCTTTCTTCATCATTTTTATTCCTTTGGAATTGCGTTGCTGTTGTATTTTGCAGTAGTGGCAAATACTAGACTTGTGTGTAGTGAGTAGGCCTATACCTTGATTTGGGTTAGGGTTAGCCATGTACTTACTTATCAATTATTTAGCCATTATGTTTGACTCAGTTTATCATCACAGTTTGTTGAATGTGTTGAATGTTTCATTCCAAAATACAGAATTTTTTGTTTAAATGCTAGGTTTCATCATTGTGTCAAACAATGAATGTTTAATTCAGACATATTTAAAAAATGCTTTATTCTTTCATGCCCATGTGCGTTTTTGGATTATGTAGGATTTTCTTTTAAGATTTCACGGAAATCTTCCAGTGCCTATAATTTTAAAAAAATCAATCGATCCAATCAATTCCACATCACAAGTAGTTCCTGCAGGATGACAATGTAACACTTGAGTACTTATTGAGGAGTTAACATGTTTGTCACTTTAAAATAATGGTCCACATCACAAGTAGTTCCTGCAGGATGACAAGGTAACGCTCGAGTAATTAGTGAGGAGTTATACTGGTTTTCACTAGCCTGACGTTGTCATACTCATAATTCTAGTCAGAATATGAGTCTGAGAACTCTCCGTTGGGCTTTGACTACGGGGTGTGTTTCAAACGAGCCTGGAAAACAAATGCCTTTTCGCTCAATTGGATAGACCTACAACCAATCAGAGCAACGTAATATGTTGTTTGTTCAAAACGAATTCAACTTAAGCGCTCTTTTGTGACGTGGGTGATTACGTTACTGTTGATCATCTGTCCATCATCGTATAAAGCCCGCCCTGGCAATATCATTGGTATGCCCAGATTCTGGTTTTCTGTAGTTGTTTCCCTATACGAGACCCTCCAGACCCAACTTCCCGACCAAATTTTTTGGGTGGGAGGGGAGAAGTTGGGCTGGCAGCCAGGCTAGGTTTTCACAACTAATAGGCCTATAATTATTATTATTAAGTCTATTTTATATTTGACACATACGGTACAGGCATACATTTCTGTTAGGCACTAGTGATATTCTAACTAACATTGAAATCTGGAAGATTTGGTTTTGCGCTTATTGCAACATAAATGCAGGATGCAAATTGTTTTTGACAAGAGAACATCAATGTTTATATTCATATCCTAAAGAGAAGTCCTCCTCAGGCGGCTACTGTAACATAAAGGTAGGTCTTTGGAGTCAGACATTAACTGACACTCGAGCTCATAATAGTAAACTAATCCAATTATGAGTGTCAGCATTACTTCCTAATTATTAAAATATTAAACAAATTATCATTATTTGTATTACACCTTGTTTAAGTTTGAAATAAACAGAGAACATACATCCATTCTTTGGTAAGAGTAGTCAAAATCTCAACCTGTAGTTAACGTATTTGGGGGGATATAATATTCATATACTGGTTTCCACGAAGAACCCATTTGAGGCACAAGCTTCTGAAAAGTTATGACCATGTTAAGAGTGAAACAACTAAATGTTACTTTTGTGATTAGTAATTAATTGGTTATTCTTTCTTAATTGGTGATAGTCCACAAGTAGTTCTCAAGAGGATACATGTATTTAGTAATAACCAAATACCAACTTACTGCTTAGTTAATCTTGGTTCCATATTATTTAATAGTATTAAATTCTGTGTTAAAGTAGAACTACCTATTACTTCCTGCATAGCTACTTGTTAACAACGGACCATTATTCTAAAGTGTTACCGGATGTTTGGATAATTTTTCACGTGACCTGCATAGGCTTAGAAGAAGAAACAGGAATTAATTTGTTTACCTTATTCACTTTCGTGTGATTAGGTTTAGTAAGACGCGAATGACATTCGTTCACAAGTAGTAATTACAGGTTTTGATTTGAACTTTTTTGTACTTTACTTACAGTTTAAAAGAAAAGAAAAAAAGGAAAAAGAAATTCCTGCATTAAAATAATGTATCATGACAGTTTGTAGGATTTGAAATGGTAATTTATTATCACATTTACCAATTATCACAGCAAACAATTACGCTACATGAGAATATGACATACGTGTTTGCCAGGGAATTGGCCATAAAATGTTGAGCAAAATGAATAAATGAAAAAAGAATTAGTTCCTTTTAATGAACGAGATTCAACGATTCAAAGAACAGTAAAAGGCTCCAAACTTCCCATCACTAACCCAGGGGGCACTAGCACTACGTGACTTACCTCAGATCTTGACGATCACGTAAAGGCAAGCAGTCGGCTCACCCTATCAGAAGTTCGCTTACCCACGGATGTTAGAAAGTTATCTAGACAGCATCAGCTGATGTCTGAGTAAAACAGATTTTTCATTTCTGCTTTCAAACCTACAAACTAAACAAGTTTATTTGTAAGTCATTATGTTAGCCTGGCTTCAGAAAGGCACTTAAAGAAGTTGTGTGCCAGAGCCAGACACGTCAACAGAGGTCCAAGTCCAACCAGAAACATCGGGTAGGCTACAAATCATGAGCTTCCAACTTTAATAAATACATCCATTTATGCATGGCTGCAGGAACTAGGGGTGCTGAGGGTGCTGCAGCATTCCCTGACAGCACAATAATTAAAAATGATATGACTTGAAAATCCACCACCACGGAACAGCCCCGCAGTGGCGGAATGGCCACCGGGAGCACCGGGAGAAAAATAACGATGGATCACCAGGCTAAGAAATGTAGGGTGGGGCTGAAAAATTAAGAGACAAAAATACATCACCTTCACTAGACAAGGTTTTTTTACACAGAGCTCAAAAAAAATGTTGCGCTCAAATAAAGGCCAAAAATGTTATTCTCGCATTAAGTATCTAACTAGCATCACATCAAATACAGACTATGCATGCATTAGCAGGGCAGCTGTTGTGGCGTACTGGTGGCCGGTTCTGGTGGGCCGGTCTGGATCAAAGTCCAGGGCCTATTTTTACTCCCAGTCCGTCCCTGCCACCCCCAACATCAACATTAAGGCACCCCCTGATAAAATATGTTCCCGCAACTGCATTTATGCAGTGAAGTGTGGTGATGTCAGTAAGAGGCTAGGCACTGAGTTATGAAAGCCAGATTACCTCATTTATTGTTAGGTAATCTTATTGTTCTTCCATACCAGTCAGTTTGAACCGATCGATAACATGTTGTCCCTTTTTCCCTCTTGCTATAAACTCCTTTTTTGAATCAAATCGGGCTTGGAGAAATTCCTCAACTGGAGTGATATCGGCAGACACCGCTGCTGTCATTTTGACTTGAATTTTGCGGGGATTACGCTTACAACGTAGCCAGTGTAATGACGTTAGCTGCGCAAATGTCCAGTAATATCTCGATTTTAATTGGTCCATGTTTGATACGTAACGTAGATGATTACTGGCATACAGTGACGGTTCTAGACTAATTTTACTAGGGGGGCCAAGGGGGGGCCAGTGTTTAATCAGGGGCACATTAAAAACAAACAAATGATGTTTAAACATTAAATACTTTAATTTAGCTTTACATTAAAATCATACAAAATGATCTGGCTCTCCCTCTTCCAGCTCCTCAACTCTCTCAATACCGTGATATTTTCTCTAACTTTTTTATTTACTGGGGCAAAAAAGGCTGCAATGTCCCTTCCTCGGTTCATGATGACTACTAGAAGAAGAAAAACGTGTAAAAAGAAAAACAAAACAACAAAAAAAAGACTTAAAAACAATTGTCAGCTCAGGGGGGCCACAGGGGGGGGCAGGGACATTTTTACAGGGGCACTGGCCCCTGTAGGCCCCCGTGTAGAAACGCCCCTGCTGGCATAACATATTTACGTGCAAAGGCACAGGAGAGTTGTGCTTGTCGACGTAGGCTACATGTTGAAGAATACAGGATTGAAGTACTTATGCACAGGTGGGGGGTCTTGATCATAATGCGGGTCAAACGTAAAATTGAAAATATATTTTTTTGCTTGTCGTCCGCAATAAATGGACAGTAAAAGCATTGCTTTTTCTTCCACTTTTTTTGTATTAGATTATGTGTAACTGCTACATTTGTCATTGTAACGTCTAAACAATTGTAATCACATACATTTTGCATATATAAATAACAAGAGTAATCAGTAAAAATACAAGTTTATTAAATAAATAAAAAAATAATAAAAGATTTACGTTTTGAATTTTGGCACCTGACTGCACGTCACTGCATTTCTGTTGTTAATTAATAGGCTAACAATAAATTGTTTTTGTACCAGCAATATCTCCAAGTTTTGTTTTTCACTGTAGAAATCTCAAATTTCATAATGATTTGCCAATGCAAGACAGTACCAGCACCTCCCCCCCCCCCACTTCAAGCACTGGTTACTGTCAAGTATTCATTCCAGTAAACTTGTATACTTATATCAGCCAGTTTTCCAAAAATGAATCTCAAGCTTATTTTCGTTTTTGGATGCATATTTTCAGTTTGCAGATGGTAATGTTGGAATAGGGATTCCAGCTGAGATACTGCCAGTGAAAACATTGTTAGAATCAGCTTGATTCAAAGTGGGTTCTAATGAATGAATGCAACGAGTAAATGCTTAAAAATCACTATACTGGAACAACTTCAGGGTCACATAGGTTAGGACAATTTTTACACAGGATTGCCCAATTTCTCCCTATTCATGAAACTGTTTCAACTATGCGAGGCTGCCACAGACAGACTATCACCATCCCCTCTTGCAGGGTGTGAGAAGAATCTCAGGGAAGTGAGAAGAGAACCCTGTTTCATTATTTTACAAGTGTAAATGAGCAGCAACAAATATAAATGTTTTAATCGACGTAAGCTTCATAAATAATAAGTATGCATACTTGAAATTACCCAAATATGACTTGTACAATTTCAGTTAAAAAAAAAACACCCATCCGCAACCAACGCAAGCACACCCCACAATATCCCCAGAAATTGAACCCTCTCTAGCTCAATATTGGTTCATTCAGCACAATCAGTCATTGATAATTATAATTACATCGGGGAGAAATAGGCTATTTGAGCCTTTTTTTCTCCTGTTGCCATTGTTAATAATGTATCTGTGTTCCACTGAAGAGGAGACTTACCTTTATCTTACTGGCAACCGGAAATTGAGGTGTCCTTTTACGACAAATCTACTTCTACATTTTCAATTATGTCAAAAATCTCAATAATAAACAAAAAAAATTATAATTTCACATTTTTTTATGTGAAGAGGCAAGAGGAGGAAAAGACAGTCACCACTGTGCAGCTACCCTTGAATAGCTGCTTAACCAAGGCTGTGAAGTTTGCTTGTTTATCTATTCCGTGTCACAAGGCCTTTTGTGCAATAGTGAAATGTTGTAACTAGACATTTCACATCGGGTATGATAAATGAGCAACTTTGTCGCCATTGTATAACAATCAGAATCAGATTTTATTTGCCATGAATGTTTGCACAAACAAGGAATTTACTTTGGCAGGGAGGTGCATACATTAAACATATAGGAATATTGAAACTTAAATATGTGGACTAACTATACAAAAGTAGCAAAGTCTAGTTAACACTTAGGGGGGTCTAGCTATTACTAAGGGGAATAAAAAATAAAATATAACAGTATAGGATACAACTTCAACCAAAAATTCACAGCTGTCGCAACCACTAAGAAAAACTGGGGCAAGGATTTATTTATATTAGTCGGGAGAGGGTGATCAGACCCTGATTGTATGTATGTTTTATCTAGGAGACATTATGTGAGTGCCACGAGTAAGACATTAGTAAAAGGCAGTGGTGAACCTTGCCTATCTGGACTCCCCCCACCCCCCTTTTTTTCCCTCTCTATGCAAAATACAGTTTTCCCTCTCTATGCAAAATACAGTTTTACTGCTCCATCTTCGAAAATTTGGTTTTTAGAGTGACGCGCACACAAACACTAGCGGACATCATGGAGGCAGTCACTTTATGAACAACAGTTGTGGCAAAACCAGTCTCACGTTTCACGGAGTGTTACTTGCTGGTGTGACGCGAGTAGGCTATCAATCGCTAGTTAGCAGATAAAATGGAACAAAACAATCAAACAATCTCCCTCCAATGGATTCCCATCACTGCCCGTATCAATCAGCAATTATGCTATGTTGTTAACTATTTTCTTTTCATTTTACATTTAGCAGACGCTCTTATCCAGAGCAACTTACAGTAAGTACAGGGACATTCCTTTCGAGGCAAGTAGGGTGAAGTGCCTTGCCCAAGGGCACAACGTCATTTTGCACGGCCGGGAATCGAACCGGCAACCTTCTGATAAATAGCCAGATTCCCTATCCGCTGAGCCATCTTACTCACTCATCACCAGTCGTTTTTTTGCTGCTATTTTGTCCAAATGTGTTTATCAAATTGTTTAAACAAGTATATTGGGCTTCATATTAAGGTTAGACACTTTTAAATAAAGGGAAATGTGTGGGGGTTATTGCAAAAGTATTGAGAGCATTGTATTTTGACTGCAATTATCGTACTGTTCCGTTGGCTTTACTTCCTCTTTGTATCAGGACTTTTCGCGGTGAGCCACGTTTCTGCTCTGCTCTTTGTACTTTCGTTGTCTAGGTTCAAATGTAAAGTTAAGTTATTTAAAACACACGGAAAGTCAGTGTTTTAACATTTTTACATCATCTCCTTAAGTTGCAATTTAAGTTATGTTCATGTATAAATCTGCGTCTTAGTAAAGACGTGACTCTAAATCTGTGGGTGGGGCTGCCATGTGGCTAACTCGGTAAGTTACAATGGACAGTCGAGAATGTTTACTAGCACTTGTGTGTATCGATATCAAGACTGACTAGAACAATTCAAATGTCAGAGGCAGAAGGAGTAGAGTCATTTCAAACACACGGAGTGTCAGTGTATTAACATTTTTACATCATCTACTTGCAAATTAAGTTATTTTCATGTATAAATCTGCGTCTTAGTAAAAACATGTATCGAAGAAGGTCTGTGAAGGATTTACATTTTGTGTCTAATCCAATATGTAATGATGGTATTCAATGACACAAATCTGTGCTCTAGAAAGAGGTCTGGAGTCGCAGAGGTCCGATAATATCAGCTTTAATGCAACAGTTGGAAATCAAGAAGTACAGAGCTCTGGTGTTGTCGACATTTCCCTACCCGCAACAGAGTTTGGGTTGGTTCACAAAGTCCAACTAACTATCTGTCCCTGCCCCAGCATATATTATACATTACATTACATTTATTCATTTAGCAGACGCTTTTATCCAAAGTGACTTCCAAGAGAGAGTTTTACAAAGCGCATAGGTCACTGATAATAACAACAAGATAGCCCCAAAGCATTGTGGGTAGCCAAAACAAGAAGCGCACATTGTGAACAACCAAAAAATAAGTGCCAAAGGGAAGAACCATAAGAGCATGTAGTTAAGCAAGTTACAATTACACAACATGAATTTGTAAGTGCAAGTGTACCTGTAGAAAAATCATCAACAGTAAAAATAAAAACAAGATTATAAAATATAATATTTTGCAGCAAATACAATAGTTTAAATCAGTTGCCACTAACCAACAAGAGCAACAAGTCTCTAAGCAAGAGTCATTGTGATCCTTGAGGAAACTAGCATCAGGTCCAGCAAATCATTCCGAAGTACCGTTGTACTCCCGGAACAAGTGCGTCTTAAGCCTTTTCTTGAAGGTGGGGAGACATTCAGTGTCTCTGATGGAGGTGGGGAGTTGATTCCACCACTGGGGAGGCCAAGCAGGAGAAAAGCTTGTGTTGGGACCGGGCAGTCTTGAGCGGTGTGATCACCAGGCGGTTGTCTGAGAAAGACCGTAGGTGGCGGGTGGGGGTGTAAGGCTGCAGGAGAGACTTGATGTAGTCAGGTGCAGTACCGTTCACTGCTCGGAAGGTCAGTACCAGGATCTTGAATCTGATGCGGGCCGTGATGGGTAGGGATGTGGAGGGAGAGTCTGGGTAGATTGTAGACCAGGCGGGCCGCTGCGTTCTAAATCCTCTGAAGAGGGCGGGTTGCGCATGCTGGGAGGCCGGCGAGCAGCGAGTTGCAGTAGTCCAACTTGGAGAGGACAAGTGCTTGGACAAGCAGCTGGGTGGAGTGCTCAGACAGGTATCTCCTGATCTTCCGGATGTTGTAGAGGGTGAATCTACACGACCGGGAGACTGCAGCAATGTGGGCAGTGAGGGACAGCTCGTCATCCATGGTAACCCCAAGGTTCCTGGCAGAGGATGAGGGGGTCACCGTCGCAGATCCCAGGGTGATTGAGAGGTCGTGGGAGATGGAGAGTTTGGCCGGGATGATGAGAAGTTCTGTTTTGGCGAGGTTCAGCTGGAGGTGGTGCTCGGCCTTCCAGGCGGAATTGTCTGCGAGGCAGGCCTCAATCCTAGCTGAGATCCCCGGATCGGTCGGGGGGAACGACGGGTACAGCTGCGTGTCGTCAACGTAGCAGTGGTAGGAGAAGCCATGGGAGGTGATGATTGGTCCAAGTGAGGTGGTGTACAGAGAGAAGAGGAGGGGTCCAAGGACAGAAGCCCTGTGGGACACCAGTGGAGAGCTGGCGAGGGTCTGACAGTTTGCCTCCCCAGGAGACCTGGTAGGATCTTCCAGACAGGTAGGATGAGATCCACTGGAGTGCAGTGCCAGTGATGCCCATCTCAGAAAGTCTGTAGAGCAGGATCTGGTGGTTAACCATATCAAACGCTGCAGAAAGGTCCAGCAGAATGATGACGTTTGACCTCAAAGCCGCTCTGGCAGACTGGAGGGCAGTGGTGACTGAAAGGAGGGCAGTCTCTGTGGAGTGGCCGGTCTTGAAGCCCGATTGGTTTGGGTCAAGCAGGTTGTTCTGAGAGAGAAAGTTACAGTTGGCTAGATACAGCACGTTCAATTGTTTTAGAGAAGGGTAAGAGTGATACCGGTCTGTAGTTCTGGAGGCAGGGTTAAGGGAGGGTTTTTTGAGTAGAGGGGTAACTCTGGCCTGTTTCAAGGCAGAGGAGAAGGTGCCAGAGGTAAAAGAGGAGTTTAGGACATGGTTCAGAAAAGTAATGATGGAGGGGGAGATGGCTTGAAAGAGAGGGGAGGGGACAGGATCAAGGGGACAGGAGGTGGGGCGATGAGAGAGAATGAGGTCAGAGAGCTCTGCCTCGGACAGGGGAGAGAAAGAGTTCTGACATTTAGTTGAATCAGTCATGGAGGGTGAGGGGGTAGGTGGGTTTAGGGAACCGACTGCTAATATCAGCGACTTTCTTCTCAAAGAAGGAGGAGAAGTCGTCTGCTGTCAGGGTGAAGGGAGTAGGGGAGGTGGGTTAAGAAGAGTGAAGAAGGTAGAAAAAAGTTTGGGGATTTGAAGCAGAGTTAATTTTGTTAAGAAAGTAGAGGGTTTTAGCACCAGTTATGTGAAAAGAGAAGGATTTAAGGAGGGAGTGATACTTATCAAGGTCCAGACCGTCTTTGCACTTGCGCCATCTTCTCTCAGCTGCTCGAAGGGTGGACTGTTCTTCACGAATAATATCCATAAGCCACGGGCAGGAGGGAGAAAATATTGCAGGCCTGGTTGACAGGGGACAGAGAGTCAAGTGATGCAGTTTAAGTGGTTAACAGGGTGTCGGTGGCAGTGTTAGTGGGGGGGACGAGAACTTGTCAATGGGAGGGAGGGAGGATGTTACAATAGAGGAGAAATGGGAGGGGGATGGGGAGCGGAGGGAGCGTCGGAAAGGTACGAGGGGAGGGGAGGTAGGAGGAGTTGGAGGGAGAGAGACAGAGAATTGGATAAAGTAGTGATCAGAAATGTGCAGTGGGGTTACAGAGGTTAAGTCAGTGATACAGTTACGTGTCAGGAGGAGGTCTAGCTGTTTGCCTGCCTTGTGGGTCGCCGGTGTGCTCAGCAGCGTCAGGTCAAAGGAGGTCAGGAGAGACAAGAAGTCGACAGCCTGCGTTCCTTGGAGGTGGATATTGAAGTCCCCAAGGACTATCGGGGGTTCCATCATCCGGGAGGATGCTGAGGAGCATGTCCAGCTCCTCCACAAAGTCGGCTAGCGGTCCTGGTGGCCGATAAAGAACAATTAAGCATGCTTTGATAGGATCAGTTAGCATCACATAATGGTGTTCAAATGATTTGGCAGTAACAGAGTGGTGTGGATGTGTATTTAATACGTGAAGAAAGAAGCAAACCTGTCCCACCACCCCGCCCGGTTGAGTGGTTGACGGAGAGAGCAGCTGGAGTTGCAGTGTTCTCTGGGCGGATCCACGTCTCTCTCAGCGCAAGGACATGAAAAGAAGCATGGGATGCAAATGTCGGGATGAAGTCTGCCTCGTTCACAGCAGACTGGCAGTTCCAGAGCCCTAAAGAAGAGAGAGGGCAGGTAGAGAAGATCTGGATAGGTAGTGAAGGTTAAAAGTTGACTGTATATATTCTTTGTGACATATCTACAGACATGAAAATCCCTCACCTTTCGGCGAAATTTGCAGTTTTGAACCCAAAACAGGTGACCTACGTGAATCGTGTAGATTCGATGAGAAATGTTTTTTGGGGGTGGGGGGGTATTCATATTCAGTGAACTGCGAACAGGTGCGCGTGTCAGAATTGAGTGCGAGTGCATGGAAAATTAATACGAAGGGCCTTGCATCACCAGTGCAAACCACCATCAGAAGCTGAAAGCACCTGGCCTCGGTGAATGATGGTTTCAATCATTTTTATATTTTCTGGTATATCTAAGTTAAGTTACCCAGGAGCTCTGTTGACATAGATTTAGCTAATGTTACCTACAGCTTGATGAATTGGGTCATTGAACACAGCAGGAGAGAACGCAACGTTAGCCAGCTAGCTAGTTAAAGCTCCAAATGAACGTATGTGCCGCCTACACACAACAGTGACACTGACAGATCGAAAGCTAATTTGAGACTATATAAAGACGGAAAACCAGGCTAAGAAACGTAAACCTAATTACCTTCACTAGACAACGTTTTACAAATTGGACAAACGTCTATGTTTGTTTGTTTCAAGCTCCAAAAACTATTTTTCGCTCAAATCACCCCTGAAAATTCGCAGAATTTGCATGCATTAGCAGGGCGCTCGCTGCGGTGGCGTATACGGGACCGGTTCTGGTGGGCCGGTCTGGATCAAAGTCCAAGGCCTATTTTTAGTCCCTGTCCCTCCCTGCCGTTCTATCAATAAGCAGACCTGCCAACCTGTACGCAATTTGTGTAGCGGATACGCATTTTGACTTTAAAGTACGCTGGTACTTGTATTGGCTGTCAATCATGATGGAAGAGTAGACAAGTTAAGTTACAGCATGTCCACCATCTCTTGTGGGGGTTATGCATTAAGCCATTTGTGGTGCCCTTACCACATTGTGCCTCATTTACTGTAAATGTTAGACCCAGTGACAGGCTGGCATCAAATGGCTTGCATAATACTTAGTAAGGAGGCAATAATAATTTTTGACTCAGGGCTTAAGTTATGTTTCTCCAGCTCTCCCCAGGTTGGCAAAAAAGTATCTCAAAATGCTTCAGATTGATGCTTTAAAATATGGAATATTGGGGGGAGCATGCACCCGGACCCCCTTAGAGGGGTATATCCTTCTCACCTTTTTCACCCCTGACCCGTTTTAATGCCTGTATCTACGTCTACGGGTAGTGTAATGAACAGGAATGCTAAGGACACACATGCTCGCTATGATTAAGCTCTAGGTAGAATATAATCTAAATATGAATAGGTTGATACTTATCAGAAGTGGTGATCTGCCTCGTCGGCCTTCCTCGGTGGACTTCCGCAGGTAGACTCCCTGTCTTTGTTCGACTGAGTCTTATACTGTGCAGTAAGATAAAAAGATGAAAAGAGGGTTGAGCATCAGGGAGTTGTTCTTGCCGGCGCGTCCCACCTGCTCGGGGGCCGTCCCAGCCCGGTTTCAAGGTTGCTTCTGTAATGAAGAGATTAAGACACAAATACAGCCAGTTCCCCACACCCTGTGTGAGACACAATGTTTTAGCCTAAGCAAACTTCTAAGTTCATAAGACATAACTTTAATAAGCACAATGCATAACTTATATAAGCACAATATATTCTGTAGCTGCCATGTGGCTAACGTTCGGTAAGCTAAAATGTACAGTTGAGAATGTTTGTTAGCATGTGTGTCAATATCACGCTAACGAGAAAAATACAAATGTCAGAGGCAAGCTTGCTGTTCTGTCCGACACTTTAAATAGACGGTCTTGACTGTGAACAATAAGAGAGACCCGCATCATGTTAACACGTCCCACAGACGATCTCCTCAAGGGTAGGGCCACGCATTCTCCAGGTCACACTCTGGACATTTTTTGAAGTATTAAAGGGGCTTAAGTGACTTAAAATAGCATGATGCAAATTCATTTGATTTAGTCGTACACTGTTGGCGCCAGGTGGCATAGTAAAGGTAAGGGAAAAACAAAACATGACTTTAAAAAAAGTTGTAGACTCTTCATGAATGTACATTTTTTTTCTTTTTAGGACAATATGTTGGTCAAGGTGAGATTTGGTTCAAGTCAGAAGTATGTTAATGAGACCAAAGAAGACTACAATATGTTTATTTAGAAAGGTTGGTATTACTTTTTTACTATACAGCCGTATCTGTTTGGAATAAACACATTATTTGCTTGAATATCAGTTCATGTTATTATTTGATTTTTTAATTTAAGTAATGATTGATTGCCTCACCTATCAATTGGTGTTTATTGTGTAGACCAATTGTAATCATGTCTTGTGAGCAAGTCAAAATGCACAATTGGTGTATGATGTACTCTGAGCACACTACTCAGAGATAATAAAAGTGTCAAAAGAAGTTTACAAAGTACCATTTTTCTAAATCTGATATTCTCTCAGTAATAGGAAAGTTAGGTCTTCCTGTACAGACATGTAATACATGCTGTCGAGCCTTCAGCTCCTCCAGTAGGTGGCCAGGCAGCAGCTTCTTCTGATTGACAATCAATGCCAATTAATGAAGGACAAGTCCCTTAAAAGGGGCATGTTGGCACAGCAAGAGGGCGGACATTGGTGGGCATTTGTACGGTGACATAGTGGAGCGAACAGCGGAGCGATTGATATGAACTGGTGAAGTTGCGACCCTTGTTTTATTGGTACATTTTAAACTTTTGTATAACTTTTTGTTTTATTCGTAGATGTATGGTCAGTGTCTTAATCAGTGTTGTACCTGTAGTTATCTACACTAGACCTTGGCTTGCCGTGTAACCTCACTGCCGTTTAGAGTGCGTGTGCCTGTGTTGTGTGCATGTGTTAACCTAGTGTGTTGTGTTAACACGTTGACGGGTGTTTTGCAGTGCTTATTTTTACCGTGGTGTGTGTGTGAATTGGCTTATGGAGCATACACTGTATTAGGACACTAAAACCTACGATCTGCTGTTTTTTTAGATGTATGTAATACATTTGTGATACTGAAGTTTGTGAAGTTTACCGGTGGTCACTGAAGTCCCATTCCAGATCCATAAGTTAGGGCAAGCAATCGAACCGTTATAACTGGCGTAGTCGGCATGATCTGGTTTGGGTTCCAGTGACAACTGTGTACACTTAACAATGTCTGTGGATGAAGCTCAACTGGGGTTTATGCCACCTTTCTTTTCGGCAAACATGTGGAGAAATTCCGCGGTAGGAATTCAGATGTTGGGTTGGGAGTGGCAAGCTAATTTGAAGGCTGTTTAAAATGTGTAAAGTGCCTGAATGTACAGCTCGACTTTTAATTGTTTAGAGGGGAAAACTAAAGGACAAATGTTGACTTTGGACGACAGAGAAGGGAATAGTCCTGCCTAAATGTGTGTTGAAAGAGTTTTATGGGGACAGTGTCTGCCTTGGTTTTTCGCCCCCCCCCAGTTTTGGCTGGGGTGGGAACGCAAAGAAAGGGAGTTGACGCCCATCTCCATGCAGCGGAGACTGCCGATTTTCCCCCCCGTCTCCATGCAGCGGGAGACTGCAGATTCCCCCCCCCCCCCATCTCCATGCAGCGGGAGACTGCAGATCCCCCCCCCCCCCATCTCCATGCAGCTGGAGACTGCCGATTCCCCCCCCCATCTCCATGCAGCTGGAGACTGCCGATTCCCCCCCCCCCCCACCTCCATGCAGCGGGAGACTGCCGATCCCCCCCCCCCCCATCTCCATGCAGCGGGAGACTGCCGATTTCCCCCCCCCCCCATCTCCATGCAGCGGGAGACTGCCAATTGCCCCCCATCTCCATGCAGAGGGAGACTGCCGATTCCCACCTCTACTGCCTGGCGATCACAGCACCACCCTCCAGGGCAACGGCCTGGCAGCTACCTTCCCTATTTAAGGAACTTTCTGACTGGTCCATACATGCCACGAGGACGTGGCATAGAAAAAGTCTGGAGGGATGTAATACATGCTGTCGAGCCTTCAGCTCCTCCAGTAGGTGGCCAGGCAGCAGCTGCTTCTGATAGACAATCAATGCCAATTAATGAAGGACAAGTCCCTTAAAAGGGGCATGTTGGCACAGAAAAAGGGCGGACATTGGTGGGCATTTGTACGGTGACATAGTAAAGGGAACAGCGGAGCGATTAATATGGACTGGTGAAGTTGCGACCCTTGTTTTATTGGTACCTTTTAAACTTTTGTATTTTGTTTTAATCGTAGATGTATGGTCAGTGTCTTAATCAGTGTTGTACCTGTAGTTATCTACACTAGACCTTGGCTTGCCGTGTAACCTCACTGCCGTTTAGAGTGCGTGTGCCTGTGTTGTGTGCGTGTGTTAACCTAGGATGGTGTTAACACGTTGACGGGTGTTTTGCAGTGCTTATTTTACCGTGGTGTGTGTGAATTGGCTTATGGAGCATACACTGTATTAGGACACTAAAACCTACGATCTGCTGTTTTTTTAGATGTATGTAATAAATTTGTGATACTGAAGTTTGAAGTTTACCAGTGGTCACTGAAGTCCCATTCCAGATCCATAAGTTAGGGCAAGCAATCGAACCGTTACAGACAGACTTGGGCCGAATCCCAATACACCCCCTTCCCCTTAATTTACCCCTAGCCCTTGGCCCTCGAAACTAAGGGGTAAGGGCTACATAGCCCTAAGAAATGGGAAACCACTTGGTTACAGGTACGTCATCTAGCACGTATCGATATCTCCAAAGCAAGTAGTGTTACGCACTGATATTAAACGAAATTCGCTGCTAATGGAGTTTACTTTAAACTGTAGACATGCTAGTCAAAGAAATGCGGGACTATTGTGCAATTCAGCAGTGTACCAAACTAGCGATTTTTAGAAACGTTTCAATTCGGGAAATAGTTGCAAACATATATGTTCATGACAGTCTTGTTTGAGTGTTATATAGTCATAATTTTTAAATCAGTCAATTAAACCGAAATTATTACATTTATCGGACTCTGGATGATCTGGCCGCCATTGTTGCCGGTGTTGTATCACCCGATGCATGACTCTATGGAAGGCCTAGTGGGCAAGTATTAAGACGCCCCCGTGTGTTAACCACGCGTAATTAACGCCGACTTGGCATGCAAAGTCGTCTCAACCACGCGTAAAAAACGCCGACTTCCATACAAAGTCGGCGTCTTTTTCGCCTCGAATTGACGCGTGTCAAGTGACACGTTGCCATTTACACACGTAAATTACGTCTCAAACTTTGAGACTGGCACCCCTTCGCGGGAGCGCGCGCGATTCAAAGAGTTAAGGATTTCGTCTTGATATCGCATCCAAAAGAAGGGGAGACAGAAGTCTCACATTATACCGTCTTTGTTGTTGAATTCAAGAGAAGGATGTCTGTTATCTGTGTAAATATCAGATGCTATTTTCAACACAAAATCCTTAAAATTCGTCATTCAAACGGTATAGTAAAGTACGCAAACCAACATTCTTGCTCCATGACATCGCATTCTGAGGAAATATACCCCCCCAGTATGATCATGATTATTGCTACACAAAATGTATTTTGTGTAGC
Source organism: Hypomesus nipponensis (assembly GCF_054491055.1). Classification (NCBI taxonomy): domain Eukaryota; kingdom Metazoa; phylum Chordata; class Actinopteri; order Osmeriformes; family Osmeridae; genus Hypomesus; species Hypomesus nipponensis. The sequence goes on along the minus strand of NC_140362.1, from coordinate 6,215,589 downwards.
AGGTTCAAAGTATTGCACATGGCATGGCTCTTCATACTAATGTATAGGTTCAAAGGCATGCGATTTTAATGCAGTTAGCCTGTGCGTAGGGTGGGTTACTGAGACAGGTCGAAAACAACAGCCTTCTGAACCAGAATCAGCTGTCCTGAAAAGAGACCAAAGGTTCACATGCCTATATAGCCTTCAAAAGACAAGTACTAAAAACAATGTATCAACCATGTATCAACATCAAAAGAACCATCAAATCCTAACCCTAACTAGGAAAGTGTCACATGCCTGAAACTTACTGTGCTTACTCATATTCTCGGAGTTTATAAAATAACAAATTTGCGAGAAAAAAAGTAAACATTTTCTAGATTAAAGTCGTAAATTTGCAAGAAAACAACTCAGATTCTCCGAGTTTATAAAGTTGCAAATTTGCGAGAAAAAAAACTAGTACATTTGCGAATAATTGCGGGGGAGGTTTTTTTGTCAAGGAACCTCACACAGACTGCAGGGAATGTCACAGACACGAGCAAGGAGGTGCAAAAGGCTATTGAATATGGCTGCGTCCGGTAAGTGTACCTATAAAGTGAAATTAATGAAGTATAGGTGGGTTATGAATGATTAATTTAATGAGTGACACGTGCTAAGATAATCTGTTTGCGGGTCGTATTGTGCCAAGATAATCTTTTTTTGCCAAGTCGCAAGCACGTATAAAGAGTCAAGCAGCTAATATTTGACAGATCTTTGTTTTGTGATAATGCTAGCTCTAACTACGGTGGCCCTGAAGTGCAAATCACCCCCCCTAATATGAGTACATCCCCCAAATGAAAACACTCCCCCCGAATACGAGTCAACTCCCCCCAAATCGGATGACTTGTTCACCTTCCCCCAATACAAAAACACGCTCCCCCAAATGGAAAACGACATTACATTAACTCTGAACGGAATGGGTAGGTACTACACTTTAGCGCTGATTGGATGCTAGTAGGCTAATAAATTGATCGACAGAAGTAAAAAATGCAATTGCCTGACAGAGTTATGTGCACTAGGACATTTATTTGGGTATCGAAGCATGTAGCATATGCTACGTATGTAAAAGCATATAAATTGCGTGTTAAACATAGCCAAACAACTAGTCCACCTAACTCTGTCATTATCATGAACTTGATCGTTTTGGTTGGAAGGAAAGAGGAAACATTAATGTTTACAATTCAGAGTCATGACACTACTCTTTATTTTAATCAGGGTCATTCCTATGAAATAGTCTCAGATATGCTGTTAACGTTTCATAATATAAGTAGCCTATGTGCACGCTAAAAACGCAGTTGAAGGCAGGACTTTTCAGAAGAACAAACTATTAGTCCACTACAGAAGAACGAAATGCCACAATGACAGAGTAACGTGGACCAGGATATCCTGGTCCACGTTACTCTGTTTCGTGTTAAATGTAAAAATCGATAGCCAAACAGTTGTTTGGCTATCGATTTTTACATTTAACACGAAATACTTTTGCCTAAGTAGCCTACTATTTGCAACATTCTTCGATAGCCTAACAAATGTTCTGGTGCACGTAACTCTGTCAGGCTATTTCATTTTGTACTTCTGTCGATCAATTTCATATTTCTTGTTAGTTAGCCTACTGCATCCAATCAGCGCTAAAGTGTAGTACCTACCCTTTCCGTTCAGAGTTAATGTAATGTCGTTTTCCATTTGGGGGAGCGTGTTTTTGTATTGGGGGGAGGTGAACAAGTCATCCGATTTGGGGGGAGTTGACTCGTATTCGGGGGGAGTGTTTTCATTTGGGGGATGTACTCATATTAGGGGGGGTGATTTGCACTTCAGGGCCACCGTATCTAACGCTAGCTAATATCTCTCAGCTAAATGAATACACGGTTGCAGCTCTTGAACTGTGCAAACAGTAGCCGTAGGCCTACATAGGCTACAGCCAGTGTAGGTATCAGATGTGTGCTAGGTTCAAGAGTAAAACTAATTGTTGCGGGAGGATCATAATGAAGACGGGGGACCATCTGTTAGGGGAGGTGTGAGGTAGTGAAATCACTGTCCCCAATTCTTTTTGCCTTTAAAAACTATGATTTTAGGCAGTATGCGAATTCTACAATGACAATCGGGGGGTCATGTCAGGGCCCCCCCCGCAACGAAATTCATCCCTGCCGCCACCCCATTGGGGTCCCCCTAACCGCACGACAATGGGTGTGAACACACAAACGCACTACTAAAACTATAAACAATACTTTTTCTCTGAAATAAAAAGTTAATTTGTACAAAATTACCAGAAGAACATATCTGACTGTTCATCAGCTCTTAACAGATTCAAGAAATAAGACAGATAAATGAAGCTACAGTACAGAGCTAGCGATAGCTAACTTATAAGTTGGTGGTTAACGATGTTTCAATCATTAACATTATTGTGAATATTCTACAGCTAATTGCCATTACAAATACAATCTTGACAGAAATATTCTCACGACACGGAACGTACCGGTACGTACACTGACGTGATTCAACAGGCCAACCATTCGACCCCCCATAATTCGCACACTGGTTTTAGGATAACCTGGTACAGTAGGTGCTTGGATTGATTGATCCAAGTTGCCAAGGAGCATGCATGACGAGCTCATGAAACTCTTTTACATTTTTGATATGATGAACTGTTTGCATTTATTTCCACAGTAGAACAAGAAGGACTTACAAAATGATAGAGCCACAGATGATACCAAAGCAGAAGGTGTTGGTAATGTAGGATAGATAAGTGATTATGATGAAGATAGTGATTTAGATCAACTTCATCTGGATGCTTCTGGTATAGTTCAAGAGAAGGAGGATGATTTTGGTCAAGTGAGTGCCAATTATTTTCAGGAACAGGATCCTTTCCTGCTGCATGAGCAAGATCATGAATCCTTAAACAATGGCATAGAAGGTGGCTCATTGGACAAGCCTTTATTATCAGTCATTGACTCCAATGATATCACAGGTGCTCAGTTCATCACTGATCACTACTGTATTGTAGCAGATATAGTGCTGCAAAATACACCAAACATTGACCTCACATCAGAAGTATCTGACTATGAAGTTACATTTGGTCCAGGCGGCAGTACACATTCAAGTGACGAAAATGACACAGAGCCATATGATTTTGAGGGCATGCTCCAACAACAGCCACCCTCTACTTCACTTTTGTCCAGAGATGGGTCCCCACAACAGCCACCCTCTACGTCAAGACCGCCAAAGATTGTAACCATACACCATGGTAACTGCCTGAATGAAATGATCAATGAATTCTTGTATCTAGCAGTGCTGACACAATCCTTGATTATAAAATTATTACTTCCTAATAATACAGAAGAAAATGGCACTGACTCAGGAGTTGTGAGAGATGTTTATAGTTCTTTCTGGCAAGAATTCTATGATCGTTGTACAGTTGGAACAACAGTGAAAGTCCCTTTTATCAGACACAACTTTAGCAGTGACACTTGGAAGGCTATTGGCAGAATTCTTCTGAAAGGTTATGAAACATGTCAATACCTACCAATCAAGCTGTCGCTCCCTCTTATGGAACAGGTCTTGTATGGGGCAGTGCAGGATGATCTACTTGAAACCTTCATGCAGTTTGTGAGTTGCCAAGATCATGAAATCCTCCAGAAGGCTCTTGACAATTTTACCTGTGTTGATGTAGATGAGCTTCTGGAGATCCTTGACAACTATGAATGTCGAATGAGAGTCGCAGCTGAGACGCTCAGAGAGATCCTGATAGAGATTGCACACAAAGAGCTTGTGTAAAAGCCAATATTTGTGATAGATTGCTGGAGGGAGGTGTTACAGCAAAATATCACTGTTCACCATGGCGAGCTTGTCGAGATGTATGGCAACCTCAAACCAACACCTAAGAAAGTACAGGGACTCCTTCAGTTCCCTGTGATGATGACGCCAATGCAAAGGGAGGTGAAGAACCACCTTAAAAGATACCTCAGGGAATTGGATGAGGAAAAACTTGGCAAGTTTTTACGGTTCACCACAGGAAGTGATCAGGGGTCTCATTTATAAAACTGCGTAGGATTCTTACTAAAAGTGTACGTACGCCCAAAAGCCTAAAATGGCGTACGCACACAAAAATTCAGATTTATCAAACCGTGCGTACGCACACCTGTACGCAATGTTCCCTTTATAAATCACGGATTACCCACAAGTGGGCGTACGTGAATCAGCATTGTACCCCGCCCTGTACACGCCCATTTTTAACCATATAGTCAATGCAAAGCACCTCATGAATGCTAATCTAGTATCTCATCATGACCCTGGCATACGATTGTTCTTTACGGTGAATCATAGCGCATGACAACTTCTCAGACACTGTTAGCCTATTGGTGGAGCCAGAAAACTCCGAAAATGTGGTGGCCGGTAGATCACCAATTTAAAAAAACTGTGCGAGTGGCATCAACTGTGGCAGTGATACTGCGAGTCGAGATACAATTTGAAAACAAAAGCGTTTTGTTATGAACAGTAATCTATTTAAGTCTGGACTGATAACGAGGACGTAGAGTGTAGCGATTGCACGGGAGCTTGACGACTGTATTTCCAGTATTTGATATGATGATATTTGCACAGTATTAAATAAATATATTTAGTTATACACTGTGTTCTGCAGTTATCTAAAGGTAGGATATGTGATGTTATCCTGTATTCCATGCAGTCGGGGAATCTCCCCCTCCTGAACTCCATCTGATGGTGGGGAAGCGCTGATTAAAAAAAAAAAAAATTGAGTTGGATTGTACAAGGTGTTTATGGAACAAGAATCACTCAGTACAAGCGCAAATAACACTGCTGGATGTAATCTTCATGATAATCATGAAATTGAATAAAAAAACGTGTGTGAGGAAAACAAAATATATAATTATTACGAGTAATGTTCTTCCCACATTCCATTTCTGCAGTCTGACTAGAGTACGGTCATCTGTGTCGCCAATTCCAACTGTTTTCAAAATGTGCGTAGGCCTACAGGAGGGTCAGAGTTTGCGTGGAAGACCGCACATTCTCCCGTCAAGTTCGTTTTTTATAAATCACAACGTGGAAAGTGGCGTACGCACATTTTCAGCCCCGTTTTGTGCGTACGCAAGCTTTATAAATGAGACCCCTGATCACATGTAGCATAATTGAGATTCTGTTTTCAAACATGTCAGAATTCACAAGAAGGCCTATTGGGCAAACATGTGGAAGGGTTCTAGAACTAGCTGACTGCTATAAGATCTTCCCAGACTTCCGATCCGAATTCAATGCAGTGTTGGACAGCAACATCTGGATTATGGACATTGTGTAGCTCATGCTCAACTGTGTTTTGCACAGTTGCACTGTTTTTTTTGTCAAATATTTTGGTGCTCGGAGCGCCACAAAAGAAGGCCCATTGACCTCCATTGTTTTGGGCAGATGGCAGACATCTTATGGCTGATATTGCCAAACCACAACATTTTATCTTGTTCTGTTAACCTGTGCTGTTTTCAACAGCATGTTCTTCACCTGGTTGAAATATATGCATATGTGTTGCTGTATTCTTTAGTACAAAATGAATGTGAACATGAACACTTAAGCCACGGCAGGTATCTTTAATACTCTTTTCTTCTCCAAATAAACTACATTGTACTACATATATATGTATTGTTCTGTTAACCTTTGCTGTTTTCAACAGCATGTTCTTCACCTGGTTGAAATATATGCATATGTGTTGCTGTATTTTCGAGTACAAAATGAATGTGAACATGAACACTTAAGCCACGGCAGCTTTGTTTAATACATATATTTTCCAAAATAAACTACCCATGTTTTTTTATCATACTTTTTATCATCAGACTAATTTGAATAAGTTGTTCATACTAAAACTAGTTTGCATAAGTTGTTGAATAAATGGAAGATTTAGTAAGCATTATTACTTTGTGAATACCATAACATTAAGACTTTAGTAAAAAGGAACTAGTGAGTAGGCTTTAACTGCATTGGCCTCAAGACATTGTTTAAGCCACGAGTAACACCATATAATAATTAATGCAACACAGTAGCTTATATGGGGACAAGTAAAGCCCATCTTTAGATATTTTGCAATTTCACTGTTCCAAGTGAGGTGTACAGTTCTGCAGCATCAAAAGGATCTGCAGGAGCATCCCATCCATTTTCCTGCATTAGAAGTACACAGAGCTCGAAAACAGTCTTATCACAAGGGAACTGACTCTTGGGTGTGCACTCGTCCTTGCACACAGACACCTCCTCAAGCGCCACCGTTTTGAGCTTGTCCTCAGCACTGTACACTTCTGGGACTGTGTACATCTGGGACTGGACGACCTCCATGCACATCTTGGCCTGGCCTGGTTCTGATCTTATGGGTATTCCAGGTTCGCACCACTTCATCAAATTCTTTCTGCAAGAGTTACAGGACAACCACTATTACACTTGATGTGGTGTAGCCTATTGGGTATTGCATTATCGCCAATCACAAATAGATAAGGCCATAGGGTATTTTAACATTGCACTTGAATTGAGTTTTGTATTAATCATGTTACCTGAACGAGGTCAAGGAAGCAGAACTGGATTTTATCCAAAAAGTCTCCAGAGAAGTTGCCATTGTCTTGGAAGGCTTTGAACATGTTCATGTTCCAATGAATGAGTCGTTATCTAGTTTTGCAGAAACCTGCTAACAACCATTCATTTGAATCAGGTGTGTTGGAACAAGGAAACATCTAAAACATGCAGAGCAGGGAGGCCCGAGGACCAGGATTGGGAACCCCTGGTCTACGTGATTTGCCCAGCACCCCATTATTCAAAAATGGGTAGGCATGCCTCATTTCTCATGGGGAACAAAAAAGCCTCAAGAACCCATATTGTCAGACTTGTGCGATACAGCGCAAAGAGGAACAGGTGGTCAACCTACTTGACACACGCGAGCTTGGCGAGACATACACACATCCTTTCTGGAAATGGTGTGCTGACCAAGCCCCCACCCTTGGTCTTTGGCTCCTGTTTCATTTGCTTCCAATCGCAGCACGCCGTTACGAATATAAATTATTTTCCCTGGCCATTGTTGTTTTCAACTGGAATCGCCTGGTAGCCGTGTTGGAGGCAGCCACGTTCAGCAAGTCCTATTTCTACACATTTTAAGCTAGAATCAATGATTGGGTTCGTGAAAGTACACTACTCTTGAATTGTGGTGACGGTTTGAGCACTTTGAGACCTTTAGATCATGAGTTTGAAGTGACGGAAAACCGAAGTCGAAAAGTAGCTAGCTTTTTCCCTCTGTGTAATTACTGAATCATTTAGCATCTCGGCGAATTCATCAAAAAGGTAGAGGAGGGCAGCTTTAAGGAGAACAAGCGATTCCACACAGACCTGTCGGCTCAGAATTTTGATTTGGGTCGTGAAAGTCTTTGTAAGAGGCCTATGCGCCAGGGAGACCGCATAGGCTTAGGCGGCAGCCATGTTTTGGTCGTGTCATAAGCCTATGCGCCAGGGAGACCGCATAGGCTTAGGCGGCAGCCACAACTTATGTTCATAAGTTCACCATTTTACAGTTCGGTCGACACCAAAAATGTTGAGTAGGCCAGCCTTCTGGAGATGTGGGAATTGTGCTTTTAGCCAGATGCTCCGATTATTTTTGTGATTATTTTTCTGCTCAACTGCGTCCCGGGGGTACATTATTTTGACTTAGCCTCATAGACAGACTACTCGCTCACTGGCAGTGTGTAAACAATATTGTCTTTCACTCAGTTCAACTCCTAAAACGTCAGGAAGGGCTGCTTATTGTAGACAAGAGCTTGCTGAAGACAGCCAGTATATAGGATCTTTCAAAACAAGCCATTTCATTTGTAATTTGCCTGAGAAAGCGACCTACGTTAGCAAGGCTAGTTTCATTCGGTCAGCCTATTTAAAGGTCTCTGACAGTCAGAATCACTGTTTACAGGCAAAGGTTGAGCTGGTCTTTGGTCAGATGTGTATTTATTGACCAGTTTAGAGCTAAATACTCTTGCCAGAACCTGGAATAGAGACAAATGTTTTGAGTGACTTTGAATGGCCGGGTCTCCATCAGGTCAACACATTTGGATTCAAGTTCAAGTAATGCCACTGCATTTCACAGTCAAAACTGAAGTTTGTGTCAAGTGTAGATGGGGAAAGTTTTATTTTTCACCACTGACATGGACCCTTTTTTCACTTTTACAGTTCATGCAGAGGCCTGCTCAACAGAGTGCAACAGAGCATAATGAGAGAAACAAGAGAGGATGCAATAGAGAATGCTGAGGGCAACACAGACCCCTTGCTGGACTACCCCTCTCTACCTGGACAGCTTCTCTTCAGCTCTGCCCCCAAGACAGCTTCATCCAGCTGGCCTGCCCTGCCTGCCTGCCTGCCCCTGCCTTGATATCTCAGAAGATCACAAAATTACAGCTGTTTAAACTTCAGCCAAATTTTATAAAGCTTGCCACAGAACAAATAGCTTACTTTTCTGTAAAGTTACTGACCACAATGGTTGTCAACACTGAGTATAGCTCAGTAGGCTAAGACAGTGTACTGCAAGGTCACAGGTTCAAATCCAGCCGCAGTCTTTTGGCCAGTCATAATTTTGATTATCTGTTAAACAGGATAACATAATTCTGATATACCATGTTCAATTTCACCTTGAAATGTCAACCGTTTCTTTACCTTTGTCCCAAAGCTGACCAAAGCTAATACTCAAATCACAGTTGGAGCACAGCTAGATAATCAGCGTCAGCGCGTCTTTGGTACCCAGCATGCAGTGCGGTTTGTCAAATAGGCAAAGACTAGGAAAATAGTGCGGTTACAACAGCCGTGTGAGGGATTGCAGTTGTTGTGTGTGTTCAGTTAGATGTTTGTAATATTATTGTTTATCAGTTAATATAATATTGTTGGTCACCCTGATTGTGCATGTTGTGTATTTTAATAGGACCAGAGAGTCTGCTGCTATATGGCCATAGACTATTCTCACAAGGAGCTGAGCATGAGTTCTGCTGTAGCCCGGTTGCCCATATGACTATTGTTAATTGTGCATTGACTGAGATTCTGGAAAGAGATAAACTCAAGAAGAGTTACAATATCTGCTGTTTTCAGCCATCTTGGGAAAAATGTGTCAATTGTGGGAGGTTAGTTTTTGGACTACCCTAAACCTCATGTGGCCACCGCAGCATTTCTCCTTTGACATGACCTGTGCTGGGAGAGAGGGAAACAGCATGGATGGAAGTTGTGTGTAGGCAGATGTGTCTTTGTAAAGGGTGAAATGGAATAAGAAATGCAATACAAAATGGCAGAAAGGGTTGTATTTATGTAAATGTCCTCATTGCCTCAATATCGTTGTCAATATATACAATACCATTTTGACTGATGGGTTTTCAAACCTTATTGGTTTTGAGATGACATCATTCTGAAGTAGTACCATGTGCAATTTCATGCAATTTGAGATTGTAGACAGTTTCTTAACCTTTGTCCCAAAGCTGACCATAGGTAATACTCTGCCCTTTCTATTCATAAAATCTCAACAGGTGTTATGTAGCAGAGAGGATAGAGACTAACTCGTAACCTTTTGCTCATGAGTTCAAATCCCCATTCAGCCTATTGTTGTTGGCCAAACATGAAGTCGTTTGGCTTCCACATTGTACATTTTTTTTATATTTTGCCATTTTGCGGAGGAACCCGCCTTGCTGCTTGCAGCCATATTCATAAATTGTATTCATAACACTTGATTTTGAGTCCTTAGGACACACTCTAGGCAGTTAGTAAAACAATAAGCTACATTTAATACATTCAAAAAGGCCTTTCAAAAAGACCGTTCTACTGGACCTATTTTTCAACAACAGTTTTTCTTGCCACAGTAACTGACATTGGAGTTTCTTAATACAGTGATGTTTTTCATTTAATGACTACTCTTACTCTGTGCAAGGAATGCACTCATGACTCACATAGGCTCTTTAGAAGATGCCTTATTTGTTTCTTTGACAGAACTTACAGAACTAGTTAGAATCTTTGTCATCATCGTCATCAATGACGATAGGCGCATACAGGTCTGTGTAGTTGCTGCAAAAAGAAAATATGTATGTATGTACACAAAATATGTACACTATTAATGAAACATACCGAGTGTCTTCTTATCAGTATTCAAGAGTGTTAATGTTTAATGTTCTAAACTATTTAAATCAAAACCCCCAAAACCAAACCTGTAATAAGTTCTTGCCGTTCCAGGAATCGTTCCACTAAGTGTAAGCCTATTAAAACACAAACTTATATGTGTTGTCAAGATTTCAAAACTGTTTGAAAAAGTCAGTGTAAAAAAAAACTCAGGGAACACCATAAAACTACAATACCCCCAAAAGGTCAGGCACTACAGTTAGGTCACTGAATAAAAACACAGGGACCACAACAAAACAGCTGTACATGCAAAATGTAATAAGTATTTTGTTCAAACTGTCAAGGATAGGGGCATTTCTCAGTACCTCTAGCAAGGCATTCCACAGCAGTGGGGCACTAGAGCAACGTCTTTGTCACCCTGACAGTATTTAAAAGCAGCACTGAGGTCCAAGAGTATGAGAATATTGTTGACTCTAGTATCAGCTGACCTGAGTTCATTACTTACTCTCACTCTGTGTCCAGCCCTAAAGCCAGTTTGAAATGGCTCAAGGAATTTGTGTAGTCTTGAAGCTGGGAGGAAATGACACATTCAAGGACTTTGGCCAAGAAAGCAGGGGTCTCATTTATACAGCTTATACGCACAAAACGGGGCTGAAAATGTGCGTACGCCACTTTCCACGCAAAGGTTGTGATTTATAAAAAACAAACTTGACGGGACAATGTGCAGTCCTCCACGCAAACTCTGACCCTCCCGTAGGCCTACGCACATTTTGGAAACAGTTGGAATTGGCGACGCGGATTACCGTATTGTAGTCAGACTGCAGAAAGTAAATGCGGAAAGAACGATTACTCGTAATATTTATATATTTTGTTTTCCTCACACACGTTTTTTTCACTAAATTTCATCATTATCATGATGATTTAATCCAGCAGTATTATTTGAGCTTGTACTGAGTGATAATTGTTCCATAAACACCTTGTTCAATCTAACTCCAATTTTAAATCAAATTTCAGCGCTGTCTCACCATCATATTGTCCACTACCGGAGTGCAGGAGGGGGAAATTCCCGACTGCATGGAATGCAGATAACATCACATATCCTACCTTTAAATAACTGCAGAACGCAGTGTATAACTAAATATATGTATTTAATGTGCATATATCATCCATCATATGTCAAAAACTGGAAATACAGTCGTTAAGATCCCGCGCAATCGCTTCACTCTACGTCCTCATTATCAGTCCAGACTTAAATAGACTACTGTTCATAACAAAAAGCTTTTGTTTTCAAATTGTATCTCGACTCGCGGTATCACCCACACTGTTTTTTAAATTGGTGATCTACCACCAATATTTCAGAGTTTTCGGGCTCCACCGATAGGCTAACAGTGTCTGAGAAGTTGTCATGTGCCATGATTCACCGTAAAGAACAATTGCATGCCAGGGTCAGGATGAGATACTAGATTAGCATTCATGAGGTGCTTTGCATTGACCATTTGTTTAAAAATGGGCGTGTTCAGGGCGGGGTACAATGCTGCTTCACGTACGCATACTTGTGGGTAATCTGTGATTTATAAAGGGAACATTACGTACAGATGTGCGTACGCACGGTTTTCTAAATCTGAATTTTTGTGTGCGTACGCCATTTTAAGGCTTTTGGGCGTACGTACACTTTTAGTAAGAATCCCACGCACAGTTTTATAAATGAGACTTCAGAAGTTAGAAATAGGCCTGTAGTCAGTCAGTTAGTTAATTAGATTGATAACTTTATTAATCCTCAGTGGGGACATTTAGGGGCCTATAGGGGGTTTAATATTGGCCAAACAACCAAAACAATACCAGTATAATTACAGTTCTTTGACTCTATGGGTTAAATCAGAGCAAGAATAGTCAAAGTAGGGGGAACATATATTTAATAACATTGCAAATGAATGAAATCAATTACAAGGCAAACATGTTACAAAATGAAGGCTTTAAATCTTACCAACTCTACAATGATTATTGTAAATCAGAGAGAGAAAGCATGAGGTGAAGAAGGAGAAGGACAAGCCAGGCTTCAGGAAATTAAGAATCCACAGAACAATGCTTCACAATTCCTTTTACACCCAAGAAAAAACAATCAGACCACATCTTGACCCTTACTTATCAACATATGACTAGCAATGCGACAGTACGTTACACAATGAGGTGTGAGACCCATCAAACAGAGACTACCTCCAGAAACTCCAGATTTTAGCATATGAGAGATGGGGGCATGGTGACACCCAGCATTACAGGCCAAACCGAGTTACACCTAGGCCCTATTGGAACAGGTGTAATGGCGACAACTTTCAGCATAGTTGCTTCATGAAGACAATGGCTTTTGGTTCCAAGTAGACCAACCATCTTATCTTTGCAATCTCACATTGTAATCCACTTCAAAAACATTTTCTTAGGAGTGTAGTCAGTCTCTTTATCCAGGCTATGGTTCCTCTGGACGCGTAGAAAGCCATCCATTATTGGTCCTTCCTGTCCTTTTGCTGAATTTCAGCTTGGCAACCATGGAGAACCAGTAACCCTGATAAGGTGAGTGAGAGGCCCACCCACCAAAGTGCTGTATGGGTTTCTCCAAAGAGAAGTTTACCTAGGAAAGTCTGAATAAAACACATACACAGTGTAAGTTTTGTTCAAATGGCTGTCCTCTGCATTTAGTACACTGTGTGTTACTTACAGAAGAAATGAAGTTGGAGGCAGTAGTAGCAACAGTGGCCCTGGCTGAGGAAAAGGAGTGTCTGAGGGCCTTGGAAAAGAAGGTCCACATCACTGTGTTGCATATGAACAGAAAACCTCCACACAGCAGGTGTAGTGGGATATGAAGCTGGAACACAGAGCTGCATTGTTATTCACTCATGGTCATAATATACTTGAGGTAAAACATACAGATGTTTTACACACCATTCTCTCACACCCAGTTTCGTTTTTTGGTTTTGGTTTCTCAATTGAAAAAGGAATGAAGAAATGATTCCGATTCGGGTACCATGTACTTCACAGCCAATGGATTTTCCTTTTAAAATGAGAAAAACGAGTAAAAACTGAAAACAAAAAAACGTTTTTCATTGATGCTCGTGTAAATAGAAATCGGGAATTATAATACGGGTTTGGAATCCGTGTACTTTTGCGTTCATTCATTATTCTATTTTTGAAAGTGAAATGAAAAACAAAAAACAAGTGGTATTTGATTTTCCAAAAATCACTCACTAATTGAATGAAAAGTAGATAGTTTTTTAAATATAATTTAGGATAAATAAAAAAAATATTGACCCTTTTCATGTTTCTATGTATCAAATGCATATTTATTTGGATTCATAAAAAAAGGGAAAATGCAATAATGAGAGAACATCATTCAAATGAATTCTTAAGGATGGGCCACCTGGTCATGCTGTTGACCTGGAAAACCTAGGCAATGACCTGGCGGGTAATCTTTTTGAATTATCTGACGGGGTGATTTGAATGACTAGCATGGCTTCTCTTGAGGCATAAACTGATATAATTAGTGATATGTTGAGACGACATTTGACTCATGCTGACATTTCACAGCACCTTACAAACATTGGCGTGGGACGTGGGTGCTCAGAGATGAGTGTGCAAAGATTTTGTGATGGTCACAAACTCAAGCAGGGAAAATCTGATGCGCAGTTGGAAGTAGATGTGTCGACAGCAGTTGCCGAGGTAAATAATTGTCACATAAAAAACACATTGTCACATTTTTTCTGCCAAAATCACCAAAGTCTGGTTTGGTTTTGAAATGGAAAAATTAAAGAACGAAGGGTACACGGATTGTTTGGAAATTCTTCTCAATTCTGTGAAGATTTTTTGCACACAGCAGCCCCTTTTTTTCCACCAGCCTACTTCCACACCCTTTACGTTTTCAATTAAGTTTTTAATACAAATCCAATTAATGGTTAATCTCTGAAAATAGCCAGAAATCTTTACTAAACTCAATCTTTTTTAAACTTGTGTCAAAAGATCTCAAATATAGACCACATTATTAGGGTTCCGAACGGAAGACAATTTTAAAACTGCCGGTAGAGTCGTATTTCTGACCGGGCAGACATATAAAGGACATCTCTGGTTTTGGCAGAGTCTTGGGTCTCGGAAAATCACTTTTTGGATTGGACGTATAGTTTTGCGTGTAGGTTAACTTGTTTGAGGTGTGGATTCCAGCTAAATTCGTGCTTCTCTCTGCCCAGCTCATTAGCAATCACAGCTACGCCATCACCGTGGCAACCAAACAGACACGCACCGTGAAAGCAGAATTGGGTGACGTCTTGGAAACTGTTAAGAGTTGTATTTCTAACCGCACAGACACATAAAGGATAACAATGGTTTCGGCAGAGTCTTGGGTCTTGGAAAATATCCTTATTTTTTGGATTGGACGTGCAGTTTTGCGTCTAGGTTAACTTGTTTGAGGTGTGGATTCTAGCTACATTTCTCATAATCGAGCTAGCGTGATGGCTCTCCATAACTAATAACGGTTTGACTTTTTTTCCACAATCGACCAAATCAGCCAAAGAAGGTATGTAGCTACATTGAGCTTAAAGTGTACATAATCTAGCTAGATCGTTTTTATTTTTGCAAGTTTTAGAGAAATCTGCAAAAATCGAGGCGCGACTGTCATAACTGACCGTCACGAACAGCCAAACCAGGTCTGGGGTAAGTGTTTGCTGCAGCTGGCGTTAATCCTAAGAACAAAAGCTTCGTAACTGGAAAGTTTTTACTTCTAATTGACGATATTGAACACAGATGTAAAGTAACTTGTCTTTACTCTAAATATCTTCTCCGTTTTCAATTTGAAGTAATAGATATACTTATATAAGAAATCTTCCATTGCATACTCTCTCTCTTCACGAATTCGGTTATTTTTCTGTACAATAAAGATTAAGGAAACACGTTTTTTCGCTACTCCTCCTACATTTTTGGTCAAATCTTTTTCACAATTGCCAGACATGATCTTCAGACTGAGCCTCACAAAAGTTATCACTGGAATTTTAATTTTCAAAATCGTTTGTCCGGTACAGCCAATCAAAATCATCAACAAAGGAACCAAACAGGAAGTTGGGTAAAATCTCAGCAAATCTTTGAGGTATCAACACCAAACTTGGTATATCGGTGGAGGACACTACAACATGTTCCCATGTGAAAAATTGACTTAATATCTTAAAAAATGACTGATATAAAGCAAATCAAATTGATTGCCAACGCTAAAATAATGCTTTACACATCCACCGGTCTAAAACGGATACTGTGATACTATCACTAGTTCATATGAAGACTCTTGAGAATGTTTAGTATTCAAATCTGAAAAAAAGTTGAATGTAAGATGGTTTTAGTGAATATTTTAAATATACATGCTTGGCTAATTTCAGAGCTTTTTTGCTAAATCCTCTCTCCCTCTCCTGCCCGCGTATGATCCAAATCCTCACACACTCAGCCTTCCCTTGACACACGCGCGGGCTTGACAAGACGCACAAGCAACATTTCAGGACAGTGTGGGCTGACCAAGCCCCCACTCATTCCTTAGTCTCTAGCAAAGGCCTTGTGGATCTTGATGGTATTGCATTTCTGATTTTGTATGCAATGGTAAAAAGTTCTAAAATTCCTGAAACATTGATAGTATAGGCCATGAGTAACTACCACACCACAAATGACCCACCATTATCCATAGGTGGCGCTACGGCCACCCCCCAATTGTCCATTTTCAAAGTGATGCCATTTGCATCCCATTTGTCCCAAAATTCTGAAATTCATTACATATGCCTTATTTCTCATGAGGAACAAAAAAGCCTCTAGAACCTATAACGACCAGCCCCACAAATCTGAAAAATAGTTCAATGTAAGATGAAAAGTGGATTCATTGTGAATATTTAAAATATGTATGCTTGGCTAATTTCTAGAGCTTTTTCCCCAAATCCTGTCTGTAGTTTGTTTAGACAAACGTAGCCTTTTAAACCTCTAGGTTTAATTCTCTCTTTTAACCATTTAAAGTTGGAATTGCAACTTTAAAGCAAGTTGTTTGACTCAAAAACCATAACAGTACATGCCCCCAACAGTACCAAGCTCCCACCTTTACTCCTTAGTCTAGTAGCCATTTTAGACTAGTAGGCATTCTGTGGTTAGTTTGGCCACAGCTAATTCTACTGTAAAAAAAAAAACAGAAAGTCTTCAGAACTATAGAGTTGAATCAACCAAACACAGCTTGGTCATGTTATCATCTTCTTTGGCACATCTAAACTAAGGACTAGACTTTTAAGAAAGCATGACCGAAGCAATTTGGTTAGGGAGGGTTCCTCCATAAACAGTTGCCGACAAAGAATTTCAGACAATAACTTAAACATAGTCTTGCATTAAGAGCAGAGTCAACAAATTGAATAACTGTGCTAATGGTTGTTGAAACTCATTGCTCTGAGTTAGTGCATGTCAATTTAGGTAGAAGTCCATGTCTGGTGATATTTGACAACCTCAAACAGCACGAGTCTGCCACTGGGACTAATGAAAAGGCTCTTGTTTTGATTCGCAATGCAACTATGGGATGTTCTAGACCATTGGGGTGCCAAGCTGGGCCCAGTTGTACTGTTAGAAAGGCCAGTTACATTAAACATTATTGTTGTCAAATAGTTCTTATATCAAATAGTATATATATCTCTTGATAACATTTTATATTTGTATCTATTTTGTACACTAAATTGCCAAAGTATTTGCTCGGTTGCCTTTACACGCTCATGAACGTGAGTGACATCCCATTCTTAAACCATAGGATTTAATATGATATAGGCCCACCTTTTGCAGCTATAATAGCTTCAACCCGTCTACGAAGGCTTTCCACAAGGTTTAAGAGTTTTATGGACATGTTTTACCATTATTCCAGAAGTGTATTTGTGAATTTCAACACTGATGTCGAACAAGCGCCTGGCTCGCAGTCTCTGCTGTAATTCATCCCAAAGGTGTTGTATTGGGTTGAGGTCAGGCCACTCAAGTTCGTCCACACCAGACTGTTTATGGGCCCTGCTTTGTGCACTGATGCACAGTCATGTTAGAACAGGAAGGGGCCATCTCCAAACTGTTCCCACAAAGTTTTTGAGCATAAAATTGTTCAAAATGTTGGTGAATTATTATCGCTATATTGTATACAATATTAGTATATACAGTGTTTCCCCTATGTTGATTTTGTCGTGGTGGCCCGCCACGGCTAAATTTCTGCCGCCACGGTATCAGAAATAGGGCTGTACAAGACAGGCCGTCTATGCAGTGATTGTTAGAGTGCATGTCGGAGAATAGCAAGGACCCGTGCTTCACAGCGCAGTTGAGATTGCGTGTGTGCATCTTTGAGAACTGTAAGTCGTATAACTTATGTTTTCAGTTCATTAAACCCTGTTATTGTATTAGTCTACAGTTATTGCAAATTTAAGTTAACTGGTGATTTTCGTTGTTTGTATTCTTCCCCTGCTAGCATAATTGCATGCCTGTTGATTCGATAGCGATTGCTGCCCTTGCTCACGTTTGCATTTTAGGTGCATTATTATGCTGAAGTAGTTTTAATTAATAGTGGGTATATTGTTATTATTTGCTAAAGAATGCTTAGCCTATCAAGATCAAATGAAGCCGACAGTGTACATGCTTTCGAGTACCTTGATCGATAGGCTGGGCTACTGACCATTTACAATACATTTACAAGTGGTTACGTCAATTATTAGTTGGCAGCATATCTCTGCCAGTTAGAACATACTTTAAGTAGCCTAACTGTATTGCTTTACGGAAAATAGGACAAAAAAATATGCAATATTACATTTGTTATTAGACTATTACACTAACCTACTCCAAAATATAGGGTTAGAACTTTATTTCGGCCGAAGGGGAGGGGGGGGAGGGGTCGGACAGACCTGCCCCCACTGCTAAAAAAAATCCTAGGGGAAACACTGATATAATTATAACTATAGGCCTTAATGTAATTGTCGTCCTTACATTACATACACGTCCTTTACTAAAGTGTATCTTCCCTTTCATAAAGTTATTGTTGTAATCAAAGCTTTTAAAGAATGGATCTCTGCATGATGGGCCTGACCAGAGCACAGGTGGCCTGACAGAACACGCTTCAAAGTTGTCACTTTCAAAAGGGTGGCATTTTAACCCTGGTTGTCCAAAATGTCTAAAAGTTGGTACGCTTATATTGCTCATGGGGAGCAAAAGAGTATCAAGAACGTCGGCAGCATGGATATTTCTCTACAGTGACAATTTGTGAAGAATTTCAGAAAATGACTTAAAATCAGCCATTGATCCAATTGTCTTGAAATGTTGTGTACATGTATGAAATACGTGTCTGTGTCATGTCAATTTGGTAATGGTTTGCAATGTTAAGGAGGAACCCGCCATTGCTGCCTGCAGCTATATTTAGGGTTCCTCCGGTAGGAGGAAACCAATTGTTTTTGTTAGTATTCTTATTAGGGTTCCTCCGGAAGGAGGAAACCTATTGTTTTTGTTAGTATTCTTCTTATTAGGGTATTGTTTTTGTTAGTATTCTTATTATTATATTTCTCCGCTAAATGGCCCAATAGCTCCAAAAGTCCTGGAACCGATTTTTTCCAATTTGGCCCAATGATACAACAGGTCACTCATTACTCCCAGACGGCTAGTAACCCATGTACGCCCAAAGTCTATGTGATTTCCCCAGCGCCCCATTGCTCTAAAATGCCTGGAAATTGGTAAACATGCCTTATTTCTCATGGGGAACAAAAAAGCCTCAAGGACCCATATTGTCAGACTTATGAATTTTCTTGTACTGTCCACATTTGGTACAACCTTCAGAACCCTTCTCCTCATGAACCATAGATCAAATCGACTTGAAATGTGTTACATGTGTGTAGAATACATATCTTTACATCGGGTGACATGGAATAAGAAATGCAATACAAAATGGCTGAAAGGGGTGTAATTATGTAAATGTCCACATTGCCTCAATATCTTTGTGTCAATACATCTAATATAATTTGGACTTGGTATGTCAATATATGATTGAATTCAATTGAATTGCTCCACAGCGCATGCTCCAAATTCTCACAGGCTCATCCTGCTTCTTGACACCTTTCCCGCTTTGCGTTGTGTTGCACAGCATTTTCACCCCTTGTCCTGCACGTCGCATATTGAAAATGCTGTTCGATACAGCGCAAAGTGGGACAGGAGGTCACCGTACTTGACACACGCGTGAGCTTGGCGAGACACACACACATCCTTTTTAGAAATGGTGTGCTGACCAAGCCCCCACCCTTGGTCTTTAGCTCCTGTTTCATTTAGCTTCGAATCGCAGCTCGCCGTTACGAATATATATATTTTTTTTTTTCTGCGGCCGTTGTTGTTTTTTGCTAGAATCAATGATTGGGTTCGTGAAAGTACACTACTCTTGAATTATGGTGAAGGTTTGAGCACTTTGAGACCTTTAGATCATGAGTTTGGAGTGACGGAAAACCAAACTCGAAAAGTAGCTAGCTTTTTTCTGTCTGTGTAATTAGTGAATCATGTAGCATCTCGGCAAATTCATCAGAAAGGTAGAGGAGGGCAGCTTTTAGGAGAACAAGCGATTCCCCACAGACCTGTTGGCTCAGAATTTTGATTTGGGCCCTGAAAGTCAGTAATAAGCCTATGCGCCAGGGAGACTGCATAGGCTTAGACGGCAGCCATGTTTTGGTCGTGTTCATAAGTTAACCATTTTACAGTTTGGTCGACACCAAAAATTACGAGAAGGGCAGCCTTTAGGAGATGTTGGAATTGTGCTTTTAGCCACATGCTCAGATTATTTTTGTGCTTTGTGGAAAACTTGCAAGTGGAGTGAGACTGCGTCCCAGGGGTACATTGTTTTGACTTAGCCTCAGAGACAGACTCGGCTCGCTCACTGGCAGTGTGTAAACAATATTGTATAATAATAATTCTACTCCTAAAATGTCAGGGCAATCATTTTGATTGATGGTTTTTCAAACCTTATTGGCTTTGAAAAGACATCATTCTGAAGCATGTGCAATTTGACATTGAAATGTCGACCGTTTCTTAACCTTTGTCTCAAAGCTAACCAAAGGTAATACTCTGCCCTTTTTATTCATGAAATCTCAACAGTTGGTGTGTAGCAGACAGGAAAGAGAGACTGACTTGTAACCTTAAGCTTGTGAGTTCAAATTCCCATTCAGCCTATTGTTGTTGGCCAAACATGAAGTCATGTTGCTCTCTTGTTGTCCAACTCTTGACCTTCTACATTGTAATTTTTTTTGCCATTTTGCGGGGGAACCCCCATCGCTGCTTGCAGCTATATTTCTAATAATGTCTGGCCTACTTCCATACCCTTTACTTTTTCAATAATGTTTTTAAAAGAGTGATAGAAAATCGCTAATCTCTGAAAATAGCATGAAATCAACGCTAATCTCAATATTTTTTTCAAACTTGTGTCAAAAAATATAGACCAGATTATTTTAATAATGTCTGGCCTACTTCCACGCCCTTTACTTTTCCAATAATATTTTTTAAAGAATGATAGAAAATTGCTAATCTCTGAAAATAGCATGAAATACTTCCTAATCTTAATAATCTTTTCAAAATGTTACTGAAAAATCTCAAATATAAACCAGATTATTCTAATAATGCTTTGCCTGCTTCCACACCCTTTACTTAACGGTATCCTTACCAGATGCCCAAACCAACTTAACCTTTTCCTGCCAGACCATTCAAATATGGGTCGAAAAAGAGTGTCACGATACAAAAAATTCAGTAGTCGGTGCTGATACCAGTAAAATAACACAATTCTCGATGCCAATTTCGATACCATGGTAAAAAAAAGAGGATTTTCAAAGATTCCATGTACTTGAACTTGACACTTCGACCACAAGGAACATTGATTTATTTTGTATGATGCCAAATGTTAGCATCGGTGCTGCGCCTCTTCTGGAACCGCTCACCTTGAATTCTTTAAACAAATCTGGATGACGATCTTTCAGTTGCTTAGCTAAATTGGAAGTATTACCTCCCTTGATCTGAAGAACACGGTAGCATCTTCTGCATTGTGGCTTCTGCAGATTAATTATAACGCCACGGTCATCTGCAATGCATTGACCTGCAATGCATTAATTAATGTAACTAGAGAGGGTACAATTCAGTGGCAATTTTAGACCCTTTTTAGGAGTGCTCAAGCACCCTTAAATTTTATCTCTAAAAATATTAATATATATTTTTATATTGTTTATTATAAATTGATGCTGGTAGTTCATGAAGAAAGGGACATCCTTAGTTTTTTAATTCATTCAATATTTTGCATAATAATACACAAATGTATTAATTGTTATCCATTGAAATTAGGGATTTATATTAGCAAGGGGGTTTACGTTTAGCACTTTTGCAAGGCACTTTATTCATGTCACTGTCATTGGGGGCTGAGCACACCTAAAGGTCTGATCCTAGAATCGCCCCTGGTACAATTTCTGGGGAAATTGTGGGGTGTGCCTGCGTCGGTTGCAGATGGATCCGTTTTTTACTGTCATTTTTACAACTGATCTACAGCGACGCACCATAAGCTTGAGTTTAATACATTATTTAATGTGACATTACGTACTGTACATGCAAGTATGACTTAAATGTAAGATGCACCTTTCGATCAGTCCTCCAACACCACAACACGATACTTCCTGAGTTTAACAGCGCAACAACTCAAACACAGCCAGGGATACAGTAGCAACGCTAGTGCTAAATAAGTATTTAGCTGCTAGGCTCCATGATGCCGGGTAAGAAGGGCTAGTGAAACTGCTCACCAAAATAACGAAGGGGAACCCACTGTTCGTAGGAAGCTAGTAAAAAATAGCCTCAACTTTCCTGGACTTTTAGCAACGGTACTAATGCAGAAGGAATGCTGATATCGCTGTCTTACTAGAACGTCGATCTATGCGTTGTTGCTAACGTGTGCTGACATTGTGCACACCCAATAAATTCAAAATTTGTAGGTCGCACATGCGCGAGTGCTTGTAAAAAATGCTCGCACTGTCTCAAAAACTGGTCGCAAAATGCAACCATTTGGTCGCAGTCTGTAGCCCTGAGGGGCCTCCTCCAAACAGTCCAATCTCACCCGCACTACTCGCTTGGGTTTACCAGGTCTGTCCAGAGTCTTCAACCTGGATGCTGGTGTGACAATGTTGGACCTGGTCCCCAAGTGGACTTTGATCTCCTATGAAGGACCACACAGAGTTCCTGGTCCCTTCATGTCCATCTTCCTGGCTGTCCACTGATGCATTTGGTGGAAAGCATATTGGTCCAAATACACGTTGGTTATGCTGTCACAATAAAACCACAGGCTAGCTCCTGGTTGTAAATGCAGCTGTGTGACCATTGGTCAGAATTTAGTTTAGCACAACTTTAATGCTGTTTTCAGAAATTAGCAATGTATTTATTTTAAAAAAAGGTTGAAAAAGTAAAGGGTGAGGAAGTAGACCAGACAGAATAATCTGGTGTATATTTGACATTTTTCAGTACATTTCTGAAAAGGTTTTAAAGATTGGTCTTTGAGCAGTGGCTCAAATCTACCTGGGTCATGACCAAGGATGTCTCCTTGCCTGCATAGGGTGACTCGGACTGATTGTGGCCTAGGTCGAGGGCGTGTTTCCCCTGGGTGGCTGGCGGGTCTGTGTCCTGCGCCTACCATGGCTGCAGGTCCAGATGCTGCTTGTCTACCCCCCCCCACTCCCCATTGCATGTGTCTTTGTAAATGTTATTGGGCTTATGTGCTGAGGTTTTTGCCTGTTCCCACACTGTACTCCTCTAGGAGCATTGTCTGGGGGTTGCCTTTTTCTCTCCTCCTCTCTCCTCATGTTATGCTGTAACCTTTCTAGTTGGCGCCGAAAATGGCTGCCTCGGTAGGCTCTCCTGCCAAAGTAAATTCCTTGTCTGTGCAAACTTTCATGGCGAATAAACACCAATTATGATTATCGAGGATTTCATGCTATTTTGAGAGATGAGCAGTTTTTCTATCATTTAAAAAAAAGTTTTATTGAAAAAGTAAAGGGTATGGAAGTGGGTCAGACATTATTAGGATAATGTGGTGTATATCTGAGATATTTTGACAGAAGTTTGAAAAAGATATTGAGATTAGTGAAGATTTCATGCTATTTTCAGAGATTAGCGATTAATTGGAATTGTATTCAAAACATTATTGAAAAAGTAAAGGGTGTGGAAGTAGATCAAACATTATTATGATAATATGGTGTATATCTGAGATTTTTTGACATAATTTCGAAAAAGATATTGAGATTAGCGAGGATTTCATGCTATTTTTGAGGTTAGCGATTTTCTATAAAAAAAGAAAAAAAAACAAAAAAAAAAAAGTTTGAAAGTAAAGGCTGTGGAAGTGTACCAGACATTGTTGGAATACTCTGCTGTTTGTTTGAGGTTTTATATTCATAAAAATATTATAAAAGTCATAATTATTTTCAAATGTATGGGCAATTTTCACCCGGTCCCTAACTCGACGTTGCAAAGTAGCGTCTTCCGAATGAGAGACGAATGTGGAATATGAAAATAACTTCCCCTCACTCAAATCGGATAGGCTCTCAAGTGCAGCGCAACATAACTTATAATTTAATGACACATGAATAAAATAGCCTACTGACAGTTTCCTCAAAGCCTAAAACGAGGGAACCTAGGCTTAACATTTTACTTGCTTTGGTTCGCCAATCTACGCATAGCAATACGCTGGGAAGGCAGTGCACACATTCACGCGTAGGGGAGTGGAATTCTGGGGGGGAGTGAGATTTCGGCCCAACACCGGTTCTCAGGCTGTCGAAAGAGAAAGAACTGGATTGAGATTAGCACCGGCTCTGAACCAGCACCCAAAACGTGTCGGTGGAAAAGGGGTCCGTGTATTATGCGGCCAACGGATTTTCGTTTCACTCCCATTCATTTTGCACTCGATCGCAATCGCTCCCAGTGGAACTCTGGTGGAACTGCAACAAAATTCGGTCCAATGGGGCTTAATAGGGAGTAGGCAGGCTCTCCTTAAACAGGCTCTGGATGACACTCTGGAACCATGCTTCAGTGAGTCCGATGTAATCAAATTTTGCATCGAGGATCGATTGCTCTTTAGCAATTGTATCAGAGCCTGTCACAGCTCGTTTCCCGAATTTGGTTTTCTAATTTCAAAACAAAAATCCATTGGCCGCAAAGTTATGGAAGCAAATCATGACCAAAATTCAAATGAAAATGCATTTCCAGAAATGCTTTTTCATTTTAAGAATGTGGCTGCATTATTTGACTCATAAATAAAATTTGTAATCAATCATCCTATTTGCATTTTAATTTTCTTCTTTAAGACTGCTCATTCTTTCACTTAATTAAAATGAAAACGAGAAAGACATTTGAAATTTAATTTTCAAAACATGCCCCAGCAAATAGATACCAAAATTCAATTTGAAATGTAAAATTCGAAAATGAAAATGCATTTCCAGAAATGCGTTTTCATTTTAAGAACGTGGCTGCAAAATTGTGACCACAATTCAAATTCAATTCCAGAAATGCATTTTCGTTTTCGTGTTCTGCCCGCAAAGAACTGCCCATAATTCGAAAACGAAAATGCATTCTGAGCGGCCCAGCAGAGTGACGTCAGTAGCCTCTCTTCTTCAGCTCCCTGCTGACCGAGCTACCCGTCTTGTCCGGTAGGGGGCGGTGTGCACATACGCATTGCATTACAAAATTTGCCGGTAAATTGACTGAATTGCCGGGTCTTTAGAGGACGCATCACAGATCATGGCGCTCCCTCAAATTGTGCAGATACTTGTAAGGTATTTTCTTGAGGGATTTTATTGTGACAGGGGTGTGTGGTTCTGATGTTGGAAGAAAGTGAGTGGAGTGAAATGCTATGTGTGGGGGAGATACAGTAAAGTGTGCCCGAAGACCATGTTGGTCTCTAATGATAAATGCAACATAAACGAACCCAAACAGTCGGCTACTGATAGAATTAGCTGAGCTGGTAGAAACTAATAATATATCTGAGTCTGATGCCCGTGACCTAGTAGAACAAGTCACAGAGAGCTTGGCTGCATACTCTGCTGTCACAGACATAGACATATATATGTCTATGGTCACAGACGTACACATTAATGAGGTTGCCATAGTAAACCTCTCTTCAGTCCTGGAACGGCTGGATGCTGTGGAGCCTCGAATGGGACGGGGACGACCAACCATCCACATCCCGTTCGAGTCCATCGAAAACTATTTATTAAATGGTTTAAAAATAAAGGACAAAGCTGTTCGGCGTAGGCCACCAGACCATCCGTCGGAGGATGCAAAGCAACGGATTTATGGAGTTAGAAAGCTGACAAAAGTATCTGGATTTGAATATGAAAGATCTGAAATATTTGTGTGTCGAATTTCATAAAACTGAAATATTTGTATCCAAAAATACACATTTCAAAAATTCATATTGCAGAAATTCAGATTCTTGAAATTCAGATTGCAGGAATTCTGATTCTTGAAATTCAGATTCAGATTGCGGAAATTCAGATTTTGTCTGAAATAGGCCAAAGGTGAAACAGCTTGCTTTCACAGGGACAAGTAGACGATTTCAGAACGACCAAACTTTACCTCAGAACAAAAGCTCAGTTGCTCGATGGAGGAACAGTATGGAGCAAGTGCTTATGAAACTTGTAAAAACTTGTGTCTTGTCCTTTGCCTAAATCGGCAGTTACTGTTACCAAGTGAGTCAAGACAGACTCGGAGGGCGGCGGAGACCGATGGAAGACGTGGAACAACTGGCAAAGCTATAGACTATATATTTATGTTTCGTTGTTTTCTTTTCTGTGTTGGAGTTCTTTTAAGAGCTTGATGCCATCAACATCCAGCCTGATATAAAATCATTAACTTCAATTGTGCCTCTTAATTATAATACCCACACAGAAAATCCAGGTTGAATCAAGTCACGCTAGCTAGCTACTGTATTGCTAATAGCCAATTTTGGATGGTCAAGCATATTTTTCATTGTCTCCTTATTCCTATCAAAGTCAATGTTCAGCTTATAGGCTATGTTCATTTGCTAAGTGACATTTCATATCGGTTATGGATAGTGAAATATTTGCTTTCTGAGAGATCGGACATAGTATAGCCTAGTATTTAACAGCATATAAGGAGTTATCTATCAGAATATATCTGTAGTGCGGTCAGATGTGATTTGATTCATCGTCCACACATCGTCTGGAAGTCAGTTTCGATCAAATACCAACTATCTCCATACTACATCTTGCCGACGTATCTTCTACACATCGGGCCGACGTCGGCAAGACGTATGTGTGCTATCCCAGATGATCTGGGTCTTCTTCAAACAACTAGCAACTCAGTTTATTCTACTCGGTCACGGGCATCAGACTCAGATATATTATTAGTTTCTACCAGCTCAGGTAATTCTATCAGTGTCTGCACAATTTGAGGGAGCGCAATGCTCTGTGATGCGTCCTCTAAAGACCCAGCAATTCAGTCAATTTCCCGGCAAATTTTGTCATGTAATGCAATGCGTATGTGCACACCGCCCCCTACCGAACAAGATGGGTAGCTCGGTCAGCAGGGAGCTGAAGAAGAGAGGCTACTGACGTCACTCTGCCGCGCCGCTCAGAATGCATTTTCGTTTTCGAATTATGGGCAGTTCTTTGCAGGCAGAACACGAAAACGAAAAAGCATTTCTGGAAATGCATTTGAATTTGAATTGTGGTCACGATTTTGCAGCCATGTTCTTGAAAATGCATTTCTGAAAATGCATTTGAATTGTGGTCACGATTTTGCAGCCACGTTCTTAACCCTTGTGTTCTCCTCGGGTCATTCTGACCCATCAGTCATTGTGACCCACCTTCGTTTGCGACAATTTTACCACATACAAAAACAAAGTGAAGCATTTTCTTTTAACTGTTGGGCTGTCTCAGACCCCCCACATTGCGAAGGTTAAAAGAAAATTATTTTTATTTGCCTTTGTATTGGGTAAAATTGGGTAAACACAACAATGGTTCGTTATGAACCTTTTGGTCATGTGACCCGAAGGCAGCACAAGGGTTAAAATGAAAACGCACTTCTGGAAATGCATTTTCATTTTTGAATTTTAAATTTCAAATTGAATTTTGGTATCTACTTGCTGGGGCATATTTTGAAAATTAAATTTCAAATGTCTTTTTCGTTTTCATTTTAATTAAGTGAAAGAATGAGCAGTCTTAAAGAAGAAAATAAAAATGCAAATAGGATGATTGATTACTAATTTTATTTATGAGTCAAATAATGCAGCCACATTCTTAAAATGAAAAAGTCTGTGTATTTTGCGGCCAATGGATTTTCATTTTAAAATTAGAAACCAAAATCGGGAAACGAGCTGTTCCCCGATTACCATTTAGAAATAGGAAAACAAAAACGGAAAACGAAAAAACGACCCGTTATCTGATTTAATGTGCTTAAACATGGAAGTCGGGAAGTAATATAGTGTGTGGAAATCTTGACACAGCTTGACAGTCACATATTCAGGATGTCAGCAGAGGGCACATTGGAGAGCAGATGAACGATAAATGCCTCAATGCAAAATTTGATTACATCGGACTGAAGCATGTTTCCAGAGTCTCATCAGCCACCTCACAAAATAAAGAAGGTTCTACCAAAGCCTGTTTAAAATGTATATATATTAGACATATTATATTAAACATTCTGTGGTTCTACACCAAATTTGAATATTTTTCTAAGAAAGTCAGCGACCGGATATATTTTATAAATTATTTTAAAGTGAGTTTCTTTGACTTTTGGGGAAATGGGCCATTTAATGAATTTGAAACGTTTTTTTTTTTTATGTACAATGCAACCATATTCGGAACCCGTACGCATAATCCTCTGTTATAAAAAAAGCTTAGATTTCAAAGCATCACTAATATATGTATTATTACATTTACTGTCAAATAAAGTACCATTATTAATAAAAACATTTGGTCTTATTCTTACATATCACAATGTGCTTTGAACTCATTTCAATAATGGTACCGGTATTGCTTTACAGATCTTGTTGTATTCTCTATAAGTACAGTTTTAATTGAAGAAAGCTTTATATTCAAAAGGTTTACCAGACATCTCAATTATAACATCATTCACAAACACAATGCATAACTAAACACAAATCATACCAATCATAGCTTATTTAAACAATGATTTCCTATTGATTACAATGAACTTATTGTTCCATAACACTTACATTTTTTAAGATATACATTTTTAGGCTCAAAGTTAGGGTGCTTTCACACCTGACATGTTTGGTCCGTTTCAATCGGACCATGGTCCGTTTTCTCTGAAAGTACGGTTCGTTTGGAAAGGTGAGAACACGCATTCGAACTCTAGTGCGGACCAAACAACCGAACCATGGTCCCGCTAAAAAGATCGGACTCGGTCCGGTTCCAAGTGAACCATGGTTCGGTTCGCTTTAGGTGTGAACGTAATTGGACTTAATATTGACCTATTCCAGGAAGCAAACCAAAATGTAGTGCATTGTGGGTTGAAAAAGGAATTTACACTTGGCGGAGACAGCCGTTCATTAGCAGCGAAATTAGTTGAGGGAAAGTGGGGCAATGATGAAGTGAAGCAACGGCAAATATGGTCTGATGATCATATTGCAGAGATACTTGTGGAGACAGAGTAGCGAGGTATTTAAATGATTTATTGATATAGGCCTAGGTACTGAAATAAAGCGTCAATATTGCACAGTGGACCAATGTTGGTTGAAAGTTACAAATTTAGACAGCTAAAAGTGCGTGATGTTCTATGGAAAAGTGGTAGCTCGTCAGACGAAAACATATCATTCCCATGGTTTGATAACCTGGATATAATCCTGAGTAAAAGACCAACGAGCAACCCAAAAAACGTGGTCGTGCAACACCAAATAACAATTAAAGATAGTATTGCGATCGCAATACGCTGCTGTTGCTCCATTGTTGTTCGTGACAAGGAAGTGATTTTCCCTCACACATTTTCTGTCCAATAGATTAACAACCTGTATGACCGCGTGTCATAGCTTTTTTTAAATGTCAGGTTTTTTTTCAAACATTGGTTCGCTTAAAACAGGACCGTGTGAACACTAACCGGACCTAATGAAAAATGCAACAAAGTAGCAACTCATCCACTGATTCGGACCAAGCAAACGGACTAATAGGTGTGAAAGCACCCTTAATAGGCTCTGAAATTTTTAAGGTCCAATTTTTTAGGGGGCTCAAATTTGAGCAACCTGAATTTCCGAGTCTTGAATTTTTGGGTCAGATTTTTTTTCTTTCATTCAAATGTATATTCAGATATGAATTTCGGTGTTGTTTAGATTTCAATATTAAGTATTCAATGCCTTTTTAAAATTCAAAACATGATGTCACTGATTTGCTTTCGTACAAATGGCAGCGCGCCCTCTGCTGACATCCTGAATATGTGGACCAGAATGACTCAAGCTAGTGGGAGCAACTTCCGGGTCACTACACAAAAATCTATGCAAAATTGAGAAATAATATTTCCATACACTATTTTACTTCCCGATTTTCATGTTTAAGCACATCAAAGAAAATCAGATAACGGGTTGTTTTCCTATTTCTAAATGGTAATCGGGGAACACCTTGTTTCCCGATTTTGGTTTTCTAATGTTAAAACGAAAATCCATTGGCCTCAAAGTACACGGACCCATTTCTGGAAATGCATTTTCATTTCAATTTTGGTCACGATTTGCTTCCATACAAAGTAGGCAACACAGACCAAGAGTGGTATCAATGCGCGTTACAGTGGGTTTGTGGGAGAGGCGGGAGGGGGTGGGATATTTGGTTTGAATCGTGTCAAACAAACTAAAATAGCTAGCTTCATAAAATGTGCCTAACCCAGCATGGTTAATCTGTCTCCGTTTTCAGAGTTTCACATCTTTAACGGCGTGGCAACATGCCACACTGTCGACCCTGATCAGAACTCTCAGAAACTCAGCAGAAACACGTTTTGAACACTCGTTACTGAATTATTATGCTTACAAACGTTAAAACATGTTAACATGTCAACTCACATGTCTAAAGCTTTCAAATGTGTATTACTAGCTTGCAAATTTGTATTGCCAGTTTGCAAATCTGTTCTTTCTACATTATGGGGATTCAAATTGTGTCTTTCAAAGTTTCAGAGTTCTGACACGAGTTCTGAAAAGCTCCCCCAATATTCTTCTCCGTCAGTTGAACGAAGTAGTAAATGATCTCACCCTTTCACAGAGAGTTGTGTCACTCTGATTAGGCCAATTTTTCACTCCTGTTTCACATATCTCTCTGAGGTAATCTGCCCCAAGGGATAGCTTTGCTGATGAGGAGGCAAAGGCACCAAGGAAGCCAGCCAGTAATGCGTAGAATGTTCCTGAGGTCATGTTTAGAGATGTAGAGTAAGTAATATTCCAATCGGTGCTTGTGTCTGACCTCTGCTCTCTCATAACCCAAAGCCTACAGCCCGATTACAGCATGAATTCTCCACATGAATCATATCAAGTATTTCCAGTCGTTCTACCTCCCATGCAGGTATGGATTCGTTACATGATGAAGGTACACTACAGCGGGCAGTTAATGATGACGAACTCAGTGCTCGTAGGCAATGGCGTCTGTCTTTTCCGGTTTTGCAAAGTTGCCTTCAAAATAAGAGCGTAGCCTAAAATGTGCCAGAATATGAATTTGGATGGCATGCCACTAATAAGTTGTAAGTTATCGTGATAAAAATTTGTAGAATGTTATAAAAAAGACATTTCAGACTGGTTATTTAAACTAGCGATATGTAAAATAAGACACTTGGCATTTCCAAAGTGGGGGTAGGTGGGGAGACGACCTTCTTTAACATCTACACAGGTGTGGGAGACCCATGTTGGGTGCACATGTGTACTATTTTCAGTGTCACTGTCCTGAAGGTCCAAAACTGTTGTTTTTTGGCGGCCTGTTAGATTTTTTGTTTTAGTGTAGTCTTTGTGTCAAGCTATCATTTTAGTTTTTATTAGTTTTAGTCACGTTCATACTCTTTTTAGTCAAGTTTCAGTCGACTAAAAGTCTGAGCATTTGAGTCTTATTTTAGTCAGACTTATCCATGTATATTTTCATCTAGTTTTAGTCAACGAAAACTGATAACATTTAGTGTTGTTTTAGTCGATGAAAACTGATGACATTTAGTCTAGTTAAGTCAATGAAAATTTTATTTTTGTCTCTTTTTAATCAAAACAGAAGTAGTCTAAGTAGTATTCTCGGGAGGCATGTTAATTTTACATTTACATTTATTCATTTAGCAGACGCTTTTATCCAAAGCGACTTCCAAGATAGAGCTTTACAAAGGGCATAGGTCACTGATAATAACAACAAGATAGCCCCCAAAACAGGTAGCCAAAACATGAAGCACACATTGTGAACAACCAAAATAAGTGCCAAAGGGAAGAACCATAAGAGCATGTAGTTAAACAAGTTATAATTAAACAACATGAATCGCTATAAGTGCAAGTGTACCTGTGGAAAAGCAAGTAACAGTAACTAAAATACTTCACAGTGAGTACAACAATTGAAATCCGTTACCACTAACCAACAATAGCAACATGTCTCTAAGCAAGAGTCATTGCTATCCTTAAGGAAACTAACATCGGGTCCAGCAAACCATTCCGAGTACCACCAGAAGTACCACCGGAGTACAACGTTGTACTCCCGGAACAAGTGCATCTTGAGCCTTTTCTTGAAGGTGGGGAGACAGTCAGTGTCTCTGATGGAGGTGGGGAGTTGATTCCACCACTGGGGGGCCAGACAGGAGAAGAGCTTGTGTTGGGACCGGGCGGTCTTGAGCGGTGGGACCATCAGGCCGGTTGTCTGAAGAAGACCGTAAGTGGCCGGTGGGAGTGTAAGGCTGGAGGAGAGACTTGATGTAGTTGGGTGCAGTCCCGTACACTGCTCGGAAGGTCAGTACCAGGGTTTTTAATCTGATGCGGGCCGTGATGGGTAACCAGTAGAATGAGATGAGGAGCGGGGTAACATGGGGGCGTCTGGGTAGATTGTAGACCAGGCGTGCCGCTGCGTTCTGAATCCTCTGAAGAGGACGGGTTGCGTATGCTGGGAGACCGGCCAGCAGCAAGTTGTAGTAGTCCAACTTGGAGAGGACAAGTGCTTGGGCGAACAGCTGGGTGGAGTGCTTGGACAGTTAATGCCAAAACCATTGGTTTAAATGTATGTATTGATCTACAATAAGTTATTCAAAGTCATGTTGTTGATGCCAAATTCAGTTCAGTGTGATTGTGAATGACAAAACTAGCTACAGTATTTGGCCAACAAGGGACAGTACACATGCAGTCAGTCAGGTAGGAACTAAGAACCCACTTTACACTCTCTCATGCAAACAAATACACACACACACAGTACACACACTAGTCACATGTTAACCCACTTTACACTCTCACAAACAAACACACACACCATAGTCACACATGTTTGTCTCAGTCGTTTTTGGGTCCAGTGGCTAGCGTTTAAAGCTAACGTCTAAAGCTAACGATAAAATGAGACACATTAACCACAGCCTCATGAGATGGCTAATAATAATAACGCAACTAAACAAGACAAAATAATGTAACATTTTGTCTTGTTTTTCTTTTATTTTGTAAACCACATTTCGTCCCGTTTTTATTTGCATTGCGTCTCGTCTCATTTTCGTCACGTGATAAAGGTTAGTTGACGACGATATTTAGTCATAATTTTCGTTGACGAAAGCAACACTAGTCCAGACACCAATTTTTCCACCACTCAGTATCAATGCACCACTCAGTATCAATGTATGCTGTAGTAAAACCCCTGCTATATAGGCCTATAAGCTTTCCAATAGCATTAATTATTCACCTTCCGGAAATCCTGTCAGACCAATATTAATGGGGCACACAATCTAGTTTTTAACAATATATTTTAAGAGTTACTGATCTGAAATATATTATCTTTAACAGTGTTTTATTTAGTTGATCATTGTAAATATATATTGTGTATTTAGTAAAAGATTCGGAACGAAAGTTTACTTTTCACTTTCCAATCATACAAAGAAGATTTTGTCTCGTGACCTTTATTTAGAAATTCTCTTTTTCAATCTACCGGAAAAGAGTTTCCTAATTGACGCTGTTTTAGTCTGTCATCGAGGTGAAATAAACAGTCAAGACAACAAAGTATATTGTGGTCCGTATATTTTATAAAGCTAACGATGAACAAGAAAAGCAACGTTACATGGGTTAAGCCAGCTGAGCCAACCTTTTTGAAGAAGTTCAAGGATGATGTTGGTTTCCAGGAAGGACCCACAATTGATGCCAAGGTAGTGGCACCCAAGCAAACTACATTGTTCTTCGAAATTTCAGGTATTAATTTGCTCAGATTATCGGCTTTAGACTGACTGTTGGAAAACATATCCGACATTAATCCAAAGCATTTGGGAATGGCTGCGATATGAAAGAAAAAATCATGTTATTAAAAACAAAAAACGACAGAGGCTACATTTTGGTTTCAAATTCAAATGATCACAACTATAGACTATCTACCGCAGAGTTTTGTGTTGTATGCAAGTAGCCCAACAAAACTTAGACTTTTATTTAATATAAAAGCTGCATACTGGTATTTACCATTGCATAATCGATATAACTAGCTAGCTAGCAACTAGCTGCATCGCTGTACTCTCCAAGATAAGTGTGTTGGCTTGTTTTGTGTTGGTTTGTATAAGTGTAAGGAAACGTGTGCTTACACTTGCGTATTTGTATTGACTGAAGTGCGTTTCTACGAAATGCATACGAGTGTCTTTGTGCAAACAGTTTATGGAGCAATCAAATTACCGCATAGTAGCTAGGTCATCCTGGATTTTTTTGCATATAGCAGGGGTTCCCAATCCTGGTCCTCGGGCCTCCCTGCCCTGCATGTTTTGGATGTTTCCTTGTTCCAACACACTTGATTCAAATGAGTGGTCGTTAGCATGTTTCTGCATAACTAGATTACGACCCATTCATTGGAATCAGGATTGGGAACCCCTGGCATATTGTATTGACATGCTATTTATTGTGACACATTCGTGACTCTTGCAGTGATTATTAAATATTAGTTGATGTTGAGCCATTGTAATCTATATGTTGCCATATAGTCAAAATATTATATTGCAAATAATTTACTCTTTCTCATCAGCGCCAAGAGATGCCAGTACTGGATGATGACAGTGGGAGTGATCATGAGGATGAATTGCCACAAGTCGTTGTCTTAAAAACAGGAGATCTCAGTGCTGACGAAGTAAAAAAGATAAAGAATGGCACTGCAAGTGTCACAAAACGTAAGATAAATGGATCAGGATTCACAGTATCATATGTACAGGGCCTTCATGTCAAAGCTATTTTAATATGATCCTTAAGATATATTGTAGTTTTGAGTATTGATGAAACAGTATGAGTTTAACAGTAAAATTTGATTGGTCCACCTTTCCACAGAGGAGGAGCCTGCAGCAGACGGGAAGATAGTGTTCAAGAAGCCAACAAACAACCTCTCTGAAAAGTTCCAGGGCATCACTGCAAGCTCTAACAAGAAGAGAAAGAGTGGACAGGATAAGAAGGAGAAGTCAGGAAAGAAAGTAAAGAACAACAGTCTTTTGTCTTTTGGGGGAGACGATGAGGAAGAGGAC
Source organism: Hypomesus nipponensis (assembly GCF_054491055.1). NCBI lineage: Eukaryota > Metazoa > Chordata > Actinopteri > Osmeriformes > Osmeridae > Hypomesus > Hypomesus nipponensis. The sequence continues at coordinate 6,180,768 of NC_140362.1, read as the reverse complement.
TAGATGGTATTGATCAATGGAAGATTTCAGACGAGTGACATCTCATCGGGAATAGAACTGATAGTCCTTTCTGTTGGTCTCAATGTACACATCACTAGCCAGTCCTCTTTGCTAGGCATTTAGTATCTGGTTTGTAATAACTGAAATATAACTCTAGAACTACAAATGTTATAAAGATAAGCCAGATAGTTGAGTTCTATATCAAAGAAATACAGGAAAACATTATAGGATATGTAAACAATAATCATGTTATAAGTTGCATTCAGTAAGGCATTAGATGTATAGGTTTGAGCTGTGACAGCAGCATTTAGAATTAAATAAGGCATTATTGAATTGCCACATTTTTATTTAATGCATTTTTGTTGAATAGATTTTTTCTAAGATCCTTAGAAGTTTCCTAAGATCAATAATGTGACAGACAAATGTTATACCTGTTTAAATCCATCATCAAATCACTTACCAGCGTTTTGTGTTGTACTTTTAATATTATAATGGTTAGATGTGTTACAATTTGAGGAAAAGAATGTCACTGGTTCATACAGACATCAAATTGCAATGTTAGCCATTTCAACACCAATGATAGACTAATGACTGTTCATGATAACATTTTCTGGCTCTGTGTTGCAACATGATTGTATTACAATGAAAACAAACAATATAAAAGATGAGGCCCAGGGTTGTTGCCTACAGACTACACATAATATTATTACACCAAGACTACAGACTATTTTCAAGGAAAGTTTATTAAAATATGGACAGGTTTATTAATCTGAAGTTATTATGCAATTTTATCTGACATGAAATGTGCAATGTAATACAACTGTAATAATAATACTGAAATATGAATAACTTTCATGAAAGGTAAAAAACGAAATGTTCTAAACCAAAAGGAAAAGCTATAACTTTCTTCACAGGTCTTGAAAAGGTTGCTGGCCCATACTGGTAGAGCAATTGAACTAACAATAGAAATATGACACTATCACCTTAACAACTAATAATCAGTAATAATAATGTGCGATCAAAGTATAATCTCAGTTATCTACATTTACATGTAGTCATTTAGCAGACGGTCTTATCCAGAGCGACTTGCAGTAAATACAGGGACATTTCCTCCAAGGCAAGTAGGGTGAAGTGCCAATTGCCCAAGAACACAACGTCATTTGGCACAGCTGGGAAACGAACCGACAACCTTCTGATTATCAGCCCAAGTCTCTAACTGCTCAGCCATCTGACTCCCCAGTTATCTCTGTATGTGTCTGCATCTGTGGCTCAATTATCTCACGAACCAGGAACTGTATGCAGTTTACAGTTTTTTCCAATTGCTGAAGCACAATTTTGAAAACAGGGCTCACTTTGTCAAAACACAACAGACGATTCACACAACTAGACACACAAGTAGCAGAACACCTCCAATCTTTTGCTAAATTAAACACTTTGTTCAAAACTATACAATCGTGTATAAAAACCAATTTCTGTCACCGTATGCGACACACATGGTTCATAAAATTGGACTCTGTTTGAACCAGTTACACACTGTATTGCAAAATTTTAAACACTTTTACGCTAACTATTCTTTTCTAATAATATAACCTGCTTGATTTTGTCAGAAATATTGTTCCAGTATAGTACGTACAAGTACATGAATATCCGTCGCGGAGCCAAAGGGGTGGCACTGGACCCCCCTGATATCGGACTGGCCACCCCAGGTGCCACCCCAAAATGGAATTTGCTATCCCTGGCAATTGTATGCTGATTTTACATTTAATTTATCTTGTTAAAAGAAGCGTTTCTTTTGACATCTGGCAGTGCATTTTTTCAATCAAGGATATTTCCACAGTTCACCAGTCAGTCACAAATCACTACGCCAGCGTCTGATACAGCGCCAGCGACGAAAAACGAGCATCATAATACAGTTATCGTTTTAAGGTTTAGCATTGGGGTCGACGCTTCCTGAACAAAGTGTTATGAAAGTTGAGTTGCTGGGCCGCAGACCCATTGAAAAAGATGCATATTGGCAATTTGGTTCCATAACAGATTCAGATAAGAGAAATGTCTCTGTTTTTGTTTAGCAGTTAGCACTACCTTAGTAGGCCGAGCTAACAGCGCATTTCTTGGTGTAGTTGATTCAATTTCGTTTTTTTCATATTCATTTATATAGCACACTTTTAAAACAGCAACAGTATCATTTAGCCATTTAAACTCTATTGTAATGACTTGACTAGGTCAGAAAGGAACAATCACCCAGGCATGACTCAGAATGTGCATGCATTAGCATGGCAGGGCAGCTGTGGTGGCCGGGTTAGGGTTAGAATAATGTTAGCTACATTTTACAGAGTGATGTGTCATGTTTTTCTGAGTGACATAATCCAAGTTTGTGTTTATTGTATGGAAAAGGGAATGAACAGTTGAAAAGGATATGGTAAGAGCCTGGTAACACCACAGAAACAAACACAGCTTCTTTTTATTCCAAGATGGCGCCAGTGTGTTTGTCGGCACGCCGTCTACCTAATTTGTCTCTAACATTTCTGTCTGCTTGATTTTTATTTGCCTTTTATCTGTTTGTAGTCTGTGTGTGGTCACTACCAATTGGTGTGGATACTCTGTTGACATATGACAGACAAACTTTAATCTGGATAAAGCATTTGATGGAATCCCGTCTACCTGGATGCCCTACTCTTTATGAGTTTCACCACTTTCAATCTCCCGTGAGTACCTCTAATCGCTTTCCTTGCTGGATTCCACGCCATAGGAAGCGCCGTAGGAAAAGGGGGAATCGCCCTGGTATTCGCGTGAGGATCATGAGGGCAGTTAATACCTCCTTTTTGCAACCCTTTAAATTCCCATGGAATATCACTCCATCTTTGTCTCGTCGTTCTCTGGATCCTAGTTATTCCTGTCATGTGCTTGTTACATCTGACATGACTTGTTCACCTGTGTTCATTGCCCCCCCACGACCGCGTCTGCTAGGCGGGGGAATAAACCTGTCAAACATTCAGCTTCTCGAGTATGTTGGTCGAATTCAGGCTTAGGTACCGCATTCCTGTCTTAAAATTGCTTTAGTAAACGCCAGATCAGCGCTGAATCAGACCTCTATTTTAAATGACTTTTTCACCAGTCATGACCTGGATTTTCTATTCCTGACAGAGATGTGGGCTAAGGTCAGGGAGTCTACAATGTTCAGTGAACTCTGCCCACCTGACTGTTGTTTCATTAGCTCCCCGAGGAGCACTGGGAAAGGTGGAGGTGTAGCTATGGTCTTCAAGAGCTTGTATAAGCTTCAAACTATTTCTGTTGGCTCATACTCAACATTCGAACTGCAGTGTGTGCTGATTGAGTCTGCTTCCACAACGACTTTATGTGCGCTGGTCTACAGACCTAAGAGTGACAACATTTTATTGTAGAATTCTCGGAATTCTTATCTCTGGTGGTCCTGCTGTATGACCGCTTGCTGCTGTTGGGGGATTTTTATATTCATGTGTGTTGTCCTGGTAAACCTTTGGTCTCTTTTTTAATAATGTTTTGAGTTCTTGTGGTTTCACTCAGCATATTGCAGGTCTACACATGTTCCTGGTCGCACACTCGACCTGATTATGTCTTATGGTTTCCCCATTGAAGGTATTGAAATTAAGGGTGCTAGTTTCTCAGATCATTTGCCTATTGTTTTTAATATTTTTACGCATGGCCATTTATCTACTGTTAGGTCCACTGGTCAGTTAGCCTGGCTGCCAGCCCAACTTCTCCCTGTCCACAAGAAAATGTGGTCGGGAAGTTGGGTCTGGAGGGTCTCGTATTGGGAACAACTACATAAAACCAGGATCTGGGTGGACCAATGAAATTGCCAGGGCGGGCTTTATACGATGATGGACAGATGATCAACAGTAACGTAATAAACAACGTCACGAAAGAGCCCTTGGGTTGAATTTGTTTTCAACAAACAACATATTACGTTGCTCTGATTGGTTGTAGGTCTATCCAATGGAGCGTAGAGGCATTTGTTTTAAGAGTTTGGTTGAAACACGCCCCATAGTCACAGCCCATTTTTAATGACTGTCTGAGGAGCTTTCAGAGTGCATCTAAGATGGCTACAATAAGATAATAGAATTAATTAATACACACACTAATAGACCTAAGATTATATTGGCTACCTTTAACTCTGCAATTAATCCAAGCTGTCATTATAAAGTAGCTCCTTCTGGTGAAATTTGTGACACATTTCTGTGTTTTTTCCTGGACAAAATTAAACCATTCGCTCTTCTCTTGATTAATCCCCTGTGGTTAATGTTCGGCCTTTGGTTGCTGTTTCTACTGTTCTTTCCAGTTTCCAACATGTTTCCCTTTCTGCTCTTAGTGACATGATTAGTGGTATGAGGCCGTCCTCCTGTCCTCATGATATTGTCCCAGCGATAGTTTTGAAATAATCTTTTACATCACTTGGACTTAGTATCCAGTCAATTATAAATTGCCTATATGCCACGTACATCCACTCCACGGTCCCAGCCACCACGTTCACTTCCTGTCTCTCTGTCAACGCAACAACAATGGCTACATTTTTCACCCGCTCACTCCTGGATCTCCCAACAATATCCCTGACAGATGTGAGGAGAATTATCCAAGCTAATTCATCCACAGCCACCACAAGAAAGTACAAAGGATTTAAACTCTACGTTTTGAATTATGTCCATAATTATGAAGGTAAGGTTAAAATTAAGTGTTTGCCTAGCGTACATGTTAGCGAGAATAGCTAACGACGTTACTGTAACGCTCAGTTGCACTAATCATCCTTATTACTGTTGTATTTTGTCCAGTGTCTTATTGGTATAATGTATTTAACCGTAACTACGTAGTCATGGTCATCTTGGCCTGATGCGTCTGTGCTTTCTGGAAGGCTTTCCTTAAATGGCGGTCTCGGTCTTCTCTCCCAGACCTCCGGTCTTGGAGGGGGAAGGGAGAAGTTGTTCCTCTCAAATAATGCTGGAACAGCTCCCTTTTTAAGTAATCGCCGCCCGTTCTCTGATGTAGGCTCTCGTATATCCTCCTCTTTAAAATGCCGACTACACACCCGGGTGTGAGGTGTAATAACGAAGTGATCCCTGCGGATGACGACTACCCATTTGCGTCTGAGCTCCGCATCCACAGGAAAGGTAAAAAAAACTAAGCACACCGTTGTACTTGAGTTCTGGCATAAAGGCACACAAGTGTTATTTGAACTTTTTCGTTGATTCTTTTCTCTTGACTAGCTTTGGACAATCAATATCGACGATGGATGCCATTGCAGCGGAAGTAAACGCGGTGACTGAGAGTTTTAGGCGGAAGTACGTCAGCTCACCGTGGCATATAGTCAATTTGTCTCTGGATCATGGCGTTGTCCCTGCTTGTTTTAAACATGCTGCTGTTCTATGGAAGCAAATCAGTGCCATAATGTTTTGAATTTTAAAAGGCATCGAATACTTAATATTTAAATTTAAACAACACTGAATTCTCATCTGAATATATTTCAATGTGAAATAAAATTCAGGTTGCTCAAATTCGAGCCTAAAAAATTAGATCTTAAAAATTCAAACATAAAAAACTTGACCCTATCAAATACGATCCCAAAATTTTCGAGCTGAAAAAATTTGAGCCTATCAAATTCGACCCGAAGAATTTCGAGCTGAAAATTTTTAACATCCGGGATATCGAGGACAGGTAGAGCAATCGAGCCTCAATGCATTCGAACCAACTTCTGACCTATCAGAGCACAGACCTTCAGTCAAGCACTCCGAGGAAGCGGGAAACCTTCAGGCTCAAGTCGAAGAGGATAAGTACGATGGCTACCTGTGACAGCAACCAGGCTTCGGTGAGTCAAATTTCGATGTGATCACATTTTATTTTATTTATATAGACCATTTCATACTAAAAGAAAACGCAAAGCACTTGAAGCACGGTGGCCTAGTACTGTATGGAACCCCACATGCTAGCCAGTTGATCACTTTTGGGCCAGTACTAGTACCAGAGCCTGTTTAAGGAGAGCCTTGCCATTCCCTATAAAGCCCCATTGTACCGACTTTGGCTGCAGTTCCACCAGAATTCCAGTGGGGGTGGTCGCGAGCGAGTGCATGTTGAATGGCAGTCTGTGGAGCTAAACGGCTAAATTTGTCTCTTTTGCCTGATTGTCGTTGAGAAATCTCCGATTTGATTGTAGTTTTTGCATGTTTAACATAGATTATAGGTCGAAAGTTGAATGAACGAGTACTTATGTCCTTTTGATTTCTTACAGGGTGAGTCGTTGTTGCCCATAACACGCTAGCATTCTGCAAATTAATGCTGATTGGTTAGTGAAGGACTGATACGACCAGAGCTCACGCTTGATGGCATCCGAAGCGGAATCAGAATGTCAGAGCATTAGCAACATTAGCAACAACATTAGCAAGCCAAAACTCTTTCTAGCATGTGTATTGACAGGGAGAGCCTAACCTGTCAGCTGTGTTGTCGATGCCCTGAGAGAAAAAAGTAAGTGACCAGAGCTTGCCATAAAGCAGTAGCTCTGGTCGTACAATGTGTATGACGTCAATGACATTTTCAAAAGCTTTTTAGAACAGAAAGGTGACTTTAAAACAATCTAACAGCCAGCAGTGTGTATTTTTTTTGCCTCCCCTTTTGAATTTAGAATTCAAATTACTAGACAAAAAATCATATCCTGAGAAAAGTGGATTTTGAGGGGTACCGCTCCATAGACCTCCATTCATTCTGCACTCGCTCGTTAGCGCCCTCACATGGAACTTCAACCAGTTCAGAACCCGGAAGTTTCCCGAGAGTGGCAGTTCTCTCTATATTAGACATTCTCTGCTAGTACTGTATGATCCGACTGGCTAAGGCAATGCTAGCGACCGATCCTGACGCAAGCGATTCCAATCATATATATATACATGTGTATATATATATATATATATGATAAATCTATATATATATATATATTAGTGCTGTCAAACGATTAAAATATTTAATCGCGATTAATCGCATTAATGTCATAGTTAACTCGCGATTAATCACAATTAATCGCACATTTTTATCTATTCTAAATGTCCCTGATTTCTTTTTGTCCCAATCTTTTTTTCAAATTTTAATGCTCTTATCAACATAGAAAAGTGGTTCGGATTGCTTTGTGCAAATATTTTTTTTATTGAAAACAACATTGCAATCGCCTGGCTTTGACGAGGGGGCAGAGAATTCGCATCAGCTGTGTGCTTGGCCATCAAGTGGTATTTCAGACTGGACGTGCTGCGATGATAGCTCAGTTTACAACGACAAAACACACAGATCACTGGTCTTGTCAATAGAACCATTTGGCAACTTTTTAAAAGCAAACTTTCCATTCAGAATCTTATTGGCATCCATTTCGGCATCTAGCGCTCGTCATCCACTCAAAACGTAACGTTAGCCTACTACCAGAGAATGTCTAATATCCGTAAACGGGCTCTGCTACTACTCTTTAGCCAGCTCGCAAGCCAAACGAGTGTTTGGCGTGCCTGTTGTTTTGTTTCCGGTCTAGCTAGATCCGGTGTGGTGTTGTAGTTTTTCTAACGTCGGTAGTTGTTGCAACAGCATGTGAAAAAAACTAAAAAGTTTGCTAGGCCAAAAAGAGCGTTAATCGCGCGATAAAATAATTGACGCCGTTAATTTGGGTTTGCGTTAACGCCGTTAATAACGCGTTAAACTGACAGCACTAATATATATATATATATATATGTATAGATTTATATATATCTATGGTTCCAATACGGACCAATCACAGCCAAGGGGTATCCGTAAATTGACGGACTAGCGCATGGACAGTTGAGAAAATCAGGTGTACACAGAGCTCTCCGAGCCCCTCGGAGAGGGCGTTCCTTGACGGAGGGCGTTCCCTGTGTCGAGGATAACGCAGTAGTATTATTCGGCCTTTATATATATATATGTGGGCCACTCGTGAAAAGTCAGTTTTTAAAAGGTTCTTTATTTACAGTTTATATTATATGACGACGATTATATATCATGAATGAATGACATTTCCGAAAATTTAACTATTTTTTACATATGTATTGAGAATGTATTGTAGCAATTAACTATAAACGGTCTAGCTATCAAAAAATAATTGAACTTTGGTGTGTTTTCTAAATTACACTTCTATTATTGTGTTGAAAGGGTAATCACGCTGAGGTTGTAAAATCTGTCAGGAACTTATTGTCTTTACTGACATCACGAGGTGCAAGCAGTGGTGATGTCCCTTGTACAAGTCAGGATATAAGGTTCAGTACACTTTTAATACTGTACACATGAAAATTATGTTTTCCATCTAATTAATAATTTCAGACTCACTAATAACTATTTTTGGTTACAACCCTGCAGGGAACAGAGGCAGGGAGGACAGAATGGGCAGGGAGGACAGAATGAGCAGGGAAGCCATCAGTCACAAAGACCTTCAGTTCAAATTGAAATGACAAGGTTCAGCATTAGATTATATACATTAACTTGAACAGCTTGATGGTCTGATGGTATTTAGGTTTAAATAGACTGTATTTTTTCTCAAAGGTCCTTTCCAGGTACGTTTACAAAGGCAAAAGGAAAGAGGCGTTTTCCTGCAGTAAATGTTGTTCCTGCTAAAAGAGCTAAACCGCTTCAAGTGGCTTTCCATCTGTTACCTAAACAATATCAAAAATCTCCCACTGAGCTAGAGCAACTAGTTCACATGCAGGCAGGGTTGGGTCGCAGGACTGCCTATTTAGATGAGAGCACAATTTAGATGAGAGCACAACATGATGAGGTAAGCACTAGTCTTAGTCTGCATGACAAAGTTGGAAAATTTGAATCTTTTGGCTTTAGTGTTGATGTTCTGCTGAAATTTCAAACCAAACCAACTACTTAAAACATATAATGCTTTAATGCATTTTAGCAAGACATGGTTTTTCAAAAAGTTTAACCTCAACCCTTTTCAGCATTCATAATAATACATAAATGTATAATAATAATAATTAATGTTAAGTCTTTTTGGTTTACAGTTATGTGATACACTCAAGGTTGTATTTCCACAATTGGAGGCGGTGTCTGGTGGTTGGCTGCTTTACAAATCAGCAGGTAGGCACGTATACGTTTGTATTTATTAGTGTTGAGATATGGAACAACGATGACTCTGTTAGTGCTCATCCAAACAGTGTATAGGTCATCTGTAATAGGTACAGTGGCAGAAGAAAAAAGGTTTTCAATGGAGATCTTCATTACATTTTTCTCTTACTTAAAGACTAGGCTTAATGTAATCCATGTCTATACAAGGGTGCTTATGTCATATATAGTTTTATTTCCCATTATGCTCAGAAATGGTTTTTTGTGTCTCTTGTGACACCTGATGATACTGGCTACACAGGCAAAATAATGAAGCTTGCAAGCCAGGGGGGTAAAACAACTCTTTTCATTGCACCAATTGAAGAAGAACTAAGCACAACTCCTTTGCAACTAACAGACAATGCATTCAGTGGCATGCCAAAAGCAGGGTGTCAGAAATGTGGAGCAGCTATTCCACTGCCGCTCCTGACCGAACACTTAAAATCTTGCAACATCATTGATGTTGACAGTGATAATTGCCCGGCTAATGTGGAGGAAAACCGAGCGCAGGAAGACGTAACATGTAAGAATGAATTATTGGAGCATTTTCAATATATAATTAATAACATTGAACATGAATATGCTGCAATCAAAATGCCTGATGAGAGCAGATTTTAAATCATTTTTTGGTGGTTCCTATTTCAGTTTGTTTTGTTGTCTTTGCTAACTTCATATTCTCAGCAGCAGTTCAGCAATCCTTTCCTTTGTGCATGGACATATTTCCCTGTCACATTATTGAGGCACATGCTGCTTCATGCAGGGAAAGGTAACACCAATTTTCTATTGCTTGTACCGTACTCGTTTCACTCACCAGCAGATGCCTTGTTCTTTGAGCTATTACAACATAAAAACTGTTTTACAGATTACCATTATAAGTATGTTGTGACTGTGTACATTGCAGGAAATTAGGCAATTGAGTGTAGTACTGTGATGGAAGAAGAGCAAGCAGTAATGCCTGGACCATCCAGAAGCAGTGCAGCAGTTACAGACGGTATGAACACCACATACGGCTTCAATCTACATTTAAAACATATCTAGAGGTTGCTGTCAAGTGTTAGATTAAAGCCTAATTGGTCACATTTGTATCTTTTCCTCTTACTAGACTGGCTCACCATCCAAGACCCTACCAAGGCCATGTCTCAGTTTTGGGATTCCCTATTCCACATTTATGAAAAGGAGAGTGCTTTGGTTCTCAGCATGGATACTAGAGAAACCCTTGCCGAACAAGACATGGCACTCCTCTCCTTCTACAAGCGACCTAATGTGGAATGGGCACGACCCTTGCATTGCAGACTTGAAGGTAGCTTCAGCCACATGTCCTAATGGTCAAGGACAAAGGACTGCAAAAAGTATGACATTACTATATCAAACCTTGCATTGTGTTACAGGTGATGTTGCCATTGGAAAGGGTGTAACTCGCTTCTTCCTCTCAACTTGCATTGAGAAGTTGAAGTCTGGGTTTTGCATCAACTTTGGAAAGTGGAGTGCAGTTATGTGTAAGATGACTTATTAAATAGGTATGGTTGAATATATTTTTTATATTATGTCGATCTGTTACAGTTTGATACAGGGAGTCAGATGGCTGAGCGGTTAGGGAATCGGGCTAGTAATATGAAGGTTGCCAGTTTGATTCCCGGCTGAGCCAAATGACGTTGTGTCCTTGGGCTTCACCCTACTTGCCTCGGGGGAATGTCCCTGTTCTTACTGTAAGTCGCTCTGGATAAAAGCATCTGCTAAATGACTAAATGTAAACTTACTAAATGGTTGTGTATAATATATTTTAAATGGCTTTTCTCTAAAACGAATTTTCTTTAACAGCAAATACTGATGTGACACGGCTGTTTGATGGAGAGACAGGCCATTTGGTGCCGTCAGCCTCTCACTTCCTAGTTGAAAGTGATATGTTCGTCATGGCAGGGAGAATGATGGGCCACTCCTTCCTTAATGGTGGACCGTGCCTGTCTGGGCTCAGCCCTGCCTTTGCTCATGTCCTGCTTGGAAAGAGTCCCGAAACTGCAACTGTAGCCCTAGAAGACTGTCCAGACCTGGACATCCGGGAAACAATCAGGCTTTTATGCTTTCCATCCTCAATCATTTTCAAAGTCTTGCTATTTCTTCCCTTTTTATATTTTTTTGTGGATATAAAAAGTCCCTTCCCAACCATTTGTTTTAAAGTTTGTTTTACTTAATGGCAAATAGGGAGAGGAGACTTTATAGACCCGCTTGGATATGTAGTGTCATTACATGTTCTATTTCCTCTTGTTTTCCTCTGTGTATTGAAGCTTCACGGTGAATCCGAACTCTCTGAGGAAGAGGCAAAAAGAGTACAGGACTTGGCCTATGCCTGGGACCTCCCTTGCCTGTCTAATAATAACAGGAGATGGCTTTTCGAAATAATGTTGCTTCATGCTGTGAGTAAAATCTTAGGATGTGTTTGTGTTTGCAAAACCTAATTTCTCATTACTAATCATTTGGGGGGGGGGGGGGATTAAGAATGACAATGTATTCCACCTTCTCTCTCTGTTGTTATTAACAGGTCATTGGACGTGTCACAAGACAAATGAAACAGCAGAGACGTGGCCTTAAGGAGACACAAATGTGGACCGTGCTGACCTAACGACCTGACACAGTGGCCCTGCTTTTCCCTAAAGAGGGAGCAGTGGATTATAGCCCTGAGGTAACTTAACACTATTTCAAATCCAGGCGTTTGTTGAATACTACTATAGGGTGGAGGTTTCATATCTGTATCCAGCATCTTTAATTGTGCCCATTAGTCTGTGTGCTTGATTTAGCGCTCTTAGGATTTGGAACGTGCTTCCCAAGTACCCACCAGTGGCGTTTTTGAAGTGTGTGGTTCAAAAGCCTGAAGAAATCACACCAAATATAATGTAAGAAGCCATAATAAAAACTATGAAAGTCTATCCCATGTTGGTTTTTTTGCTTTCAATGTAGGTACTTCTGAAGCGCATTACCTGGCCTCATCATGATGAAGAAGAAGATGACAATGATTTTTCAGTTGACACCATGTGCCACGTATCAGGTTATCTTCGACAGTTCATTGAAAATGGTATGTTGACAGAGTAAACATATGCGAGAAACCGTGAACCAGTTGGGTCATCTAGTTATCATTACCTCTCCACAGCAACTTTTCATGTAACTTGTAAAATAATTTAATATGTTTACAGCACAGCATCACCGAATGAATTGCAAGATCTGGTGAAATTCTGGACTGGATGGGAGATTCTGCCAAGGACGAATCTGTCCCTTGAGATGGTCAAAGGCAGCTTCCCCACCGCCTCCACCTGTTACGAAACTCTGCGAATCCCAGGGCATTACAAAGACTATGCATCTTTTAAGCCTGTATTGGCAGTTGCCAAACAGGATTTGGTCTCATCTAATATGCTGATACAAACAGATATACACACTCGTACAGTTAGAGACGTACACACACAATACGTTTACACCACACAGTTTGTGTTATGCATGTCTGCATGTTTCTTTGATGCATGAGCCAGTGAGTTAAGATGCCTGGGTCACATTGCAAAGTGCTTGTTCCATTATCTCTATGAAATAAAAAATAATATTTGACTCAGGAGAGATGTGAAGAATCTAATGATGTATATGATGTATTATTATATCGTTGATCCAGTTCTTATGAAAATGCTCAAAACATTATTTAAATGTTCTCACAAAAGTGAACTGCTGCAATGTAGGTTTCACAGCCATAAGCCTGGGATAAAGCTCTTGGGTCAACAGCCTCTCTTAAAGCTGCCATTTGTTCATCAATCAGTGGGCTTTTGATGTCTGGGACAACGATGCTGGAGTGGCAGTCTGGAGTAAGTCCACTGTTCTCCCACTCAATGACAGGCATATCTATACCCTACAAATTGGAAAAAAGAAAATGTCACTTGTATGCAGTGTTGATTATCTATACAGGCAACATAGTTATATATGTATATTTATAGAGTATGTGTAAAATTAGCATAAAACTAAGGATTGGTCATTGAGCAAATGCTTCAACATATTACATAGTAAACGCACATCCCTATTTAGCAAAATATGGTCTATTAGACTGTTTCTAACGTTAATAATTGTGTGTGTGTGGGGGGGGGGGTTGTTTTTAACAATTGTTAACACAAAAGTGTTGAATATTTAGACATACTGCCAAGTGCCCACAGCTGATTAGGGGTCATATTGCCTTCCGTTCTTAATGGATGATGGTCCCAACCATTGCGAAAATTGTCCAGGTCATCTTGTAGACGTGGTAGGAACACATAATGGCAACAGAAGAGGTGTGTACTATTGGCGATATTGAGGAAGCCCTCTTCTTCGAGGTAGTGAAGGACATTATAGTAGATGTTTGTTACAGCTGTCCATAGGTCTCTCCATAGCCTCTCAATTCTGAAAAAAAAGTTTAGATGCATGGCAGCAGTAGAGTGCCCTATTTCAACTAGCTTTATCTGCACTTTTTTTCTAACTGTTGATTGTGAACACTCTTCCCAGCAATGAAGCTGCCTCTTCCAGTGCCACGGACTGTAAACATGAGGCGTGCAACATCCACATTCTCCACCCCTTGATCAGACCGTACCCTAAAACAAACATTTACAACAAAGACCATATTAAGTGTTGGTTGGCTATGAAATCAGCATAGGAATGTTTGAAGCATCTTACATCAAATTTACAAATACTGCAAAACATGATGCATGTGTTTAAGCTGTTATATGGAGGGGCCGACAAAGTTTTAAAATCATATTTACCTAAGAGGGAAACCAAACTTCACAGATTCTTGGAAGAAGGCCAGGGTGGTTGATGCAAGGTTATTGGAGGCTGCACCAAGATACATTATCTGTAATACCATACACACCATTTTTGTTTTAGGCAAACACATATAAGCAGGATAAACATGTACACATTTATTCCTGAAAACTGTATTTACCTTCCGTGAAAAGCCATCCATGCCACCAAAGATGACAATGTTGTAGCTGCAGGAAAATGTGTCAAGATGTTATTCTGAATAAGCCCATCATTATATTTAGGTAAAATAATGAATGAATCTGCTCTTTGTGAAAGTAATTTACCGGATGATTTTATGATTTGTGTCGATGTGCATCAAGGACTGGGGGCCTGGAACTGAGTAGGTTCTTCGGACAATGCAACCTAAGTTGGTCATACGTGATATGACTCCAACGGTGTCAATGCGGTGCATGGAAACTCTGACACGGTCATACTGTACCCGCAGTCCTTGAGCTTGCAAAAGGGCTTTCATCATCCGATAACCTGAGTGAGGCTGCCTGGATTTGATGTCTCTCACACACCGATCCAATTCCTCATATGTAAGAGTGCTGTACAGTATCCTGACTGAAATATCAGCCTCAGCCATACGTCGATGTACTGTTCGTTTTGACACCCCCAAAAGTGCAGCTATGCATGGGATGGACAAGTTAAGGTCCAAAAGACTGCTAAGGTACTCCGGAGAGAGGACCATTCGTGGTCGTCCAACTAGTCCTTGCTCAAATTGCACCATTGAAATTGGCTGTTCAACTTGTTCCTTTTCCAGGTTTATAAGCCTGTGTAGTGATGTCAGGGCATCTACAATTGCTGGAGAAGCAGTCACCCGACTGGATACAGCATTTAAAAACACATACTCTTGTGTGACAGTGAACTCTAAGTAGTCCAAATCCAAAGGCATTTGGCTAATAATATGTTTTAAACGAGAGCGGAGTCTTCCCAAAATATGGTCAAGCAGCGCTTCCTAAGAAAGAGAAAATGTGTCAAAAAGATTTTAATAAATAAGCAACGACTTCCATTATTTTCCCTCAAGGGGTTATAATGCACTTAGGGCTCGACATTTAGCTAGACGTTTATTATTGACTCCAGGTCATCACTTATAAATTCAACTGGCCTTGAATTAGTAGTATGTCTTGCCCAAAGTTTACTTAGTTTGACTATACTTTTCTAAATTCTCTTCATAGAAAAATAGTTAAATCTTAGGAAAGTTGTTAAGAAATATAATATAAACTGAATAATGAACAGGTATTTTCAAACGGTCGCCAGCATTGCCTTGGCCAGTCAGATCATACAGTACTAGTACTGGCCCAAAAGTGATCAACTGGCTAGCATGTGGGGTTCCATACAGTACTTGGCCACCGTGCTTCAAGCGCTTTGCGTTTTCTTTTAGTATGAAATGGTCTATATAAATGAAATAAAATGTGATCACATCGAAATTTGACTCACCGAAGCCTGGTTGCTGTCACGGGTAGCCATCGTACTTATCCTCTTCGACTTGAGCTTGAAGGTTTCCCTCTTCCTCGGAGTGCTTGAGTGAAGGTCTGTGCTCTGATAGGTCAGAAGTTGGTTCGATTGCATTGAGGCTCGATTGCTCTCATTTTCTTATTCTCATCAGTCTATCAATGTTCAACATTGATAGAAAATCTACTTAAATAGCCTACATAGGCTACCACATTTATCCTAATGCATTAAACGAGGATGAACAATGATTTGATACACGCCACGTTAAACGTATGGCTATATGGCCTAGTTTGTGATTTCAAATGTTTAGGCATCAGACATAGGCCTATCTCAATCTAAATTAATCAGAGTATGATTATCATTGATATATAGTTGTTAACAGTAGTCTACAATTACAAAACAAAACCCATATGCTACGATTTTCCCGACAGAACAACCGCAAGGAGAGGAGAAGGAAAACCAACCTAGAAGGAAGACCTCTGTGCGTATGAGGCATTGGTTGGTTCGTCATGTATTGTTTTAACTTTACTACTCAGTTGTATTTACTTTGTCCATGTGTTCAATCCTTTCAAATGTAAGTAATAAACCTCAAAATTTGGCACCCTACTCAGTTCTCGTATGCCTTCTTGGTCATGCCCTCACATATGGTGGCAGCGGTGGGATGGCCAGTAGAAGACACTGAGTAGGTTCTCTCTTTTCCTGCTTGGCTGAAGTGGTCAAATGTCCGAAGACAACCCAAGGAGAGACACAAAAAAGGCTTGCTTGACACAAGATGTCTACACGACAGAAAACCAGGGCCGGGCCAAAGGACCAACCTGGCGATGACGGAACAGGGGAGGAGTACGGAGCCTCTGGGGGTGATGCTGTACACAGTCAGACCCCACAACCTGCACTGTCATTTGACAGTTTGGTGGAAGTAGTCCGGAAGAGTATGGAGGCACAGCAGGTGCAGGCGGAAAAGCAGGAACAGCGGTGGTAGGCCATAGAACACCAATTTCATCTACTGCAAGAGTAGGTGCATGCCAGAGATGCCCGAGTCTCTGCAGCAGAGGTGCGTCTCGGCACTGACCGCCTTGAGGAAGGAGACAGTGCTGAGGACCTGGTGCTAGGGAGACGGGAAGCTGAGGAGCCACGTCGTTCCGGACTGTCGGCTGGTCTACAGCCGTCACCCGCACCCTCTCGCCATGGTCAGTACGTCATCCAAGAACCAAGGCTTCAGAAGCAGTCAATATTGAACATTTCTTGACTACATTTGAGAGGTTGGCTCTAGCATGCCAGTGGCCACAACCGGACTGGGCCGTTAGGTTTGTCAGATAGTTGACAGATAAAGCTAGAGACGCCTTTGTGCTTATGGACATCACAGACTCAGTATTCACAGTATGAATAAGTTATAGAGGCTGTCTTAAACAAATGCAGTATAAATCCTGAGACCTACCACCAGAGGTTTAGATTACTGAACATTGAAGCAGATGAGACTCCTAAAGAAATCTATGTCTGTCTCAAGCACCTGTACGGTAAGTGGATTCAACCCCAACAAAATACATAAAGGGAAGTGGCGGAGGTGATTATTTTAGAACAATACCTCCGCATGCTGTCCCCTGACCTGCAGGTCTTGTGTTAAGGAACATGACCCACGTTCGGCAGCTCTGGCGGCAGCTCTGGCAGCAGCTCTGGCAGCAGCGTTTGTGGCGGCAAGGCGAAGAGCCCAGCCCTGGGGCTTTGCGAAATGGAAAGCAATGAAAGAGCCCCGGAGACCTAATCTTCCAGTGATGAATCCAGCCTCCTCTACAGGAGTGAGTAGAAATGTCAGTGCTAGGGATATCCAGGGTAGTCAAGTCAGTACTGAATGAGAGACTCTAATTCACAGACAACCCGCAGGTACCTTTCCATGCAACATTTTAAGTTTACTGTTTGCCATGTCCCCGGTAAGGACAATGTTACAGCTGACTTCCTTTCCCGCTGTCCCTGCTGGAAACCGGAGGAGGGGGAATGTGTGATGGACACCTAACAGCGGCCCACACAGGGACTTAAACATCCTTATTTTCTTTATGTACATCTTAACATTCAGCAACACCATACAACTGTCTTCACATAAATAACACACGTCACATAGCTTTTGTTCCTTAGTTCTCATATCAACTTTATTGCCTTTGGTTTACCATATCTTTGTTAGTTTAGTTTCAGCCTTTTTGTTACCTCTTTGTTTGATCATCATGAGGGCAGCATGGCTGCCGTGTCCCAGTAAAGGGTGTCAGATTGGAAACAGGATTCTTAAATGGAGTTCCAGAGTGGATGGTAAGCTCCCATCCCTGTCTGGGCTGTAGGGGTGTTTGCTCAAATTTTGCTCCTATTATCAAGTGGGAGGATGTATGGTGTCCCCTAATGAAGAAAGTGTTTTGTCCGTCTCTTCATGAACGGAGTGACTAAGTTCAGTTGAGTTCTGGATTTAAATAGGGATTTGTCAATCTGCAGATTGGGAGAGAAAACCAGACCTCTGACAATAAAATGACAACACAACACTGAAACTAGTGGTAGAAGTCACAGAACTATCCATATTCTTTAAACAGATTTATCAACACCTGTTTTATCTGTTAATACCCCACAGAAACTGGCCCTTCTAAATGTTAGATCACTAAATAACAAAACATTTCTAGTTAATGATCTGATCCAAGAAAACAACTTAGACTGCATCTGTCTAACAGAAACCTGGCTAAACAATGACACAGCAATAGCAACTCTGATAGAAGCGTGTCCACCCGATTACAGCTTTCACCAAGTTTCTAGGAAAACAAAAAAAGGTGGAGGAGTCGCAGCTATTTTCTCCTCTAAACTATTGTTCAAAATCACTGAGCTAGGTGAATTCACATCATATGAATATCTTGCTATAGAGCTCAAAACCAAATCAATACTTTTTGTTATTATATATCGGCCACCCAAGCACTCGCCAATATTCATACAAGAATTCTCTGAACTATTATCACTATGTGTCACTAGATATGACAAAGTAGTTTTAAACGGAGACTTAAATATCCAAGTAAATAAAAAAGCAGACCCAAGAACTATTGAGCTCTTAAATTTCCTTGACAGTTTCAATCTATTTCAACACATAACAGACCCAACACAACGGCACGGAAACACACTAGATCTAGTGATATCAACTGGACTAAATATCAATAATATTTCAATAACTGATCTACCCCTCTCAGGCCACCATTATATACATTTTAATGTGGAAATTATCCTAGCAAAAAACACAAAACAATTCTTAGTCCAAAGAAGAAATTTAGACGATACAGCTATAATGAAATTTTCGGAACAATTTGCTCTATATGAGCCAACTAGTCATGATTGCTGTCTGAATGAAATGGTAGAGAACCTCAATGATGCACTACTATCTGTGTTAGACTCTGTTGCACCACTGAAAACCAAAAAGAAGTGCACAAGCAGAACCTCCCCATGGCTGAGAAATAAAATTTTCAGTGAAACGAAAAGAAAATGCCGTGCAGCAGAGAGAAAATGAAGGAAAACAAAGATCACTATCCACTACAATATCTACAAAGATACACTAACCAACTATAACAAAACCATCCATCTAGCAAGGAGAGAATATTTCTCCAACATTATTCCAGAAAAAGCCAGAAATTCCAGAGTTCTTTTCTCCACCATTGACGAGCTGCTAAACACTGTCCCTGTCCCCCCCCATCCTCAGCAGTTAAATGTGAAGAGCTTGCTTTGTTCTTCAAGAACAAAATAACTTTGATCAGAGATAGTATTATTAAAAGTGGGGTCGAAACTGACATCAGTAGATTCTCCAACATAACCATGAGCACATTTACCTGTATCACACTTAATGAACTTTCCAAAATTGTCAGCGAATCTAACTCCACAACCTCAGATGTTGATCCTATACCCACAACATTCTTTAAGCGAGTGTTTGATAGTGTCTCAGGTCAGGTGCTAGAGATTATAAACACATCCCTTAGAACTGGCGTCTTCCCAGATGCCTTCAAAACAGATGTTGTAAAGCCCCTATTAAAGAAACCCAAATTGGATAACAGTCTACTTGCAAATTACAGACCAATATCAAACCTTCCATTTATTAGTAAAGTACTGGAAAAGATAGTTTTAGTCCAATTTAATTATTTACTTGAAGAAAATAACATCCTGGAAGTCTCGCAGTCAGGTTTCAGGAAATATCACAGTACTGAAACTGCTCTCACCAAAATATTAGCGACCTCAGACTAAACTCTATTGCAAATAAAGTCTCTATCCTTATCCTGCTAGATCTCAGTGCAGCATTTGATACCATTGATCACAACATCCTAATCAATAGACTGGAAAAGCTTATTGGGTTCACGGATAGTGTATTGAACTGGATAAAATCATATATCACAGGAAGGAAGTTTTACGTTAGTTTAGGAGACCATAGGTCCAAGAAACATGAAAACTGCTATGGGGTTGTTCAAGGCAGCTGCTTGGGTCCATTACTTTTTTCTCTTTATAGGTTACCACTCCGCGACATATCACGTTGTGATCATTTGCCATCCTGTTGTGTTGCATTGCGTGTTGAGTAATTGCGGTAAGTAGGCAACCCCATGCCCTTCATTCAAACACAAAAGTGGCTGCAGGAAGCGGCACAAACGCAGAGAGCAGGATGAAAGGGTGGCAAAGCTGGCAAAATTATCTTCATTTGGATTTGTGGCGAGGTGTTCAAGAGGACGCTACGTCTGACCCGCAGCCCAACAGCAATGAGTGAAACTCAGCCACCAGGGTAGTCTAACATTTACTGTCTGGTATAGCCTATTGAATGCATTTAGACATGGCTATTAAACGTCATTAAATGCACATATAGGCATAAGGCAGCAGCCAGGTTAGATATTGAAAACAATGTGCAGGATGTTGTTGGAAAATAGCTAAAGCTACATAGGCTGAACGTTGAGCTAGCATATCTAGCTAATAAGAATAAAATTGTGTCTCACACAGGGTGTGGGAAACAGGCTGTATTTTGTGTTGTTATCTCTCCATTTCAGAAGCAACCTTGAAACCGGGCCGAGACAGCACCCGACCAGGTGGGACGAGTAGGCAAGAACAACTCCCTACTGCACAGGAGAATAAGCTCAACCCTCTTCTTGTGTTTTTTGTTTTACTGCACTGTATAATACATGCTGGGGCAGGGTCAGATAGGCAGTTGAACCAGCCCAAACTCTGTTGCGGGTAGAGAAACGTAGACAGCCCCAGAGCTCTGTACTTGTTGATTTCCAACTGCTGCATTAAAGCTGATATTAAAGGACCTCTGCGACTCCACACCACTCTTTCTAAAACACAGACTTGTGTCATTGAATACCATCATTACATATTGGATTAGACACAACAATTTAAGTAGTTCAATACATTTACATGTATTCATTTAGCAGACGCTTTTATCCAAAGCAACTTCCAAGAGAGAGCTTTACAAAGTGCATAGGTCACTGATAATAACAACAAGATAGCCCCATAGCATTGCGGGTAGCCAAAAACAAGAAGTACATATTGTGAACAACCAAAAAATAAGTGCTAAAGGGAAGAAACCATAAGAGCATGTAGTTAAGCAAGTTACAATTAAACAACATGAATCTCTAAGTGCAAGTGTACCTGTAGGGAAGCAATAAAAATAGGATTAACTAAAATAGAATACAACAGTTTAAATCAGCTACTAGGGCTGCTCGATTATGGCAAAAATAATAACCACGATTATTTTGATTGATATTGTAATCACGGTTATTAAAGACGATTATTCATTGATTTGAGAACAAGCATTTATTGAACTTTTAACACTGGTATTTCTTTTAACACGATAAGTTTGAACTGAAAAACAAGAAAAATGCAAATAAATAAGAGAAATATATTAATAAAATGAATTAAATAATATGCAAAAATACAAAATAAACACTCTCCCAGACTTAACAGAACACTGAAACAGTATTACTTCTCTTTACCATAAAACAAACCCAACTCAAACTATGGTGTAATCACCTCCTTACCTAGTCCTGCAAAAAACACAGTTGTAATCATCAGTATATCAATGACATAACAGTTAACATGTTGAGGTAGAGGCACACCCTTTTGGGCAAAATTAGAATGAACAAGAATAAACTGACTGACACACTGACAAGAACAATCAGCTGCCAAGACTTCTTTTTAAATCTTAGAAAAAAAAAGTAGTTGCCACCCAGTCCCATACTCACTCATCCAGGCTCCCTGCAATCTGCCACCTAACCCTCTTAAAGGTTTTTAGCCAAGAACACCAGTCTGTTCACTTGGTCTGGTTTCAGGGATGAGCGCAGGCAGGTGACAACATTACCGCCTGTACTGAAAACCCTCTCTGACGAGGAGCTTGTGGCCGGGATACAAAGATATCTCCTTGCCAGGTTTGAGAGCCGTGGGTAAAACTGCTGTGATACCTTCCACCACTCCAGTGGGTCCGCCTCAGTGTCCAGTGTCCCTGCCTGGAGGTAGGACTGTAGCTCCAAAGCTATGGCTTTGTCCTGGTCCGGTTGCAGAGCAGTGGATGTTGAAGCTGTGCCTTCAGTGACCGGCTTGAAGAAGCTGCCCAGGGCTTTCTTCTTCTTTGGTGCAGTAGCAGCAGCGGCATCAGTGTCATCAGCAGGCGTCACTGCTCTCTCAGAGGCCTTCTCCTGGGAATAGGAGAGGGAAAATATTGTGAAGAGAAATGATTGACTTGTTTAAGCTGACTAAATGGTTATTGGTATTCAACTAGAAATAATAAAATATAACTTATACAACTTTTGTTTACATTTAATTACAGTGTATTACTGTTATTATTAGTACAATAGTATTGTTATTAATATTATCATTATTATAATTACCATGACAGTCTTCATCTCAGATGAAAGTCTTTTTTCAATTGACCCGCGCATGTCTTCGCTCACATATGTAAGCTTGAACCTTGGGTCCAGGGCTGAGGCCATGTCCAGCAGCTCTTGTGTTGGTGCATCATTGTATTTCTCATTGAGATAGCCCACTATCTTCTGCTTGATGGACTTTGCAAGGTCTGTGTCGTCCTCCTGCACGGCCAATATGGATGTGTTGAACAGGTGGAGAGTTGGTTTGACAAAAGACACACTCACATATTGCTCCCCAGAAAGTGCATCGGTGAATTCAACGAGAGGGCTTAGTGATTTGTTGATGGCCTCAAGTACATCGATGTCCTGCCATGAGGGGGTGAGGTGTCTGTTTTTGGTATCATTGTAGAGGACATCTGCAATGGCCTTCTGCTGCTCTAGGACCCTGCTAATCATAGCCTGCCGAGACCCCCACCTGGTTGGACACTCTGTCTTAAGAGAATGCTCAGGCAGATTCATCCTCTTCTGAACATCTTTCAGCTCCCTCTTTTTTTTCCAACTGTAGGAGAAGGCACTGACCACTTTCTTGCAGACCCCCATCGCACGGCCAATCCTTTGGTCCTTCATTGCATTCTCTAAAATTACAATAAATATAAACATTTATCATAATTATAATCTTCATCAGTGTATTAATGGAAATAGGAATTATTATTATTAGGAATTAAATACATTGCTCACATGATATATTCTACATTATTTGTTATTAATAAATTGCATTACACAATCAGGAGAAGGAAACCTACTACTCACCTATGGCCAAGTGGAGTCTGTGCCCAAAGCACTGCAGCCTCATCCAGCCATTGAGTTCAGCTGCCAGCTTCATGTTTGATGCATTGTCTGTGGTGATACAGACGAGGTTCTCTTCTTTTAAGTCCCAAGCAGCCATCGCTTGCCTAAGGCCCTCGGCTATATTGAGCCCCGTGTGGTCTTCGGGGAAAAAAGCCGTTTGGAGACAATTCGTCTTTATGGAGAAATCTGCGTCGATGTAATGAAGCGTGAGGCTTATATACGGCTCCATGGTGCGGCTTGACCATAGGTCCGTTGTGGTGGCAAAATATAATGCTGTTGACACTTCTCTTGCAACTTTTCCGCGACATTCTTCATACAGGGCAGGCAGTGCAATCCTGCTAAAATGGTGACGTGATGGTAACACATACCGCTTGTCCAATGTGTGTATTAGTTTATTGAACCCCGGGGCGCTAACGGTGTTTATAGGGCACATGTCTTTCCCAATCATGAATGTGACGGCATCCGTTATTTCTTTATGCCTGCGGGAGCTGGTTGGATATGCGGTGGCATTGTGAAGTGTGTCCTTAATTGAGGACTGTGTGGCGGTGGCAGGAGTCGAGGAGCTTTTCATTTTCGAGTCTTTTTGTTCCTTTAATGCTTGGTCATGTATTACTCTGTGTTTAGATTTTAAATGATTAAATAAATTGGTCGTGTTTCCATACGATGCAGACACGGTCGCGTGACATATCTTGCACAATACTTTTGTTTGTTCCGAGTCAGACTCCTCGAAACCGAAGTGTTTCCACACCACAGAATTAGTTTTACCTTTCCTCCCGACCAAAGGCTGCCTTTCTGCCATCTTCACTCTCCTTCTTCTACACGTTTTTTTTCCAAACACACACAGGCAATACGCACCGGCGTGCCTGAAAGCGAAAGTTTTCAGGCGGGGGCGGGGCGGGGTGGAGAGGAGAGGAGCGGAGTGCACAGGTGGAGATGGAAGGGCTCGCTGCATTTACAACATAAAACACGGCGTGTGGCAGAATAATCGTTTTATTACGGTTATTTTGTTTTTATGACCGTTGGAAGCCAAAATTGTAACCGAAATTGAAATTCAATTAATCGCCCAGCCCTATCAGCTACCACTAACCAACACTACTACCACTGGTAGCCAGTGGAGGGAGATGAGTAACGTGGGAGCGCCTGGGTAGGTTGTAGACCAGGCAGGCCGCCGTGTTCTGAATCCTCTGAAGAGGGCAGGTTGCGCATGCTGGGAGACCGGCGAGCAGCGAGTTGCAGTAGTCCAACTTGGAGAGGACAAGTGCTTGGACAAGCAGCTGGGTGGAGTGCTCAGACAGGTATCTCCTGATCTTCCGGATGTTGTAGAGGGTGAATCTACACGACCGGGAGGCCGCAGCAATGTGGGCCGTGAGGGAGAGCTCGTCATCCATGGTAACTCCCAAGGTTCCTGGCAGAGGATGAGGGGGTCACCGTCGCAGATCCCAGGGTGATTGAGAGGTCGTGGGAGATGGAGGGTTTATCCGGGATAATGAGAAGTTCAGTTTTGGCAAGGTTTAGCTGGAGGTGGTGCTCAGTCATCCAGGCGGAGATGTCTGCGAGGCAGGCCTCAATCCTAGCTGAGATCCCCGGATCGGTCGGGGGGAACGACAGGTACAGCTGCGTGTCGTCAGCGTAGCAGTGGTAGGCCATGGGAGGTGATGATTGGTCCGAGTGAGGTGGTGTACAGAGAGAAGAGGAGGGGTCCAAGGACGGAGCCCTGTGGGACACCCGTGGAGAGCTGGCGAGGGTCTGACAGTTTGCCTCCCCAGGAGACTTGGTAGGATCTTCCCGACAGGTAGGATGAGATCCACTGGAGTGCAGTGCCAGTGATGCCCATCTCAGAAAGTCTGGAGAGCAGGATCTGGTGGTTAACCGTATCAAATGCCGCAGAAAGGTCCAGCAGAATGATGACGGATGACCTCGAAGCCGCTCTGGCAGACTGGAGGGCAGTGGTGAATGAAAGGAGGGCAGTCTCTGTGGAGTGGCTGGTCTTGAAGCCCGATTGGTTGGGGTCAAGCAGGTTGTTCTGAGAAAGAAAGTTAGACAGTTGGTTAGATACAGCACGTTCAATTGTTGTAGAGAAGAAGGGTAACAGTGATACCGGTCTGTAGTTCTGGAGGACGGCAGGGTTAATGGAGGGTTTTTTGAGTAGAGGGGTAACTCTGGCCTGTTTGAAGGCAGAGGGGAAGGTGCCAGAGGTAAGAGAGGAGTTTAGGACATGGAGCAGAAAAGTTATGATAGAGGGGGAGATGGTTTGAAAGAGAGGGGAGGGGACAGGATTAAGGGACAGGAGGTGGGGCGATGAGAGAGAATGAGGTCAGAGAGCTCTGCCTCACACAGGGGAGAGAAAGAGTTTAGACATTTAGTTGGGTCAGTCATGGAGGGTGAAGGGGTAGGAAAGGTGGGTTTAGGGAACCGACTGCTAATGTAAACTTTTTTCTCAAAGAAGGAGGAGAAGTCGTCTGCTGTCAGGGTGGAGGGAGGGGGTGGGGGAGGTGGGTTAAGAAGGGTGGAGAAGGTAGAGACAAGTTTGTGGGGGTTTGAGGCAGAGTTAATTTTGTTAAGAAAGTAGAAGGTTTTAGCACCAGTTATGTGAGAAGAGAAGGATTTAAGGAGGGAGTGATACTTATCAAGGTTCAGACCATCTTTGGACTTGCGCCATCTCCTCTCAGCTGCTCGAAGGGTGGGCCGTTCTACACGAATAACATCCGTAAGCCACGGGCAGGAGGGAGAAGATCGTGCAGGCCTGGTTGACAGTAGTTCATAATTCAAAATTTTGAACTTTGAAATTCAAAGCTCCACATAATGAACTAGGTTAGTTCAGTTCTTTTTTTCAATATGTGGCTGCCGTCTGCAATACCGCTTTCTGCCTCTACGCAATTCCGCGTTCTCACACTTGCCAAGCATAGACAGTAGAAGAAAGCACACGCAGCGATTGACATGTTGGGTAACCCTGGACACAAGACTGTTAACGGTGTGTTTTTAGCCTGGAAGTCTCTAGAAATCTGGCACCTTATTAAACGAAATTAAAAAGAGTGAACGTGCCATTCACAGACACCAGAATGAATGCGTCCACTGCACAGTATCGTTCATCAGGCAGTAATACAGTAGCCTATGTTCAGTTCACGTTCACCAAGATTATGAACGAGTTCATGAACGCGTTCAGACGCAACACTGATAATAAGTACATTTCCATGCGCCTCGCTAAGCTCAACACTCAATAATTTCGCCTGACGATAGGTCGGTTAAGGGGCCCGTTGGTGAGATCTGCACTCGGGCCCGCCAAGTCATTGTTACACCGCTGATCTTAATATATTGGGCTTTATGTCTTATACTATTGTTTAGGGATAACAATAATCAGTCAACAGCTTTGCATCTGGTTTCCAATAATATAGCATGTACTATAAAGGTGATTACAAGTTTCATTGAATCCATAATCCTTACCCATCTTCATAATTAGTATGGTGTTTTTTTCCACAACACTACATGACAACCTACGTTTTAGACAGTAGGCTACATTTAACACCAAATATTTATTGACAACACAAAAAACAGGATTTAAAAACATACAAATACACTGCAGAGTGTGTTGTCCACACGAGTAAGGTGTAAGGAATTCTGTGTTGCATTGGTTTTTAAACAACGGGTTTAGATACGGTCTTCTCCTGGAGATCAGCGTATACCTTCAATCAGTAGGTTTACTACAGCAAATCAAAACGCAAGGGGATGATTCAGCTGGTCAGCTAATTCTGTGCCAGAAAGAAGTTAACAACTTGCGACGACAGACGCCCATCGTGTTAATTGGGTCTTCATTCAACTAGTCAGTGAACACTTTTAAGTGAACACTTGAAGAACAATTGAAGTTTGAAATACTAATAAATTAATTGAAAAAAGTGTGAGGTGAAAATTAGAAAACTAAAGGCCGTGCAACATGTATGCATAGTCCATGAACACTCTGAAATTGATTTTATGATGATGGGTCACATAACCAAAAAGCTATTGAAGTTTCAAACTTTCAGAAATTCACTGAAAATAGTGTGAAGTGAAAATGAAAAAAACTAAAGACTGTGCAACATGTATACATAGTCAATGAACACTCTCAAATGGATTTAAAGATGATAGGCCACATGATCAAAAAGCTATTGAAGTTTGAAATACTAAACAATTCACTGAAAATTGTTTGAGGTGAAAACGAAAAAACTAAAGGGGGTGCAAGATTTATGCATAGTCAGTGAACACTCTGAAACTCATTTTAGGATGATAGGTCACATGACCAAAAAGCTATTGAAGTTTCAAACTTTAAGAAATTCACTGAAAATAGTTTGAAGTTAAAATGACTAAACTAAAAGCTGTGGAACATGAATGCATAGTCCATGAACACTCGGAAATGGATTTGAGGATGATAGTCACATGACCAGAAAGCTATTGAAGTTTGAAATACTAAACAATTCACTGAAAATAGTTTGAGTTGAAGATGAAAAAACTAAAGGCTGTGCAACATGTATGCATAGTCAGTAAACACTATGAAACTAATTTAAGGATGATAAGTCACATTACCAAAAAGCTATTGAAGTTTCAAACTTTCAGAAATTCACTGAAAATTCACTGAAAATTGTTTGAGCTGAAAATGAAAAAACTAAAGACTGTGGAACATGTATGCATAGTCAATGAACACTGACATAGATTTGAGGATGATAGGTTACATGACCAAAAAGCTATTGAAGTTTGAAGATTTAATTTGAATTAAAAAACATTTTGTTACAACCTGATATGAAAATAAACAAAATAAAGGCTGTGCAATGTGTATGCATACATTTTGAGCAGTTAAACATCATTTTTATGTTTTCTGGTTCATGTAGTTGAAAAGCTATTGACTTTTGAAATTTTAAATGTGTAATTTCTTGATGGTCCCTAAACATACGGGCGTCCGAATGTCTGTTGATTATCGAACTTCCAACCAACTTTACCACAGTCATGTCTATCTGGAGCAAAGACAAAGATAAATACTTTAACTGTTAACCACAATTGGAAATAATATATATTTAAATAATATTAGTCTTGCCTTCAGAAGCTTTTGTTAAACACACCCATTATTCTTTTTTTGATTGTGTCATCAAGCCAGACTGCTTTTGTGGGACAATGAAGGTCCTCAGTGACTATGTTTTACCTCCACTTACATCTGATGGAAACGTCTTGTAGCTTTTATGGTTCTGTGAATATGCCCCTTTCAAAGGCAAATGTTCAATAAAGTATATTTTAGACAGAGTTCTCAAGCTTTTATTTATAACATTATTACCAAGTCTTGTTAGATCACGTTATATCCATTAATAAGCATTTGGTTTTGTAGGATGAACATGTAAAACACAGGCCACATTTCTACACTGATGATAAATTGAAGGCAGTGTGAATTTTGTGGCATTTAGTTTGAATATAATGTTGACAGTAAGCTATGGTAAGTCTGCATTATGGAAGATTTTGGTTACCAAAATAACTATTAAGCTTTCTTTGCCTGGCGTGAACAACGACGGAGCTGTTCATGTTAACAGTTTATTCCATCCGATACGATGCGTTGGAAATCATACTCATATCATGAAGAAAAAAAGCAACATATGTGAAGAGTTCCATTTACAATAGCCCTATAATCAGCCCTCTAGCCTATTTCTAAAAAACAAGTGAAAGGAATACTATACAGTGACAGAATACATTTCCGTTAAGTTTGCATCATGTCTCTGATTCTTATCAGACTTGTACCCCATTCTGTCCATAGATTCTGCCACTGCAATGCCTTAGCTCACATGCTTGTAACCATATAAATCTATGCTCGCAACTGGTTGTCGCAAAGTATGACGTGTACAGCTAATTGCAAGCGTGCACGAGGTCTCAGAGCTAGGGAAAAAAAGAGCCACTGTTTAAAGCTAGACCAGTAGTGGAGTTGGAAGTGGAAAGATGGCCGCGTCCAGTCTCGCGCTCTCGCTTGCCTCACTGTGCCACTGAGCACTTTTCATAAAAAAGAATGGGGGGCCATCTTGGAGTACAAAAGTAGCTTACTCTATATTAATTCTATGGTCTGGAGTAGCTTGATTGCGGAAAAATATATACCCAAACAGGAGCTGTTTGGACCAATTAAATTGTCAGGGCGGGCTTTATACGATGATGGACAGATGATCAACAGTAACGTAATCCACCACGTCACCAAAGAGCGCTTGGGTTGAATTTGTATTCAACAAACAACTTATTACGTTGCTCTGATTGGTTGTAGGTCTATCCAATTAAGCGAAGAGGCATTTGTTTTACAAGTTTGGTTGAAACACGCCCCATACTCACAGCCCAGCGGAGAGTTATCAGACCTCATATTCTGACTAGAATTATGAGTATGACAACGTCAGGCAACAACTGACGGATAAATGTCCTGAACTAATGTGCCTAGATGAGAATGTGAACAACTTTCATTCTTCTAACGAATCTGTCTCTCTCTTCACACACACTCTCTCTCACACTCTCTCTCTCACACTGAAGTGGAATAACATCACACTGTTGTCATTATGAAGATGGAGAATAATTGTGGATTATATGATTGAAAATGAACCTCTTAATCACCTTTTATACTTTTATATGTTCTACTACTGAAAACCAGATGCGAAGTTGTTGACTGATTAGTATTGCCACTAATATGTAGAAGATATCAAGCTCAAAGTGCAAATCTGGATAATTAGCGGCTGGGTGCGAGAGAAGGCTGTGTGTATAGGCTTCTTCCATAAGAAAACTACAAGGCCCAGCTATCATGAGGCAAATCTACGGCCCTATGCCAAGGAACCTAGTGCAGCTGGCCTTCAAGGTCGGAGCAGGCCTAAAAAATAGAAGAGTTTTTGTGCATCTGTAACCTGAAGCCCCTAGGGTGAGAGACCAATAGTGGGGGAAATGCATAATGCGTCTGTGACAAACAAAATCATACCAATAGCAAAAGTACAGACATAAGGTTTTGAAATATAAGAGGATTGTCGGGAGAAATATTTTAGTCTGATCCTGGGATCTGCTCAAGTTGGTTGGAATCACTCTGTTGTATTGGATTCTAATAAACACTTTGCATCAAACTCTGCTGAAGTTCCAGTGCTGTCTTTAAATGTTTATATCGGTTGAAACTTAGAATATTATTCTTCGACAACACACACTCTCTCTTCACACACACTCTCTCTCACACACACTGTCTTTACACAAATCCTCTCTCACCTTGTTTCTCTCTCATTGGAACTGAGCACAATCTGAAAGTGCTGGCGACACCCCACTCCGGGTTGAATGGGTGTGCAAACCATCAGCAGCTAGGCTAGCCATTTGTTTGAATCGTTGTGGGGTGGACTGGTATAGGAATGCTGTGACTGGCCCTCCTCGCTGGATGGCTAACCTTAAACCTTATAGAGAGTTGTACGGTAGGACCGGCCACTCTACTTGGGCTGGAGGCGCGACCCAGTCATGGGATGGTCTGTATTTAATGCAGGGCTATGCAGGGCCGTCAGCGGCTAGGTCAACCGTTCGCAGTGGTTGTGTGGCCGGCAGGGAAGGCTGTTACTGGCGCTCCTTGCTGGATGGCTAACCCTGAAAAATCCTCCTGGAGCGTTGAGTCGACTATAGTCCAGGCTCCGCTCAGATAGGGGCATCTGATGGGCCTGGAGGGTAGTGGCTCAACCAGGATGCACTGTTTGGGAGACCTTCAGCGCGTCCGCTCCATGTGCAAACTCCCAGAAGGGCTCTGGTGCCGGAGTCCTTCTGCTGAAGCAGAACGTCTCCTCCCCCCTCTCTCTCTCTTGTTCAAAGTCTTGTCAGAGGGACAGAACAACACAGGGTCAGACTGGGCACTGAAATTCTTAGGACAAGACAACGCAAAGCAACCTGGCATAACATAACATATAAGTACACAGAACATAGATTACATCTATGATAAGCCAAAATATAGTAAACCTCCCAATATACAAATAATATACAATATTCAATACAGTACTAAACCTCGAATACACATAATAAGCTATACTAAGCGTTTAAACCTATACTAACCTAAAACAAGTGAAGTACAATAGTGCAATATTGCTGATAGTGCAACCAGTAACTGAAAGTGACAGTGTGTAAAGTGACTAGTGAGATGTGTATCAGTGTCCATATCAATGTAAATTCAAAAGAAACGGGGAAGAAACCTGGAAAGAAACTATTGTACATGCTCTTCTGGTTCCACCCATTGGCACTTATTTGCTTTTCACAATGTATGCTTCATGTTTTGGCTACCCGCAATGTTTTTGGGGAAATAACTTTTTGTAAAGCTCTCTCTTGTAAGTCGCTGTGGATAAAGTGTCTGCTAAATGACTAAATGTAGGCCTAATGTAAATGTGTTTTTGGGCGACGACGTACTAGTATTTTGTATATAGTATTTTTGAACATACGTTGCTGCGACGTCCCCGCCGGTAGATGTTGTTTACATAAATCAGTGTCGAATCAATTGTAAATGGCAGACCTCAGTGTGATAATACCACTATTCTTGAACGTTATTATCAATAATTTATCTCAGGGCACGGACGACTATACAAGAAGGCGAAAGAAAGTAGCCAATCAACGAGTCGTCCGATGATCATGTGACATACCATGCTTATTACGTTGTTTTTCTGCGACTGTGGTAACAACTCCAACAAGTCCATGTGAATGTCGCCGGTTACATCCCACTATCTCATTTGAAAGGTAAAATCAAAAACAATTGGAGATTATTTGTGGTCGGCATTGTTCACAGGAGTCGAGGCGTTTAATGTTAGTTTTAAGATGAAGCATACCTGTCTAGTACATCTCGTAAATGCAGCGCCTCTCTTTCTTGACAAGGTCAGAGTTGCCTCACGAAAGTAGTCAGAGGCGCCGTTTATCACATTAATATAACATTTGAGTTTGACGAGTCATTGTATGATCATTATAGCTAGTTGTGGAAAAAGACCTACCGTGTTGCTAACGACTTAGCGTACGTGAATGTGGGTTTATGTAAGGTTTCCAGTGTAGATGTTACACAACTAGGGTTACCAACTTTGTCACTACTAAATAGCCTACGCCGAGACAAAAGGTGGCCTGCCGCAACAGTGCAGGTATGTGTGATTATACAGTGTATTGTTTGAAGCCATTTGTCATAATGATAGCTAGATTAATTGGCGCATTTTCTTAACGTATACTATGCGCTTGAGGGGAGGGGCACTGATGACAAGTGTCGGTGATCATTCTCATGTGTCGTGACCAGCACTGATGTTGTTGTATCAGTCAGAGCAGCCGAGCAGCCAATATACGACAAGGGAGGTCACGTTTGGGACAAATCAATTAGGCCTAATATAGGGGACCTCCCGGCTAATATGGGACATTCGGCCACCCTTTACACAATCCTATTCTGCAGGTTTTTAGTTACCTAACTAGTTTTATTTTCATAGTCAATGTTGAATGACCCGAGGATCGATCTACAATTTGCCCACCTGTTTGATCATTAGAGACATGCCATCTTTAGTGTAAATAGTTAGACATATTAGCTACTACTGTATTTTACATATTTGTCCCACGGAATTAATTTGATAAATGAGTGGTCAATGCAGTGAAAAGAAAGATGCATTTTTTCTTTCTGTCTTTCCAGACCAGGGGCCTCATTTATCAAGCGTGCATAGAAATTGTTCTTTCCCGGTCCCATTCAACGTCTATAAAGCCGAACAATGGATTTTGGTGTTTCAAAACCCATTGACATTGTATGACTATGTTTAGCTTGTGTTCTGCTCCTTTCTCTTACCAACCGTCTCTGGAGGAGGGGATCCCTCTCTGAATTGCTCCTAGGAGCAATGCTTCTAGGAGATTTTCCTTGATAAATCTCACCTGCTCTTAGTCTATAAGCTTGTGCACAAACACAAGTATTTGCATACAAAACGCCCAATATTATCTAAATTAGTTGAATCACCACCAATAAAAAGGGAGCTAACAAGTTAAATTAGAAATCATATTAGTGCGTTTGAACAGTTGATAAATGAGGCTCCTGGTTCTCATGTCTGATTCTCTGTTGAACTCTCTGCGTCTCTCCCTCAGGTGAAGGTGATTCTGGCTGCCATATTGTGAACACGTTTCTCTGGTCTGGGTTCTTCAACTGTGCTCCTCCATGACCAGCCGTCTACTTGGCCGATGTGCCCGTCTTCTAGCCAGGGCTTCACCTAATGCTCAGGCCACAACTGCCCGCTTATCTGCCCCTCCAGTTGGGCCTACAGAGCCACTATGGGCCTTTGCCTGGATGGGGCCTTTGGGGAGGCCACTGTGTGAAGGCAGGAGTGTGGCCAAGGATGAGGACTTTCCCACTGTGCCCAAACGCACACACCTGGATGAGCTTCTAGAGAAGGCGGAGTCTCAGCAGGATATCCTGTTAGCTTGGGCTGAGCGAGGAGGAAACGGCAACCAAGCTGCAGTGGCCATGGTCAGATTATCTCAGTGCCAGAAAGGGGGCTCTGAATTAAACCAATCAGAGTTGTTGAAGGATCCCAGGCTGCAGGATATGATGGATACGGTTGCTGGACAGGTAGGCGGAGCTGGTGGTGTGTAAACAGTAACACTGTCAACTGTGGACTCAAGGAGACACAGTCACCTTCAAGTTAATTTATGTAGTTTATGGTATCTGTAGTAGAAAGATAAAGTACATCAGCAATTAGCCTGCACTGTTGAACGGACATGCTGGCAACCAACACTGGTGGGCACAGAGTTGCAGAAAAGTCTCAACTACAGTAGCTACAACTGGCAAGACAAAAACCAAGCCTGACTAAGGAAAGCCTGTCCACTATCTATTAAAGGGGTGATTGACTGGGTTTTTGGGGTATTTCACACTGTTCCTTAAGGTCTCCAAATAGGGTATATAACATTGGTTGGGCTGAAAATGGCCCGGGTGCTGTTCTATGCCCCCTGATGCTTCCTGTGAATTTGTCCTGGGAAAAAAGACTAGGTTTTCTCCTTTTATGGTCCATCCATCCATCATCTGCCACTTCTCCGGGGGTCGGGTCGCGGGGGCAGCAACATAAGCAGGGAGGCCCAGACTTCCCCCCCCCCCGCCACTTCCACCAGCTCTTCCTGGGGGACCCCAAGGCGTTCCCAGGCCAGCCGAGAGACATAGTCCCTCCAGCGTGTCCTCGGTCTTCCCCGGGGCTTCTTACCATTCCACGAATGCACGATCCTTACACGTTGTACCTCGTCGTAAGCAGGCTTTCCAGCGATAAAAAATACAATACCAATTGGTATTATTGAAGGGGAGGAATAATCGACTGAAATTACGTCTCCAAACTTTTTTTGAGGAGTTTACATAAAACATGCTAACACATATAACGCACCTGGATAAGAGCATGTGCTAAATGACTACAAATATCCGATGTCATCACTCAGGTGCACCAATCACTGGAACGAGACCAAAAAAAACTGTCCAACTTCCCCCTAGAGTGCCTTTGGATACACATACAAATAGGGCAAAAAAAAAATCTTTATCTTCAATGCGCCCATATTCACTCGTAAATGTTGGTGTAGGTCAGATAGGAAAAGACTATAGAAGTAATAAACAGTAAAAACAAAAACAATCATTACATCAGTGTTTCATTTTATTTGTAACTAGTTAATCTTCACAAACACTGAAAAGTTGTTTTGCAGTATGTTAAAGATATGCAATTGATCAACTTATAGATGCGTCTTTCTAATTGCCATTAGATAGGAGGGAAGATACATATTGTGTAAGTTTTAACACGTTGCATGTAGCTTGTACCAAAGCCCCTCGATGAAAAAGTTGTTACTATTTATTACTACAGCACAATTTGTAACTCATACATTTGCAGTTTATGGCTAATAGCAGAGCCCTGATGTAAAAACTAGACCCTCAAGTAGATAAACAAGAAGTTAGCTAACGTTCTACTGCTAACAGTGCTAGCTGGTCGGTTTTGCGGGGAAATCTCAAATACATGTACTGACTGTAAACTAAATCACACAACTTAATTCTAGAGGACCTAAGCTTTCAAACTAA
The DNA here is from genome assembly GCF_054491055.1 of Hypomesus nipponensis. NCBI lineage: Eukaryota > Metazoa > Chordata > Actinopteri > Osmeriformes > Osmeridae > Hypomesus > Hypomesus nipponensis. The sequence goes on along the minus strand of NC_140362.1, from coordinate 6,145,683 downwards.
GTATAGCAAATGCATTTTCCCCTCTATTTTCCCTGAGTGCAAGAGGTCATGTGATAGGCTTTCTGGCAGCCTCACATAGTTGAAACAGTTGCAAACAAGAAAAAAAGAAGAAATTGGGCAATCTTGTGAAAAAATGGTCCTAACCTATATCATCTTTTCTTTGCAGTGATATTTTTAATTATTATATGGCAACGACGGTACAAGCTTTCTGGCTAATGGGTAGTCATGCCAGCCGCGTATTGCCCTCCTCGCCGGTCAATACGGGTCCGTATTGCCTCTGACGTCAGCTTCAAAATGAGCGATAGCGACGTGTCAGCTGCTGAGTTTTACTATCCAGATAATGCTGAAAAGATTTGTAATCGAAAGTGAGGATGAAGACTAGACTCTTTGAATCACTTGTGTCGTTATTTTGTGTTGAAATTAAAGCCATTTTAGCAGAACCATGTTGTCCGCTTTCTATCAAAAGTAATGAGTTGCTAGGCAACACATGAAACACACCGTGAGAAGACTTGAGAGCTACAAACAGCCTAGAGGTACCATTTATTTTCGTTTGCAAAATGAAAAGAAGCTAAAAATGCCATATAATAAACTACTTACTAACCTCGACCGTTCGGTCATGCCGGAAAATATCAAACCTCGGCTTTGCCACATCGACCTCGCTATTGCTCGGTCGATACGTTCCAGCCTCATTTCCCGGCATGACCTCACTCTTGGTTAGTAAGTAGTTAGTATCAGACCACGGACCCATTAGCCAATCAGAACGCTCGTACTGTCATTGCCATATAATAATCCATATCAGACCGGCAATGAGGTCAATACGCGGTTTATCAACATATCAACGGATTATCCTCGCTATCGCTCGGTCGATACGTTCAAGCCCCAGTTTGATATTTCCCGGCATGACCTCACTTTTGGTTAGTAAGTAGTTATTATCGCATTTCATTAATAAAGAACCCCCTTTGAAACAAGCTGATTCTAACAACGTTGTCACCGTTGCAACTGAGTCTTTGCTGGAATCGCGATTCTAGTGCCACCAACACACTGAAAAATGTGCCCCCAAAAACATATATAGCCTAAGCTTAAATGCATTTCTGGAAAACTGGCTATTATACACACAAGTTTACTGGAAGCGATCATTGTCAGTAACAACAACAGTAAAATGCGACCATTTGGTCAGTCTACAGCCATGCCTGGAGAAGCCAGCTGTGCTCCATTTTGTTCCTAGTTTCAGACTTCACCCTGGGTAAGTTGTACAGCTGAGCTAGCTAACTACTAGACTACCGCTGTGTGCAAATCGCTGGATCTAACCAGTCAAAGGGCGCACAAAAATACAGGGTGTTGATTACATAGCCTGGAAATATGGCGAGCTACATGTCATCACCCTGGCCTTTCAGAATCAGATTTTTTTTATTGCCGTGTAAGTTAACACAAACTGAGGATTTACTGTGGCAGGAAGGTGCATACAATAAATAAATACGGATATTAATAAAAAAAAAAGGGTAAAAGAAGCAGTCTTTTAAAAGACAAGAGCTAAACATTCTAAAGAGCTAAACAATGTAGATATAAAAAAGATATAGACAAATATAAACATGACATGAAATTGGGCAGCATAGTGCCATGATAATTGTGCAAATAGGTGGTGAATTATAAATATAAAGTGCTATATCAGTATGAGTCGTTGGCCTTGTTGAAGAAGCCAGCAGCTGATGGGAAGAAACTGTCCTTATGGCATGAAGTTTTGGTCCTGATGGACCGCAGCCTTCTGCCGGAGGGGAGTAGCTGGAACAGGGTGTCCAGGGTGGAAGGAGTCGGACAGAATCTTCCTCACTCACTTCAGGGTCCTCGAAGTGTGCAGGTCCTTGAGGATAGGCAAATTGCAGCCAATCACCTTCTCAGCAGAGCGGATGATACGCTGCAGCCTGCTCTCGTCCTTGGCAGTGGCCGCAGCGCACCAGATGGTGAAGGAGGAGGTGAGGATGGATTCAATGATGGCTGTGTAGAAGTGCACCATCATTGTCTTTGGCCGGTTGAATTTCTTCAGCTGCCGTAGGAAGTACATCCTCCTACATCCTGTTGTGCTTTCTTGATGAGGGAGCTGATTCTCAGTTCCCACTTGAGGTCCTGGGAGAGGATAGTGCCCTGGAAGTGGAAGGACTTCACAGTGTTGACTGGGGAGTCACACAGGGTGATGGGGGTGAGTGGGACTGTATTCTTCCTGAAGTCTACAACCATCTCCACTGTCTAAAGAGCATTGAGCTCTAAGTTGTTCTGGCTGCCCCAGGTCACCAGGTTGTCAGCTTCCTACCTATAGTCTGACTCATCCCCACTAGAGATAAGCCCAGAGCCCATGAGGGTGGTGTCAGACAGGGTGTGTGGTGGTGCAGCTGTTGGTGTACAGTGAGAAGAGCAGAGGGGAAAGGACGCAGACCTGAGGGGATCTGGTGCTGATAGACCGGGAATCACGTGTGTTCCGAGCTTAGCGCACTGCTTCCTGTCAGACAGGAAGTCTGTGATCCACCTGCAGGTGGAGTTGGGCATGTTCAGCTGGGAGAGCTTGTCCTGAAGCAGAGTGGGGATAATATTGTTGAAGGCAGAGCTGAAGTCCACAAACAGGATCCTGGCATAGGATGCTGGTGTGTCCAGGTGCTGGAGGGTGAAGTGGAGGGCCATGTTAACTGCATTGTCTACAGACCTGTTGGCTCTGTAGGCAAACTGCAGGGGGTCCAGGAGAGGGTCCGTGATGGCTTTGCCAGCACCAGGCGCTCAAAAGACTTCAATACCACAGAGGTCAGGGCGGTAGTCATTAAGTCATTAAGGGGTCTGTAATCAAGTCCTGTTGGCCGTGTATTTTTGGGCACAGGGACGATGGTGGAGGACTTGAAACAGGCTGGCACATGGTATGTCTCCAGGGAGGTGTTAAAGATGTTGGTGAACACCGGAGACAGCTGGACAGCACAGTGCTTGAGGGTGGCAGGAGAGACAGCGTCTGGCCCAGCTGCTTTGTGTGGGTTCTGCCTCTTGTCAACTTCTCTTTCCTGAATGGAGAGAGTTGTCTCTGGAGATGGGGGGAGGGGGGGGGGGCTCTTGGGTGGGAAGGTGTTGTTCAGCACAGTCTTTCAAATCTACAGTAGAACTCGTTCAAGTTGTTGGCCAAGCGAGAGTCGTTCATGGTGTGGGGGGCTCTGGGCTTGTAGTTGGTGATCTGCCTGAGCCCTCTCCAGACAGAAGTAGAGTCATTAGCAGAGAACTGGTGTTTTGGTTTCTCTTAGAACAGTTGTTTGGCCTCTCTCACCGCCATGCTAAACCTGTTCTTTGACTCCTCGTCTCTATCCCCACTCCTACACGCTTCCTCCTTCTCCAACCTCAACCTTCTGAGTTTCACTGTAACCAGGGTTTGTTGTTGTTTTGTTGAAGCTCACTCTGGTGCATGTTGGTATACAGCAATCCTCACAGAATCTGATGTACAACATCACAGGCTCTTTGAGCTCATCCAAACTATTGGTAGACTTTGCCTGTGGCGTTTCCGCAGCTGTCTTGCCATTAGCTAGCCTAGCTATCTCCCAGAAGTTAACAAGCGTCAAACGAATGTTCTACTATAGGTAATTGCGCATGGGTTAGTGACATTAGTGACTGTGACTATGACTAGCTAGTTAGCCATCGTTAGCTTCACTTTTCTCCACAAAAACTTAAATTAAACTTTAACCATGCCATAGAATGTAAAATCCACACCATTATACCACACAACATGCACTCTCAGAGTGCCCAACAAGAATATTTTAACTAACAAACAACAATATTACAAACATCTAAATGAACGCAACAACTGAAATCCCTTGCGTAGCTGTTGTAACCAAACTATTTTCTACAAGTCTTGGCGTTTCTTGACATGCCGCACTGCATGCTGGGTACCCAAGAGCGCTGACGCTGATTATCTAGCTGTGCTCCGACTGCGTGATATGACGAGATGCTAGTGATGCGCTAAGGTCTCGGAGTCTCCTGAAATGGAACGCGTCTTTCTGCCTTGAAGCTGCTTGTGCATCATCATCAAGACCCCATGTCAAGATAACATTCAAGCTAACAATTTCGCCAAATCTGACTGCAGCTTTGAATACCATATGTACTGTGTTGTGGTTGTTTGAGTTAAGCAACTTGCTTAACCCCTTCTGGATCCTGTTAAATGTTCCCAAAAACGCCTAAACAGCATACCCAAAGTAAATTGACTGCTGTTCTTGAACCATTTGGAGTACATGCATGTAAATGCACTCTTTTGAAAGCTGACACTCTGGAGTTATATTTCTTGTTGTCAGGACCCCTGTCAGTCCTACTGGTGTTGACTAATAAAAGCTTGAACACAAGGAAAGTGAAAGTTTCTATTTCCGCCTAGAATTTGTGTTGAAAACAGAGGCCTGAAGAGGCCTAGAAGTGGTAGGTATTAGCTGGAAGACAGCATAGGACCACAGGTGGAAGCCTTACCCAATTCAAATCAAAAGTCAAACATAATACCACAATATATTCAGATTTGACAAAGGTTTTTATACATCCAGGCGTTTTCTTTTGGAGACTCCAGAATGACCCTTGTAACCAAGGTCAAATTCTTAGTACATCGTCGTCATCGTCATCTGCTGCTTGTCCGGGGATCGGGTCGCGGGGGCAACGACCTAAGCAGGGAGGCCCAGGCTTCCCTCTCCCCGGCCACTTCCACCACCTCTTCCTGGGGGACCCTGAGGCGTTCCCAGGCCAGCTGAGTGACATAGTCCCTCCAGCGTGTCCTGGGTCTTCCCCGGGGCCTCTTCCCAGTGGGACGTGCCCGGAACACCTCACCAGGGAGGTGTCCAGGAGGCATCCTAATCAGATGCCCGAGCCACCTCAGCTGGCTCCTCTCGACGCGGAGGAGCAGCGGTTCTACTCTGAGCCTCTCTCGGATGACCGAGCTTCTCACCCTATCTCTAAGGGAGAGCCCGGACACCCTGCGGAGAAAGCTCATTTCGGCCGCTTGAATTCGCGATCTCGTTCTTTCGGTCACTACCCATAGTTCGTGACCATAGGTGAGGGTAGGAACGTAGATCGACTGGTATATAGAGAGCTTCGCCTTTCGACTCAGCTCCTTCTTCACCACGACGGACCGATGCAGAGCCCGCATCACTGCAGACGCCGCACCGATCCGCCTGTCGACCTCGCGCTCCATTCTTCCCTCACTCGTGAACAAGACCCCGAGATACTTGAACTCCTCCACTTGGTTCAGGATCTCCTCCTCGACCCGGAGATGGCACTCCACCCTTTTCCGGTCGATAACCATGGCCTCAGATTTGGAGGTGCTGATTCGCATCCCAGCCGCTTCACATTCGGTTGCGAACCGCTCCAGTGAGAGCTGAAGGTCACGGCCCGATGAAGCCAATTCTTAGTACAAAAAGGTATAATTGTTATCTATAATGAAAGGTGGTACTTAGAACTATCATATATAACACTAATAAACTAATAAATCCCTCATTAGTATTACTGAAACACAAAAACTGAAGCATGAACACATTGGAGTGCTTTATCTGATTCCCAGGATTGGCACTCATAGAACACTGACATATTCAAAACACCTAGCATATGGGGTATCACCATTTTCAGCTAGCTCTAAGCTACAAGGATAGCTAGCTCATTTCATAGCCAGACGAAGCCAGTTAGAAAAATTGTGTAGAGGGGGGGGGGGGGGGGGGGGGCGGGACGCACAGACCTAGTTGGCTTTAGAGCTCTGTCACTGGGGCATGGAAGCTCCTATTGGCTCAAATGAGGTGTCAATCAAAAGCTTAGGGAGTAGAGGCCATTTTAAGATTATCCTCGTCTTTTTTTACTGCTCAGATCTCTTGCTATGAGCGATTGTTTGTGACGCAATTCAAAACCATTTTTTGACGAAGGCAGACTGAAGCAACAAGATCGTGGCTATGTGTGGATATAATTCATTGTATGGACAACTACTCGACATGGTTTGATACTTTGGACCTTTGGGAATGTAAGCAGATGAGGTTTTGATGAGTTGTGTGCATACCTGGAACATTCCGAAGTAATCGTAGGTAAGTCAAACTTTTTTCTCTGGCATTGTTGAAGGGACAGTCACCGGACAAAGACGTTGACAGTACTTGCTGTTGCGAATTGAGCTTGAATTGGTTTATTTCAATGAAAGCACAAGAATCGTAGCTTTCCAACGAGGTATAATATGTTTAGACGTCTAAAAAAATATATTTTTCAAATTGAGTGCGTTCTCACTGAGGGAAGGGGCGCAGCGTTGCTGGCTCGCCGGCGAGCCAAGGAACGGTGAATTCAATGGCTGTTAAATGTCAAATCCAACTAGAAATGTATAAAAGAGAGAGTTCCAATCAAATCAGAATTATTTTTAAACCAAGAGGTTAAAAATACAACCTTTGCCTAAACTGACATGCACCAACTCAGAGAACTGAGTTTCATCATCCATTTACACATTAAGTCTCTATTTTTTACTCTACTCTTAAGGCATAACTATGTTTAACTTAATGTCTGCATCTCTCTGTCTCTGGAGTGGGGGGTGGGGACTTCACAGGGTGTCTACAGGTGTAAACAAGGTAAATTTAAGACTTTTTAAGACCTTTTAATACCACTTCCAATTGAAATCAAAGACTAAATTTACGAGGAAATACAAATCAAAAGTGGAAATATACAGTTATCTTCCCAAACACTGATATCTGTTCAATATAAACAGTATGGTAAAATGACAACAATCGGTTAAGTTTAAGAACATTGACTGCATGTGTGTAATGCGAAAAGATTACACAAAAATGGACTTGCTGTCCTGAATTATTATTTTTACTACACAATGGTGGAGCAGAAACTAGCAATTCCATGAATCCCATGGAAACAAAGGCAAATGTGTGAGATTAACTGATGTGGGGCACAAATCATCCAAGAAGCAGTACTTCTCTTGAGTGTTTTTTATTCAGATGACTAATCATTGGATTCAGGTCAAAAGTCTATAACTTGAACTGGTTTCATTACTTAAGACACTAAAAGTCAGCAGCTTGGCATGCTGTGACATGGAAAGGATTAAACATTTAGACTTTCATCAAAGTAAAAAATGCTGGTTTGTCCTTTTTCATCAATGTCCTCCAAAAAGCAGTCTGCAGAGCTACTGTGTCTGTGGGGTGACTGTCTGAGTATTTAGCTCTAAACTGGTCAATATACACATCTGACGAAAGACCAGCTCAACCTTTGCCTGTAAACAGTGATTCTGACTGTCAGAGACTTTTAAATAGGTTGACCGAGTGAAACTAGCCTAGCTAACGTAGGTCGCATTCTCAGGAAAATGACAAATGAAATAGGCTTGTTTTGAAAGATCCTATATACTGGCTATCTTCAGCAGACTCTTGTCTACAAAATGGTGAACTTATGAACATGACGCGACAAAAACATGGATGCCGCATAAAGCCTATGCGGTATCCCTGGCGCATAGGCTTATTACAAAGACTTTAACGAGCCAAATCAAAATTCTGAGCCGACAGGTCTGTGGGGAATCGCTTGTTCTCCTAGAAGCTGCCCTCCTCTACCTTTTTGATGAATTCGCCGAGATGCTACATGATTCACTAATTACACAGAGGGAAAAAAGCTAGACTAGCTACTTTTCGAGTTCGGTTTTCCGTCACTTCAAACTCCTGATCTATAGGTCTCAAAGTGCTCAAACCTTCACCATAATTCAAGAGTAGTGTACTTTCACGAACCCAATCATTGATTCTAGCTTAAAATCAGTAAAAATAGGACTTAACGAACGTGGCTGCCTCCAAACCGTCTATCAGGCGATTCCAGTTGAAAACAACAATGGCCACCGAAAAATAATTTATATTTGTAACGGCGAGCTGCGATTGGAAGCGCAATGAAACAGGAGCTAAAGACCAAGGGTGGGGGCTTGGTCTGCACACCATTTCCAGAAAGAATGTGTGTGCGTCTCAACAAGCTTGTGCATGTGTCAAATAGGTTGACCACCTGATGCTCGGTATGGCTCCGCACCAGGAAAAGCCGTGTGTTGGTGAACCCCGTCTGTCTCTTATCCATGTTAAAACTGTCCGCCGTGAAATCGTCAGTGCAGAGGTGGCTGTTGGAGTTTATCCAAAGCTTTCCATGAGCGTGGCTCTTCACAAAATCCACCTATTTTTCCTTTCATTATCAATAGGGAACTTCAATGGCGTTGCAGCGCAGCTGGAGTTCTTGCATCCAGGGAAGATACAGTTGCGGGTGGTGGGAGACATCCTGAAGCTAGCTAGCTAGCTGATGTAGGCTACAATAACAGTACAGCAGGAAGAGCCATTCAGTGATCTGACGTAAATGGGGAGGAATGATGTAGATGGGGAGCCTTTTGACTCTGCCCATTAAAACCTGATCTGAAAACAGAAGAGAAACTGTTCTTTGGTCTAACGTTGGTCTAAAACGTTTTAGTGCTTTGCACATGCTTTCAGGAACTAATTTCACACATATAATGTACTTAGAAGCAACACATGGAATTTACTTTACAGGATCTTTAAATTGTCTTGATAATAAAAACAAATATTAAAGGAATCATTGATGCAAACCGATTTTACCCTGTTATAGTTGAATAACGACAGTTTGGTGGGTAAAATGGACATACAGTGAACCTCAAAGTCCATTGACACCTCTTTCCTATCTAAAAATCACAACTTAAAACTGCAGCTGTAAAACGATCGGTTTTGAAAAAGCGGAATTTTTGACGTCACAAATTCCGCATCACCTTTGTCATGCCCCAACATTTACATACAGACCAGCCCTCTGGTGTTTTGGCCAAGGATCTCAGACACTAGTTTAGCTGCGCACTGCGCTGTGTACTTCCACGTGAACAACAAAGGAGAACGTTTTTAAAGTATATTGAAAATTGACCATCGTAAATGCAGTGTTCCAGGCTGTACTGGACAGGCATGGCTGATGTTTTTCTATGAGAAGATCGCTGTGAAGTTCGACACACTACGCTACGGTATAGACAAACATCAGCCATGCCTGTCGAGTCAATGTTAGCTACACTAGCTCATCTGCTTTTTATTAACGCTGATTTGCAAAGAATGCAAGAACAGCTAGATAGCGAAAACACCTAGACTGTAGGCATGTAAACTACTTTAGCTTGCTAACGCAAGAGCATAGGTAGAATGTGTGATGATTTAGCCTACTTTATTGGCAATGGGGCTGACGCGTTATTTCATGTTCCTGACTGTGTTTCATTCAAATTTATAATACGGGTGGTTGAAATCAAGCATTCTGATTCTGATTTGTTGTCTATAACTATTTTGTGCTGAAAGGCAGCTTACTATTTATTTACTATTCATAATTTCGCTGGCAACCGTATTATAAAAGCAATAAGGTACGAGAGGCAGTACTTTATCGCCAATAAAGTACGTGTTCCAGGGTTTGCCGGCCCTCCGCTGCGCGTCGGGCCTAACAACACCCTTGAACACGTACTCTATTGGCGATAAAGTACTGCCTCTCGTACCTTATTGCTTAAAAATAACCTGTGTTGTCATGTAAATCTACAATTCACGATGCTTGTTTGTCCAGATCTTCGTCAGGTTATTGGGGTGTGCTTGCCTTCGGCGAGCACAAACCATTGTTATCTCACATATATATCATTATTTATTATTGTTTATTTTCGCGCCCCTAAGGCTCAGTCAACAACGTCGATGTCAAAAGGTTCGTCTTGGTCGCGATTGCGTTGGTTCTATTGGGATTTATGTTCCGTTGCACAGTTTAGGTTTTAATTAAGTTTTTGTGGCAAAAGTGAAGTTAACGGTGGCTAACTTGCTAGCCACAGTCACTGATGCTAACGTCACAATATATCGCGTGACTACCTCTAGCAGAACATTAGTTTAGCAGCTCGTTTCTGGGAGATAGCTCGGCTAACTGCTTTACTGCAAGGGAGCTGTAGAAACGTCACAAGCAAATAGGCCAGGGTGATAACTATTTACTAATTTTACTTTGTAATAAACACAATTGTGAAGTTTGATGTACAATATAAGGAAGTAGTTACATCTACTTTCGGAAACAGTAGTCTACTATTTCACTGAAGCATTAACATCATGATATTAGCCTCTGTTGCCCGGTCAACACATACTACAGCGGTCTATGATGCATCTGTTTTCAATTGTTAAAATAAACATTCCTCACAATTACATTTTCGTTGTAGGATTTATTATGACATTAGATTACAAGTAAATGATTTGTTGGTGAAATTTTCATTACCTGTGGTATCAAACCAGTGTAGCTCACTGCAACGCTGTAGCTACTGTAGCATAGTCTAGTAGCTAAAAAAAACATCTCCACAGCTGTTTACAGTAGCCTAGGAAGTCAAACGGCGGCACATGTTCGGCACTACCCTTACTTAAATCAAAAGTCTTTCAATAGGTGAAACTATCTGACTAGTGACTACTAACCTGAACTCCATTGCCACAGCCTAAACTTCAATCGGTTCATGAACATAATTACAGCCTACAAGCTTCTCCACACAGCAGGGCTATATCACATTTTGCCTTGTTACTGACAATGATCGCTATGCTTTTAAATCTATGTAATCTTTATAAATAATAAGTAGGCTATGCATTTTTATTTAAAATATACAGATATATCAGTTGTAAAATGTAATGTGCAAGCACACCCTACAATTTCTCCAGAAATTGTACCCTCTTTAGTTTTAAATTGTATTTTTCAGGAAGATGTCTAGTAATCTGAAGCTGAGTTGAATCACAATATATAGTTTGGTTGCTAAACTGTAATGTTACCCACCTAAGACGATCCCGTTTGCTTCAACAACAGAAGTGGAAACAACTAATGTTATAATTTCAAATGATATCTAGTCTAGTCTGTTGAAAATAGTGTTGTGTAGACACAATAGATTTATCTGCACGTTATTTCAAGTCTCCACCTTTGATGTTTCAGTGAGTGCTGTTTGCCGTGTTGCGTTTTTTCTCCGCAGCTTCACTTGTTGCAATCAGCGCGCGGCGCATCTATATTCATGAGCATACCATAAAAGGTGAAAACCTAGCATTTTTTCCTAGGACAATTTCACAGGAAGCACCAGGGGGCATAGAACAGCACCTGGGCCATTTTCAGCCCAACCAATGTTACATACCCTATTTGGAGACTTGAGGAACAGCGTGAAATACCCCCAAAACCCAGTCAATGACCCCTTTAAGCATTTTCTACTCAGAATTGTAGCTTTTTTGAAAATAAAGTTACATAGGCAGTGTAGCGTTTTTTCTTTTCTAGCAACAAAATATCTTATCTAGCAATGAGCGACAAATCTAGCTTTATCTAGATCTACTTTACGTTACTTTGGCATTCTCCATTTTTGTTGTTGAGCAGCAACAAAACAACTAATTGTAGGCTACGTTTGTTGTCATAGCAGGCAATCATGTTAACTCACAGTCAAGGGAAGGTGCGTCATTGAAATCTGTGCCAAACACACTCTTTAACTCTCTTACTCAGTCACAGGCAAGTGAAATCAAACAATGTACTATTCATCGGCTAATTAAAGATAATTTTTAATCGCCTAGCGTTAAATTTGGTCGCATATGCGAGTGATTTACTCGTATTGTAGAGGGTTGCAGACTCAGTGATGAGCTGATGAGTGGGCAGACCCAGCTGAATCTGAGCTTCAGCCAATTCTCTTTTTCTTCCAGCTATTGGAGAAGCTGCTCGCTATTGTCTTACACAGGGAAATAGCCAGAGAGATGCGGTCATCATCCATGCCATGTCCTGTAATAGAAAATGTGGAAATAAATTATATTATATATTATATGGTTTAACATGTACAAATTTGGCTAACAACTTTTTGTAAAAGTGTGTAATAGAATTTTAGGATTTATGTACAATGAATGTGTTTTAAATGTGCTTCATTGATAAGAAACATGCTGGGACAACAACTTATGTTGTCTGCAGGAAGGGAAGATAATTGAGAGCTGAGTTTGTACTAAGTTGGGAGGTTGTAAAGCTTAGGAACCGTTGGGGGATATTTAGTATTTTGCTGCAAGCGGCGAAGCCACTTAAGTGTTTCTACCTTTTCTTATTATTGGGTGTGCTTTGCCTTCGGCAAGGGCACAACCATTGTTATCTCACATATATATTTTTATTATTTTAGTTTCTCTTCACACCCCTAAAACTCAGTCAATATTTCGACTACATAGACAACTTAGGCGTCAAAAGTTTTGTCTTGGTAGCAATTGAGTTGCTTGTTTTGGGATTTACGTTCCGTTGGACACTTTAAGTAGACATTAAGTTTTTGTGGCGAAAAGTGAAGCTTACGGTGGCTAACTTGCTAGCCACAGTCACTGACGCCACTAACGTCACAAAAACTCACGTGACTATCTCTAGCAGAACATTATTTTAGCAGCTCGTTAACTTCTGGGAGATAGCTAGGCTAACTGCTTTACTGCAAGGCAGCTGCAGAAACGCCACAAGCAAAGAGGCCTGGGTGATAACTATTTGCTTATTTTACTTTGTGATATGACACACAATTGTAATGTGTAATGTACAATTTAAGCTAATATTATTAAGGAAGTACATCTACTTTCGGAAACAGTAGTCTACTATTTCACTAAAGCATTAGCATCATAACATTAGCCTCTGTTGCCCGGGCAACACATACTACAGCGGTCTATGATGCATCTCTTTTCAATCGTTAAAATCATCATTCCTTAGAAATAGATTTTCGTTGTAGGATTTATTATAACATTAGATTACAAGTAAAGGATTTGTTGGTGAAATTATAATTACCTGTGGTTTCAAACAAGTGTAGCTCACTGCAATGCTGTAGCCTAGTGTACTGTAGTAGCTAACAAAAACATCTCCACAGCTGTTTACAGTACTAGTAGGAAGTCAAACGGCGGTACATGTTCGGCACTATACCCTTACTTAAATCAAAAGTCTTTCAATAGTTGAAATTATCTGACTTGTGACTACTAACCTGAACTCCATTGCCACAGCCTAAACTTTGTCAATCTGTTCATGAAAATAATTCATTTCAGCCTAGAAGTAACGTTAAATCGAATTCAACCAACACAATCGCTACCAAGACGAACACAGTCTCGTAGTCGTACCGGGGCAGCTTCTCCACACAGGGCTTATCGCATTCTGCCTTGTTACTTACAATGATCGCAACCACTGACATTTTTATGAATGAGGGATTTTCCCCTAAATAAATGTCAAGCTTATTTTCATATTTTCAGTTAGCAGACTATTTGAATCACGATTCCATCTGAGATAGCAACCGCTGGTAACGTCGTTGTTAGAACAAGCTTCAAAGGGAGTTCTTTATTAAGCTTCAAAGGGGGTTCTTTATTAATGAATGAATGCAATATGAGTAGGCTAAATGCCTGAAAATATCACGAGAAAGGAAAAACTTACAATGACGTTTAAGTCATAGAGATTAGGTAAATTTTTACACCGGTCTGCCAAATGTATTCGTTTTGATTTAACTAGAGGTGGCTGATCATGCAGGGGAAATGAGAAGACAACTATTTCATTCTACTCTTCACTCTTAGTATTTTGATTGTAAATGAGCAGAAAAAAAATATGCTTTTAAATGTATGTAATCTTTATAAATAATAAGTAGGCTATGCATTTTTATATAAAATATACTGAAATATCAGTTGTAAAATTTAAATACGGACCCCTGCGTCAAACGCAAGCAAGCACACCCTACAATTTCCCCAGAAATTGTACCCTCTCTAGTTAATCTTTTCTCCCATTTGAGTCTATGGAAGCCCCTAGAACCATCTGGTAAAAAACTGAAATTTGGCACACTCATTAAGCACAGTCCCCTCTTTATATTCACCAAGTTTTATGTCTCTTATTGGAGCACTTTAGCGCTACCAATGGGTCAAAGTTGGAATTGGGTTTACACCCGCAACTTTTGAACCGTATGACCCATTTTCAAAAATGAGGTACCATTGGATTCCCTGGATCAAGACGAGTTCGACACGCCCTATGGGGTAAATTTCCGGTTATACAGATTTTCCGCTATTTCCGGTTTTATTTGAGTGTTATACCACAAAAATAACTTTGAACTCTCAGTACTCTTGAACGCAAACAGATATTTAAACCAAACTTTGTGTGTTGCATGAGTGCAAAAGGTTGTTGTGACTTAATTGTTGCGCAAGTGCTATAGGCCATGTCCTGCTCTGGACTGCTTGGTCCCTCCATTGCTGCTTGCAGCTATGTTTATTATTATTCTTCCGCCATGGGTGTCTATGGCAGCCCCCATAAGCGTTTGGTCTCTCGCTTGCCTCACTGCGCCATTGAGCACTTTTCATAGAAATGAATGGGGACGCCATCTTGAAAGAGCAGCCTTCATGGCAATGAAATATGACTTAAAACAAGTTCGCAAGAAGACAAGAAACTGAGAAAAAAATGGATTGATAAACAGCCATTACTTTTTGAACAGAAAACCTAGTTTAGAAAACCTCCCCACAACATAGTCCAAAGCTCACTGCACCCTTGAAGGTGCAGTGTCCACTTGAACTTGTCCAGTGAATTATGTACAAGTAGTCCGCTACTTGTACATCATATGTGATCAAAATGGTCAACGTTTTGAGAAAAATAAATATCAATAACTACTTTTTTTATTCGTTAAATATATAATAAATAAGAGAAAATATGAAATTGGCCACTCTGTGTGGTTATTTTATATAAAGTATTCATTGAATTTACAGGAAATGTTCCATATTGTGATATGTATTGTTATCAATCTATATCAGGATATGACATTTTGGTCATATTTCACAGCTGGGTCTATTCATCTCTTTTTATCCCCTGTGTTTTTCCACCTAGATTGGTACGGTGTGGAACGGCACCCTTGTTTCAGTCCTGCGTTCTCTGACCGTCCTGAACGTCCCTCCCGGGGCTGCAGTGGTTCGCTCTGTCCAGACAGAACTGCTGTGGCGGATACGCAGACTGGCCTACAAGCAGTTGGCTTACTTGGTGGACTGGGGCACGGGGCGGAAAGGCCAGCCAGAGAAGATAGTTAGCGCGGCGCTGAAACACCTGGAGCTGCGCTGGGCTGAGATCTCCGACCCGAGAACGGTCAGCACTCTGATGGCCAGAGCAGGACATCTGTCCCCTGCTCTTATGGACAGACTGGAGGACAAGGTAACACATGTAAAAAAAAATTGGCAGCCCCGGTAGCGCACCAGATAAGTGCACGTAATAAAATCCTAACCCTAAAACCATGCCTTACCTCACTTGTTAACTCGTGTCAATTATCATGGCTAAAGCAGGACAATCTACCCAAGAAATATTTGGAACTACGATGGCAAAAAAGTTCTAGTGTACGTGTGTTGAGGTTCCGTGTGTTGTTTTACTCTATTGCTGTGAAAGTACCTAGTCAATGAAGTCAATTCAATTCAAGTAAAAGTTCAAGACAAAATCTTAAGCATTTATTACAGATCTATAAGGTGCAGTTGTCTGATATTCTCAACTCTCATCTCAGAAGAGTGGACCATGAATACAGGAATGAAGGGCAGGTAAATAGTAGCCTCGTCCTAACCAGACCCTCGTACATTACATTTGTACAGAGGGTCTGGGATCTCTCCATTGACAAACGTTAACTTCCTAGAAGGCGGGTCCTCTGGGAAGTTTAAAACTATTGGATCCGCCCAGAGCCACTCTGATTTGCCATAACCAATCGCAAGCTTTCGCCTTAGCCAACTCCTTCACCACTACTGTAACGGAGCTAGCTGCCGTAGCTGGAAAATCAAACTTTTCCCGAACCCCGTGGGGAGGAGGGCCACAACATCATGGCCACCAACAAAACTCAGCAAGGAATGTTCTTGCTCTGGCTTTAACCTATGGCTATTCGGCAGCGTTGCTGCCACAACCGCAGAATAGTTTCGCTCGCATCTTTCTCCGCCGCCATTACTGAGCTACTCAAACTAGTGCACGACATTAACGTCATCGTTCTCAGCCACTCCCTCTGTTCGCTGATTGGACCTACAAAAAATGTGTTTCTAGAAACCGACTTCAGAGCCTAGCTCCCAGACCTACTACTGAAGCGAAATCCAAATTGAGCGGAAGTACGTAGGAGGGCAGAGCCAGGCTAGTTAAATAGTATCACAATATGGGACAGGGGCGTAGCCACCGGTAGGCCTAGGTAGGCACAGGCCTACCCAATTTGTTCTAAGGCCTACCCAAAAACGAAAATATCTCCGAAAAATTATGCACCTGGTGCACATCGCAAAGTTAATAAGTAAAAAGATCCCTATCCATATTTTTCTAGGCCTAGCCAAAAATATTTTTCTGGCTACGCCCCTGATATGGGAGGTTTTACTCTCACAAGAAATGTCAGGTGGTGACAGTCAATATAGCCTTTATAAGCACAGATAGAAGACACCGCATTCATGGTACTTGATAGACTAGAATTTTGTTTAGTCTTTAGATAGTTCATAGAAATGGCCTTGATTTTCCTCCTATTTTCCTTGTTAAGTATACACTTTGGTAACATTGTGACCTCTGACTTACACTAGTGTCCCAGACATTTTCTAGTCGCATCTTACAAAGAACTAACTTATGGTTATGCAGGCATAAACAAGCTTTAGAAAACAGCATAAAGACAGTTTATTAATGCTATAAACAACATAATTCATACACAGGTATAATTTCCCTCCTGGAATGACCAAGGGTCATGTTCTCATGAGCTAATATAGCATTGTATAGATCAGGGGTTTTGTGTGGGCCTCCCCTGGGGGGCGCCAAAGAGTTTTAGGGGAGGCGCGCAAAAGTTTCAGGGAAGGCGGCAAATATATATATTTTAATTATTGAAAAAATAAAATTATAAAAATAATTATTTGGTAGATGTATGGAATATACATATTTTAATGTCATTTAATCACTCTCTCAGTCCGGACAGCGTGTGAAGTATATTTGACACGAAACATCTTTAGCTAGCAGTGACAGCACATTTGCCGATAGAAAATATTTGACCAGCAGAAAGCACAGAAAATATGACTAGGTATATATAAAGTTGGGATTTTCTTGGATAGGGCCTATTGGAAAAGCGGGTAAGCCCCACAGCATCGGCGAAATGGGCAGCGCTAGAGAGGGGCTAGAAGGTGCTTCAGCACCCCCAAGAAAGACCAAAGCACCCCGATAGCACCCCCCAAAATATTGCTAGTTTATTAATAGTTTTCAGGCCATCGGGAGAATTCACAGTGGGCCGCTCTGCCCGCTTAAAAAAAATAAAATCGCCTGCTTTTTCTTAGTTTTTTTGCTCTCTTTTCAAACACAAGTGCCTGTAGCCTACCAAGTGTTTGCCATGGAGACAATAAACCATCATTTATTGTTGTGGAGGGAGTTAGCTAGATTAAGCTGATAAGAGAAGAATAAAATAGAAGGGAAAAAGATGCCAGGAGGAACTGAAAAAGCCAGGTAAAAAAAGAAAGATTACACTTTATAAATCTAGGTTCCTGCAAGGGTGGGAATTTTTTTTTCTCAAAAGTCCTGAATCTTTCAGGTAAATATTTGGGCTGTAATTTCCAGAAAAGATAAGAATATGAGTCCAACTTAATGTTCATATTAGGCTAGGCTACATAAAGCTAAAAAAGTCCTATTTTGCACTGAAATGAATGCCCCAAATTTCGCTTGTGCGCCATGCACGCTAGCATTTCACCTCACATCAAAACCATGACTAGGTCTTAGGTTCGGGTGCGCCCTTCTCATCGCCTCTGCTCCTGCACTCTGAAGTCCGCTGGTTGTCCCGGGGCAAGGTCCCCCCCCCGCTTGTGTGACTTGCGTGAGGAAGTCCTCTTGTTTCTCGCCTAAATCAACTCTCCGTTGGTGAAACACATGGAGGACATGCTCAACACTTCTCCGCAGGGAAAGGAGTGCCATGTATTTTTGGTACATGATAAAGTCAAGTGTTTTTTTTTTGGGGGGGGGGGGGGCATGCCTAAAAAGAGCATATTTCTATACTAAAATAATATCAGCATCTTAATTATTATGACTATGATGATTTTTCATTAGGCTATTTTTGGTGCCCCTCAGCACTTGGTGCCCTACGCGCAATGCGCGTGGCGGGAGCGGCGGCTAGGGATGGGCATAATTAATCGACGATCGATTATCGATCATAAAGAATTTCGTCAATGACATTATTTGTTCATCAATAAAACTAATGAGTGTTCCGTTGCGTAGTGTGAGTCTTGAAGGAATGCAATGGATTTTGCTATGTGGCAGGATTGGAACATTTACCCAAAAAAACGCCACAAGCCTACTCAGTTACCGGCGAGTTTCCATGTATTTCAAAAGTAAACATGAAGAAGTCATGGCGAAGTGTAGCGTGAGACCATTTTGACTTAAAGATTACTTTGTTCACTGCCAACACTGCAAAGCTAAGTATAAATACAACTCCTCCACGAATCAAATGATGTACCACTTGAAGAACGTACATTCGACCCTGGTTAGCGGCGGTGCATCCTGCTCTTGGTGTTAGCACAGAGGAGCTGCGATGCACAACGAGCAGAGACAATTACCCAATGGATCTGCAAGTCCATCGAGATGGATATGCTACCCTTAAGTATTATTGAGGGCGAAGGTTTTTATGAAGCTTTGTTAATTAGCCGGAAAAAAACGTGGGTCAGTTGTGTTTGAGCACTGGCTTCTAGCTGTCGGCTCCGCTTCTAGGAGTTACAGAAATAGTTGTTCTCCTGGTAATACAGATCTCAATACGGAAACACGTTGTGTTTTTTCTATTTTCACAGCATTTTGATATAGCCTATAAATAGTGAAGATTAATATAAAAATGTTGATGATTAATCGAAAATTGATCGTTAATTCTCCCGACGATCGATTAAGACAATTTAATTGAATGCCCATCCCTAGCGGCGGCACTGCCTATTTCGATCCTGTTTGCTCGACAACAGAAGTGGAAACAACTAACGTTATCATTTCAAATTATGTCTAGTCAATCTGTTGAAAACAGTGTTGTGCAGACACAATAGATTTATTTGTTTTTATTTCAAGTTGCCACCTTCGATGTTTCTGTGAGTAATGTTGGCCATGTTGCGTTTTGCTCTGCAGCTTCACTCGTAAACCAACCAATCAGCGCACAGCTCATCTATATATTCATGAGCATACCATAGAAAGAAGAAACCCTCTCGTTTGATTCCAGGGCTATTTCACAGGGTGCATTAGGGCGCATAGAACATCACCCGGGACATTTTCAGCCCAACCAATGTTACATACCCTATTCGGAGACCTTAAGGAACAGTGTGAAATACCCCCCAAAAAATCATTCTATGACCCCTTTAAAATGGGGGAGGCCCCGGTGACTTGATGTTCTCTCAAGGGAGGCTCACTGTCTTACACTTTGAAAACCCCTGGTATAGATCAAACATTGTTGTTATATTCAGAACATTATAAAAGTAATGTAGAAATCATTATTTGTGACCTCCACGTGTCAAGAACCATTGTCCCTCTGTACCAATGGTGTGTTTTTGCCTTTCACCTTTCCTCCTCTTGCTCCCCTCATCTTTCCATCTTCTCCCTCCTTCCCATTCAGGCACTGGAGCTGATGGAGGGGTTCAGTGCTGAGGACATCCGCAGGATGTGTTTGGCAATGGCCTCTCAGAGTCGAAGGTCTGTCCCCCTGCTCCGAGCCCTATCTTATCACCTCCTACAGAAACCCTCCCCCGACCTCAACACGCCCCTACTGCTGGACATAGCTTTTGCTTATGGTACACAGACACACACAACTGGACACTCACAATCTGAGGATATCCCTCCTGTCTCTGAAGTCAGAATACATAATACTATATACAGTTTCTCTCTTGGTCCATCAGGGAAGCTTAACTTCAACCACACCCAAGTGTTCCAGCGGATGGCGTCGGAACTGTTACCCAGGGTGCCTGAGCTCAGCTCTGTCGATGTCAGCCGCTGTGCCAAGTCTCTGGCCTTCCTCAAGTGGCTTCATCTGCCTCTGTTTGAGGCCTTCACAGAGGTGAGTCCCAGAGACAAAAGAGTTACAGCTATCCACCTGTGTCCACCAATTCTGGCTAGTTTGACTTTGGCTTTAGGTCAGTGAGCTAATGCATATCAATAAGGGGTTCAGACCCAGATTACATGTAGCATTAATCTTTTTTTCTCTTGCTCCTTTCCCAGCACTACATTGTGAACAATCAGACCTATAACACTTTACAGCTCTGTAATATAATAATGTCATTGGCCAAGCTTGGCTTCCAGCCAAGCAAAGGGGAGTTCTACGACAAGGTAACCATTTTCAGAAGGTGATAATGTTTAACAGTTAACAGTAGCTAGCCCTTTATGTCAACTCTCAACAGTAGTGCACATATTGTGGCCTCTAGATAAGTCTTAATTTTCCTCATTTGCATCATTGTATGTGTGTAGGTCCACTCTGCCCTGGACAGTAGCTTCTCAGGCCTGGAACCCCACCTCCAGACAGATGTGCTGTGGTCTCTCTGTGTTCTGCAGCAGTCCCGACCACAGTACTTCACCAGCTTCACACAGCACCCACACCTGACCAAACTCTCAGGTACACACACACACACACACACACTAGCCCCCTCAGCCCTCTAACATACATCCAGCACATTAATAGATCACTCTTAGATCATACATACACCATGCCACAGTGTTTCCCACATAATTAGATTATATTTGCGGTGGTAGGCAGGGGGGGAGCAAGACATTGTAAACATTAGGGGCTTAGCCCAAACCTAGGTCCTAGCAACGGTCTCATGAGTGAGGTGAGTGTACATACAGACTTGCATAGAAATGCACCCCCTGCTAACTCTGACAAGGAAAGTGCCACATTACATGCGGGTTGCATTGCGTGGCAAGACAAGACAGCCCTGCCATGCAATGCGCCCCCCTGTAATCTTTTGATCTGTATATCCCAGCATCAAATGATTCTTGCTGTATATTAGGGGTGGAACGGTACACTAAAGTTATGGTTCGGTTCATACCGAGGTTCAGACATCATGGTTCGGTACGAGTTCGGTACAACGGAGGGAAAAGCTAAACAAACCAGGTTCCTCTACGAGTGAATATGGGCGCATTTAAGATGACATGTAAATTCCATACATCTTCATCTTCTCATTCGATTGCGTCAGTGATTTTTTTTGGCCCTATTTGTATGTGTATCTAAAGGCTGGTTAAGCACTGTAGGGAGGAGAAGTTGGACAGTTTTTTTTGTCTCGTTCTAGTGATTGGCACACCTGGGTGATTGCGTTGGATATTTTTTGTCATTTAGCACACGCTCCCTATCCAGATGCATTATATGCGTTGTCATGTTAGATGTAAAAAAAAAGTTAGGAAACGTTAGTTCTGTTGATTATTCCTCCCCTTCAATAATACCAATTGGTATTGTATTTTATATTGTTGGAAAGCCTGATTAGTCACCTTTACAACGTACAACCTTATATGCGTTAGCATGTTAGATGTATTTCCACTCACATCCCACAATTGCTGAACAATGCCGACACACAGTGCTTGTCTTATCCTCCACTCTCTCGCTTGTACTACTGTAACTGAATGGGAAACCAAAGTTTTCCTAAACTTGCGATCTTAAAGAGGCCAGTGGGTCTGCTATCTCTCGTGGGTCGCCACCACTCATACTCGTCCTTAGTGCTGCTAGCTATCTCTGACTCATGGCGCCGGCGCCATAGACTTATATATTAATGGACAAAGCTAGATTTTTCTTCCAAGATGGCATCCCCATTAATTTCCATGAAAAGTGCTCAGTGGCGCAGTGAGTCAAGCGAGAGCGCGAAATGGACCACGCCATCTGTCCAGACCGACTCGTCTAGTTTTGCGCAGAAGGTTGTTCCTGGCTTCGAAACTCGTGCATGCTTGCAACTAGCTGTACACGTCATACTTTCACGAGCTTGTAAGCTGGAGCTAAGGCATTGCAGAAAACTGTCAGAATGTGGTACAAGTCCGATCAAGAAGCAGATGCATGTGAAAATCAATACTATTGGTACTGTAGTATTATACGTGCAAGGCCTATACGTTGTTCTTTTTGCTTTGTGTTTTTAGTTTGACTGCTTAAATATTGTGTTGGATTAAAGAAACTGTAAACTTGAATATCTGGCTCCGTCATTGTTCTATTTCGGCAAAGCAAGCTAAATTAAGCCTATAGGCTACCTGTTACTATTATAATCAGTGTTTGGTAACGCGTTACAGTAGTCAGACTACTTTTGTTAGGTAACGAGTAACTTAACGCGTTACTTATTTAATTGAATGAATCCGTTACTAGTTTCTTGTTCAAACAAGTAACGCGTTACTTAATTTAGTCTTTTGGTCGAGAGCACTTAGCATTTAGCTAAAAGTCTAGGAAAGCTGAGGTTACTTTTCGCTAGGTACCTATGAAAACGTCTTAATCTGCGAGACAGGTTGCACTTTTGGTGCGCAGTCTCAAGAGCCCAATTTACCCGGCGTCATGGAGCCGACCAGCTAAATAGTTATTTAAGACTTGCATGTACAGGCCTACTTAATGTCACATTAAATAATGTATTGAACTCAAGTTTCTGTGATGTGTTGCTGAATCTTCAGTGAATTCGGTTTAGGATTATATTACAGTAAGTAAAATATTCTGGTTTAGTACATAAGTGAACACAATTTTGCTACCATATACCTAGTGAT
The DNA here is from genome assembly GCF_054491055.1 of Hypomesus nipponensis. Classification (NCBI taxonomy): domain Eukaryota; kingdom Metazoa; phylum Chordata; class Actinopteri; order Osmeriformes; family Osmeridae; genus Hypomesus; species Hypomesus nipponensis. The sequence continues at coordinate 6,123,027 of NC_140362.1, read as the reverse complement.
AGCTTAGCTTAGTTTTGCTCCTAGATTCAACCTAGCCCTTGTAGAGCTAGCTAACTACTAGACTTCTGCCTGACATTTTACAACATTATTTATTGATTAAAGAGTTTCTTGATTGAAGAACTTCATGTAAATATTGCTTTTCATTATAGTGGAGGATTACCTTGATCTGTCTTGCTGTATAATGAGGATTGATCATGTTATATGCGAGTGACACTGAATATTCAGTACAATATGTGCTATTGCTGAGGTCAACCCATTAAATGTGCCTTCTGGGCATTAGAGTGACCAAGGTGAATTGTTTTAGAAATAAAAGACTTTTGTTAATGTAACGTAAAAGTAACTTAACGCCTTACTCTCTAAAGCAAGTAACTAAGTAACGTAACTAGTTACTTTACAAGGAATGTAACTAGTAACTGTAATTAGTTATTTTAAAAAGTAATGTTACCCAACACAGATTATAATGATGAGTGTTGCTTACTACTACTAGCTTATAGTTAATGCCATATCTGTGGTAACTGACATAAAGTTCTGACAGTATAACGACCATAACAATATTGTAGTTATCAGACATGATTTATTTGTCTTCGTCTTTGCTCCAGAATAACATGTAAACAATCTATAATGATGCCGTAACATGCCACAATATTATAAATAATTATATTAGGCTATAATTATGTTTGTCATGCCATGAGCATAGCGTTCATTACACAATTGTTAAATCTGCTTTAAAATAACGGAAATAAACTCTATAAACAACCGTCATGTATGTGTGCAACCATTTGTAAAACTTGCTACAATAAAGGTAGGCAACTGTAGATTATCAAGTCCTTGCTCTCATTCAGCTCAGATAAATCTACGATTTGCTGATGTTGCCTTTTGTGTTCGTCCCCTTTTTGTATCCGCGACCACGTTTCCAGGCAACTTTTCTTGACGTAAGCAAATAAATGGGGTGCTAGTTTACCCATTTTGGATTGGTTTCAAACATAGCAAAAATCAGGAAAAAAAATTCTCTGAAAAAGCTAGTAGTATGAGCCAGGTTCGAGAATCGAACAAAATTAAACTCCAGTCAACATATCTAAAACTATCTCCCCCAATAATTTTTGTTTGATTCTCGAACCTGGCTCATACTGAAGACGTCCCATTGCTTATTGGGAAGTTTAGTTTTCAAAATATTTAAATGTCCAGCCCCTCAGTATATCTATAACAACTATGGTAGTAATACTTGTGGTAAATGCACCAGAATGCAGGAAATTGCATCTACATCTTAAAAAGAATTCTGGGGAGAAACCCCCAGACCCCCTGGCAAAATGTGTCCCCCCCACTTTCAAAATGCTGCTGACGCCCATGAGTAAGAGTAACCACAGTAAGTTTCATGCATGTGGCACTTTCCTAGTCAACGTTAGCAGGGGGTGCATTGCATGTACATCAAATGGAAAACAAGGCCTGCCATGAAATGCTATCCACCCACATATGTTTCTTCCCTTTTACCCCAGAATTAGGTACATTTTATATGTTTATAAGTTTGGCAGTTCTGAAAACAGAATAGTCCATGGTAGGAAGAGGATAATAATTATTTCATTGATTTCATTGACAGTAAGAGTAATATTTCATATCTTGAAAAAAAAAAAAAAAAATAAATAAAAATGATTTGATGGTGAGAACATTTACTTTGATGTTGGTACATATAGATGTTTTAGTACTTGTATTTTGTAGGCTATAGGCATGTGAACCTTTGGTCCGTTTTCAGGACAGCTGATAGTTTGGATAAGAAGGCAGTGGTTTTCGTAGCCTAGACCTATGCGCAGGCTAACTGCATTAAAAGCACATGCTTTTGAACCTATAAATTGGTAAAAAGAGCCATGTGAAATACTTCCGTAATCATAGCTGGACCATGTCGTGGGGCAAGACTTTTAAGGATTTTTTGTTGAAAAGAACATACTCAAACAATACTCGAAAAGTACCTAAGCACAGAAATATTCACATGCATAAAACCGGTCGTACGCCAGGTCCTGCGCACCTTTCTTTTATAAATCACAATCAACGTGACACTGACCCCGCCTTGCCTCCTCCCTTAAATGAATAAGCAGATGGACTATAAATGCGCTCCTGAGGTAATTTCTTTGTCTAAATTACCGTACTTCTTTGAATAAACGGAGCCCTCGAATAAACGCGGCACCAAAAATGAACGTTATTTAACAAACGCCGCAGTGTTTATTTGTCAAGTGAATTTTTATACATCACACCTCGTGCGTGAAATCCAGCGTACACAAGCTTTTTGTGCGTATGCAACGTTTATACATGAGGCCCCTGGAGCGGGTTGCACCAACAGGATTTAGGACCAGTCTTAAATCACTGTTGTAGTTCGTATAATGTCATGGCAAATGTGCAGACAAAATACAACTTTTACACACATTAAGCAAAAATCTGATACGCATTCTGGATCTGACATGATCTTATCTACAGCACACAATAGGTTATCTTTTTCCACACTTTTTTTAGGCCGAGTGAAAGATTAAATGCCACCCGCACTCTATGTACAGTAACGGGTCTTGTTCCGGCTGGAAAAAAAGATGCATCAGACATTAAACGTTGACATGTGTAACCTTTTATTATATTACTCGAAATCTCTGCAAATCAATTGCTAGATTATGACTTGCCACTACACATAATAGTTTTTTGGTTTTTTTCATTTTCATCTCAAGTTATTACAAATGTATTCTTTATTCAAAATAAACCTTCAAACTTCAATAGCTTTTTGGTCATGTGGCTTATAATCCTCAAATTCACTGTTCACTGACTGCATATATACTGTATATATATATATATATATATATATATATATATATATATATATATATATATATATATATATATATATATATATATATATATATATATATATTTAAAAATATGTATTCCTCGAGGAGCATGCCCCAGACCCCAGAGGGGGTTTGGATCCTTGTCAACTTTTTCATCCCTGATGAGTTTGCACCCCTGCTTCTTCTTAGCAGTGTCTTGGTGGTCCATCTCAAAATAATTACATAATTAAGTAGATATTAGGCCTCAAAGATCAGTATATAGCCAGGTGCATAGAGGCAAGTAGAGGAGAAAGGCCATTAGTGAGGTGGCTTCTCAATCAGACCTGCCCATGGACTCGCCCTTTGCCCCTTCACAACTTCGCCCTCTCATCCAAATATGGTCACTTCTGGTTCCAAAAATCCAAGATGGCAACCAGGAAGTGCGTTTTATTTATTATTTATTTTTAAGTGCAAAGATCGAGGCTTTTACAAACCAATGGGTGATGTCACTATGACTATGTCCATCTTTAATATACAGTCTATGGTTTCACGTCACAACGCTGTGAATTGTAGGCAGTTACCTTAAGTCTGCAAAAATGCAGACTTACGAAAAGGGTACATAAAGGGCTCAAAATGTCTGCAATAGAGCCCTCGTGCACTTGACGATTTGACAGTGGGACAGCCCTAAGCCCTAACAGACTTGGCGAGAACGCACCTCAAAGTCCATGAGTTTGTTAGGGTCGACATTGGGAACGGGTTTGTACACTCCGGATTGATTCTCCTGCCGTCTTCTGTGAGGGGAAAAAGCAGTTCCTCATGCTCTGAATCAATAGCATGTGGAGAGAGAGGGGGCTATTCACAGGCTGGTCCGTTGTCGAGAGATTGGAACGCGGCCAGAAGGAGCTGTGTGTATAAATGCGCTGCACCCAGCTCTCCAATTATAATTTGTTTGCCATGTTAAACAATTAAAAAATTAATTGAACAAAATAACAACTTTTTTATTGTAGCGGGCCGCCACAAATAAATCAATGTATGGGAAACACTGAAAGTCATAACAAATTGGCTAATAAACACAAGTCAAACAACACATGGATGTCCCAGGTAAGCAGCACACCTACCCAGACTTCAGTCTGATTTTAAGTCAATTTTCAGATTGTGGACATAAAGGATCCTACATACTGATCAGTAGAGGGCAGCCTGCCTGAGTTCACTCTGTATTCAGTTTCACTATGACTTTGATGTACTTGGGATTCTTACAGAAATGTGGTGGCCTATGCCACTGTACTTTCCGTTTTTCTTACATGGTCTCTACATGCCTCTTTCTTCTCTCTGTTATCATTTTCTTCTTCATCTTTTACTTTCTTTCACTTTTTCTCTCACACTGAAACACGTCTGCAGAGGGAAGTCCTACCAGGGTAGTGAACTATCGTCTGAAGCTCCTTCACATCGCTGCAACACTTAAGTTAGAGCATCCAGACTCTGCAAAGACTGTTTCCTTACAACCCCCCGGGCCGCCCCCCACCCCAGCGGCCCGCCGCCTCTCCCCTCTCCAGAGTGGGCTGAAGGGGGCACTAGAGGCCCTGGTGGGGGAGAGGCCAGAGGCTTTGCGTACTGGGGTCAGCACTGTGCACGGCTGGACCATAGGTGAGGAGGTCAGGGAGCATATGTTGTCTCACACACCTCGATTAGTTCCAGGCTACGCAATGACAAAAATGTCAGACAGAATCTGTCACTCCAATACTTTTTTATTTTTAATGTCCTTTTATTTGTATTGATGTATGATGTTATTTTAATGGCTGTATTTGTCATGCATCATTCTTCCAAGATGGTGAGATGGTCGTTGACAGTGAGAACAAGCCAGTGGACCTTGTGGGGTTGATTGCTCCTCACCTGCCCGCTGGAGGAGGGAACAAACTGCTACCTGTTGGGGCACGGAGGTGAGTGTGGCTGGGGAGATATCCCTCTTCAGTGTCAGACTTGCTGTTTTTTCTCCTTTGTCTCTCTCTGCTTCTCTCTTGAAATATCTATTTATTTCAACTTTTCTGTCTTTGTATTTCTCTATCAGATTGGCGTTCCTGGCCTGGGAGTTCCCTCATTTTGGCTCCAGAAGTAAAGACCTGCTGGGGCGCTTCACCATGATGAAACGGCATTTGCAGCTGGATGGCTTCATCACTGTGCAGGTGTGGCAGGGAGGGTGTTATATTAGTTAGATTAGTTAGCCTCAAAGCTAATGCTGCCCTATGCAGGTTTGTTAGTCTCAGTGCTAATGCTGTCCTATGCTGACTAATTAGCCCCAATGCTAATACTGCCCAATGCAAAACACAAAGCCTCAATGCGTATGCTGCCCTCTGCAGACTAGTTAGCCTCAATGCTAATGCTGCTCTATGCAAAACACATTGCCTCAATGCCAATGCTGATCTGTACAGGGTTGCCATGTTGGCTCATATAGTGTGACACTGTGTACCAGACCAAGCTGATGCCCCTGGTTATTAATAGGCTTGCCATTCAGACCAAAGTAGGGGGGAAAACAGCAGCAGCTCCAACTCATCTAGGCCAATCCTAGCTCTCAGTCTCATCTAGGCCAATCTCCTTAGCCAATGATGTTACTCCAAGGCCTTGAGTTTGACGGTGTACAGTGATGCACGCTGGGTAAACTAGGCCATTGAATCTACCTGGGACAAATCTTTTCTGGATTTTGTATATCTGGAGGGGCTGAAGGTATTGATGGACGTCAGACAGTCACACCTAGGAATACAGATGCATGGTGATGATGCTTGTGTACTTTTGTTCTTGCCTTTAAACCAGTCCCTTTTGTCCCTCCCCAGGTGCCGTACTATGAGTGGGTGGAGCTAAAGTCTGATAGACAGAAAGTGGCGTACTTGAAAGATAAAATAGGGAAGGCTGTGGCAGAGGACATGGCCAAATGACCTGACCTGACCAATTAACTGCACAATGGACTTAGCTGGAGCCACACCCAACACTGAAGATACACATATGTTGTACACACACACACACAAAATTAAACAGCTAAGTGCTAATAAGTCTGGTCTTGCATCCAAGACTGCATCCGAAGCACTTGTTCTACCTCTGTTCCCTTGGTGATGCATGGGGCTTTCTCTGTTACTATGGAGATGCCACATGAGAGTTCTGAGAAAAAGAGTGAGAGAGTGAAGGAGAGAGAGAGAGAGAGCAACAAAGGAAGAATACAAGAGTTCTTTTCTTAATGAAAAGTCGTCTTTTGTTACTAAAGAGATGTGTCCCCAAGTGACATTCTGGCCTTGGAGCAAAGCGCATGGTGGGTATCATAGAATCAACGCCATGAATGTTGAGCTTTATATGACTTGTGAATTGATTAACTAAATATCACTGACACTTGTGATGTCAGATTAAAAAAACGTTTTTATTTGGAATTTCCTGTAAGACCCCTAATATTGACATGTGAATTCAGGATTATGTGCATGTGCGCCTATTAATGTTCTTGGTGTGTGTCTGATGGTGTCTTGCCAGTTTGGGGTGTGTATTTAAGAATGTGCCGTGCGAGTGAAGTAGCTTGAGGTGTGTCATCTAGACAGTAGTGTGATATTCAGGCAGAGCACGATATTGCATGGCACACCACATGCAAACAACCACTAATGAATAACTAAGGTGGTAGAAGAGGGTGGACTCGCAACCACATATCTGTATTCTATTATGTTGTTGTCCACACACACACATACAGGAAAAGCTTTAAATCTGCCTGTACAGTCTGTGGTCAGTCTTGCCAAGTGCTGTTGCTCACGCCCATGCTAATAAAGATGACAAATTTTGTGGCATCCTGTCTCTATCTGAAAGTGATTTGTTTGTGCTGCGAGTGGGACTTCTGACTCATTTGCTTCCATAACAGAACAACATCTGTCTCCCCTGGTTCACCCGTGTGTTAAGGAGGTGTGTCCACCTGGTCATTACCAAGTACTAAGTCGACGGAGGTCACATACACAAACAGACACACACCCACACCCACTACTTTCCATATCCCAGACCATTACATATTTTTTACCCGGGGACATTAGCATGGCTGATGTGAGAAAGATCGGCGGCTGAGGTGTGTGTGTTGGTGGGTGGGCGAAGAGGGTGGGTGGCTGTGGTGGAGTAAGAGTGGACAGTTGGAGGGTGGCAGAGAACAGATGTTGGAGGTAGAACAGGGAGGGAGGACAGTCAAGTAGGATCTTCTGAGAAAGCAGAATCACACTGAACACATTCAAGCTGTGGGTGAGAATGTGAGAGGGAGAAACAGATGGCATCAAAACATTCATAAACACGAATAGAATCCATGTTTTTGTAAGGTCACAAAATGGTCAGTAACAGTACATCGGCTGTACAAGTCAGCCTACCACAGAACAATTCCGCTGCAGAACGATTCCCGCAAATGCTCTGCTAATGGACTGATTGATTGATATGATTCTCAGTAGCAGATCCCCCCCCCCAAGCCTAGCCAGCTCCCCCCACCAGCCAGGGCCTTAGCCTAATATCTAGTGGAATTATTATTTTCCATCAGTAAAAAAAAAAGGGCATGAGAGAAAAGAAGGTGAGGGGAGACCATTACTCTTGTGTGATGACGATTGGCCGCCATGTCGTTTGAGCTGTCATTTGGGGAGTAGTGAGGCTGTCAGCATCTTCAGCGCTAGACGGAGGTACATTTTCTTTCTGCCGAGCTGGCTCAGGACAGCCTTAATACCCCAGACGCCCCCACCGTGGGAAGCTTGGCATTGCCATGGAAACTATCGGGGATGATCGCATCCCTCGCCCCCTCTCATCTTCTCTCCCCGCCTCCTCGTGACTGAGGCTGAGAACTGAAATAGCAATCTAGGAACAAGGGATGAGACAGAAGAGGAGGTGGAGAGAAGAGGCAGATGCTCTGGGGTGGGGGAGGGGGTCTGGCTAAGTACCTTCTGACCCCCCTGGGGGCAAAGTGGAAAAGGATGTAATGTAGACGGTTTCATCTTCGTCTTCTTTTTGTGTCTTTTCTTTCTTTTCTATTCCACCCTTCCCTTGTTTTCTCCATTTTCTACAGTGCCGTCTCCTGTAGAATTGGGGGCATCACTGGGACAGCAGCAGAAATCTGCTGACATCATTTCTGAGGATAGAGCCAACGTCTGGGAGAAAGGGAAGGGGGAGAACGAGGGAGGGGGTTGGAGGAGGGGGGTGGCAAGAAAGAGGGGACAGGAGCACAGTAATGAGAGTGAATACTGCAGCCCTTTCTCAGATTCTACACACACAAACGCACACACTCAAACATTGCATCGTGAGGCACAAACACCCGCAAAAGCAACAACAGCATCATCACAGCTCTGCTTTACTGCACCACACAGAGAGAGACTGTCTCTCTCTCTTTCTCTCTCTCACTGTCCCTCCCTCCCTCTCTCTCTCTCTCTCACACACACACACATTGACACGTGCTGCAGGGGAAGATCTGAGTGCTGGGTCGCTATGCATTTAGCCCCCTCCTTCTTTCTCTCTCTCTCTCTCTCTCTCTCTCTCTCTCTCTCTCCCTCATTCCCTCTTTCCCTCTCCATGTTCACCTTGGCTGTTCCGGCTGCATGGCTTATTGTTGCGTCAGAGCCAGAGAGAGCCAGAGAGAAGCATGCCAGGGGAGAGTACGTACAGATCTGTCCCCACAGCAAGAGACCCGGAGCGGGGAGCCGAGGAGACAGGGATTCCTGGACCAGGTAGGACCACAGGGAGAGGACAGGAGATGGGGTAAGACAGTGTCAGGAAAACAGGAGGAGAGAGATAAGGACAGAGAGGAAGACAGGATGAGCACGATAGAGCTGTTAGTGACGGAAATAGATCCTTGCTTGAATTACCATGTGCGGAGTAGATAAGGAGGAGAGATAAGATGATCTACATCATGTCTGAATGTCTCTCCTGTCTGCATCTCTGTCTCCCTGTCTATCTGCCTGTCTGCCTTTTTTCCTGTGTACCATGTTTTTTAACTGCACACTTTTCTCAACATTGTCTCAACCCGTCATTTTATATACAAACCACACCCCATCCCTAAATCCAACACCAGCCATCACGCCATCTAACCTATTACATGTCCCCCTCCGTCACCACACACGCACTTTACACGCTTGTGCCTTAGTCCCAGTCCCATCCTATCCCACCCCCTCCTCTTTTCTCTGCCTGCCCAGCGCACATGCTCCTGAGGCAGGGGGAGCGACTCCTCCCTTCCCTTCTTTTCCCTTCCCCAGTCTCATCTGGGCCATGACACAGCAACCACGCCACTCTACAATGCAGGAGCCAGGAGCAGAATCTCTCCCTGCTGGAGAGCAGCATCAGCAGCACTGTACAGAATACAGGGCTACAGCCAGCCAGCTAGCTACAGACCGTTAAATATTTTCTGGAACTGTCAGAACAAATCTGAATGTTTGCATTTTAGAATGAGACTATGGTTTCATCTAATGGTTTCACTGTTATGGACTGCTGTTCAGCCTTGGTTTTGTATGAAACTGATTTTTAACAACTATAGGGAAAGAGGAGCAAAGTAAAGAGAGGGGGAAGGAAAAAGGGATTAAAGTATATGTCTTACAGTTAAAATATTGAGGGACAGAGGGCTGAAAGGGGGATGATGGATGTTCTTATGCCCTGTTGAAAGAGAAAGTAACAGACAGAGGGCCAGAGGAAAGAGGGAGAGGTAGGAGGAGGAGGAGAAGACAGGGTGGGACAAAGGATGAGGGGAGATGGGTGTTTTTCTGTTTAGAACAAGGAATTTTGTGTGTTTCACAGACTGCAGTTTTATATTCAGTCGTTCTGACTCACACACAGTGGGAACTGGAAAGTTACTGTCCAAATTATGTTTATGTATTAAGGAAACCAAGACTGTTACTGTTAAGGTACAATCAAACATAACTTAATAATATACTGTATATTTGCACCTGTATCAGTTAACTTAGTTGCTCTTGTATCAATTATCAAACAGCTTTATTTGTTTAATCCTGACCACCAGTTAGAGTAACGTATTACCCCACTTCTATTTTTAACTATTTTAAATTTCATCCACAAATCACAATTCTCCCAGTGTACAATATTCTAAACAGTGGTATCACCCCACTTCTCCAAGAGCAACTATTTTTCATTTCATCCTCAAATCACAATTCTCCCAATGCACAATATTCTAAACAAAAGTATGATGAAAGAGGGAGAGAAAGGATTTGACCATTTTAATAGACAGACACAAATAAGGCTAAGGATATGAGGCCATTGGTCCCTGGAGCTCCCCTCTGGGCCTGGGACTCTCGTGGAGTGGAGGCTGAAATAGAGGCTCCCTGTGGGGCATGCATGTGTGACACAGCTCCAGTCTTCCGCAGCCTGCTCTTCGATATGCAATTGGCAGGGGGCTCAATGGCACAGCCATTGAGATCCCTTTGCAAGGCCAGAGGCCCAAAGGGGTGTGTGGCTGGTGCTGCTGCTGCTGCTGTTGTTGATGGGATGAACCAGACTTGCTAGTGGATACAGAGGCAGAGAGATGTGAACAGTGGGTTTATGATGCCCCAGAAGGGTTGCTTCTGTGTTTACCATATATGCTTGGGGGGGTGTATTCTAGGTATTAGAATACCTTCTAGATGGCTAAGCGGTTAGGGAATCAGGCTATTATTCAGTAGGTTGCCGGTTCAATTCCCGGAAGCGCAAAAATGAAGCTGTGTCCTTGGGCAAGGCAATTCACCTTACTTGCCTCGGGGTATGTCCCTGTACTTACTGTAACTTACTGTAAGTCACTCTGGATAAGATCGTCTGCTAAATGACTAAATGTAAATATCACCATATGTCTGTACATTGTATGGGCATGTTCTCATATATGTACACATGTATTGTACAGTATATCTTTCCATATATTTTTACATATATTTAGAATATATTGTGATATGTGACACTATATCTTTACATATATTACCCATACATTTTCCCATGTAAAGCAGCATACATTATGGTGGTTATTTATTAATACATAATTGCATATATTTTGGGATATATAACCACATATATTATATATTCATGTTCCATATATTGCAATATATGGAAAACGGCAATCATTGCTGTATTCTGCAATATATTGCAATATATTTATATAATAATATATTAGTAATATATTTATCATCAATATATTAAAATGTATTTCAAATCATATATTGGTAAATATATTTTCTTTCCGTAAGGGTCCCCTCTACTGTGCCTTGCATACCCAAGTTTTAACGTTAGTGATAAACAAATGTGTGTGTGAATATTTGTGTGCAACTACAGAGGGCTTAGCCTCTTAACATGAGTCAGCAATGGCACTACCATGAACAACCCCCAGGCGAGACCGAACACACACATACACACATGTACACACTGTAAAGGGTTGTTATTGGGGCCATGATGGAGATAGTGTGGTGGCTACAACTGCATAGACTACAGAAATAGAGGAAGGAAACAGGGAGTTAAAGAAAGACAAAGGGAAAGATGGCATTGATGGAATTAGAGGACAGAGAGGGTTAAATGGAGGATTGTAAAGATCCAGAAAGAGCAAAATAAGCGGGGAGACAGAGAGAAAAGGATAGATGGATGGGCAAAGAAAGGGAAGGAGTGAGAGAAGAGGTGGGGGTTGTGAAACACAGGGTCCATTAGTAAGTGATATCTGGATTACTGGCAGTGTGTGTGTGTGTGTGTGTGTGTGTGTGTGTGTGTGTGTGTGTGTGTGTGTGTATGTGGCTGGTCTCAGAATACAATAATGGACAATCAGCTTGTGGACTGAAGTCAGTGTGGGATGGTTATGTTCAGCAGATGAATTGAGGCCTGTTCTCAGTGTGTGTCTTCCTGTATCCCAGAGCGTCTGTACAGGCCACTGTACAATCACTGTAGGTGTCACAGAGCTTCACATCTTTCTGGTTCACTTTTGAGGAAAATGCTAACTGTGAGGATATTTTATGAAGTGAAACTGAAGCATTGGAACTTACTCTGATGATGGAAAATCCCCTTGTCGACTCACTCTCCTGACTGATCCGGCCTCTCCTCTCGCTCCTCCCCTTTGCCTCCATTTCAGTCCTCTTTCCTTTCATTTGCTCCCTGTGATCGCTCATTCATTTTGATATGTGGAGTGGATGGTGTGGTAGAGAGAAAGAAAGAGAGAAGTTGGGAGACAGAGATGTGTGTGTACGTGTGTCGGTGTGTGTTTTTGCTTGACTCAGACACAGTAATTCAATAAAAGCATCTGGCTAATCTGAGAGTCTAATCATTAAGTAGACAGACAGATCAGACAGACAGACAGAGTGAGGATGGCCAACAAGGATCCTCTAGATGTATGCTAGGTTCTGGTAGTGGTCTGAACTGTTTGATGCTGTGTGACATTTCAATGGCATTAGAGTGTCAGTGTGTGGGAGGTAGAGTGAGGTTCAAGGAGAGGAATGAAAGGACTGAAGTGAGCCACAGAGACCTATTCTTTTGCTATGGGTTTTCATCTCTTTGATACACATTACGTTTTTGCATTTTATTTATTCAGAAGATGCTTTTATTCAAAGGGATATACAAATAGTGTGTGTAGAAACTACAGATAATCAAGGATCAGAAGTGTTTATACAGACTTTCTTCAGATCTTTCTCTGCTCTTTGTGAATAATCTTTGTCTCTCCCTCTCTCTCTGTTTGTTTTGAACCATCTCTTCTTTTTTTGTACTTTCTTTCAGACATGACTAGGCATCCCTCCACAGACTCCACCCCAAGTGACAGTGGCTCCACCCCTAGCGACAGTGGTTCTAGCCCCTCCCCTAGCACACCTCAAAAACTGCTCCCAACATGCACCTCTCCGTTTGGGCCGCGGCTGGTCCGAGCCATGCCTAGTTCCTCTGCAACCCCACGACCCCAGCCCGAGGGCTCTGACCATCGCCATGGCAACATTCCTAGGCTCTCTGGGAAGTTTGGGGGTCATGGACCCTGCGGGCGCCGTGTACCAGTAAAAATGGAAAGAATCAAGGTGTGTGTTTACTGTATAGGTGTTTATGTGTATTCCAATACATACAGTAACCTTCTATAAGAAAGAACATCACATTTTTCAACGACACAATCACAACTCAACAGTTTTTATATTCCATAGAGGATAGCAGTACCTCATCAAAACTGTTGATTGTTGTGTGACAACAACTAGCCTTTAAAAGTAATATTTAGTAATATTTGCCTCTGTCATAAAACCTTAAAAACTGCTAATGAGCTAGTCACTGCTCCCCTGATGCGTTCTCTTCTTCAGGTTCTTACAGGCTCAGAGGTGGAAAGCGACTATAAGGAGCCAGAAACTATGGACACAAGGGTGGTGATGGGCCAGGAGGCACTACTCAAAACCATGGAGAGCCAGAAAAAGAAGCATGTGGCTGGAAGGAGTAGCCAGGCGAACTCCATGCTTGGAGGCCTGGCTCTGGAGGTCCCCAAGACCTCCTCAGAGTCCCAGCCCAGAGTTACAGGCCCAGAGAAGACTGAACTGGACACTGGGCAGGGTGTCCAGGACCTCACCCCACAGATAGAACAGGAGAAGGAGGAAGACAGAGGGTCTGTACTGCCGTCGGCCCCTCTCTTGTCCCCTCTCCTCACCGCTCTCATCCCTGCACCCCCTCCATCCCCAGAGCCAAGAACAGCAGACTTGATAGACAGCCAGGGGGCGGGTTTGTCTCCCTCCCAGGGTGAAGTGCCTTCCCTGTCCCTTTCTGAGCTGCCCTATCCTGTCGCTCTGTCCTTCTCCGAACCAGACTATCCTGTAGATCCACTAAGAGTGGGCATGCCATCGTCGCTGGACCCTGACCTGTACTACACCGCCCCCTCCACACCCATCAAGATGGCTTCTCGCTCCTCACACCTCAAACACCGCTCCTATCCCGGCTCCCCTGCCTCCCCCCTCTCCCCCACCTCCCCCTCAGACAGTGAGGATTTATGCTCTCCCCTCACCTCTCCCTCTGGATCCTACATCACAGCGGAAGGAGGCAGCTGGACCTCATCCTACACCTCCTCCACCTCTCCCTCCACCTCCCCCAACCTGCTCCTCACTGAAGAGGGGCAGGATGCCCAAGAAGTGCCTGCATGCTTTGTGGGCTCCCTGTCTGAGATAGGAGACGAGGTGGCAGAGGAGAGGGGACGAGGAAGCGTGGGAAAGGAGGAAGAGAGGGGAGGAGATTTCCGTCCATTTCAGTTAGAGAGCTTTGGAATACGATCGCGCTTGGGGGCGACAGAGAATGTGATCCTGGAGGAGGAGGAGGTGCTGAGAGGGGAGGTGATCATGGTGTCTCAAGGCAGCTGCCGACCCCGCTGGGTTACTGAGAACTCCTCTCCACTGAGGAGTAGCAGTGGCCGGAGCAGCGACTCCCAGGAGGAAGGAGAGGAGTCTGAGGGATCTCTCTGCCCAAGGGAAGAGGCTGGAGCTGGGGGGGTACAGTATCACAAGCCCATCCTGCCTAGAGGCCTAGAGCTGGAGCTAGATGCCTGTTTTTCCCAGGATCTCAACCCACAGATGATGCAGTCAGTGGGGAAGGATGGAAGGGACCTCCCAGAGCTGAGCTCCAGCCCTGTTACTCCACACATGGCTTTTAGTAGTCTCAGTCCAGACTTCCCTGGCCTTCCCCTGGAAGCCTACACCCCAGAGAGTATAGATGGAGAGAGCCCTGGGCCCTTCCTTCTCTTCCCAGGGGCCTACAGCCACGATGGACCAGAGGAAGAGAGGATGATTCCGGCCTCCCAGCTTTCCTTCCCTCTACACACCAGCCTCATCTTCCAGGCAGACTCCATGGAGATCACCCTCTTCCCAACAGAGGACGAGAACGAGGGAGGAGAGGGGAACGGAAGGAACGAGGGGAACGACGTTGACGCCTACGCAGCTGGAGAGGAGGAAGGAGATGTAGAAGATGACGACGATGATGAGGATGACAAAAATGATGATGGTGATAAAGGGGGGGCAGAGATAGAAGTGGGGAAGGAAGCCAAAGTCGAGTTAGCAGTAAAGGAGGAAGACGAGGAAGAGGAAGATGAGGAAGAGTGTGAGGGCAAAATGGTTGAGGACCCCACAGAAGAGGACACCTCTGCCTCCTTCCTTCATTCGCTGTCAGAGACGTCCATCAATGAGGGTCTGGACGAGTCCTTCTGTTTCCATGATGAAACGGACGACTCCCTGGATTCTGCTTCCTACAATGGTGAGGAAGACGAGCGTCTGTACAGCACAGAGAGGCATGCAGAATCCCTGGAGCCCCAAGGTCCAGATCTGCTGGACCCCACAGAACCACAACCCCAACTGCGGCCTCCCAGCCCCGCGAGAGAAGCAGAAGTTCCGTGGAGCCAACCTAAAGGTAATGGTCCTCCCAGCCCAGTGGAACCTCCTCCAGCCTGTCCAGAGTCATCCAACAGTTCCAGCAGCAGTGAGAGTGAAATGGAGATCTCGTCTAGCTCCTCAAACCCTCCTGTTCCTTCTGTCCTCAAATCTGCTGTCACTCCCACCTTTACCCCTGGCCCTGTTGGTCCTGTTACTGACAGCATGTTAATCTGTGCTATTGCTGCTGCGCCAGTTCCCACCCCTATTCCCGACACCACGCCTTCTACTGATACCATCCCGGCCCCTGCTACTTACACTACCCCGGACCCTGCTACTGACAACACACTTGCCCCTGCTACTGATACCACCCATGCCCCTGCCACTGATACCATTCCTGCCCCTGATACTGACACCACCCCTGTTCCTGCTACTAAGCCCAAGCTAGCTACAACAGAGCTAGAGGAGGAGAAGCTCTTCCAGTGTACCATGAAGTCACAAAGAGACAAACAGAGCACTGACATCCAAGAGGAGGAACTCACAAACTGGACTGAAGGAGACTCTTTCACATTGCTCATAAAGCCACGGCCATCTCAATCGCACACACCCAGACATGTTGGGGGCAGGAATAAGTTCAAGGTGACACCCGGGCCCCAGAAGATAGCTGTGTGTGGTTTTGCAGCGGCCATGGGGGTGTCTGGGAGGAAGGAGGACACAGAGAAGGATCTGGACCAGAAGAATGGCAACACCGAAAGTCAGAACCCTGAGGGTAACTTTGCCTCTGTGACCCAGGAGGAGACCACTGCCACCAATGACCTAAACAAGGGGGTCCCTCTCCTTTCCTACCCCAAAGACCCCACCTCTAACCCCAGCAACATCCCAGTGTCCACTTACCCGGAGGGCCTCACTGACTTGCCTGACAACCTGGGCCTGATACCTGACCTCTGCCCTTGCGACCCAGCCCAGGAGAACTTGCGAGAGAACACTCTGAGCGCAGAGGAGGGGGGCCCCGGGGCCCTCGGCTCCCCTCATTCTCCCATGGCCATCTCCCCCAAGAGGGAGAACTCGGAAACAGATGCAGGGGGCAAGATTGGTCTTGGGGCTGGGGCCTGGGGGTCTGATGGGATGGGGCTGGGGTTAAACCTGGAGTTAGGCAGGGGGCTGAGGTCTGGGGCTAGTGTTGGAGCCTGGGGAGCTGGGGAGTCCCTCTCCCTCTCTCTGGGGGAGAGATATGAGTTGGATGCAGAGAGCGTGCTTCTGTGTGAGATGGATGGACAAAGTGGACACACACCGGTGGTTCCCAATATCAGCACTCAAGGGAACGATGAGGACGATGTGTTGGGGGACGAAGAGGACAACAACAGTCTCTGTGGTCGTCCAGACAAGATGGCAGATGTAGAGCTGGCTGGAGAAGGGCTGGAGTCCAACCTGTCGCTCTGGAGGTCCATCGAAGAGATCTCGGAGGCAGGCGGAGGAGAGGATGGAAGTTCCAGGTTTCCTGAGGATGATGTCAGCAACCTACAGACTCTGGACCATGAAGGTGATAACACTGACACACAGCCCTTGTGGCAAAAGTCTGACAACCATGATTCTACCTTCTACTCCCTGGCAATGCCCCCCAGTGTGACTCTGAATGCCCTCTCAGAGAAGGTAAGGCCTCAGAGTGCAACTGTGAGTGTGAGGGAGTCCATCTCTAATATACCACTCACCGAGGAGCAATCCCCACTCCCTGATCAGCCGAGGACAACCACAGGAAGCTCAACGCTCCAATCAGAAACAACACAGGCGTCCCCGTCCGCGGAGAGTTCCAGTAGTATCTCACTGCCAGAGCTTGAAACCCAGAAAGACACAAGCATGTCCAGACTGATAGGGAGTGACATAACCTTGTCTCTACTGGGAGGGTATTTTGGTTCCTTCAACCCCAGAACCAAACACTCAGATTCCAGACCAAGTAAAGGTGCTCTCCCCACTTTCAAAGACAAAGAAGAGAATGCAAAGATTCAGCAGCAACAGGAGGAGGAAGGACTTCAGACTGAGGGTCTCATAGAGGGCAGAATCAGTGGTGTGACTGACAGGGTCATGGATCAAACAAAGACCAGCAAAGGTGCCTTTCAAGGACAGGACAGTGGTGTTAGTACCTCAGGAGGAAAAGAGGAGGAGAGAGGGACAGCGACAAGGATGGAAGGAGGAGAGGAGAGAGGGCTCAAAGGAGGAGAGATGACAGTTAAGCGGAATGTCTCTCCAGCTGAGAGAGAAGTGGAGCAGTCAGAACGTCACACCCCAGAGGGTGAGCTTAGCACAGACAAACCTGTCTCGGCACAGAAGGGGCGGAGAGGGAAGGACGGCAGAGCCCGAGGCCGAGGCAAGGGAAGGGCAGCTCAGCCGGACTGGCCAGCACAGACGAGCCCTGGGTCTGCTGTTGAACTAAAGGAATTGTCTGTCCCAAATAAGGCCGAAGCAGATGGCACCCTGGCGGGGGGCAAAGCCTTCTATAAAGCCACAGCCAAGGGGGGTAGGAAGGCCCTCCGTGAACCTGGCCCCTCACAATTACAACAGAGGGCATCAGTGGACTGCCCGGAAGCTGAGTCAGAGATAACAGAGGACAACCAGCCTGATTCTGGTGGACACTCTGCCGGTGCTGATGACTGCTTTCCAGAACCCTACCCCAGCCCCAACTCCAATCCTAATCTGAAACTTGCCAATCCTGGCCCTGTCAAATGCAATGCTGCTGTTTTCCTCAAACAGGAAGTGGATAACAGGGCCATATCAGACAGCCAGACAGGAAGCAAAGACATTAATGACAACAACGTTGGCAGTGGCCACATCTCTTTTCCACAGCTGAGCACAGCTTTCTTTCCACCCTCACACTCTCCTCCTCCCCCTCTCCCTGTCTGTCCTCCGCCAACCTCCTCCCCTCTCGTCTCCTCCTCTTCTCCTTCTCGCTCCTCCTCCCCTCCTCCTCTCTCCTCTTCCCCTCCCCCACTCTCCTCCTCTCCCATCTCCACCTCCACACACTCTCCATCCTCCTCCCCGCCCCCTCTACCGTCCTCCCCTCCACCTCTCTCCTCCTCACCATTCTCTTCCTCTCCTCCCCCTAGCCCTCAGAAGGGGACAGAGGTGACCCTTCCCTCTCTGGTACAGGACTCCCAGCCTCTCCACCCCTACTCCCCTTCCCCAGCCCCTCCCTTCACTGATGCCATACATCTCCGTGCTCCTCCTACTTCTCAATCAGAATCCTCCCTACCAGACCTAAACTTATGCACCAACATACAGGGACGACAGGGCATCACCAATCTTACTACTCCCTTTAGTGCTTCCCCTATACCTACCACACCCACCAGAAGTGTCTCTTTGCCTCTAGCTCCAACTTTAGCCCCCTCCAGCCTGACCCAGCCCACTCAGGAGCACAGGGTCCCAGACACAGTGCCTGACCTGGACACCCAACCCCACACCCTCCTCCAGCCCCTGCCCATGCCCCAGCTCGAGTCCCACAGGCAGACTAAACCAGGCCAATCATGGAGTCTGGAGGAGAGGCCCAGAGGTGAGTTACATTTTTTCTTTAGGTGTATGGGCAAAATCCCAACACTCTAACATTCATCCTCTTATGAAATGTGTGTGTATAATGTATGTGTGTAATATATGTGTGTGTGTGTGTATGTGTGTATCATGTGTGTATGTTTTTGCAGTTGAGGAGGACACAGACAGTGAGGATGACAGTGCTGCTCGACGACAAGGTCACAGGACTCAACCCAGAGCAATTTTGGGAAACAGAGGCAGTTCTTATTTAAATAAGGAGTCTGGCTCACCCAATCAGAGAGAGAGCCAGCCTTCCATCTCCCACCCACTTGCTGACAGACAGGCAGGCTGTTCAATCAGCCACAGCTACAAGATTTCAGAGGAGATCGACTTGTCCTTCAAGAACAACTGTATGTAAATAGTAACCTCTTTTTCATTTCTTATACATAAGTATATGTCTCAAGCTATATTTCCCTATATCACTATGACACCGTACTGTTTCTTACGGTGGCCCTGAAGAGTAAAACACACCCACTAATACTAGTACATCCCCAAATTAAGACACTCCCTCAAATACGAGTAAACTCCCCCCAAATAGGATGACTTGCTCATCTCCCCTCGAATACAAAGACACGCTCCCCCAAATGGGTAACAAAATTATATTAGGTGTGTTTGACAATTGACATCGGCTGCGGCTGCATGAAAGACCGGCAGGAGTTGCCGCTTGCAGTCGGGGGGGGGGGGGAGTTAAAAACGGCTCCATTAAGGAAATTCCTGCTTCTCGTGGTTTGCTGCGTTAACGTCAGTCATGGCCGATCAAGCGCTGGTTGCTTACTTAATCGTTGACGATGGTCACAAATTTTATTGTTTTCGCACCAGAACTTGCACGAACCACTGAAATTGGTAATTTTATGTATTGGGCTATTAAACTCTCTCCAATCTGCAGATTGATAATACAACCAGAACTCAACTAAACTTAGTCTGTCCGTTAGTGAAGAGGCGGACTAAAACACTTTCTTCAACAACAGTAAGCTATTGCTGTCTGTCAATAAAGGCAAATATTCAATTCAATTGTACTGTTTGGTCCGGATTTGAGCATTGGCAAAACTGGTGTCAGAATACAAAACACACGTCAAAGTTGTTATGTGTGAGTCTGGCCAATCATGAAATAGCAGTTGCTCTCAAGAAAATGCGCTCGGCTACACAGCCGGCAGTTCTCTAATCATTCTCACGGTATTTTGATGGGATACGTCACAGTGACCTAGCCTCGGCGCCGTCTCAAGTTGGACAAAAAGTCTAACAGTGCCACTGCAGCGATGCGTGCCATCGCTCGTCTTCCCACAGTTCACCATGCTCGGGGGCATTTCAAACATATCAATGTAGAATGTTCTTTAAAGTCACTGTTGTAGTTGTCATGGCCAAGTGTGCAGACTTGGGTGTACGTAGTCGCAACATCGATCGAAATACAACTTGTATACAAAATACAAAACTGTTTAATACATACATACAACGACATACACGTTGACGTGTGTAAAAAACGTTTTATTATATTACTCAGTCTCTGCTAATCTGTCAATACGATAGGGAGTTCCAGGCGGGCTAGCTAGCTAGCTAGCTAGTTACTACAGAACGAAGTTACGTAATGTCACTAGACTGAATTAGAAAGTACAAGCACCAACAACTTCGGCAACCTTGCGCCATGCATCGTTTTTTATTATTAACATCTCTGTACAAATACAACTATGTACAGGACTGGGTAACCAACCACACAAACGATTAGTTTCTCCTCCACCTTGAAACCTAGAAAGCTAGAAATGTTTACCATGGTTGCTACGTTACGAGAAACAAGAAAACACTCCGATTGGCCATCGCTAGCGAAAATCGCTCCTCAATTGCATAAAGTTGAGAAAATCTCAACTCTGTTGCATCGTGTCGCTACCCACAATGCACCACGCAAACGATTCGCCTGGCTCCATAGAAAATGAATGGAAAACATGTTGTCGCTTGCATCGCGTCGCTGCAGTGGACACACACTGTAACGGTGCGTGGCCACTATAACGGAGAGGGCGGCGTGGGGCGTCGGCTTCCAATTCATTTTCAATTGGTTCCTTGTTTTTTGTAACTTAGCAACCATTGGTCATGGTAAACATTTCTAGGTTATACAATTTCAAAATGGAGGAGAAACTTATCTTGTGTGTCTGCACAACCAGTTCTGTTCAGAACACTGTTACGTAATGTGAGTTACGTAATGTGACAAGCCTGAATTTAAAGATTACATTAAAATAATAATGCATGGTGCTGTGTTGCCGATGTTGTCAGTGTCCCTTGTGTGTTTTATAGCTTGGCTCTGACCTCCTACGTACTTCCGCTAAATTTTCCTTCTGTACTAGATCTGGGCTTTCAGTATATTTGTGGGGTTTTTTCAGCAAAATTTTTTGGCGGTCCAATCAGCGAACAGAGGGAGTGGCTGAGAACGATGGCGTTGATGTCGTTAGGTAGTTTGAGTTGTAGTTCAGTAGTGGCGAGTTTGCTGAGTTTTCTTGGTGGCCATGATGTTGTGGCCCTAGTCCCCACGGGATTCGGGAAAAGTTAGATTTTCCAGCTAGCTCCGTTAGTGGTGAAGGAGTTGGCTAAGGCTAACGCTAGCAATTGGTTATGGCAGATCCAGAGTGGCTCTGGGCAGATCCAATAGTTTTAAACTTCAATAGAGTACCCATCTTCAAGGAAGTTAACGATTGTCAATGGAGTGATCCCAGACTCTTTGTACAAATGAAATGAATGAGAGTCTGGTAGGACCAGGCTAGTGTTGTAAATACTTTTAAATTCAGTCTCGTCACATTACATGACTGTTCTGTGCCACTGCTAGCTCGCTAGCTGTAGGGCAGATTTTCTGTGTACATGTACAGCTTAAGTATCTGTAAGGTCAAGAGGTCCTGCAGCGAGGCCTCTCTGAGCAGAGAATAGCACACAGCCCAGACAGTTAGGAGACTGTAAGGCAAATCATGTACGAACTGGGACTTGAACATAATTAACAACCTCATCAGCTGCTGAATGCTCTAGTGTATCAGTGTACTGACCACTGAAGACCCGTTAAAGAAGTAATTCTGTGCATTTTATATCTGTAATGTCCAACAATGTATTTAATCATGGCTGAGAGACAGAGTTTTCACTCATGCCATCAGTTTGTCTTGAACTGATTGGTTTATTAGTCGAGTTCCCGGATCAAACAAAGTCAAACTCCTTTCCGTTGTCGTGACTCCTTTTGGCCTGCCTTCTTCAGAATAACCTCCCTATCACTAGCCCAGCCGAAAAACGACTGGTTGAGTGACCGATGGCGTAAAATGTATTCTACTGTAATCTTGCACTAGTAAAATATTGTGTATTTTTACAGAAATGTTGTGTAAAAGTGGTATTTTGATCGATACTGTGACTACATGAACCCAAGTCTGCACGCTTGGCCATGACTACAACAGTGACCTTAGAGAACTACAACTCTGTATTAACCTGTCGGACACGCCCCTGAGCGTGTTGTACTGTGGGAAGGCAGGTGGGAAGACAGGGTGTCCAGCCTCACACAATAAGTTTCTCCTCCATCTTGAAACTGTGAAACCTACAAATGTTTACCCTGACCAATGGTTGCTATGTTACAAGAAACAGATTGGCCAACGCTAGCGTTTAACACTCCTCATTTACATAAAGTTGAGAAAATCCAACTTGTAACGCTCCGCTCGCCTTCCCACATGAGCATCAAATTCCGGTTTAATTGAAAATTAATTGGAAGCCGAATTCGGCGCAGACGGTGCTGCATGAAGTCGAACACACCTGATGTATTCAGGGAGAGGTGAGCAAGTCATCCTATTTGGGTGGAGTTTACTCGTATTTGGGGGGAGTGTATGGAAGCAAATCAGTGACATAATGTTTTGAATTTTAAAAGGCATTGAATACCTAAAATTGAAATTCAAACAAACATCAAATTCTCATATGAATATATTTAAATGTAAAATAAAATTTAGGTCGCTCAAATTCAAGCTGAACATTTTTTAGCTTAAATTTTTTTTGCCAAAAAATGTTGAGCCTATCCAATTCGAGCCAAAGAAATGTGATCTTAAAAAATTCTGATTGCCACATCAGGGAAATCAAGGGTAGGTAGAGAGCCTCAATGCAAGATTTGATCACATCGGACTCACCAAAGCATGGTTGTTTTCCTTGATAGTCATCATGCGTTTTCTCTTCTCTTGCTCCATTGCTCTACCTATCCTTGGTATCCGGATGTTGCAATCTGAATTTTTTGAGCTTGAATTTTTTTGGCTCCAATTTGATAGGCTCCAATTTGATAGGCTCCAATTTTTTAAGCTCTCAAAATTTTTGTTCGAATTTGAACAACCTGAATATCCGAGCCTTGAATTTTTGCATCTTAATTTTTTTTTACATTGAAATCTATATTCATATGTGAATTCGGTGTTGTTTAAATTTCAATATTAAGTATTCAATGCCTTTTAAAATTCAAAACATTATGTCACTGATTTGCTTCCATAGGAGTGCTTTTTATTTGGGGGGGGATGTACTCGAATTAGTGGGTGTGTTTTGCA
Organism: Hypomesus nipponensis; assembly: GCF_054491055.1. Classification (NCBI taxonomy): domain Eukaryota; kingdom Metazoa; phylum Chordata; class Actinopteri; order Osmeriformes; family Osmeridae; genus Hypomesus; species Hypomesus nipponensis. The sequence continues at coordinate 6,099,834 of NC_140362.1, read as the reverse complement.
CTTCAGGGCCACTGTAGTTTCTATTGTCTTCTATTATTTCCACTTTAATATTTAGTTTATATATTTATATATATAGTTATCATATATAATCATTAACTATTGTTTTGCTATCACATTCTGAATATGACAGCAGTGTTTGCCTCTTCCACAGCATGGAACGCATTGAATTATAATATATTATCTCAAAAGAATGTTATATTTTAAGTCAGCTGTTCAACCCAAACCAGAAAGGACAATTTTCAGTAGATCAACACTGATGGACTATTTAATGATTGACTTCAGTTAGATGTCGATTTCTGTATGACGTTGGCTTTGAGGCGACATTCACCCTGTAATGGTCAGGTGTAGATTAAAGAGTTCTCTGATCAACAGCTCTTCAACTAACGAGCTGCAGAGTCGCTCGGTTTCTCATCTGATTCATAGTAATTAGTTACCATGGTAAGGAAAATGTGACGCAGGTCTTTGTTGGTAATGTGTGTGCGTGCGTTTGTGTCCTCACAGTGGGCTCCTGTAACGAGTCAGAGAGTGAAGGGTCAGTACCAGAGCGGGAGGAACCAGGGTGGGCGCCAGTGAGACCCTCTGAGCCCCAGGTGAGTGCATGTTCTGTGGGGAAGGACAAGTCTCTCTTAGCCCTCATCACAAAACACAGTTACAAAAGGGTCAACCCGTTTCTATGATACTTAACATTCCTGTTTTGTGTGCTTTTTTCTACTGAAAATAAACTCTGATACTGTCTTTTAGTCAGTCTCTCTCTCTCTCTCTTTCAGTCCATGTCTGTTGCTGAGGAGGCAATGAACAGACCCAAACAGAGCCGCAGCGAGAAGAAAGCCCGCAAGGTCAAACCTTGACAGCCAAGCACAGTGCTAATCAAACACACAGCTAACACAATTATGTACATAACATACTGTGTGTGTTTTTGTGTGTAGGCCATGTCTAAGCTTGGTCTGAAGCCAGTTCACGGTATAACCAGGATCACCATAAGGAAGTCGAAGAGCATCCTGTTCGTCATCAGCAGACCAGACGTGTTCAAAAGCCCAGCATCTGACATCTACATTGTGTTTGGAGAGGCCAAGGTGACCTCTGCCATTCTCTCTCTCTCTCTATCCATCTGTCTGTTTCTACTTCTTCTCTGTTGCTGTCTCTGTCTTTATTTTCCTATCTGTTGCTGAACACATTGTGTTAACAACCCAAAGTGACTTCTCACTCTCCCCCTTCCTCTCTTTACTACCTGTGCCACTTTCTCTATGTCATCCATCTCTCTCCTCCCATCCTTTAGATAGAGGACCTGTCTCAGCAGGTTCACAAGGCTGCAGCAGAGAAGTTCAAGGTGCCCGTGGCCCCTTCCCCCCTGGCTCCCCCTGCCCCCCCCAGCCTCACCATCAAAGAAGAGAGTGAGGAGGAGGAAGAGGTATATCAAAACGTCAACACTGACTAGATATGCTAATAAGTATATGCTAGTCTGCAGTCTTACCCATCTCTCTCTCTTTCAGTTCAGTTCAATTCAGTTCAGAAAAAGCTTTCTTGGCATGAAACACATTTGTAAATATCGCCAAAGCAACAATGAAATTGTAATGATAACAACTATAGTAATAATGAGAAGAGGAAGAATGTTGAGCAAAGATGAAAATTAAACATTAAGAAAAAGTAGCTACTACTACTTTTAATAATAATAAAAATATTCCCTCCCCCTTTTTTATGTCCTCTCTCCCCCTTCTCTCTGTCTGTTTCTCAGCAGGATGAGGGAGGTCTGGAACAGAGGGATATTGAGCTGGTGATGGCTCAGGCCAATGTGTCGCGGGCCAAAGCCGTCAAAGCTCTGAAACACAACAAGAACGACATTGTCAATGCTATCATGGTAAGGAGAGGGAGTGGAGAGGGAGCATTTGTATAAAGAAAGTGGAATGGAGCTCAAGTCCTTCGTCAGTACCCACTCTGTCCACTAGGGAGCAGTGAAGACTTCACACAAACCAAAAACACTCCAATACCTAGTCAATGTTATGTTGTGTTTCACTACGCCTGTCTCATTCCACCCCCCTTCAAATAGTACTAACGCGTCGATCTCTCTCTGTCCACCTCCCCCTTCTCTCTCCCCCCCCTCTCTAGGAACTGACCATGTGAGAGGAGAGGATAACCTCCCAGCCCCACCCCTACCCACATCCAAGACTCTCAAGCCTACTCTTCTCTATCGCTACTATGTTGCATCCTCAGTACCTGCTTAATAAAATCTGTTATAACCAACCCGAGTGAGCTGTAACTGACCTGCATGTCATGTACTGGGTCTCTCTCTGTCTCTAAGGATCTACGCGTTTATACTCCGAAATGAGTTGACCATGAAATGACCAGTTTTGTACTGGTACAGTCATACAGAACACTGCAGAAAGTCACTTTTATTTCATAAAATCAAGTTAGAATGTACCAAAACACACACGTGTCCATTTTGATTAGGTTTAGGTTAGGTTGTTTCATCTGGTGTTTCACATGGTTTTCATCTGACATTTACATGGTGTTCACACAGATACAACTGAATGAGGACAATGTATTAAACCAATGAGGACAATGTTTTTGAAGCAGGTATGAACTGCATTGATGAGGCTGTGATGAAGAATGGCTGAGGGGAGGTGGGAAGGAGTGGGAGGAGATGATCTGGAGTCTAGGATGGCTTTGGACAGAGGCATTCTGAGATAGATGTTCTGAGGAGAATATCTTCTGTTAGGGCAGTCACTTGTTAGGTTGATCAGATCCTCAACAGGAGACGGGGGGTCTTGTGTCAGTGTTGGATAACAGTCCTTTTAAACAGCGGATTGAGTGGGAGGACGATGCTGATGGAAGGAGTCCATATCTGCCACAGAACAAGTCTTTGGGTCAACAACTACTGTCAGTTCAGGGGGAGTGGTCGGGCAGAAGACAAGGGATGAGGGGATGGGCTGATCAAGTCTTGGCAGGAAGTACGTTACTTTCAAAGTGTCCCTGGTTGGTGATGTTACCAGCTGGGAAGTACCTGGCCACCACAAAGGAAGAGCCGTCAGATGCTATGGCCTTTCCCACTCCCAGCTTCTTGGTGGCCTTCCAGACCATGGCTGTGAAATGACCTGGGAGACATGACAGAGAGTGAGAGATGGACAGAGAGAGATGGAGAAATAGAATGAGGAAGGGGAGAATTAGAGGTGGAGAAAGGCATTTAGGGAAAAAGAGACAGAAGAAGGCAAACTCACAATTAGTGGACAATGTGTAGTTTCTGTAGCATCAGTGTGAACTCACCCCTCTAAATATTTACTCTCACAGAAGCCTGCATTCCTTTCTTCCGCTCTTATACTATTTATCAGGAAGGCTCTCTACACTCTTTCACCAACCCCTTTTCCCCAGGGTACAATCTTTCCTTTTCTTCACTGCACACTTCTTTCCTCTCCCACTTTCGAAATAATTTTCTAATGAGTCATGTGAGTTTGCATGCAGTATCTTGGTGATGTCTTGCTGACCGTGCGGGGTCCATCACATTGAACATAGAAAACTAGAACAACGGCTGAGACACCCCGTCCTCCCTCCCCCTCCCTTTCCCCGTTTCACCATTCCTGAATGCTGAGTCAGAGATACACTCACACCACTCATGGAACCGTGACCTCACAGTGAAAGACAAGCAAGACAGAGATACAGAGAAACAAAGAGAGAGAGAAACAAAGAGACAGAGAGAGACAGTAGGGAGAGAAAAAAGAGACAGATACACAGAGCGAGAGAGTAAGCTGAGAGAAAAAAAGATTGAGAGAATAGAGTACTAATCTCAGGGCCCAAAGAGAAAGTTCAGACAGAGAGACTGAAGCAGAAAGTGACACAGAAAGACAGATAATATAGCAGGTAGTTCCTACCCTATGATTGCCATCAATCATAGGTAGAAGCTGAACTCACCAGTACCAGAAGAAAATCCAGGCCTGTTGAAACTGTACTGTTTCACCTCATCATACCAACGATCCGCCACGTCCTTCCCTACACACACACACACATTTGTTTGTCCCTATGAGCGCTGGGAATAGGAGACACCGTGTTCTCATCCTTTCATCCCTGAGGTATATTTTATAGACCTGATGAGCTTGGGTCAGGGTGTGAACCTCTGTACAGGACTATATAAATCACACTATAACACTTCTGCTTTGAGTTCTGGTCTCTGACACACACATACATACACTGGGAAAATGGGACCCAGCTGTTCTCTGGATACAGCAACAAGCACTGTTCTTTAGAGTACAGTACAACCATAATGTAGTAGAGTCTGCTGGTTTCGTGCTGCTTACAGAGCAAAAACACCACCTGTCTGAGAACCTCTGTACCTGGCTGGTCGTAGGAGGCCCAGGCCAGGTTCTCTCCACAGCTCCCTCTGCTGGACTCCACACTGTGCTTCAGGATCCGTGTGCTGGCCAGACTCTCTGCATAGCTGCACACACACACATCACACATTACACACACATATAGACATGCAAAGTAAACACACATGCACACACAAATAGTCATAGAAATGATGGACGAGGGGTGGATGTGACATTGGGAGGGCCCAGCGCCATGTGACCCACCGAGAGGCCTCTCTGCTCAGCTTCCTGCTCAGCTTCAGAGGGAGTGCCTGGTGCTTCCTCCGATAATCATTATGGGTCGCCAACACCTCCTCAGAAAACTGCTTGGAGCCTTAGATGGGACAGATATATCAATTACATCAAAAGATTGAGAGATAAAGAGAGAGATAGAGAGATAGAAAGAGACAGAAGGACATATGACTAACTCTGACTTCACTCTGGGCAATCCCGCGGGATCCTCTACAGCTGTGCAGGCTTTTAGAAAGTGATGGTGACAGTGAACATGTGTACGTGTGTGTATCAGGGTAATAGAGGAGGGGGGGATTCATGCCTTGCCTTTCTTCTCCTGCTGGTGCCTATCACTGGCCTACTCACACATCCCCATTCTGTAGAGCAGTCACACAATGGAGTGATTCAAGTACGCACACATGCACACACACAAACAAACGCAGTGCCTTGACCAAACACACACACCACCGCCATGAGCAAGCACCTACACACACACACCAGCATTGCTCAACAGCCCGCAGATACATGAAGGCTGTTACCGACTGACTATGAATAAACAGAGACTGCATGTTCTGCATCTATACAACAAAACCCCTCTTCTAAAACTGGTTGTTCCCATCCTTGATTGTGATTGGCTATATTGCGTTCCATGCCGTTGTAAAATCCAGCATAACCTTACAGGTTGTCCTCATAACATTCCTTAACATTCCATATTACTGCACATCGAATATTTCAAATAAAAAAAACAGCAAAGGTGTCCATCTGGCTGTTGCGTGGCAACGATTTATGTAGGAACTATACTTTGTAGTGGTGGAAGAATGACGGTTTATTATTATTCTATTTTGTTTCTAATCGTTTTTATTTATGAAACCATATTAAATATTTGTAGTAACAGTTTTAGAAAAGCACAACTCCCCTTACCTGTTCTAACATCAGCGCAAATCACGGCCTCTTGGGGCTTATTGCTTAATTTTATATCTTTGTGACACAAAGATATGACCTCTGTAAAGTAACACCCCTACAAAGACCAACGGTATATCCAGACACACTCATAGCAACAAACACTATGATCAGGACAAAAGTGACTGTAATGCTATGGTTTCACTTACCTGATTTGCCCATGGTGCCGACAGACAGTTCTCTATCCGCTGTATGATCTCTCTCTTCTTTTACTGTCCTTTACCCTGCCCTCCCTCTATCCTGTCCTGTCCTTCCTTACAACTTTGACAGCTGGTAATGTTAACTAACTCCCTCTCACTCACTTTCGCTTTTCTTTTCTGACTTCCCAGCTGTTTCCTTTTCTTCAAATTGAGTTTCCTCCTGTCACATGTTTACAGACATGACCTGTCGCTCATTTGCAAACACGACTCTTGAACACTTTTCTTTACCACGTTCCTCTATTCTTTTCTCATCCAACTTCTGCTGGCCTGCCTTGCAACACTTCTCTTCCTTCCTCTTTGTGTGTCTCCCACCCTGAACCCCACCCCCCTCTCTCTCTCTCTCTCCTTTTCTGCTACTAAAGAACCCCATCACACTACAGTCTGGTGATGACATCATATTTACGAGACACATGCCCTTATATGGGCCTGAGAATGACTGCGTTTAGATGGAACTTGGAAGCCATGGTGCTTTCCTCTGTAATCAGCCCCATAATTTAGTAATGTCTAATCAGCAAGATGCAGTCTATGATACTGATTTGACAACACCTGTAAGAGACAGTAAACTTATGTGTGCAGTGTAGAGAAAATGTAGAGACACTGTATGTGTAAATAGGCTAAGGTCATAGAAATCATTGGGAAATTATGTCTGTCAATAAGGTAAAGGTCAAACAATTCAGTTTTTTTCCATCAATGTAGATCAGAGAAAAGACAGGTTTATTTTAAAATGTCTCGCTTATTTCAGCTAGAGTTCTGTTCCTTTAAGGTGGCTTATTCTAGTCTTAGCTAAGTAACCAAGGTAATTAGGTATAAGCTAACTGATACCTCTGGGACCAGGGGCCAGTTGCATAAAAGTTAGTTTAAGAATAGTCTTAGCCATAGACGGTCTTAAATTGTCAAGTTAGACTTGTCTAACTAAGCCTGTCTGTTGAGTAAATAGAAAGACTGACCTAATTTGAGGTAGAAAAGCTACCCACATTGGAGGGGACGCTATTGGAACTTTGCATAACGTTCCCTAAAAGTTATCTATATGTGACGAACGTCCCAAACCTTTACAGAACATTGGGGACGTTTTTAAAACGTTCTCATTTGTTTCTGAACATACTTTTTTGAAAGTTTCCTGTATGACTTTATGGAGACTTTCCATGTTCGTTATTTTTTGGTCACACCGCAAACATTACAAATATGACTTTTGGGACTTTTAAGGAGCGTCCCCATATAGTTCCCTGATAGTCACATGGGGACATTCTGTGTATGACATTGGGGGAACGTTGTTTTGGTTATTTTATGGTCACATACAACTTTCACTATATTCACGTGCGTCGTACAATTTAAACCAAAACAAGGCTACCCTTACAAAAAAGAAGTATATTAAAGTATACTATAAATATACAAAAATATGGATAGTACACTTTTGGTTCCCTTTTGATATACTTTAAGAAGTATGCTTAGAAAATAATTCACTTTTGATATACTTATAAGTATGCTTTGAAAATAGTTCACTTTTTATATACTTTTAAGAAGTATACTTAGAAAATAGTTCACTTTTGTAAGAAGTATACTACAAAAAAGTTCACTTTGGATGTACTTTTAAGTAAGATTTGAAAATAGTTCACTTTTGATATACTTTTAAGAAGTAGGCCCTATGTTAAGAAACAGAAAATGGTATACATTTCTTCTGGAGTAGGATGTACGTTTGCTATTATTATACAGCAAAAACAGTCCAATTTTTTTTAAAGTACATTACAGGTTACATTTTTTTGACCCATCTCCTTCTAATTATTCATGTCTAGGAAAATCTATTATGCATTGCACATTGAATCTTTTTTTGGTACTGAAGCTGTAACCTTAATTACTGCCAAAACATTCTGAAGCCCTATACTCATATACTAATAATTATCAATTGGAGTATTAATGGAAAAAAACGAAAAAGCTACTTGAGAATTTGAAGGTTATACTGTCAAACTGACTGAAGAACGAAATAACGACGTGAAAAAATGAAGATAGCATGGCTCATTGGCTGGTCAATTCCCATGATGCAAGGCAGTAAATAGTGTTAAAATTTGCTGATAAGTTTGCCGTTTGTTCGAAATACAAATGTAACTTAATGAATTTAGTTTTTTAATGTGTCTGCTTAGAATGTAGTGTTTTGTTGCGTGGTAATTGTCATTGTTGTGCTGGTTTACCATTGTAACCATGAATTAAATGACTGTTACGTTTCATCAGAAGAGTTGGATTCATTACATGGAATTGGTTTCACAGCAAGTAGCGTCTATCAGAATCTGCAGTTTAACTTTGTGAGGGCACCTGTTCTCGTCATGTGATGCAAAATCTGAGGCATTTGAGGGGCTCCTAAACATTTTAATTTACTAGTAAGTCATAGTAAAGTTACATGTATTAAGTTTACTTCTCGAGGTACTTACATTAATTGAAAGTGTACTTGAAAGTATTGCAAAGTATACTTTGAGGCTCTTTAAGAAGTATACTTCATGAACTGAAAGTGCACTACTCAGCTTAGAGTATTCCAAGGTATACTTTTAAGTACTTTAGGAAGTATACTTTATGACCTGAAAGTGCACTACACATGTTACTTTAGAGTATTAGAGTATTCCAAAGCATACTTTGAAGTACTTTAGGAAGTATACTTGATGAATTGAAAGTGCACTACACAGGCTACTTTAGAGTATTCAAAAGTAAACCTTGAAATACACTATAAATGTACTTTAAAGTGTACTAAATGACCTAAGTAGTGGGCCAATTCAGTTTACTTAGTACAAAAATAGTACATAAATAAGTACACTGCTAGTATACTTTAAGTAACATGATAATAATATACTTTTTTATACTAAGCTATAAAATAAACTTGAAGTATACTTCTTTTTGTAAGGGATCCTCTCTAGCTTCACGCCTTTGGTTATTAGTCAAGCCTACGGTATTAATACATAGCGTTACCACTTTGACACACTTGCAAGAAATGATCCGCTGGTTAGATGTAGCATGATCTTGTTATTTACGTATAAAAAACTCACCAGGGACAACGACATCGGTAACCCTGCACTATGAATTATTATTTTGATGTCATCTTAAAGTGTCTGAACAGGACTGGGTATGCAGGCACGCATGATTAGTTTCTCCTCCGTTTTGAGATTCTAGGTTAGAAATGTTGCCAGTCTGTTGCCAATGACCAGCGGTTGCTACGTATTTCCAGCAAGTTCCAGTCATTCTAGTGTTGTCCTCTTACCTTCAAATTTGTTCAACCAAGACTTCAGCAACTGGTTTTCTGCTCAATTTTCAAATTTTCCTGCAGCTCATCTTTCTGAAATGTTCCCCTTTTTGTTTAGCATTTTTCTTCTTCTTTTCTTCTGTTTTCTGCCTTCATCTTGCTACAGGTCCTTTCAAAAATACATTTCACAGCAGTATCTTCAAACTGCCATTATTTGTGCATTTTTTCCCCTCTTTTCTGTACTTTTCTGCCTTCATCTTGCTGCAGGTCCTTTCTAACATACATTTCAAGCCTTTTGAAACTCCAGCATTTTTTTGGCTAAATGTTCACATTTTTATTAGTGCTGTCAAATGATTAAAATATTTAATCGCGATTAATCGCATTAATGTCATAGTTAACTCGCGATTAATCACAATTAATCGCACATTTTTATCTATTCTAAATGTCCCTGATTTCTTTTTGTCCCAATCTTTTTTCACATTTTAATGCTCTTATCAACATAGAAAAGTGGTTCGGATTGCTTTGTGCAAATATTTTTTTTATTGAAAACAACATTGCAATCGCCTGGCTTTGACGAGGGGGCAGAGAATTCGCATCAGCTGTGTGCTTGGCCATCAAGTGGTATTTCAGACTGGACGTGCTGCGATGATAGCTCAGTTTACAACGACAAAACACACAGATCACTGGTCTTGTCAATAGAACCATTTGGCAACTTTTTAAAAGCAAACTTTCCATTCAGAATCTTATTGGCATCCATTTCGGCATCTCGCGCTCGTCATCCACTCAAAACGTAACGTTAGCCTACTACCAGAGAATGTCTAATATCCGTAAACGGGCTCTGCTACTACTCTTTAGCCAGCTCGCAAGCCAAACGAGTGTTTGGCGTGCCTGTTGTTTTGTTTCCGGTCTAGCTAGATCCGGTGTGGTGTTGTAGTTTTTCTAACGTCGGTAGTTGTTGCAACAGCATGTGAAAAAAACTACAAAGTTTGCTAGGCCAAAAAGAGCGTTAATCGCGCGATAAAATAATTGACGCCGTTAATTTGGGTTTGCGTTAACGCCGTTAATAACGCGTTAAACTGACAGCACTAATTTTTAAGCATTGTTTCTCTTCTTTATGATTTTTTTCACTTTGTTTAGCATTTTTCTTCTCTTTTCTGTAGTTTTATGCCTTCGTCCAGCTCCAACCCCTATTTAAAATACCTTTCGGTTGCTTTGAAGCTTCAGCTTATAACTTTCTGAAAATTTTCACAATTTTCAGCTTTTTTAGCATGGTCAGCTATCCCCATTCAGGTTTTTCAGCATGCTGTTAAGCATTCTCACTATTGTTTTTTTGTTTCTCTTTATTGTGAGAATGCTGTTAAGCATTTTCAGAAAGTTATAAGCTGAAGCTTCAAAGCAACCGAAAGGTATTTTAAATAGGGGCTGGAGCTGGACGAAGGCATTTAACTATTGTTTTCCTGTTTCTCTTTCTTATTATTGTTTTCCTGTTTCTCTTTATTTCCTGTTTCTCTTTATTATTCCAACTTCTTAGTTCTTCCGCCGTTTTTTGGCCTTTAACTAGTCCTGCATACTTTTACCGATTCCTACCATTTTTGTATCAAAACGTTCAGCTCCTTCAGGAGATGATGGCTATGACTTGTGGTATTTCTCACTTTTATACTTTTTAAAGAATTAAAGTTTTTGTGCAAATTATTCTCCCATTAAAAGTAATGGCAAATCCTTTCAAATCATTAAAAAGCTTCCTCCTCTTTCAAACTTAACTACTTCGGCATACTTTCATCTAGAGACACCATTAAAATTCAAATGTTCACAAGACATTCAGCTATTCCCAAATGATTCAGCTTTTTCAAATATATTCAGCCAATTTTGAATTGTGACAGTTTTAAATACATTAAAAATTTAGCTCCTTGATTTTTATGATTGAGCAAGCCAGCGGAGTGCTCTTTATCTGATATTCAACTAAATTGTCAAATAAAATTCCTCTGACATTCACATAGTTTAACTTACAGAAACAAGTTATACCTTAAAATGTAGGAAAACGTGTCCTCTTTCAGCCGATGTAACTACTAAAGAGCTGACATTTACAGATTTTCAGCCATGAGCCTTGAAGCGAGAGCAGCCTTTCAAATTCTCTCACTAACTTCAAGGGAGAGGTGGGTAAAATTCGTCTGAGAATTTCGAAAGTAGACGTGTTTTTAAACTGCCGGTAGAGTCGTATTTTTGACCGCAGACATATAAAGGACATCTCTGGTTTTGGCAGAGTCTTGGGTCTCGGACAATATCCATATTTTTTGGATTGGATCGTATAGTTTTGCGTCTAGGTTAACTTGTTTGAGGTGTGGATGCTAGGTAAATGTTGGTAATTCTCTCTGCCCAGCTCGTTAGCGAGCACAGCTGCTCCATTGCCGTGGCAACTAAACAAACACATACCAGGAAACCAGAAGGAACATGTTTTTGAAACTGTAGGTATAGTCTATTTCTGACTGCCCTGACATATAAAGAATATCTCTGGTTTCGGCAAAGTCTTGGGTCTCGGAAAATATTCTTATTTTTTGGATTGGACGTACAGTTTTGCGTCTTGGTTAACTTGTTTGAGGTGTGGATTCCAACTAAATTTGTGCTTCTCTCTGCCCAGCTCGTTAGCGATCACAGCTGCGCCATCACCGTGGCAACCAAACAGACACGCACCATGAAAGCAGAATTGGGTGACGTTTTGGAAACTGCCTAAAGAGTTATTTCTGACCGCACAAACACAAAGGATATCAATGGTTTCGGCAGAGTCTTGGGCCTCGGAAAATATCCTTATTTTTTGGATTGGACGTACAGTTTTGCGTCTAGGTTAACTTGTTTGAGGTGTGGATTCTAGCTACATTTCTCATAATCGAGCTAGCATGATGGCTCTCCATAACTAATAACGGTTCGACTTTTTTTCCACAATCGACCAAATTGGCCAAACAAGGTATGTAGCTACATTGAGTTTAAAGTGTACATAATCTAGCTAGATCGTTTTTATTTTAGCAAGTTTTAGAGAAATCTGCAAAAATCGAGGCGCGAACAGCCAAACCAGGTCTGGGGTAAGTGTTTGCTGCAGCTGGCGTTAATCCTAAGAACAAACGCTTCGTAACTGGAAAGCTTTTACTTTAATTGACGATATTGAACACAGATGTTAAGTAACTTGTCTTTACGTAAATATCTTGTCCGTTTTATAAAAAACTCACCAGGGACAACGAAAAAATCGGCAACCCTGCACTATGAATTATTATTTTGATGTCATCTTAAATTAAGTGTCTGAACAGGACTGGGTGTGCATTCACACATGATTAGTTTCTCCGTCTTGAACCTGAAACCTAGATTGTAGGTTAGAAATGTTGCCAGGGTTTTTCCTGCGTAGAGAACATTTTTGCGCGGCCCAAAGCTGTTTTCCCGAGCGCCAATGACAAATCCCGAGCGCCAAAGGCAAAAAAAAGTCTGCAATGAAGAAAATAAGAAAAAGAAGCTGTGTTCATCACGTGTGCAATGCATGTCAGCGAATATGTTCTCAATAGTATGTTTCAAGTAGGCTACAGCCAAACCCTCGTTCTGTTTTGATCATTAGTAATTGAGTTGATAAGCATGTCTTCTTGTCTGATCAATACGCAACTGTGAGGTGCGCGAATGCACTAAACTGTCGTTACGCTGCGAGGGCCAGCCCGACGTGCACGAATACACCTGTACAAATGCAAATGAAATTTCCACTCAAAATACTGACAAAAGTTTGATTTACAATTTCCAACGCAGCCTCCATTGGTATTCCTAACCTGGAATGATAAACAATAGCAGTGTTTCTTCTATGGCTAAAGTTCTGCCGCCACAGTATCAGAATTAGAGCTGTACAAAATATTAGGCCGTCTATCAGCAGTGATTGTTAGAGTGCATGTCGGAGAATTGCACGGACACGCGTGTCACACCGCAGTTGAGATTACGTGTGTGCGTCCTTGAGAACTGTAAGTCGTATAACTTATGTTGTAAGTTCATTTAAGTCTGTTATTGTAGAAGTCTATAGTTCTTGCAAATTTAAATCAAGTTAACTAGTGATTATTGTTGTTTGTATTCTTCCCCTGCTAGCTAAATTGCACATGTAGATTCGATAGCGATTGCTGCTCTTGCTCAGGTTTGTATTTTAGGTGCATTGTTATGATGAAGTAGTTTTAATTAATGAAAAGTGGGTTTATTGTTAATATTTGCTTCAGAATGCTTAGCCTATCAAGATCAAATGAAGCAAGCAGTGTATATGCTTCAGAGTGGTCTACCTTAATCAATAGGCTAGGCTACTGACCTTTTACAATAAGTTGTTATGTCAATTATTAATTGGCAGGATTTATGCCATTTAGAACATACTTTATTGCTTTAGGGGAAATAGGACAAACATATGTGTGTGCGTGTGTGGGGAGGGGGGGATGTAAAACACCTGGGAATAAATACATTGATTAGAAAAAATAAGAAAAAAAAGAATATATATATACATATATTTTTTTTTAGAGCAACGAAGACCCACTTTGACCCAGGAAAAACCCTGGTTGCCAATGACCAACGGTTGCTACGTTTTTCCAGCAAGTTCAAGTCATTCCAGTGTTGTCCTTTTACCTTCAAATTCGTTCAACCCAGACTTCAGCAATTGGTTTTCTGCTAAATTTTCGAATTTTCCTGCAGCTCATCCAGTGCCGCCGCTCCCATAACGCGCACTACGCGCTGTGCATAGGGCACCAAGTCCTGCGGGGGCACCAAAAATTTGCCAACTGAAAAGTCATCATAGTTATTATAATTATAATGCCAATATTATTTCAGTAGGCCTATATAAATATTACACACCTTTTAGGCATGTTTATCACAAAACAAGCAAAACAAGATATATTTAATTGCTCAAAAAGTTAGCCTATGCATACGCCTCGAACTAGCTGACGTTATTGCTAATTTTAGCACACTCAAATATGTTAGGTGCAAACTAAATTTAGAAAAATTTAATTTTGCCCTACGCATAAAGGAATTATGCGTAGGGCACCAAAATGGCTAGCGGCGGCACTGAGCTCATCTTTCTGAAATGTTCCCCTTTTTGTTTTGCATTTTTCTTCTTCTTTGCTGTACTTTTCTGCCTTCATCTTGCTGCAGGTCCTTTTAACATACATTTCAGGCTTTTTAAAACTCCAGCAAATAATTTTCTGCTAAATTTTCACATTTGTATGCATCGTTTCTCTTCTTTCTGATTTTTTCCCCTTTTTCTTCTCTTTTCTGTAGTTGTATGCCTTCGTCCAGCTCCAGCCCCTATTTAAAATACCTTTCGGGCACTTTGGACTTTTAGCTTATAACTTTCAAAACATTTTCACAATTTTCAGCTTTTTTAGCATGGTCAGCTATCCCCATTCAGGTTTTCAGCATTCTCACTGTTGTTTCGCAGGAACAGCCTTTTCTAGTTCTAGTTCCTCTTATGCTTGAATTAATATAAATCAATATTCATAATATTTTTTACATGGGTTTCCAATGGAGCTTTCTTTCAAATTCTCTCAAATTTATTAAAACTTCTTCAATTTCCAAATCCTTCTTCTTCCTCAATCTTTCAGCTAGAGCCACCATTTAAACTTTAAAATGTTGACAAAACCCTAAACTAGTTTTAAATAATTCAGCTTTTTGATATCCATTCAACTTTTTTCAATATCACTGATTATGTTTCATGAGTTTTTCAAACCGTTTCTGAGATTTACATGGGTGTGTACGTGAGAGCCTAGAGTGCAGACTGAAACGCTTAGAGTGGAGGGGAGCTTCGGATGTATTTGAAAAAAAGATTTCTAGTTTGCCAGCATGGCCACAATTTTCGCTCTGCATGCTTGGTTTTTGGATCAATAGATAGCTAATTTTGTGCTGGTCGTAGACAGTTGTCTGTGGAATCCAACAGACTTACACATGTATTCAGAGCCCCACAAAAGCGAGACAAAGTCCAACTCCCGCCCCATAGAGTCCAATGCAAATCTGGTGACAAATTGGTCACAGAAAACAAAAAATAACAAGATATAGAAACTGCCGTTAGAGTCATATTTCTGAACGCAGACATATAAAGGACATCTCTGGTTTCGGCAGTCTTGGGTCTCGGAAAATATCTAAATTTTTTGGGATTGGACGTATAGTTTTGCGTCTAGGTTAACTTGTTTGAGGTGTGGATTCTAGCTAAATTTCTGGTATTCTCTGCCCTCAGAACGTTAGCAATCATAGCTGCACCATCACCGTGGCAACCACACAAACACGCGCCAGTCTCTTACACAGGTGATTGGTATTAGCTGATTAGTGGAGACACAAGACAAGCTATTCAGTCAACTCCTCTCATTAAAAGACTAATGCCCTGTCCCAATACTACCACTTCACCCTAGCACTTCACCCTTCCCCTTCGTTAGCGCGTTCGCGTGAAGGGGTAGGGTGTCCCAATTATTTTAGACCGAAGGGGAAGTGTTGTTCAACCTTTCAAACAATCCCTTCAAACAGAGTGCGATCAGAAGCAGACTACGGCTGAAGGGAAAGATAACATTTCCCAGGATGCCTTGCGAACACCTTGGTAACCAACTGACACCAACATTTTTTAAGAAAGATGGCTGCCAGCGCAGAAAAAGAAGTTTACAAATTTAAGTATATCTTCGCAAATAACTATTAAAAATGTTTTTGAAACACATCGGGATATCTAGCTGATCATTATGCAAAATAATATGCCTTCCAGTTGAGTAGAATACGATTGTTAGAAGAAAATCGCTATTTCACTAATAAACGTCTGTCTATGCTGCTGAGAGTAGCCGAGTAACGTTAACGTGAGGATGTGAAAAACGCAATTTTATTAAGACAGGTGGGTAAATATGTTTGCTAAAACCTGAAAACCTGACGTGTGTTCAAATTCGCAAACATAGGAACACTGTTTTGGTCTTGAGTTTTTGGCAAACGTAGCCTACAGTGGAGCTGGATATGAGCTGGACGAAATGTTACCATTACAATGGAGTGTAACTAAAATCATTCAAATGTAACGGTTGAAAGATAGTTGGTTGCAAGCTAACAGACAGTGTCTAATGTTACAATGTTAGGGACTCCCGACCAGACCAGGGGTCTCATTTATAAAACTGTGCGTAGGATTCTTACTAAAAGTGTACGTACGCATGCCCAAAAGCCTAAAATGGCGTACGCACACAAAAATTCAGATTTATAAAACCGTGCTAAATAAATATATTTAGTTATACACTGTGTTCTGCAGTTATCTAAAGGTAGGATATGTGATGTTATCTTGTAGTCGGGGAATCTCCCCCTCCTGAACTCCCGTAGTGGACAATCTGATGGTGAGGAAGCACTGAATTTGTATTTAAAATTTGAGTTGGATTGTACAAGGTGTTTATGGAACAAGAATCACTCAGTATAAGCGGAAATAACACTGCTGGATGTAATCTTCATGATAATCATGAAATTGAATGAAAAAAATGTGTGTGAGGAAAACAAAATATATAAATATTACGAGTAATGTTCTTCCCACATTCAATTTCTGCAGTCTGACTACAGTATGGTCATCTGCGTCGCCAATTCCATTTCGTGGAGGACCGCACATTCTCCCATCAAGTTTGTTTTTTATAAATCACAACCTTTGCGTGGAAAGTGGCGTATGCACATTTTCAGCCCCGTTTTGTGCGTACGCAAGCTTTATAAATGAGACCCCAGGGCACTCAATAGGTTCAGGACAGACAATGAGGAGCAATTTAGTAAAAAGAAATATGCATCAAAGCCGCTATATGAGTGAGTGACCCGGATGTTGTTTTCCAATGAACCATGAATATCTCTGATAATTCCTGTAACCAGAGCCTAATCTACATCATTGTTTGTTGTCTGAGACAGGACACTGATCAAACAGTTGGGCCTCGAGGGAAGGGTCAATGTACAGCAGGTTGGGAAAAAATGGGAGAATTTAAAAAATAAATATAAGGTAATTATTTGGTGAGATATATGCTGCATGTTATCGCAATCTGCCTTTTCAAATGAATGCGTAATCTATATATCAGCTTTTCGTATGTGTGTGTGCCACACATATGTTTGCTATTGCAGGATCTGAAAATGCCAAAGACTGGTTCAGGGACCGAAAGCGGGGAGAAAACAGCTGCCAACTGGCCATTCTATGGGGATATGCACGAAGTTCTCGGTGCCAGACCATGCATAGAGCCCTCTGTGTTAGTGGCATCTTTTAATCAAGGCAGTGATGCCACAACATTACTGATGATAAGTAAGGAAAATACACTCAAATTGATCTCTTACATTTAACCGATGCAAAACTTCAATGGCACCAACATATCTAAGGCCTGAAGTACATATCATGTCTGTAGATCTCCAAAACATTCAGTGTGAATGGACCCTCAGGCCCTGGTTTACTGCTGTGTGTGCTTGCAGTGTGCACATGATGTTACTGTGTATGGTACTGAACCAATCTGGTTATTAATTTTCAATGTACAGAACATCGTTGAACCAAGAGAAGATTCTGCCTCTAGTCCTGGTCCTCCAACCACTCCCACTGCTCCTGATCCAACAACACTGTCTCTCAGGAAGAAACGCATTAAGACCAATCCTATACTGGAATTTCTCAAACAGGAATCCGCAAAGGAGCAGAAGAGGAACGAGGAGACTGAAGCCAAAACGGAACGTTTCCTCAGCCTATTTGAGAAGCAAGTTAATAAAATGCCAGAGCAGTAATTTTGTTTTGCAAATGTTTTATCTGGAACAAATATATAAACAATAAATAAGAAAATACAGCACAAAATTATTGAATGAGAACATATGCATATAAACTATTTACAAGTTTGTAGAAGCATTCCTACTGAGGCACTTCTATATTGCCAGTGATCAGGGCAGCAAGCCTGTCCCTCGTGGCATTCCCTGGCCGTTCATGTGGTGCAGGGGCTTCCTGCAGAAGTCCTGGAGCCATGACGTCCTGTGCCACATCATCATCAGGTTCAAGGACATCCCCATTGTCTATGCACACATTGTGGAGGAAGGCACACGATGCGATAACCCGAGGCGCAAATGTGGGCTTCACCTCCAAGGCCTTGAAAAGAGTAGACCTCCATCGGGTCTTCATCACACCAAACGCTCTCTCGACTATTGTACGCCCCCTTGATTGATGGTAGTTAAATCGTTGCCTCTCCCGTCCATTCACTGGTTCCTTGTATGGTGTGATTAGGCAGATAGGAGTCTCCAAACAAGGATATCCACCATCGCCAAGCAGGAAGTATCCAGCGGGAGGGTACCTTTTAGACAGGTAAAACAGGCTATTTTTTTAAACCCGGGTGTCATGTACTGATCCTGGGTATCCAACAAACACATCTAGAAATTTGCCAGATGCATCACAAATGGCCTGCATGTTTATTGAGAAAAACCCCTTGTAATTTAGATAGTCCAAAGTCCAAGATAGTGTAGTGATGGGGGCTTAATGCAAATGTGACAGCCATCAATGGCACCCACAGCTTTATTAAAGACTGGATTCCTCGCTAGTTTGCCAAATCCGAGTCCAATATTGTCCAGATCTGCAGGTGTTGGGAAAGAGATGGCTCGATGTAGGTTGCTCCAAATGTGTTGAGCGGTTTTGTGTATGACTCGGTGGACTGTTGCTCGGGGTACATTGAATACCCGTGACACTACACGATATGACAGTCCATGAGCAAGCCAGTACACATAGATGAGGACCTCCAGTTCATGACCCCAGCCATGATCCTGCTCGCTTTTCAGCAGTCTCTGCAGGGCATGTACGGCCCATCTGCACAGTCTGAAGTCCTCCATTAGCTCCAGCTCTACATTTAACCACAACCGAAGGATGGGCACGTTGATATTAAGATGACAGTAGGTCCACTAGTAGCCACTCTGAAGAACAAACAATAATCAATATTATTGGACAAAAGTCACCAGCTTCAACATGCAGAGGCCTAGGCTTAACTTCACTGTTTTACCAATGAATTGTGATGTCTCAAATGAAAAACAAGTTGGCCTAATCTAGTTGAACTGTTTGTTGAGTGCTTGTGTTTGTTATTCTTCCTTAATTTCCGACATAAGAGATGGCAATAATAACATAGAAGAACAAATAACTTTTTGTTTTTATTTACATTAACCATGATCGCCACTGGGCTAATGTTACTACTAAACAATAACAACAGGTATCTCTCTTTGCGAGAAGGCAATAATAGCTAACGTTACGATAACTAGGCTAACTGTTAACACAAAAGTCATTCAAATTTTTACTGTAAATAACTGTTTCAACAGAAACGTTAGCTAAATTTGTTCCATACACTATAACGTTATGATGTGAACGCACCTCGTGCAGGTTAGACTAACGTTAACACATCACAATCATACCAGTTAAGTTCAGTACAACGTAAAATTTCTAAAACAAATGTACATACCTGAAAGACATCCACCATCGCTAGTTGGTGTCGAAGCAGTCATCTGTTTGTTTCATTTCTTCTCTGTTGGTTGTTTAAACGGAGAAGGATGATAAAAGCTAACAGAACAGCTGGAGCCGGCATTTTCATGAATGGAATTACTACTACTACTTTCATTGATGCGTGTGACGTAGGTGAACTTGTTGGCTACTAATGACGCAATGATGCATCGAGTGGTGTCCCATTTCGCAGGTAAAGATTTCAATCCCTTAACACTTCACACTCCGTTGTGAAGGGGCACTCCCCAGAATTGAAGTGCTAGGGTGAAGTGCTAGGGTGAAGTAGTAGTATTGGGACAGGGCCTAAGAGCAACACAACTACTACCAGTATTGATACTGCTATGTCTTATGCCATTACTACAACTACTAATTCTGCAGATGCTGCTAATATCTCTTTTACCAACTACTATGCTAATGGAACTGTTTTGTTCTACTACGCCACTGAGTGCGTTCACCTGACCATTAGAAACCTGATAGCAATGTTGGTTTATGCCAATAATACGATTACTCTGTTTACGAGTGTAATTAGTTTTGTGATTACTCAAACATGTCTACATGATTATTTTTATAAATTGTTGTATGCTCCACGGATAAAACTTGCACCATCATCCTTCTGCAACAAAGTGTCGCTGTGTCTTCCTGTATCGGCCCTACTGCTGTATGTTTCATTCAATCAACACATTGAATCCTACTAAGAAAGCCGAGTAAATGCACTCAATGATAGGCTACATCTGCTACTGATATTACTATCCCAACTAATTTCAGCTGTTCAAACTATAATATTGTTGTTACGACTAACTAGCCTACTTCTGCTTCTGTTTAACAGTTGTAGGCTATTTAAGCTCTTAGCTTTGTTGATGCAGTTCAGCTTCCACACTACCTCTTGAAATACAACTATGTCTTCAATTGCTTCATCACGTTCAAACGTATTCTCGCGCATTGTATTTAAGCACTTAGCTTTGTTAGATGATGCAGTTCAGCTTCCACACTCCCTCTTTTGTGTGAATCATATTTTTTTTTTTTTTATTTCAGCTTGCGGGTATTTTCTCATTTCTATATTTTCAGCCATTTCAAAAAAAGTATTTCAGATTTCAGCATTCCAACACATTTTCAGTAGGAAATGCATGTTGTAGTTGTGAGAATGCTGTTGTTTTTCAACTTCTGAGTTCTTCCGCCGTTTTTTGGCTTTTAAAGGGGCAATTGACTGCCAAACCGATTTTACCTTGTCAGTTGAATAATGACAGTTCGGTGGCATTAGAAGGGAAGCTTCCGAAAAATAGCCAGAAAACGAACAGCAGTCTGGCTTATTGCTAACGCCTGTCTAGATAATCTCTTTGAAAGAACTGGAGAAAGGCAGGTGCTTGATACAGGATACGTTAGCATTGCTAGTAACTGTTACTAGTGACACCTAGACTGTAGGCATGTAAACAAGTTTAGATTGCTAACGCAAGAGCATAGGTAGAATGTGATAATTTAGCCTCGTTTATTGGCAATGGGGCTAACGTTGATTCATGTTCCTGACTGTGTTTCATTCAAATAAATAACCTGTGTAATGTAAATCTACAATTCACGATGCAGGTTTGTCCAGATCTTGGTCATGTTATATTTCAGCAAGTTATTGAGAGCTAGCTAGCTAACTGAAGCCGAGTAGAATCAGGATATGGTTTGGTTGCTAAGCTGTAGCCTAACGTTCTACCCACCCAAGTCAATCCAGTTTGCTTCAACAACAGAAGTGGAAACAAGTAATGTTATCATTTCAAATTATATATAGTCAATCTGTTGAAAACAGTGTTGTGTAGACACAATAGATTTATTTGCGCATTTTTATTTCAAGTCTCCAACTTCGGTGTTTCAGCGAGTGCTACTTGGCAGTGTTGCGTTTTTGCTCCCCAGCTTCACTCGTTGAAAACAAACCAATCAGCGCACAGCTTATCTAAATATTAATGAGCATACCATAAAAGGAGAAAAGCTAGTGTTTTTTTCCTGGAACATTTCAGAGGATCTGTCAGTGGGCATAGAACAGCACCCGGGCCATTTTCAACCCAACCAATGTTACATACCCTATTCGGAGACCTTAAGGAACAGTGTGAAATACCCCAAAAACCCAGTCAATTGCCCCTTTAACTAGTCCTACATACTTTCACCGATTCCTACAATTTTTGTATCAAAACGTTCAGCTCCTTCAGGAGATGATGGCTATGACTTTTGGTATGTCTCACTTTTATACTTTTTAAAGAATTAAGGTTTTTGTGCAAATTATTCTCCCATTAAAAGTAATACTTAAAGGTGACATGACATGAAAACTTCATTTTATGAGGTTATTTAACATTAATATGAGTTCCCCTAGCCTGCCTTTGGTCCCCCAGTGGCTAGAATTTTTGATAAGTGTTCTTCTCCGCCTTTGACAAAATGAAGATTCAATTGCGCTGTTTGAAAATCTCCCCCGAGTGACGTAGATCGGGGGAAGGTTACCTCCCCTCTCTCTGCTTTGCCCGCCCAGATCATCTGGCCCACCCATGAGAAACTGAGCTACCATCGTGCAAGGGCGAGTGCCATATCGTTTTTTCGTGGAGAGACATCATGGCGAGCAAACAAACGAAGCATAACAGTTGCTCAGTGCTTGGATGTACAATTGCAAGCACACATCTTTTTTTAGTTCCTTCATCCGAGCCTCTGCACAACCCGTATCTTAGTTGTATTTTCGCTGGAAATGCCCCGACACAACTTCCCAAAGTGTTGTATGTCTCTGCGCCAAACATTTCCTCAACTTGAGCTAACACAAAGCTGGCCTTGCTTAAATTAAATTCTGGATCATTACTAAATCTCCTTGGTCAAGCTACAAACCTTGGACAAGTAAGTTAACTAACACTATATAATTTCGTTGCTTTACTGTATATGGTTACCTAGCTTGCTACCCTTAGAATGTGGCTGTTACATAAGCTCTGCAGCTAACAGCTAAATTAGTGTTGCTAACGTAAAGATAAATGGCATCAAGTGTGTGTGTGAATACAAACGCTGAACGCCAGTGTTGTACACTTCTTTGTTATTTGGATAACCGTTATGCTGTTGGTGTTATGGCGTGCGCGATATACGCCTTTCCCCTTATTGAAATTATTATGAGTGTGCACCTCTGCAAACCAGGGTGATCAGATGAGAATGGCAAAATTCGAGGCATATTACAGCAACGGGGGTACGAGCCATTGCGATACATCCGTTGTAAACATTAACGCATGTTGCCGCCCCTCTCCTCCTCATTAGCATTTAAAGCTACAGACACAGAAACAGCGCGTTCTGAAGAAAGCTGATTGTTGGACTACTTGAAGTGGCTATAAATCTGCACCATGGCTGAATTTCGGGAAAGAGACTTCAGATACAGTATTAAGGGACCAGTAAGGACTATATAAAAGCATCCAACAGCATGTCATGTCACCTTTAACTACTTCAGCATACTTTAAGCTAGAGACACCATTCAACCTTTAAAATGTTCACAAGACATTCAGCTATTCCCAAATGATTCCGCTTTTTTCAAATATTCAGCCAATTTTGATCAGGACAGTTTTAAATACATTAAAACTTTATGATTGAGCAGCCACTCTGCTGGCTGCTCTTTTTCTGATATTCAGCCAATGTAACATCTAAAGAGCTGACATTTACAGATTTTCAGCTACGAGCCTTGAAGCGAGAGCAGCCTTTCAAATTCTCTCACTAACTTCAATGGAGAGGTGGGTAAAATTCGTTAGAGAATTTCGAAAGTAGACGTGTTTTTAAACTGCTGGTAGAGTCGTATTTCTGACCGCACAGACATATAAAGGACATGTCTGGTTTCGGGAGAGTCTTGGGTCTCGGAAAATATTCTCATTTTTGGGATTGGACGTATAGTTTTGCGTCTAGGTTAACTTGTTTGAGGTGTGGATTCCAGCTAAATTTGTGATTCTCTCTGCACAGCTTGTTAGCGATCACAGCTGCGCCATCACCATGGCAACCAAACAGACACGCACCATGAAAGCAGAATTGGGTGACGTTCTGGAAACTGCCAAAATAATTGCATTTCTGACCGCACAGACACATAAAGTATATCAATGGTTTCGGCAGAGTCTTGGGTCTCGGAAAATATTAATATTTTTGGGATTGGACGTACAGTTTTGCGTGTAGGTTAACTTGTTTGAGGTGTGGATTCTACCTACATTTCTCATAACCAAAAACCGTTCAACTTTGTTTCCACAATCGACCAAATTGGCCAAACAAGGTATGTACATTGAGCTTTAAGTGTACATAATATAGTTTAGTCAAGACATTTCACCATTTATTCTTACACATGACAAATGGTTTTACATTGGCGAAATGGATGTACATGGGGAAGCGCTCCCCTCCTTCACTGCAGCATGCAAGACATGAGGCAGGGAGCACGAGTTAAATCCCCCACGGGGGCACAGACAGACAACACGGGGGTGAAGGGGACGGTGTTGGGTGGCAGCAACGCAGACGGCAGGTTCGACAATGCGTGTATGGAGCAACTTTATTGCGCCGCCTATCGAGCTACGCCTATGGCCTGAGGGCACGGTGATAAGTGGTATGGCGCGCCATGCCTGAACCTGCTTCGCTCATTTCAGTCAAGACACTCACGTGATTAATTTCACCATTTATTCTTACACATGACAAATGGTTTCGCATTGGCGGAATGGATGTACATGGGGAAGCGCTCCCCGCCTTCACTGCAGCATGCAAGACATGAGGCAGGGAGCACGAGTTATATCCCCAAACACCGACACCCCGCCAGTCTATACTATGTGTAGAGCGGAGCGTCGCTCCTCTTGAGACCGCATAACATCCCACCATTTACTGGTGATAAAATTCTGGATGCCCGGTCATGCTACCATTAAAGTGACTACGGCTGTGTGTGCGTATCCTTAACGTCGCATACCATCCAATGTGCGGTCCGCGGAGCAGGCCCACGCGCATGTCCCGCCAAAACCCAGCGCTCAACGCGACGTGCGCCCGCAACCGCCCCCGCGCCGCCCATCACTCCGGTATCCTTCTCATCCGACGCGAAGATGGATGTATGGGAAGGCAGCACCATGCCGGAACAGGGATACGTTATCTAGTGGGAAGGAACACAAAAGAAATGTGACAGCACACAGGCGCCACTCCTCCACATGCTGTTCCCGGCCGGTGTCCAGGCATCTCCTGAGGTACTCCCCTCTTTCAATAGAGCGTGCAGCTTGCATTCGCACTGGCGGCGGAGTTCCCACGAGACATTCTAGCACTAACGGTCCGGTAGCCTTCTCATCCTGCACGGGGCAGATTTATGCTACCTCTAGAGACCCGTCCTCTAGCGACCCGAGGATGTACGCAAAGGCGCCTGTATTCATGCACCAAATATGGGTGTTACATGAGGATGTGAGAAAAATGTGTCGGCGGCGCATCCGCCGTTCCCTGGGAGACCAGGGCATCTCAAAGGATATCTCCATGCAAGCAACATGGATTCCGATGGCCACTAGCGCATCAGAGCACGTCTGCGGATCACCACTGCTGCACGGAGATCCGAAGAGACATTCTAGCATTAGCAATGTACGGAGCCACCCAGCCCATCAGTTTCAGCGTAGACATGGGGCCTTCGCAGGTACGAATCGGCCGCCCCGATTCGGAAGGAATGCGCTGTGTGCAGCTCCGGAGACAGGCCACATTTCTCGCACAGGTTCCAGAGCCGCTGGGTGAACCATGGTCTGGTCATGGCCTTCCCAACCGCGTCGCTGGCGAATAGGGGCTCATCGGGTGTTGCCCGAGGGCGGCATGACAGGTACCGGCACATAGAGGAAAATGGACAGAAGGCACAGTTAGTTTGACCAATCACAATGGGAGTGCCCTTACATGTATCCGTTTTGCTGTGTTTCAGGACTATGGTGAACCCCCACTTCGCATTATTAAATCGGACATGGTGAGATCACCAGAAGGATCGAAGGAAGCGCATCTAGTGGTGTATTCGCCGCACCGCAGAAACCCGTAGAATGCCGTGAGAAACACCGTTTTGAGCAGAGCGTCGACGTACACCCCAAAGTATCCCCATCTTAGAGCAGAAACCAGTTTGTGCAGTATGGGGAGTGTGATGGGGAGGCGTTTGTCTTTCCTTTCGGGCCTCTGCTTGCGTAGACCATTCTTGAAGAGGCGGACAGCCAGGCTCCCCAGAAGGTTGCCTGCCGAAGGATCCACGCACCGAAGGTGGAACTGGACACCTGCCACCGATGCCTTGATGGACGATGGTTGCAGCTTACGGGATTCGAAGCAGTGTACCATGAAAGCGCTCAGCACTGAAAGATTCACAGGCAAAGGGCTTTCAGAGAAAGCACTGCAGTACGTGGAAAATTGAAGCCAGGCAGAATCGTATGATTTTAATGTAGAGGAGCACACACCCAACCTCATGTAGCGACATGCAGATAAAACATGCTGTTGTAGCACCTCAGCAGACCCAACCGACCCTAGTCTAGTACGGCTTGGTGGAACATGGGGCATACCAGGCCGGTTGGTGACGAGTGAGGGCGTAGCATGTGGAAGTCCTGCAATTTGAATCGGGATAGGGAATCAGCGCTTTGGTTGGCAAGCCCAGGGATGTAGGCTGCGCGCAATACAAAATTGCCCAGGACGCTTGTCCAGGTGAGGGGCCAGACCAGTCGGTTAATGAATGGCACCGAAGACCTCCCCTTATTAATAATGCAGACCGCTGCTTCATTGTCGCAGAACACGGTGATCTTTTTCCTGCACCATAAATGCCCCCACAAAAGACAGGATATGACAATTGGGTATATTTCGTGAAGCACGCTTGAATGGTGCTCCGGCGGAAGAGACAGGATCTCCTCGGGCCATGCAGCGCAGAACCACTCACGAACGTGGTAACCCCCGAACCCGACGGACGGGGTGGCGTTGGTGTAGAACTCCAGGGCGGCGGACGTTTTCTACTTCATCGTTATAGAAAAATGAAATGCCATTCCATTCG
Source organism: Hypomesus nipponensis (assembly GCF_054491055.1). Classification (NCBI taxonomy): domain Eukaryota; kingdom Metazoa; phylum Chordata; class Actinopteri; order Osmeriformes; family Osmeridae; genus Hypomesus; species Hypomesus nipponensis. Next base: position 6,073,430 of record NC_140362.1, on the reverse strand, counting down.
GCGCACAGGAGAGCCCAAAAGGCTAAATCCGACCTGCACCCGAGGTCGAGTGCCAGGGTGTCCTGCAGGTTTTCTACGGTTTTGCATAGGTCGAGGAGCCTAGAAACGAAAGCGCGCCCTTGAGGGATGATGCGCATTGCGAAGGTTAGATGCCCTAGCAGAGACAGCAATTCGCGTTTACTCATGGAGTAACATGAGTTACTCGGATGCGCTCGAGTTTCTCCGCTGGCAACGAGGCCTTCATTTGTACGCTGTCCAGCTGAATGCCAAGGAACTGGAGCAAGGTCAGCGGACCAACGTTTTTTTCGTCAGATAACGGGACGCCCAGTGAGTCAAAAGTTACTCGCAACACGGAAATGCAACGGGCCGGAGGCGAACAAGGAAAATCCACCACAAAAAAATCATCCAGAAGGTGCAGGACAAAAGGCAATTTGAGCACATTTAACAGGATCCAGCACAGCGCTTCCGACAGCGTGTCGAAGATGCGCGGGCTGCTGCGGCAGCCGACCATTAACCGAACAGAAAAATACAGCTTCCTGCGCCAGCACACACCGAAAAAATGCCATTGAGTGGGGTGGGGTGATATGACCTTAAACGCATCGGTCGCGGGCGCTTGGCTTGGCAAAGCGGCCTGCGATTTTAATTATATGGATTGCGTTATCCACACGGGCATAATAAAGAGAAAAAGGCCCACGCGTATAAAGCTGTTGATACTTGCCACCGCGGAGCCGACAGGTCCACTATCAGGCGTTTCTTGCCTGAATATTTGCGCGTGGCTACGCCTATGGGGCTAACCCTGAACAACGAGAAAGGGGATTCATCGAAAGGCCCGATCATGAACCGTTTGTCTCTTTTAGAAGGAGTGTGTCCATGACCCCCTGCTCATGAAGTGCACTCTGTAGGTTGCTACATTCATATTTGACAGTTGGCAGCTCAGATAGACCAGCACGAACCCCATGAGTCAGACTATCCCGTGGAACAGAATATGGACACATTTAATTCAGATATTAAAAGTATCTTACAGGCTTTACGTCCAAGATGTAAGATGGAGCTGACTTCATGCTGCATTTACTCCATCCCTGACTTCTTCCCGATGCAGTAGGTGGCAAATAGTGGGTCAGCATCTTGAGGGCTGTGAAGGACTTTGATTCTAAAGAAAGCGCAAATTTAATTTGTTGGCAAAAACTAAATAAGTCCTTCACACAACAGAATACAGAAAATGCTTCATACATTAACCATTATACAAGGAATTTATTGTCACCCCAATTTTTTTAATAAATATTGCTTGCAACTTACCAGCACTCTCAGGTTGTGGTGGTCCTTCAACATTCTTTTCCAGTGCAGCCAGCTTTAGCAACTTTGGGACAATGGTAGCTTCCCATTTGCGGAGAAAGAGATCTGCTTTCCCTGGAAACATTTCCCCAAAGTCCTTGTCGGTCTGAAGAGTTGTAATAACCGACAAGACATAAGTAATGTACGCAATCACTAAATAAATACAACTGAAATACATCGCCATGAAAAGGATAAAAGAGAACACAGTTTGGTTATTAACAATTAAGCTCCTACCCGCTAATAAAATCAGTCCATGAAGAAAATGTACTTACAATCCCCTTTTTTCAACAAGGTAGCTAACAGCAGTTGTTACCAATAGCCTTCCCCATTTCTCAGTAAGAGTCCCGTTCTCCTGATAGAACGCCAAAATCCGGGGGTCTTTCTGTCATAGATGACTTTTGAAATTCTCCGGATCAAGATCATTAGCTGATCTTGAACACTAAATTAACATACCAAGCCAAAAACAGTTTAAACAAAATCAGTTATGCTCTAAATAAACTTCAGTCAAAACTCAAGAACTTCTGAAACATAATCATCAATAATTAAATGTAATTATGTAAAAAATAAAAAAATAATTCTAGCCCCGGTAGACACCAACTTCTCACAACTTACCTCAATATGATTAGTCAAATCAGCATCCGGATTCAGTACAGCCACAGAATTCAGAGGCATGGTAGTACACTAAAAGTTTTAGGAATTAGAAAGAGGTGTTAAAAAACAATGCTGACATTACTACTTTGCAATTAATGTCCTGTAACTCACATGCAACAATTTAATAAAACTAACATTGAATAGTTAGGATAGAATGGGATTGAGCATATTTATTATGTAGTATCTTTAAATACCACAGTATACATACCTGCGTGTCTGTGCTACAGCTACCAGCAGTGTATGTCTGACTTAACTGACTTGAATTGAATTTGGAATTTATCCATATGTTCAATATGACTGTTCACATCAGTGTCCACGTATTCATTGAAGTCAGCAGAATTTAAGAATTCTAATAATTTCTGCTTGGCAAGGTAATAACGATGTACTGGCATCAATGACTTCCTTGGCGGTCCTGACGGTGTGTGTCTTTTTGCAGATTTCTTGCCCATCCAAGAACACAGCAGTGAGGGATTTTGGAGAATCTATCATTTTACTGTAAACATGAAAGAAAAATTATGAATATGGTTTCACACGAACATTATTCATGTTCTTACGCATTAATTTAACTAGCAGTTGTTTTTACAGAAGCGTAAAACCAAGGGATGCTATCGTACCTAGCGTACTGTAGGGTGTTGATCACCTCCAAGAATACACTAACAAATAAGAAAATAAGTACATCGAATTCAAGACTGAAGCTATGTACCTTTTTGTTTCACATCCTAACGTCGTAAAACTGCTAATGATATGCCTGTTGAATATGCATTTTCAAACTAACTAGGTAACCCTAGGTAGCTTTACCTTTACAGTACATTTGGCTAAAACGGCGCGAAGCTCGTGCTTCGCTAGACTGAGGTGAACATGCAAGCGCCACAAAAAAGGCAACCTGCTAACGTTAGACTAGATGGCCAGGAATATGTGATTGCTGTTTTAGTGCCATTGGCTAACTACTATACACGTTAGTTACAACGTGTTATGTTTTACACCCCTTGCTATTATCGGGAAAATAAACAGGAAATTTGGAAAGTTGTTTTCACATATTTTCTCTTGATGCTTAGCAAAAGTAGCTAACGCTAACCGTTTGTGTTGGCATATTTAGGCTAACTAAGTCAACGTTCCTGAGTTCGCTAACATAAAACGAACATTGTTTTCTTATGTTAGCTACACCTGACACAATCCCGCAGTAAAACTCATACGCGATATTATTTTCTTTTAACAAATATTATAACCTTTACTTTACTGAACTTACCTCAATGAAGAGAAGACCAAACTGCTGCAGCCATCTCAAACTCATTTCAAACTGAGGCGAGGAAGCGCGTGACGGATCTAGTGATTTGATTGGCCAATTTATTTACACAATGTTATGTTGGATATCTGTGTACCCAAAAACCCCAGAGATGCTGCGATTTAACACAATATTTGTTAAAATCATCATTACACAAACATTGTGTTGATTTCTAACACATACGTTTTAAGAGTGCATGTTCATTTTAATACCAAGTTTTTTTGTATACAGTATACTAACTTTTTACAGCAGTGAGAGAAAGATGGATGTATGTCCACACAAAAGTTGTATTATAAATGTTTGCATGCATTTCTGCTTATGACAAGGTAAATACAGTTAAATTACCCCAAAATTTCCAGTTTATTCCTGTCAATTCCCGTATATTCCCGTTAATTCCTGTGGAAAGTTTCCCGAATATTCCCGGAATTTTGCAACCCTAGTTGTAAATGAGTAAAAAAATTATGCTTTTATATCTATGTAATCTTTATAAATAGTAAGTAGGCTATGCATTTTTATATAAAATATACAGAAATATCAGTTGTAAAATGTAATTTAAATACGGACCCCTGCAACCAACGCAAGCAAGCACACCCTACAATTTCTCCAGAAATTGAATCCTTTCTAGTTAATCAACTTCTCCCATTGGAGTCTATGGCAGCCCCTAGAACCGTATGGTAAAAAGTTGTGAAATTTGGCACACTCTTTAAGCACAGTCCCCTCTTTATATTCACCAAGGTTCATGTCTCCCATTGGAGCACTCTAGCGCCACCAACTGGTCAAAGTTGAACTTGTGTTTACACACGTAACTTTTGAACCGTATGACCGATTTTCATAAAGGAGGTACCATTGGATTCCCTGGGTCAAGACGAGTTCAACACACCCTTATGACGTCAATTTCCAGTTATATAGATTTTCCGCCATTTTTAATTTTAAGAAAAGTTTTTTCGCTTCTCCCCCTTCAATTTTTGTCAAATCTTCCCCAGAATTGTCAGACATCCTCGTCAGAGCAACTTTCACAGAAGTTATCAAACAATTCAAAAACCGTTTGTCCAGTACAGCCAATCAAAATCGGCAACAAAGCAACCAAACAGGAAGATGGATCATATCTTAGCTAATCTTTGAGAAATCAACACCAAACTTGGTATGATGACTTGGAACCCTCTTTTGAGGCTGTCCAATTAATTTGGTGTCATGTGATTACTGGGTGTGGCCGCAGGAAGCAAAAATGTGTTTTGGCCAATAACTGTTGATTTGTTTGCCTTTATTAAGTGATTCCTTTGTTTCATGATATCTTGGGACATACCGTGTGTGACCCATCATCATTTGTGATAATAGCCGAATTGATGCGGCCGCCATTTTGAATTTATTGAAAAAGTTTTTTCTCTACTCCTCCTACACATATTGTCCAATCTTCACCAAATTGTGCAAAGATTATCTTCAGACCAAGCCTCACAAAGGCCATGACATGATTTTTTGATTTTCAGAACCGTTTGCCCGGTACAGCCAATCAAAATGTGCCATTACAGTTTTTCTGAATTGCTAAAACACTAAAACCCATTGGCTGAACAAAGTTATCAGTTGCCTAAACTCATGTAGCTAATTGTGCTGTCTGTTGTCAATACCTTAAACCATTTCACATGGTAAAACACAATTTGCAAATCTCACATAGACTTTTCAGCAAAACTCAAAACACATTCTCATTCTCAAAACACATTCTGCACTCTAATGCACATGTCATCCATACTGGTAAACACAAATGGCAACAATCAAATACAATAAACACAACCACTCAAAATTGATTTCACTTGTTTTTAAATGATTTGACACAACCAATAAGCCAGCAAACAGATTGTTGAAGGTGGGAAAATATTCCTTGTGATGTCAATGACCCTGACCCAGCCCAAAGACAAGAAGAAGCACATTGATCACATGTTTACACCTTTGATTTCTGTCCCTTTTACAGTATAGTATTGTATACTGTAGTACAGTGCATTGTAGACTCTATACTGTACAGTTACGTAACAAATGGTATGGCCCTGAACATTGCACTTTCCATTTGTTACAGTAACAGTACTGAATGCTCAATAGATTTAGACTGGTTGCAGGTTTACAGTTTTTCACAATAGCTAAAACACATTCTTGAAACAGTCACCCATTTTCTCAAAACTGTAAACACAAAACCTCATCTTCAAGCACTATTTACAAAACCTCGAATTCTCTTGCAAAATGAAACTTTCGCCTCAAAACAGTTTTACCTGTCCTCAAAATCAAACTTTCACCTCAAAACTGATTTACCTGTGCTCAAAATCAAACACTGCTCTCAAATCATAAACAAAGTGATCAAAATGATATACACTATCAAGCAGTCAGTAAACAATACACCAAAAAATTGAAAACACATTGTTCAAAACATATAGTTCTCAAGGAGAAGTACATTTTTACGTAATCTCAAAACTAATTTCATATTTTTCCGTCATTGTCTTTTGATGAACGAAAACATGTTCTATCATAGTAGCTCAACATTTATCAGAAATTACTACTCTGCTTTGCTCTTTGCAATTGTTCTTGTTCTTTTTCCTCCTTGTACCCCTATACAGTACTATACTGGCCTTGCATAGTTTGTCACCAAAGGCCATTCTACAACGTCCCTGTTGGCAACACGAGTGGGGCAAAATGTTAGGGCAATCTGTTTGTTTTGTTACGCGTTTCTGGATTTTTTATTTCATAACAGTAATTTTCTATATCGGCCGATATATCAAAGTACTACTGTATACCCTGCATCTCATTACCCACAACTCACTCTTGTTCTTTGTTGATATAAACCTGCAACCAGTCTAAATCTATTGAGCATTCAGTACTGTTACTGTAACAAATGGAAAGTGCAATGTTCAGGGCCATACCATTTGTTACGTAACTGTACAGTATAGAGTCTACAATGCACTGTACTACAGTATACAATACTACAGTATACTGTAAAAGGGACAGAAATCAAAGGAGTAAACATGTGATCAATGTGCTTCTTCTTGTCTTTGGGCTGGGTCAGGGTCATTGACATCACAAGGAATATTTTCCCACCTTCAACAACCTGTTTGCTCTCTGAACTGGCTTATATTGGTTGTGTCACATCATTTAAAAACAAGTGAAATCAATTTTGAGTGGTTGTGTTTAGTCAATGACATGTTTTTTCTATTTGTATTTAATTTTTGCCATTTGTGTTTACCAGTATGGATGACATGTCCATTAGAATGCAGAATGTGTTTTGAGAATGAGAATGTGTTTAGAGTTTTGCTGAAAAGTCTATGTGAGATTTGCAAATTGTGTTTTACCATGAGAAATGGTTTAAGGTATTGACAACAGACTGCACAATTAGCTACATGAGTTTAGGCAACTGATAACTTTGTTCAGCCAATGGGTTTTAGTGTTTTAGCAATTTAGAAAAACTGTATATCAACTAAGAACAAGAGTGAGTTGTGAGTAGTGAGATGCAGGGTACTCTGATATATCGGCCGATATAGAAAAATACTGTAATGAAATAAAAAATCCAGAAACGCGTAACAAAACAAACAGATTTCCCTAACATTCTGCCCCACTCGTGTTGCCAACAGGGACGTTGTAGAGTGCCCTTTGGTGACAAACTATGCAAGGCCAGTATAGTACTGTATAGGGGTACAAGGAGGAGAAAGAACAATTGCAAAGAGCAAAGCAGAGTAGTCATTTCTGATAAATGTTGAGCTACTATGATAGAACATGTTTTTGTTCATCAAAAGACAATGATGGATAAATATGAAATTAGTTTTGAGATTACGTAAAAATGTACTTCTCCTTGAGAACTATATGTTTTGAACAATGTGTTTTCAATTTTTTGGTGTATTGTTTACTGACTGCTTGATAGTGTATATCATTTTGATCACTTTGTTTATCATTTGAGAGCAGTGTTTGATTTTGAGCACAGGTAAATCTGTTTTGAGGTGAAAGTTTGATTTTGAGGACAGGTAAAACTGTTTTGAGGCGAAAGTTTCATTTTGCAAGAGAATTCAGAGGTTTTGTAAATAGTGCTTGAAGATGAGGTTTTGTGTTTACAGTTTTGAGAAAATGGGTGACTGTTTCAAGAATGTGTTTTAGCAATTGTGAAAAACTGTAAGCCAGCAAACAAGAAGTTGGGTCGTATCTCAGCAAATCTTTGATGGATTCACACCAAACTTGCTGCATGCACTCGGAACCCTGTTCTGAGGATTTCTAAAGTGTGTTGAGGGTCATCTGACTGCTTGGCCACCACATTGCTGCTTGCAGCTATATTCTCAATTTGAATTTGATATTTGCCATTTGTGTTTACCAGTATGGATAATGTGCATTAGAGTGCAGAATGTGTTTTAAAAATAAGAATGTGTTTAGAGTTGTGCAGAAAATTCTAAGTGAGATCTGCAAATTGTGTTTTACCATGTGAAATGGATTAAGGTATTGACAACAGACAAGCACAATTAACAACATGAGTTCAGGCAACTGAGAACTTTGTTCAGCCAAAGGGGTTTTAGTGTTTTAGCAATTGAGAAAAACTGTAATACAGAGGATTGTTAACCTGTAGGGTTATTGAAAAAAAATACTGTAATTGAATAAAAAGTCTTCTTGACTCTGTGTTTCACGATGACCAGGAAAACGGATACAAATATTCAGGTACTGCTTTAGAGCAAGGTATACCCCTCTTATTATCTGGCATACAGTTGCCTTTGCGAGACCTTCTGCATCCCCAACACTGTACAAGAATGTCCCACAAGCAAACAAACGCAGAGCTATGCAGACGGACTGTACAATGGTCAAAGCCTGGCTGCGGTGGTTTTGCTTCCTTATGTGCGGTTCCAGCAGATTACAAACTATGCTGGGCCTGCTGAACCTATACCTCTCCCACGGATACTCGTCAGGGAAGCACAGCAAATTATTTCTGTCTCTGAAGACCCGTGGGGCTAGTGGGGTAAACGCTCTTTAGATTATCTGTGCACCTTCATCCACAGGGTTGTCGAGGAATGGACACACCATGATTGGTTATAACTTGTCTTTTGAAGCACTGCTTTTATAGTTTAGGCCTATGTAAATTAACCAATTGCTTTTAAAAACAGTTAAAGTTACTTTGATTTCTTAACTGGTTATTTTGATTAGCCTATATATACGTCAGTTAATTCATGCTGGGTCATATTGTAAGATAAAAAGACTGCACTTATGTTTCCGAACCACGGACAGAATAAAAGTGCGTAGAGGGCTGAAATACACTTGACGGAACTTTCTTTTAAGATTATGTTTCTGCCTGTTGGAAATTCTTTACAACACAGCTAAATTCAGCTAGACTTTAGCCTGACACGGAGCAGGCTAGTTCAGAGGTAATAGGTTTCCTTGGTTACTTAGCTAGCACTAGAATAAGCCACCTTAATGGATTGGAACTCTTGCTGAGATAAGCGAGACTTCGTTGATGGAATACCCCTCTGGCCTACATGAATTATTGAACAATTGCAAGAGTGTATGGCTGCAGCCTCCCGCCTCGTGCCCTCCCGTCTCATGCCCTCCCGTCTCATGCCTCTACTTTCAAAATAAAAGCTTGTCTGATCCGCTATTTCTCCTTCCTACTTTGGTGGACATGGTTTTTTTTTTAGCTATACTACAAACTAAAAATCAATTCTACGGCTGCAGCCTGGGAGGCCCGGTTGAGTTTAGGCATCACAACGACAGTTGAGGTTAGGATTAGTTTAAGGCCAGGAGTCGTAGCAGAGGTCGAGGTTAAGGTTAGGCACAACCACAACGGTTGGGGGACAATGATGGTCGGTACAGCACACCGTGCATTTTGTCACCTGCGGCGTGTTCGTTTTTTTAAAGACACTGATGTGTACCTTAAGGGAAATCACAAAAAGAAACCATCAAAGTCTGCAACCATAAATTGCTCTTGGTAACGTTAGCTAATATTCGCTAACAAATGACAACATGAAACGCTAATGCAGTTTTAAATGAAGGTCATCGCAGGTTTCATCAAATATACGTTAACATCAGGGACAGAACAATAACATCCAGAAATCAGCAAACAATATATTAATTTTTAAAAATCAATTTCAAGTTTTTCAATTTAGTGCAACAAACGTGCTCACAAACTTACCTTTAACTCCATCCGTAAAATAATTCGCGATTTAGTATTTTTGACCCTCTGAATTTACCGTTGGACAGCTTGGGCATGAGACGGGAGGGCATGAGACGAGAGGGCATGAGACGGGAGGCTGCAGCCATACCCATCTCAACAATTGCGGCAGAGCAGTAGTTCACTCATCCACCACTGGGTGGAACTGTTACCAAACACATAGAAACCCAAATATGACACCATATTACCATGCCAAGAGTGGTGTGTGAAAGATGACTGGCTCTGGCCATCTGTATGTGTGGCAGAGTGTGTGTGTTACTTTGTAAGTGGAGAATGCGTGTGTGAGCTAGTTTAGAAGTGGAGAGTGTGTGTGCAATGAGGAGAGAGGGTTGATTGTTGTAATTAAAGTTGTGATTTAATACGATTTCTTTCTTTTTTCTTAACTATCTATGTGTGTCAGTCGGTCTACCTATTACTTTCTCCCTTTCTCTCTCTCCTCTCTTTCTCTGTTTTGCCTTTTTCACCACTCTCTCTTTTCCACATCTTACTGTAATGATCAGTGAAAACATTTTTTTGGAGCCCAACTGTGAGGATTCCACTCCCAACCTCAACCCCTACCATGCCCCGCCTCCCCTCTATTGAGGATTTATGAAATTATGTGCTTTAAGTGTATAAAATAGTACATAAATGTCAAATAACTTTGACAGAGACCGTAAGTGCACTTTGTTACAGTAAAGTGCACATTACTCCTCTAAACCAGTCCCAAGAGGGAGGCTGAGGACTTTTAAATAACTCTTCCAGTTCACTCCTCATTAAAAGGTCTGGCGTGTAGAGACCAATGCTAAGACTGAAGGGATTAACTCTGCAAGCTCACAGACGAGGTGGCAAGTTACAATTTTATTTTAGAGGTCCACTTTAACAGCTTGTCCGAATAGGCTGTTTCTGCCATAGTTCAGCAATCCCTTTATAATGTCATTAGTTAAACTGTACTGTAGACAGAGAAAGATTTGATAGGTTAAGAAAAATTAATCACCTGCCTATTAAGGAACATCTTGTTACACATGCTGCAAAGAGTGAAACGATGGAAAGACCTAGAAGGAAAGAGTGAAACAAGGACTGAGGCAAAAATAAGAGATTGATAGAGACTGTGATAAAGAGACAGAGATGGAGGATATGGCAGAGGCAAATAAAGAGACAGAGGGCCTCATGTGCTAACGCTTTTGCGCCCACTTCAGGCGTATTTGTTTCGCAATTTGTGCGTGAAAGCATGGAGAGGTATGTACAAACATGCCGCTCTGAGGGAAAAGCGCAGACTGCCGGGAACTGAAAATGGCAAATCGCGCTTTTCCAAGTCATGCATATGCATATGCATTCATGGGAGGGTCAAGGGGAAAGTGGGAGTTCCCATAAAGAGATTGAAGGAGATGCGTAAAGTGCGCATAATTATGTATTCTGCAGTATGTACAGAAACCGCCCGTGAAAGCATGCTTCCATTTTGCGGTGAAAATCATAAACCAGGATGCGCATATGCCTCCTGGTGAAATGGCAGCCGTAACCCGAGCAAGACAAAGACATAGGCCAAAGGATTTTTGCCACAAGGATCACACTTTTTGAGTTGAGTGAACATGAAATCATTACGCATTACAGAAATCAAAGATTACATCGAATCTCCAACTCAGCGTTCACATTCCATTCTAGCAGTTGAGAGAAGGAGGCCCATTCAATTGCGCGTTTAAATGCTCGCAATGTATGATATAGTGGGTGGAGAAAGGCGCTGTTTACCCGATGACCTGCAGGGTTTGTAAATAAGACGTAAACTGAAGTATCACAGCATGCGAAATCTACGGGTTGGCAATGGTGCTAATAACGCTACGTTTCAAATATATGTACATGAGGCCGAGAGTGTGGAGAAAATTTGGGGCTTATGTAGGCCTATGAAAAGTGTCACAGACCTGCTAAATTTTCCATGCGCCCTCTAGAGGTTAATTTAATTCTACCTCAAGTTGTTTTAGACAATTAGCTTTTCAGTGAGACAGTGTTTAGTCGTCTCCCAGTTGTGAGTGAGATTATTTTAGTTCAGTAATCCGCTATCTCCAATATATTTGTAGCCTTAACACGGCATCATCTGTAAATGTTCAAGTTAATATGCTGTTATATATGACATTATTTCCTTATTTTTGTACAATTAGCCAGGGGTGAATCTAGGTTCCCACTTTTGGGGGGGCTAAGCCCCTAGATAAAACCTATTATTTTTCCTGTGACCCAGCAAAACTAGGGGGGTCTAGGGGCATGTTCCCCCAGATTAAATGTTTGAAAATATCATTTTAAATAGTGTCCTCTAGTGGGTTATAGGAAGATAAATTAACAAATTTAGATTAGAGAACATTTTTTTGTTAAAACATTTGGGGGGGCTAATGAAACTTTTGGGGGGGCTCCAGGCTAGATACGCCCATGCAATTAGCTCTGTATGCCATGCCATTTGGTTTGCACTTTTGCTAGTGATTTAGCATGCTATTTCCATTCGATTTAGTTAGGCTACTCCACTGTCATCAACTATTACATGTATGTTGTACATGTCATTTTGTTTAATCCTGTGATATTGTGGCGTAAGAGTGAATATACTTACCGTGGTTTTGTATTTCTGTGTTACAGTTTCACAATTTCTCTTTATTAAACCTGCCAATTCGACACTTGCTTTTTCCTTGGAAGGATGATTGAGGGAGTGTTTGGCTCGCTGTATAGCCAGACATACGTTCTCTGGGAGCAACGTTTGGTGAGGACAGTACAAAAAGTAATGTCTCTTAGTAAATAAGGTTTGAATATAAGCTTGTTCATGTTCATTGGTAAGATACAGGAAGGGAAGATAATTAAGTTGAGTTCAAAGGAATGTGAGGTGCTGATGGCTCTGTGGGACAACTTACCCTGGAGGATGGTTGAAGCATCTTATATAGGGTGACCAGACGTCCTCTTTTACCCGGACACGTCCTCTTTTCGAGACCTAAAAAATGCGGCCGGCAGGGATTCCAAAAAGAATCCTCTTTTTCACAAACTCAAATCTGGTTACCCTATCTTATACGGCCTTCAGTCCTCTATAGTCATAGAGTTAGAGGCTATTGAAGCAGCTGCTCTGGCCTTTTGGCCAAGGAGATTGTGTCCTGTGTCCTGTTTGTGTTTCATTAGTTAAATTTCTTAACTATCTCCTCATTTAGAGAGAGATACAAACATCAAAGAACTTTGGGACACTAGGCACTGAGGTTATATTGTCTCAGACTATCACTAAATACAGTTAGCCAATTACAGAGACCGCTACATTGATTGATTGACCATACAAAATGACAATTTGTTATAAGTTTATATAAGGCAGTTTGTGTAATGTTCTTCATCTCACTTCCTAGCTTACATGGCCTTCGTTATGACGGGTCACAGAGTATGATTGTACAAACTAAATAAATTGTATTGAAACCGCCATCTTGACTATTCAAACTACATAGCACCGTCAGAATTTTCCACCACAAGAGAGATAGAGGCAAAGGCAGAGATTAAGAGAGAGGCAGAGAGCCTGAGGTAAATATAGACAGAGGCAGATACAGATATACTCAGACAGAGACAGAGAGATGGAGGCAGAGGCCAAAACAGACAGAGGTAGAAGCAGAGACACTGAGGTACAGATAGACCGAGGCAGAGATGTACAGTAGATTCAGAGACAGACATATAGACAGAGATAGACAGATACTGAGAGACAGGTAGAGGCAGAGAGACAGGGGAGGAGATAGAGACAGAGGCAGAGATGAAAAGACAAGAGGCAGAGATCGAGACAAAGAGGCAGAGGCAAAAGTAGAGAAAGAGACAGAAGCAGAGAAACAGAGACAAAGGTGGAGAAAGTTATAGAGGCAGAGACAGAGACATCAACAAAGAAATGGTCTCAGGAGAGCTGGCTGACTCCTGTCTGACACTGCTGCAGAAATGTAATGTCTTAAAAGGCCATTGCAGTCAGTTAAGTTCTTAATGTGCTTAAAGCAATTTAAGCTTTCAGAGAGGAGCAGAGTGCATTTAGGATATTAACCCCAATAACCTGCCCTATCTGGGTCCTAATTAAATGACCCTCACATCCGCTCAGCCCCCCCCCCCCCCCAAACACACACCACACACACAGACACAAGCAGAGACTGGAGGAATAGAATCAGGACTGATGATGACAGCAAGGATCTGTATCTGGATTCTGTGGCCTTGGTGGATTCATGTGAAAGTATGTGTTATGTTTAAATAACCTGTCCTGGGCAGCCAATCTCTTTCTTGCTGCTTGTATTAAGAACTTTGCAGGTTGTCTTACTTGGTGTGAGACAGACAGTAAGTTTTGTGTCTCACGTGTGTGTTGTGTGTGTGTGCTTAACTCCATCTAAGAGTTACTTCAAGACAAAACTGACCATTCAGTCGGGGATAAACTGAAGTTGTGTGTGTGTGTTTTCAAGGACTGTATGTGTGTTTGTTTTATTTGCCATGCTGAGAAGATCTCTACTTCTGTGGCTAGACATGGGGGGAAGGTCTGTCTGGGATGAGCTGTTAGCCCATCAGTAGCCTGACACACACAAGCACAGACGCAAACACACATACTCACACATAAATACACATGCACCCTCACACAAACACACATACATACACACACTCACACATGCTCACACACACAGGCTGCAACTGTCAAGTGCTGACAAATAGAGAGACAAGGCCAGATAAGGTCTCTCTTTTACTGGTGAAAACTGCCAATTAGATGGGCAAGACACACATTTACTCTGTGTGTGTGCATGTATGCATTTGTGTGTTGGTGTGCAAGTCTCTGTATGTGTTGATTCTCTTATGCTTTTATGCTCTTGTGCAAACAGTCATCACAAAGTATCTAAACTAGAGCTGGACCTGCATTGAAAACCAATGTCCTCAACCTGGCTCCTCCACCTGGCTCCTCTACCTTGTTCCTCTACCTCATCATTCATCCCTGGTCTATCTGTGAGTGAGTTTGAACAAAGTGTCATGACCTTTGTTAATTGATGGCAAACCAGCTTCGATAGGACCTTGAGAGAGACCAGAGTACTGTCATAGTCACACTTGTTTAAAGCTCCCTCAAGAAAGCAAAACAACCCTAAAACATCCTTGAAAATATTATTCTGGTCAACATTGAGGTTATGAACAGTAAGCGCTCTGTAAATGGATTTGGAGAGATTTGTGTACTGGGTGAGAAATTAGAAAATGTGTTTTTGCCTTGAGAAAATTGCAACAGTTGTTCTAGGAAAAGATTAGGCTACAGGAAAAGCTTAAACCTGTCACCTCTCTTCTGTTCTCTCTTCTCTGCTATTTCTTCTCTCCTTTACTCTCACCTATCCTCTTTTTCTTCTCTCATCCTTGCTTTTTCCTTTCTGTAGCAACTGCTCATGTGAGGCCAGAGAGAAAAAAAAAATATAGAGAGAGAAAGAATGCATGACCACAGCCTTGGGGTTAGAGAGACAGAAGGACTGTGTGTGTATGTGTGTGCATGTGCGTGTGTGTACGTATGACAAGAGGAGAGGGACTGTTTCTCTCGTAGAGAAAATGAGGTTGGCGAATTGGATAGGGCGCTTTCTTTCCTTCAAAAAGTGGCTCTCATATTTGCCGAAGGACTGATGGGGTGTGAAGAAAGCCTATCGGAGATGTGGAGGGAGAGAAGGATGGTCATGACCCTGGAGAGATGTCAAGAAAAACAAGAGGAGGTGGAAGGCAGACATATTGCTTTGAGAGCCAAGGGGCTGGGACTTCCTAAAACTTTCTCAGAGAAACTTTCCTGGAGAGCAGTGGGCTTGTCTGAGTGAGACACTTCACATATATTCAGTTCAGTTGGAACTTTTACAAGGTACATGGAGCCAGACAAGCACATATAGCACATTTCAACAATCCACAAAAGACAAAACATTGTTGTGAACTTGTATTGTCAGTAGAGAAGCATTTTTTATGTTGTTTCCCAAACCCCTGTGGTTCATTTACCAATATATCTGCCAATGCTGTTAAACACACACAAATACACCGACCTACAAACACACCTACACACACACAGGATGGGAAGATAGAGTGTAGAGGAGATGGATAGAGGAGATAAATAGGGGTGTCATGGCAGTGTGATGGAATAAGAGAGAAGAGAATCCATCCTGTGTTTCCTCTCGGTCCTGTCCCCTTGCTGACAGCAGCCTGAAATAGGCTTCTGTGTGTGTGTTTGTGTGTGTAGGTGTGTGTGTGAATTATTTGACAGTGTGTGTGTTTCACCTTTTGTGGACATCCTATACTGTACATCTGTGTGAGAAAGAGATATAGTAATAAAGATGGAGAGAAATGGAGAGAGCAGTGGAGTGAAAGATGGAATAGACGCTGAGATTGAAAGAGGTGCTTCCAACAAATACAGGTAAAGGCTTGGTTAAATTGTCTCTGGTAAAGTTAAGGTCTTCTTACTATGCCTTTCTTTTTCTGTTTTCCTCCCTCTCCATCCCCTGATTTTTCATTCAGGGATCAAGCCTGAGCTTACTGAAGCCTGTGTGTAGTAATTTGTATTAAAGTATTAGAGTTAGAGGAGGCTTTAGGTCTGATTATGATGAAGGAAAAAGTCTAATCCAAATATTTCCCCAGGGGCGTACTGAGACCCAACACCATCCACACCTTAAGACTCGCATGTCAACAGACCACACAAGGAGCTGGAGTCTTTTTGTTTGCTTGTGTGTGTGTGTGTCAGTGGCGTGTGTCTTTGTATGTGTGTGCATTAGTGTGCATTTGTGTGAGTGTTCGTCTGTTTGTGTATGTATGTGCATGCAAGTGCGTGTGCATCCGTTTGTGTGTGCGTGCACATGTGTTCACTGTTCTGAGCCTGTGTTATGGTTAGTACTGTAATTGAGGGTTCTGTGGGTGTTAAGTGTGTTTGTGTGGTAGTGAAACGGCTTTACCTGCCCATCTTTTTATAGGAAAGTTGACTTTTCCTCTCATTAACAAATGTATGTCCTCTCTGTTGCTCTCTTTCTCTCTTTTTTCATTTTTGCTTTTCTCTTCTTCCCCTCTTCCATTTCCTTTTCTGACAGTCTTTTTCTGTATTTTCTTCTGCCTGTCTCTCTCTATTTCCCCACAGCCACCATATGCCACCCCCCCCACACACACACACACACACACAACACCACCACCTCCCTAACACCCCGCCGGTCTCCTTCTGAACATATTTCATCAAAGGCCTCCTCCCAGGTAACTCTAACCCTGATCTCATTAACTGCTGCTAAGCACAGTCGACTGCCGAGAGAACACGCACACACATTCCTGCCTGTGCACACACACACACGCATACACACCTATGGAGCAGAGAGACCATTTGAGCCAAGCTCAGGACATAAAAATCAAAGACAGGAATCGTTTGCAGGAGGCTCATGTTTAATTCTGAAACGGGAGAGTTCCAGAGATTTTTCTAATTATCTGATACTCTAACGGAGGAGTGTAGGCAGCTCTCTTTCTCTCGCTTCTCTTTTCTTCTCCGTCTCTCCATCCTTGTTGCCCTGTTAGTTCATTTCTTCTCTCCAGATCTCAATTACACAATTATCTCAAATTACCTCTCATTAGCTCTCATTAAGTCCCAGTCAGTTCCTCATGTGGATCGCTAGTATCTGCAGTCTGATCACCCCAGCCCTTCCCAACACCTACTTTCTCCATGAGCTTGTTGACTCAAACAAGTCTCCACAGGACGCAACTTTTAAATTAGTACCTCTGATTAGTGTCCGCGGGAGCCAGGAGTGTTTAGTCTCTCTCAGCCAATCACAGTCTGTCTGAGGACGCCCATGTCGGTGAAAGGCGAAGGACAACAGCTGGCCTTTAGGGGGCGTGGGGATGGCACCAAGCAACAGGAAGCAGGGAGGCCGTGCCCGAGTGTCGGCCTGACCGTTGTTAGGCGAGATTAGACTTCATAATTCAGGAATATGTGATCATTGATGTGAATTATAGATTTAGTACATGAAGGCCTTTGTTCGGGAGTAGCGTTTGATGTCAAAGGGACAGGGAGAGAGGAAAGAGTAGTGGAGATGGAGATGAAAGGATTAGAAATAATAGAGAGAAAATAAAAGGAGCGAGATGGAGTAGGGGTACAGGTAAGAAAAAAAGGAGAAATGAGACTGCTGAATGTGGAGCTGCAGGGAGACAGACTGGGACACCTGGGAGAGGATGGAGGCTCGAGAGTCTGTGGTCTCCTGGCTAACACTGTGTCTAACACTCCAGCTGCATACTGGGTCTTATGGGTGAGTCCCTCACCTGGCTTTTATGACAGCTTTGATTAAGCCGCCGATAAAGCTGAGATGATGTCCTGCTGTGTTTGTGTCTGTGTGTGGGAGAGAGAGAGAAAGATAGATAAAGAGAGAGAGAGCGAGAGAGAAGAGAGAGATTGTTACAGGGATAGATATTGGATCTGACCCATTAACTTTACAGGCTGCTCATTGAGCATCACTGGAGCAGGGTTCAGGAGGGAGACTCCATAGTTAATCTCCAAAACGATCTTGGGATCATGACACACACACACGCTCACACACACCCTCACAGACAAACACACTTACACACAGAAAAAAAGAGAAGAGAGATGAGATAGGTGAAGAGAGAGATAGGTGAAGAAGAAAAAACAAAGAAAGGTACAGAATAAGAGGAGATTAAAATAGAGATTTGTAAAGAGAGAAGAGAAAGACAGGAGAAAGAGAGAGATAAAAGAAGAGGAAGGAGGGCAGAGAAGATGACGAGTGAAAAGAGAGAACAAGAGGGAGAACTGCATATTTAGCAGAAATGCTGTATACAGCTTGCAACATTGTGGCTCATTCTCGCAAGAGCCAATAGGTTTCAGTACAGATAATCTTAAAGCAGGGCCAGCTGGATTTTCCTGCCTGACATAATGGGGCTTTTTGAAAGCCATGCCATTCACCAAGCAAGGGATATAGAAAAACAACTCCAAGGATACATATATGTGACACTGTAATACCTTGAAGCACTTTACACAGAAGGGAAGACCTCCTGGTGTGAAAAGCCCTCAGTCATTAAGATGGTAGTATGA
Organism: Hypomesus nipponensis; assembly: GCF_054491055.1. Lineage (NCBI taxonomy): Eukaryota > Metazoa > Chordata > Actinopteri > Osmeriformes > Osmeridae > Hypomesus > Hypomesus nipponensis. The sequence continues at coordinate 6,054,980 of NC_140362.1, read as the reverse complement.
AGGAAAAACATCAAGTTAGTTTTCCAGAGGTATCCATCTCCCCCTCCATCATAACTTTTCTTCTCCATGTCCTAAACTCCTCTCTTAACTCCGACCTCTCCCTTCAAACAGGCCAGAGTTACCCCTCTACTCAACAAACCCTCCCTTAACCCTGCCGTCCTCCAGAACTACAGACCAGTATCACTGTTACCCTACTTTTCAAAAACAATTGAACGTGCTGTATCTAACCAACTGTCAAACTTTCTCTCTCAAAACAACCTGCTTGACCCCAACCAATCAGGCTTCAAGACTGGCCACTCCACAGAGACTGCCCTCCTTTCAGTCACCACTGCCCTCCAGTCTGTCAGAGCGGATTCCAGGTCATCCGTCATCATTCAGCTGGACCTTTCTGCAGCATTTGATACGGTAAACCACCAAATCCTGGTCTCCAGACATTCTGAGATGGGCATCACTGGCACTGCACTTCAATGGATCTCATCCTACCTGTGGGGAATATCCTAACAGGTCTCCTGGGGAGGCAAATTGTCAGGCCCTCGCCAGCTCTCCACTGGTGTCCTACAGGGCTCCGTCCTTGGACCCCTCCTCTTCTCTCTGTACACCACCTCACTTAGACCAATCATCACCTCCCATGGCTTCTCCTACCACTGCTACGCTGATGACACGCAGTTGTACCTGTCGTTTCCCCCGACCGTTCCGGGGATCTCAGCTAGGATTGAGGCCTGCCTCATAGACATCTCCGCCTGGATAACCGAGAACCAACTCCAGCTGAACCTCGCCAAAACAGAACTTCTCATCATCCCGGCTAAACCTCCATCTCCCACTATATCTCAATCACCCTGGGATCTGCGATGGTGACCATCAAGACGAGCTCTCCCTCACGGCCCACATTGCTGCAGTCCTCCGGTCGTGTAGATTCACCCTCTATAACATCTGGAAGATCAGTAGAAACCTGTCTGAGCATTCCACCCAGCTGCTAGTCCAAGCACTGGTCCTCTCCAAGTTGGACTACTGCAACTCGCTGCTCGCTGGTCTCCCAGCATGCACGTATTTGGGGTTGTCTCGAGGCAATAGCCGTATTTACCAAGATATCACAGCCCCGTAATGACACCACATATTGCAAAGTACTACTTAAATCGTCACTGTTAACCCAGACAATACAATCAGCTTAAGTGCGAACACTGCCGAGTAGTAGACTATATGGTAATATTCTACCCGCAACAGAGTAGGCTACTTTGTGTCGCATGCATTTGTGAATAGCAGTTTGTGAGGTTTCTATGATACATACATTTGTATTTTTTTCGTCTAACAAACACATAACACATGTATTGCCATCATATTTCCTTTATTATGTGAAGCACTTAACATGTTGTGGGAAGTATTATAAACAATGATTTAGTTGAATATCCCTTACCCCTAAAATCAGCATTTGGTTTGGGTTCATCCAAAACAGCTGGTTATCTGTTAGGGTTAAATTGCCATGATTGTCAAAAGTACAATAATCTCTGTGTCCATGTTTCTATATCATGCTACTTATCATAGGAGTCAAAGAGTCAATTAAAGTAATTGCACACATCTGTACAGCACAATTGAGCGAGTATAAAGGGGGCAGGTGAAAGGGCCTTTTCTTAGGAGCAACAGTGGGTTGATGGTTTTGGTAGTCAGTAAGTCAGTCGGTCAGTCAGTAGTAAGTCGTAGATCAGTTAGTCAGTAGTAAGTCAGTAGGTCAGTCAGTAGTAAGTCAGTAGGTCAGTCAGTAAGTCAGTAGTAAGTCAGTAGGTCAGCAGGTCGGTAAGTTAGTAGTAGGTCCGTTAGTCAGAAGTAAGTCAGTAGGTCAGTCAGTAGTCAGTAGTAGGTCAGTTAGTCAGTAGTAAGTCAGTAGGTAAGACAGTAGGTCAGCAGGTCGGTAAGTCAGTAGTAAGTCAGTAAGTCAGTAGGTCAGTAGTAAGTCAGTAGGTGAGTAAGTCAGTAGGTGAGTCAGTCATATAGTGAAAGAGAGCAAATATGGATCCCCAAAAAGTCCAAGAAATTGTTTCCCTAAAAATTAACAATATCTTTCCTCACAACTTGACCAAAAGTGAGAGATATGTTTTGAAAAGAAGGGCAGAGAGTTACCAACTCATTGGTAAGGCAAACCACACAACAGCACTTTACACATTGCATTATAACATTTTGAAATGTATGTTAAAATGTTTATGGCAATGTGTCCCTAGATGGTGAACTCTATTACCAGTGCAAGAGGAAGCAAGACGAACAGCAACATCACCTTGCAAAGGTTGTTCTTACTTCAGAGGAGGCCAATGATATCTTGGTGGAATTTCATGCCAGTGCCATTGGGGCTCACTGTGGTGTCGAAAAAACCATGCATGCTATCGTGCAACGATACTACTGGCCTGGGATGAAGGCAGACATCACAAAATGGGTGAGTGCGTTATAATAGGCCCTATATAATATGTCTGTAAAGATTGAGAATATTTAGGCTACATATAACAAGTGTTCTCAATTGTTTTTACTTAGTTTGATCGCAGTGTGATGACTGTCAGAGGAAGAGGGCCTCTATAAAGGAAAAGATGCTGTACAAACCTATAGAGGTGAAATCTGACCTAATTACATTTAACATTTCAGTTAACATGGAATTTATATTTATGTTACTCTATGGTTTGCATTTAAGGTTTCTGAGCCGTTTGAACTGGTTGGAATGGACCTGGTTGGAAAATTAAAATGCTCCAACAAAGGAAAAATGTACATGTGTGTGATGGTGGCATAAGCGAACTAAGCGGCTGCTTGGGGCCCCCATGACCACCAGGGGGCCCCCAAGAGCACTTTAAGTTACAGCTTAATTTTAAATTATATTATGTTAATGGTAAATATACAAATTTGCAATAAACTCAATATTATGTTTACCGGCTGGCAAGGAAGATAATTGCCTACTACTACTGTTTTAATAAATTATCTTGGGGGCCTGCCTTTGTACTCATACAGCAACAACGTTGTCAATTGTTCAGAACAGAAAAGATCAGTCGGCAATCGCAATCTGACACAGCAAAAAGCAATGTCTAAAAAAAAGACATATTCCTCTGGTCCAGAGAAAAGAAAACAGAGGAAGAGAAAAAACAGCAAGATCAAGGTATGTTTTGCATGATTAATTCATTTTTAACCATAAACATTTACTGTCTAGAGATACATGCGTCAAACAAGCCTTCAACGTTAGCTAGAGCTAGCTAGCTAGCTAGCTTATCATTTTAGTGTAACACTTAGACTAGCTAGCTAACAAAATATAACAATAAAAGCTACAATCCCCCTAGCTACAATGGGCATTTCCTTTGCTAGTATGCATTCACCTAGGTGGATTTACCTAGGCGAATGCATACTAGCTAAATACATTTCAAAATAAATTTTGATTGCCATTGAACTTTGCTATAGGCTACCTTGTGAGCTAATGTAAAGTGGCTAGTTGACAGTTAAGCTCGCTAACAAAGCTAGCCTAGAGTAACTTGCATAGATCCTACCCTTTTGGGGTCATTGTTATAATATTTCAATATCATTGTGCCTCAATTAGCTAGTTATAGATTACGAGTTGTGCTTTCAAGTGTACAGATGGCTTGCTGCTGTGTAAAATAATTTTGGATATTAAAAGAATATTCTGATCCGTCTACTATGTACTCACATGAATCTTCCCTTGGAGCACTGTTGAAATATTTTGGAGCTGGGCCACAACCAACGCCTCCTGCCCATAAGTGCCAGTGCTACAGTTGATGATACAGCAGGTCCGTTTTCAACAATCCCAGATCAGTATATATTGTAGGTATTTAATTTAATATCAGTTTTGTAAGAAATAAGAAAATACTGTATCTTAAAGTTATTTGGAGTTGAATGTTTTGCACTTTTGCACATTGTTAGTTTAAACCATAAGCTATTAAAGTGGTTAACTTGTGTACAATAGATGCATTGTCTGGTTTATTTAGCTACTTTTCAGTATACCACATTCGGTACACCACTTAATACTGTAAGACTTTGAATACTTAAAGTTCAAATCATCACATGACCAATCTGGGTTTGCTTCTGTTAAAATTAAAAACTGTATAAGGGCAAAATAAATCAATGTTATCATGTAAGCAACATAACTACTAACATTGCTAATTAGTGCATTAGATTAATAGTGTGAGGATAATCAAGCATTCAAAATAATCAATAATATTTGCGTCACAGGGGGGGCCCGTAAATAAATTCTGCTTAAAGGGGCAATTTACTGTTTTTGGGGGGTATTTCACACTGTTCCTTAAGGTCTCCGAATAGGGTTTCTAACATTGGTTGGGTTGAAAATGGCCCGGGTGCTGTTCTATGCCCTCTGACAGATCCTCTGAAATGTTCCCGGGAAAAAACACTAGCTTTTCTCCTTTTATGGTATGCTCATTAATATTTAGATAAGCTGTGCGCTGATTGGTTGGTTTTCAACGAGTAAAGCTGGGGAGCAAAAACGCAACACGGCCAACAGCAGCACTCGCTGAAACACCGAAGTTGGAGATTTGAATAAAAACGCGCAAATAAATCTATTGTGTCTACACAACACTGTTTTCAACAGATTGACTATATATCATTTGAAATGATAACATTATTTGTTTCCACTTCTGTTGTTGAAGCAAACTGGATTGACTTGGGTGGGTAGAACGTTAGGCTACAGCTTAGCAACCAAACCATATCCAGATTTTACTCGGCTTCAGTTAGCTAGCTAGCTCTAAATAACTTGCTGAAAAATAACATGACCAAGATCTGGACAAACATGCATCGTGAATTGTAGATTTACATTACACAGGTTATTTATTTGAATGAAACAGTCAGGAATATGAATCAACGTTAGCCCCATTGCCAATAAACTAGGCTAAATTATCACACATTCTACCTATGCTCTTGCGTTAGCAAGCTAAACTTGTTTACATGTCTACAGTCTAGGGCTCTGTTCGAAAACTTAGACAGCTGTCTTAATCCTTGATGTCTTACTAGACAGGTGTCTAACGAGACAGCTCTCTTCGGGGTAAGGTATCTTAAAAACCGTTGTTTTCGAACAGCCTATTAAGACAGGATGTACGTCATCGCGCTGCGTGTACTTATGTGCTCGCACTAGCGCGCTTTGTCAGACGGCAGTCAATTGCATTGAGTTTATTGTCACACTAAGTCAATTTAAGCTGTATTTAAACTTGTGTTAGATATAGGCTCAATAGCTCATAACATTTGTGTTTGTATTTCACTAATTTGATAGGATTATGATAAAACGCAGCAACTAGCTAGTGTCTGCACTGCACGACGATGCTAGCTACTGTACGTTATCGAAAAGTCAGAGCAAATTTACAAAGTAGGAGTGTCATCAATAAAATAAGTACATTTTCAGCAACTACACTGCCCACTTCTCGATACATTTTTATTCAGATGCTGATTTACAAGTACTGTTTAGCTGAAATATGAATTGTAAAAACTAGGAGCAATGGCGGTCAAAGGATTCTGTTAAACTTGTTGCTCACGGTAACCCCGCGCACAGAGTTATGGGTAATACGTGCCGCCATTAAGACAGCAAGGCAGCTCATATGCTCTCTTAAAAAATTACCGTTATGTGACGTATTTCAAGGTATCTTTTTAGACAGGAAGAGAAGATTTAAGACATTTCGAACAGACTTCGCTGTCTTAAAAGGAAGGAAGAACGCATTTGAAGAGTTTTCGAACAGAGCCTTGGTGTTACTAGTAACAGTTACTAGCAATGCTAACGGTGCGTTCACACTGCAGCTGGGCGGGCAGAGCGGGGCGCGTAGGGCATTGTGGGAAGGTGAGCGGGGCGGCGACGCTCGCATAGGGCATTGTGGGAAGGCGAGCGGGGCAGCGAAAGTTGGATTTTCTGAACTTTATGTAAATGAGGAGCGTGAAAACGCCAGCGATGGCCAATCGGGTTGGTTTCTTGTTTCTTGTAACGTAGCAACTGTTGGTAATGGTAAACATTTCTAGGTTTGACAATTTTCAAGATGGAAGAGCAACTCATCGTATGTGTCTTCATACCCAGTATTGTATGATACGTCTATGTTACAGACGTAAACAAAAAAAAATATGCCTGGCGCAGGGTTGCTGAGGTTGTCGGCATCCTTGGTTTGTTGTATTTTGTACTTTAATTCAGTTTCTTCACATTACGTAACTTTCTTCTGTGCTAGCTGCATAGTCTAGCTAGCTCACCCGGCACACGATTGACATTCAACGCTGAAATGCTGGCTGGCGGCCACTCGCTATCCATACAGTGAATGTGTAGAGGCAAGTCATAATCTAGCGAATGATTTGCACAGATTTCGAGTAATATAATAAAAGGTTACACATGTCAACGTTTATGTCTGATGCGTCTTTTTTTCCAGCCGGAAAAAGACCCGTTACATAGAGTGCGGGTGGCATTTAATCTTTCACTCGGCCTAAAAAAAGCGTGGAAAAAGATAACCTATTGTGTGCTGAAGATAAGATCATGTAAGATCTAGAAAGCGTGTCGGATTCTTGCTTAATGTGTGTAAAAGTTGTATTTTGTCTGCACATTTGCCATGACATTATAGAACTACAACAGTGATTTAAGAGAACTACAGCTCTGAATGAATCTGTCTGGCACGCCCCCGAGCGTGGTGCACTGTGGGAAGGCCGGCGGTGCTGAGCGGTAAAAAAGTCTGCAGTGTGAACGCACCGTAACGTATCCTGTATCAAGCACCTGTCTTTCTCCAGTTCTTTCAAATAGATTATCTAGAGACAGGCGTTTGCAATAAGCCAGACTGCTGTTTGTGTTCTGGCTATTTTTCGGAAGCTTCCCTTCTAATGCCTACAGCTAGTCTAGCTAGAGTCATTTGATGTGTGTAGAAACTTATTTAGCATTCTACCTGGTATGCTGTATTATACAGGAAACGTTAGCATTGCTAATAACTGTTAGCACAACATCATACTGTCCTTATAGCTTGCGGTTGCAATGAGCATACGGTCGGAACAGCACCTCTTTCCAGGTTCAGCTTCCTAGCAAATCCTGCTTGCAATTGTCCAAGGTTATCAAAACTGTCTTGGGTGAAATGTTCAGAGCAAATGAATGATTGAGTGTCGAACTTCGCCGGGATCTTTTAACAAGACAACAGCAGCCATGCCGTTGAATGTTTGGATCCTTGGGAAGACTGTGAGTGTTAGCTTTCCCTGTAGGCGACAGCCTGGAACACAGCATTTACGACCGTGGTCCATTTTCAATATCCTTTTTATAATTCATAACGTTCTTCTTTGTAATTCCTTATAAGTAGCTTACACAGAGCAGCGCGCAGCTAAACTAGTATCGGCGATAGATGCTACTTCGGGCTGGTCTGGATGTAAATTCGGGGGCGTGACAAAGATACAGACCAGAGCCAAAAAGGGCGATTCCCAGCTTTGTTGAAAAGCTAGCGTTTTACAGCCAAATTTTTTCTTTTTGAGATTTGAATAGGAAAGAGGGGTCAATGGACTTTGATATTCACGGTATGTTCATTTTACCCACCGAACTGTCGTTATTCAACTATGACAAGGTAAAATCGGTTTTGCAGTCAATTGCCCCATAAAGGCTTGGGCTGGCCCTGGATGGTGGACTATTTTACCAAATGGATGGAGGTATATCCACTTAAAAGTAAAAAGGCGGAAGAAGTTTCAGGGTGCATAATGGACTTCTTTTATAAATATGGTGCACCCAAACGGATTCTGACGGACCAGGGCAAATAATTTGTTAACAAAGTAAGTCAAGTTCAGAGACATTTGATATTACTGTATTCTTGTACATCACATCACTGGGGGGAAAAAGTATCATATTAATTTTCACATTCGCTGCCAGATCAATCTGGACATGTGTGCCAAGCTTGGCATTGCCAGAAGCCTCTGTGCCCCATACCACCCACAAACCAATGGCTTGGTGGAAAAGCTCAATGGAACTTTTCAAGGGTGAGAATCATGTTTTGTTGACACATTTCTATATAAGATATAATTGTGTAATTATGGTGAATCAATTTACAATATCAGAGCTTTGAAAAAAATGGTGAAGGGCCAACCATGTGACTGGGATGAATATATAAAGCCCACCGTGTTTGGTCTACGCACCAAAAAACAGCTGACAACAAAATACTCCACATATTTCTTGATGTATGGAAGGGAGGCCCGTTACCCTTCTGAGATTCCGGACAAGTGGCAGGTATAATGTAGTGCTGTCAGTTTAACGCGTTATTAACGGCGTTAACGCAAACCCAAATTAACGGCGTCAATTTTCTTATCGCGCGATTAACGCTCTTTTTGGCCTTGCAGACTTTGTAGTTTTTTTCACATGCTGTTGCAACAATTACCGACTTTAGAAAAACTACAACACCACACCGGATCTAGCTAGACCGGAAACAAAACAACAGGCGCGCCACAAACACAGCCGGCTAAAGAGAAACAAACACTTGTTTGGCTTGCGAGCCGGCTAAAGAGTAGTAGCAGAGCCCGTTTACGGATATTAGACATTCTCTTGTAGTAGGCTAACGTTACGTTTTGAGGGGATGGCGAGTGCGAGATGCCGAAATGGATGCCAATAAGATTCTGAATGGAGAGTTTACTTTTAAAAAGTTGCCAAATGGTTCCATTGACAAGACCAGTGATCTGTGTGTTTTGTCGTTGTAAACTGAGCTATCATCGCAGCACGTCCAGTCTGAAATACCACTTGATGGCCAAGCACACAGCTGATGCGAATTCTCCGCCCCCTTGTCAAAGCCAGGCGATTGCAATGTTGTTTTCAATAAAAAAAATATTGGCACGAAGCAATCCGAACCACTTTTCCATGTTGATAAAAGCATAAAAATTTGAAAAAAAGAATGTGACAAAAAGAAATCAAGGGACATTGAGAATAGATTAAAATGTGCGATTAATTGTGATTAATCGCGAGTTAACTATGACATTAATGCGATTAATCGCGATTAAATATTTTAATCGTTTGACAGCACTAGTATAATGGCAACTTCCTGCAGTATATAACTACTTTGGCAATAATGATATATCTGCTATAATCTGTACTTGTGTTCACTTATCTCCACCAATGCTACAGATGACTGACGAGGAAGTCAATGTACTGGTTGGAAACCAGGAGGTATCATTGACTGACAGATGTCTACCCCAAAGTGGAGGCCAATATATTGGCAGGACAAGAGAGGTTGTGGAAGAGAACTTTCAATGGGCCAGGATGATGGCTTTGTGGTGGGGGACCTGGTGTTGAGAAAAAACATTCGCCAGGAACAAAGGAAGGGGGGCAAGATGGAAGCTGATCTTTTAGGTCCATACACCATTGTCAACATTGACGAAAAAAGTGCTGACCTTGAAAAGAAGGAAAAACATTTGAGAAGATCAACATCGATCATCTTAAAAAATACGTTGAACCCCAGCCAAGAATACCAGTTAAATAGATTGCTGCCTCCACGCCTCCTCCAGCACTGCAGCCTGTCCCCTCTACGCCTCCTCCAGCACTGCAGCCTGTCCCCTCCACGCCTCCTCCAGCACTGCAGCCTGTCCCCTCCAAGCCTCCTCCAGCACTGCAGCCTGTCCCCACCACGTCCCCACCACGTCTCCACCAGCCCTGCAGCCTAGTCCACAATCTTGCACCCTAGCCACAAGCCTCCAGTCTCCTGTCAGTCAAGCGTCAAATTCACTCACCCCAGAGGAACGTAAGTATCCTTGCAAGTTTCATTGCAAATGACTTTGAGCAACATACTGAAAGCCATCTGCATACATGCAGAACTCTGTCATTTGCCTCAGGACTTGGGTGACCTTTTGGAAATGTATGCTGCATTCAATTACAAATTAGTTCTCGGTAAATAACTTCTCTAATTCTCAGTAATAGCAGAAATCTGGTCGGCAAGGGGTGTTGTGGAGCAAGGTAGGACCCTACAAACTCTTTGCTAGAGACCTGCTGAATCTGGCCCCTGGAAGAGAGGTAGAGAGTGAGGTAAATGCATTCATTAAGTATTTCCATGTACATGCTTAAATATTTTTATATTTAAAGACCAATATGTAACTAGTTTCCCACACAATTGTCACTTTTGTGAATGCATTTATCCATGCCCACATTCTGAAGTTGCACGAAACAACTGTCAGAAATATATTTCTTGTCGATTCATTTACGATTACTGCAATGTGGCAAGGATCTTTCAGGGGATTAAAGAAGGTGACTACTTTCAAATTTTGTTCATAAATGGTAACAATACATACAAGTATTTATTAATTTTGTTTATGTTTTCAGATGGACTCAATGGCCTATGATGTAGTCATAGGACCAGTTTGTCACCAAAATCACTGGACACTTGTGGTGAGAATGTACATGCACTATAAAATGACTATTTCAATGTGATATTCCATCCTCTTTACATGATCTTGCGTGTATTGTGAAGGTCATCTATCCAAAGGAGAAGCGGGCGCTGTACATTAACCCCCTTGGTGAAACCCCTGACCAAATAAAAAATTGCAACGATATCACAAGGCAAGTTGTGTCAGTGGTAATGTTATGATGTTCTTCGTTCCAAATAACCATATTTTGCTAATCTACAGATCTTTCATGAGACAAAAGTTGGAGCTGCAACAAAGACAGCTGGCACTTGCCGAGGCGCAATTCCACTGTCCCTCCATCTCGGTCCCAATAATTCTCCCCCAGGATGGAGGTAAGGGGCATTTCTATTTTATTTATCCGCATTGCACAATGTATCCTGTTCAATTTCACTAATCAATCTCCCTTCATTGCAGGTGAGGCAGACGCCCAGTGAGCCAGAGGTGCTACTGCTTTTGTTTCTCTTAGTTTTTTTTGTTTGTTGAATAAACTACTTTTCCTTTTCAACCATGTGTTGTGTGGATCATTTTGCGTCATTTCCTAGCTTTCAAGGCCGTAATCATAATACATACTGAGGGGGACACATCTCCCCCAATATTCAAATCTGGTCAAAATGTCCACCCCAATATATTGATATGAAAATATAAATGTGCTATACGCTACGACAGGCAACCACACACACTGTCCGAAATGATCATAAATGTAATTCGTCCCCCCCAATGTTGACCCCATGGCTACGGCCTTGAGCCCTATACATCAGAGGTCGTCAACCCTGGTCCTCAGGGACCCCCTGTCCTGCACATTTTAGATGTTTCCCTGCTCCAACACACCTGATTCAAATGAATCAGTCGTTATCTAGTTAGGCAGAAGCCTGTTAACGACCAGGGTTGAAGTCGTTGTGTGATAGTAGGGGTAGGTGGTTCATTGTTGGGAGTAGGGTGGTGCTGATAACAGTGCGTGGTGACGGGGTAGGGGATGATGGACATCAAAACAGATTGACAAGCTCCTCTCTGGTCTGGACACCAGCTTGGTGGAGTGCTGCTCGGGTTTCGCGGAGGGCGAGGTTGGGGGCTTCATCTTCCGATGATTCCCCATCTTCATCCTCAGGAGGCGGCTCATCTGCGCCAACACGCACTGCAATGTTATGCAGCATGGCTGTGACAACAATCACGCGGCAACACTTTGCAGGTGACAAGCTCAGCCCCCCCGACGAACGATGGATAGTTCGGAAACGTCCCTTCCACCTGCCAAACACCCGTTCAATGTGGGTCCTGGTGTGTGTGTGGGCCTCATTGAACCTCTCCTCCTGTGGTGTTGCTGGGTTGGTCATCGGTGTCACAAGGTAACTCCGGAGAGGGTAGCCACTGTCCCCGAGGAAGATGCTCCTGCCGAACTCTCCTCTGCCAGCCTTCTGCCCCACAGCTGAGTTGGCCCACACAAAGCTGTCGTGTGTGCCTCCTGGCAACCATGTCCGTGATGAGGCTATCGTGGTCCACTGCCACCTGAGTGTTGATGGCAGTGTAGTGTTTCCTCCCAATCCAGCACGGATCCACCAGGGAGGGATTGTGAATTGGGATGAGTGTGCCATCCACGACACTGATTACCCGGGGGATCCCAGCCATGGCGTGAAATCCACTGTGGACCTGGCGGACCTCGTCCCGTGTGTTGGGAATTTTTATGTGTGTCCGGGCATGGCGCAGGAGGATCGGTGTCACGGCTGCCACACTCCGTGAAACCGATGCCTTGCTGAGGCCAGTGCCCTTCCCCCACCACCTCCAGGAAGCTCCCCACTGCGTAAAAACGCAGCGCGGCCAGGAGCTGCACCTCCGGGCTGAGGGCAAAATTGCAGCGGGTTTCCCTCTGGATGTGTGGTGACACTATCGTTACGAGGCGTTGGATCTCCATACGGGGAAGCCGGTATTTGGACTGGACAGCCCGGTCGGACAGCACATTCAATGGGGAGAAGTGCTGACGCACATAGGCATTTATATAAACCGTCTGGCTTCGCGCATGGCGACGCTGTTGGTGCGAGAATAGCTGTACAGCGAGAATATGCTGTTTTGCAGCCATGGTGTCTCACTCGCGTGGACTTCAGCAACGCCTTTAAATAGACTGGCAGGTGGAGCCTCTCTTGATGAGGTTCCAGCCGAGTTCAATTACACCTGTCAGTTTCCCTGATTTCTGTGAAATACCACAGGGTTTTTGATGTTTTTATATCTAATGTAAACTCATGCAGATGCGAATGTTTGTGAAAACGTAATGAGTGATAGTAATGATGATTCATTTTATTTATGTAGCTACAGGAACACATGGGCAATTATTTATTTTTATATCGTTATTTTTCTTCTTATGCTATTATTTTTCTTGCGTCAGTGTTCTGCAGCTGCGGGCGCACATTTATCATCACGTATGGTTTTAGTATTCCTCTGAGTGTCAGATATAACTTTCCCTCACGCGGCTGCAGTGAGCGTTTGGTCGCTAAGAAGGCTGTTAAGAGTGGGTCAGGCCGATCTTACATTTCCTTCTTAGTGAAAGATCTTCTTAAGCTAAGAGCGACTCTGGGAAACACGTCCTTCTTTCACAGCGCGCTTAAGAGCTTCTTAACGAATCTGGGAAACGCGGCCATTTAATGTTTACTAATTGTACTGTGTCTTTTGTAGTTTGTCATCAATGAGCATCAATGAGCAGAGCTTGTCATCAATGAGGACTGCTATACTACGCAGTGGAGAAGGGAAATCGCTTGCAGACTGGTAGCTGATTCAGGTTTGTTAGTTTGTCAATGTATCATAATTAATGTGTCTGAGAAACTATTTAAACTTGTGTAATGTGTTAAAAAACTTGTCAGAGCTGTGCAGAGCATGTGGAGATGCATGCCAAAGTCCAGGAAGAAATGCTCACGATGAATGGGTAAGCATCTTCAAAACTCTGTATATTTACAGTAATGTGATAATAATCTACTACCATGCTTCTCCTCAGATCCAGTGCACAGCATGTGGTTTATGGTTCCATTGGGTGTGTGTTAGGAGACCACCTTTGGACCACAACTACTATTGTCCAGTATGTTCTTTATAAACTTGTGTAGGGCTGCTTTGGCTCAGGTCAGTGGTTCCATCCATGGCCCTGCAGTCTCGGGTCAGTGAGGTCAATTGTGTTTTTGATGTTGGCGATCACTGTGGCGATTAAGGCCTACAGATCAACCTTTTTTATTATTTCTTGCAATACTGATTCGCTATGACTGCATTTTCGGAAGTGGCTTGTATTGTTTAAGGCCATGTGAAGTAGCGTTGTATAGTTCCTTAGATAGTGTATTAACGATGCGCTATATGCTAGCAGCCTAGTTTGTTCTCAGTTATTTGTATAGTTTTCTTGGAAGTCGCTTTGGATAGAAGCACCAGCTAAATGAATACATGCAAATGTAGTTAGACTTGTATAAACTTACACCACTTATTTAAGATGTACTCCTATATGTCAAAATGTATCCACCTTCCTGCCAAAGTAAATTCCTTGTATGTGCAAACTTTCATGGCAATTAAAACCCTTTCTTACTCTGATATTTCTCATGTTGTAATGTGCTGGTGTTTTCTTCTGTTCGTAAGGGATGCACTTGGTTGAAACCAGAGAGAAACTCATATCACTAAAGATTAATATCAATAGCTACTTCGCTGTGTCGGAGTTTGATTTCTGAATCGTACATCAGTTTGGAAAGAATGATTCGATTAAAGACACAATGCTTGGTTAATTCTGAGCCAACTCAAGTGACACTGTAGGCTATCATAAGCCTTTGTTTTGCAAATTCGGAGGGATATATTACTATATCCAGAGCTCAAGTGTCACGCATTCGCTGTGTATTTCTCACGCTTTTCATTCATTTCTCACGCAGTGAAGGGATAACTTCTGCCATAAACAATTAATGGACGAGGCACAGGCATTCTGAGATGAAAGCTGTCTCAAACTGTGTGTATTAGCACTTTGGGAACCAGTTGATTCAGAAAAAGTCAAATCAAAATGTTACCTGAAGGCCAACGTAGGTAAGAAATAATTAACTGGAAACTCAGAGAAAACTCATGTGTTCCAGTAGCTCACGGTGTAATGGTACCTATAACGGATATGTTTTTGCTCGTGGGATCGAATACCACTCGAATCTTTTATTTTCTTAATTTCCATTTATTATGGTGTGAATGGCTGTAATGTAATGTTCACTACATTTGGTCAGAATATATAATTATGAAATGAATTGATTTCAAAAGATATAGCGAAGAAGAAACACTCAGCCAAAGGCTACACAAAATTGCATAGGAAACTAATGTTTCCATGTTGTGTTACGTGTATTTTGATCGTATTGTCTGGGTTTGCAGCAACGTTTTTAGTATGAATTTTTAATATGTGGTGTCAGAGGGAGCTGTGATGTCGTGGTAAATATGGTTATTACCTCGAAACAACCCCAAATACGTGCATAGTAGCCTACATTCGGGTAGTGTCTATGGGAACCAGTTGATTTAGAAGAAGCCAAATCAAAATGTTACCTGAAGGCCAACGTAGGTATGAAAAACTTAACGATTTCACTACATTTCGTGATCTGGTGTAGCTCACGGTGTAAATCAACAGTCTTCAGTGCGTATGTCTTTTTGCTCTAGTGCGATCGAATCCCACTTTATGCGAGCCTGCAGATGTTTTATTTTTTTTCCATTTATTTTGTCGCGAATGGTAGTCTAATGTAGTGCGCACAAAGCCCGTAGGCCTACTTTCATATTTGCCAAAGCGAATATGACATCCGACTTAGAAAATCGCCAGTAATATGTTTGGGAATTTGTGATGAATCTGGTGATAGAGGCAGACAGATGGGTGCACGCACAGCTGGGGAACCAGTTAAATTGGGAACCAGTTGGGATGTAACACCGGAAATGAAAAACGTTTATTTTGACAAAGTTTAGCCTTTTGCATTGAAGACCGCGACGCACCACACAAGCTTGAGTTTAAATACATTATTTAATTTGATATTACTTACTGCACATGCAAGTCTTGAATTGCTTAAATGTATGATGCTGCCAGTATACCTCGGTACTATAGATAGTACTTAAGCTACTACTGTAAAACAGTCTATCCCATATAGTGCTAGTTCTATCCAGCCTAGCACACAGATGCACGTCAAATCTACTGCGTTGTCTCAGTTACACTATCAGGGCTTGGAAATACTGCGACTTGCTAAACACAAGCTGCAAGACCCAGTGACATTTTATATACAGCTAGCAAACTAACGTTAGCTAGCATCACTAATGACATTGGCTAACTCAACTTCGGTAGGCTATCCTCAGTGCAAGTAACAGTTGACACTGTTTGCTCAAAGATTCTGACACAAGTGCTAAGATTTCTCATAGGCCAAGAGAAAAAGTGCTAAGATTCCAATTGGCCCAGAGAAATGTCAATTATAAGAGTCATCCAATGTTTTGCAATTCTAAGCCTGCATGGCATACAGAAGAATGGCAGCCTACACCCCCCCCCCCCCCCCCCACCCCCCAAACAAAAAAACTCTCCAGTTCTACACAATTCACGTAAATACGACGGCGTATTAAGGCCGATTTATACTGTGTTTTTACGCACACAGGGAACGCCCTTTCCTTCAAGAAACGTCCTCTGCGTGTCTTCGCAGAGCTCTGCGTGCGCCTCCTGATTTTCCTGACTACCCGTCTGTCCGTGCGTCTTTTTACGGATACCCTTGGCTATGATTGGTCCCTATTGCGTCAGGGGTGGGGGGCGGGGTTGCCGTGACCAACAAGAGAACAGAATCCTTTGACCGCCATTGTTGTACGTTTTTACAACTCTTATTTCAGCTAAACAGTACATGTAAATCAGCATCTGAATTAAAATGTGACGAGAAAAGGACAGTGTAGTTGCTGAAAATTTGCTTATTTTATTGATGAAATGGTTCATTTGTAAATTTGCTCCGACTTTTCGATAACCTAGCTGGCATCGCAGTGCAGCGTCATCTACTGTTCTGGCTGTGAATTGCTTTCAGCACGCAGAGCCGTCGGAGTAGTATTAATTCAACCAGTCCATCCGACTCCGTGCGTGCGTCTGTCCGTTAACGGAGACGCAGAAGTATAAATCGGCCTTTAGGGCCAGTAGGAGAAAAAAAAATTGAGCCGGAGGAGGGGGGGTAACATTCCTAGATTAAAGTCGTAAATTTGCAAGAAAAGGATTCAGCAATAAGGAAATAGGCTACTCCTGATTTTTGCCCAGAATCACCAGACTGTAATAAGCATTCGGACTTTGAAAAGACATTGCAATTCGAATTCGATTTGTGATCAGGACACAATACGACAGATCCTCAAGGTGTGGATCAGTTTAGAAAAGGGCAGCGTCTTGGCTGTGTCCTGTTGAACCACAAACCAATTGAAAAGTATAATTTGATCAGGTCATCCATTACTGGGCTTTATACATGGCAAACAACGGCGTCTGTGCTGTGATGAGGTTGACCAAGCAAAGTGAAGGAATGAGGATCCTTGAGAAAAAAACAAATCCATATTTTCGACTTCATAATGTTGGAGAATCTCCAAGTTTTTTTCTCGCAAATTTACTTTTTTTTTCGCAAATTTGTGATTTTATAAACTGGGAGAATCTCTGACTTTTTTCTCTCAAATGTACGACTTTATTAAATTACTCCCCCTCTCTCCTCCGGCTCCGATTTTTTTTTAACCTACTGGCCCTAATACGCCGTTGTACGTAAATGACCCAATTGACCGAGAAAGCAATGATTGTCAGTTTGCAGCGACAAGTTTGGAGGTCTGTTATACTTTGGGAAGTTTACATTTCCCTTCACACTCCGTAATTTATTTTAGCAACATTCTCAGCCCTTATATCGCTAATGTTACACACCGTGGACGTGCACTCAGAACCGACCTAATGCTTTTTGGCATTGACATAAAGACAAATCATTGAAATTTTATTTGGTCTTCTTAATTGCTTACAAATAGAAATTCAACAACAAGTATTTATATAAGCTATTGTTCCTACAATTAACATTATTCACCTGTGACCACCCGCCCAAAGAAATGGCTGGGCCCCTGAAAAGGTCCAGTGAATGCCCCCCCCCCTAATTGGTCTTTACTTATATTAATGCATGCACGTGTGTCCTCTCTCTCTCTCTCCTACATAAAACATATGTAAACTGAGAGAGACTTATTCAGTGATGAGAGCTACATTATAGCAAAACAAATACATCTTTATACATAAAACTTAAACATGAAGTTTAATTAATATAACTGAGAGGCCTTAACAACTTGTGTGGTGCCGGGCCAGACACACACACACACACAAAAATAACAATTTGATACACTGAGATCTGCTACACTCACACCACATTTACTAGTATAAAATGCAATTTCGTTGCCTTCATCTTTGCCTATTATACAGCCATCTTCTGTATAGCTAACTTACCACATAATGGCAGACGCTTGGCGTAGCAGATATTGCAGACGCTTGGCGTCATAAGTGGATGGTGTCATGACAGAGATTGGCTGGAATACAGTGTCAAGGTAGATGCAGGTTACTGCTTTCCTTGTCGCCATTTTGGTAATACTGCTTGGGGAACAGTAGACTCGGCTTTCCAGGTCCGGGGCATTGTTCGTTGCCCAGAAAAGTGAAACATTTCCACGTTAACCAATGCGCCCTCTAGCCTGCGAGACAAGATTATGTCATTTAATTGCCTTAAGTGGCATTCAGAAACACTTAGTGAATCTTGACTTGCAGAAAGAGAACTGTCCGTAGTCTGAAACTGTAAACAACTAAATAGTATTTAGTATTAGTATTTTGTTAGTATTTTGTTTTGTCTCAGCATTGATATTTTTGACCCTTTTGTGCTTTGTAGATAGGAAAATGTCATCTTAAAAGAAGAGATGTATCAGAAGTTTTTTCACCACCCAGAGAGTAAGTAGCTATCAAGAAGGTCATTAGTAGCTAGTAGGAAAACTACCCACACAGTGCCAACCTGCTAACCCTAAATCCCCACCCATTCTACAATGGAAACATTGTGGACCAGTGTCCCTACCAAAGCTGAGACCAAACCTACGCCCTTGAGAGGGAGGCAGTGGCCTTTTCCTCTCACTACTACACTACACAATTAAGAAGGACCCACAATTGGCAGAAATATTGAAGTCTATCCTGCGAAATGCTATATATACATGTCACAGCATGCAGAACAAACTCATTGATGTACTCAGCGGTGTGGTTACGGAAGCTATAGTGGGCGAAGTAGGCATAAAAGGTTTATGGCACCCGGGATCCGACGGGCTACGAAAACATATCAATTGTAATTTGATGTCTCTGAAGAAAACCAAGCTACAGTGTGCCTTCTTACTATAACAACTGCCGATGCAGGAGATGCTAAAACACTGACGGACACTATAATAGCAGAGCTAACAAAAACTGTCCTGAAGATCTTAAGCCAAGTTTATGACGGCATACCTGCCAACCTACACGCATTTATTGTACCGACTACGCAATTCTTGGTCAAAATCCGCAGGTACGAAATGCCAGCTGAAACTACGCAAAACAAATCAATCAATACTCTCATCACTCTCAATGTTCCAAAAAGTTCTGTTGATTTTAATGGGCCACCCCAATGTTCGCAAGTCAGTAATTTTTTTTGATTCACCTCTGCAAAAAAGTAATGACCGCTGTCGTTGGCAACGGGTATTGTGCTTCTAATTGCGGTCGATTCACATATTTCATATCATTCCGCAAGTAACCCTGTCATTTAACGTAACGGAAAGTCATGGGAACTTAGGCTAACGCTGTAGGCTCATTAAGTAGGCTAACTCTGCATTGCTGAGGTACAGGTACAAGTGGGGCAGTAATAATCATTTACGTAAATGTGACTGTAATGTTAATACAATGTTAAAACGTGTTCGTTAACTTTGAGATCATTAATTAAATTAATTTCAATATCCTTATGAGATACATTTGTGTTTATAAAAAGTTAGCTGTCGTATCTAGGATAGCTAATGTATGATGTGATTAGCCTTGTTACGAGACAGCTACGGTGTGAATAACTGATGGAGTAGGCTAATTTAGCAGCAGTAACGTTAACCTAAATGCTACGCTCCCCGCTCTAACTTTGAATCGCTTTATTGGAGCAAAGTGACTATTACAAAGGTGTTTGACTACAGACTGCTAACAAAGCAAAGTATTCCTACTATTGCAGCCAGTCCACAGAACAGTCTTGCATGTTACTTGAGGTATAACATAATTATGACGTCAAATGATGAGAGCAGCCGATCAAAAAAGAAGCGAGTCCATGGCCCACAGAAGTTCCTGGCTAAATATCAGGAGCAATGGCCGTGCCTCCGTAGCCTGGCTCTGCCCTCCTACGTACTTCCGCTCAATTTTGGATTTTCGCTTCAGTAACTCAGCGAACAGAGGGAGTGGCTGAGAACGATGACGTTGATGTCGTGCGTTAGTTTGAGTTGTAGTTCAGTCATGGCGGTGGAGAAAAATGTGAGCGAAGCTATTAGGTCAGTTGTGGCAACGCTGCCGAATATCCTTAAATTAAAGTCGGAGCAAGAACAATCCTTGCTGAGTTTTGTTGGTGGCCATGATGTTGTGGCCCTCTCCCCCACGGGGTTCGGGAAAAGTTTGATTTTCCAGCTACGGCAGCTAGCTCCGTTACAGTAGCGGTGAAGGAGTCGGCTAAGGGGAACACTTGCGATTGGTTATGGCAAATCAGAGTGGCTCTGGGCAGATCCAATAGTTTTAAACTTCAACAGAGGACCCGCCTTCAAGGAAGTTACGTTTGTCAATGAAGCAATCCGAGACCCACATTACAAATGTAATGTACGAGGGTCTGGTTAGGACCAGACTAGTGCCTCCGCCCCTCAAAACCGCTGCACCATGCATTTTGCACATTATGCAATTATGATATCAACATTAGCCACCAAGGAGCTTCAGGTAATATTTTTTTTAACTTTTATGTGGATCACTGGGCATGTACATTTACATTTATGCATTTAGCAGACGCTTTTATCCAAAGTGACTTCCAAGAGAGAGCTTTACAAAAGAGCATAGGTCAATGATCATAACAACGAGGTAGTCCCAAACATTGCAAGCAGCCAAAACATGAAGCATACATTGTAAAAAAACTAAACAAGTGCCAAAGGGAAGACCCATAAGAGCATGCAGTTATACAAGTTACAAATTAAAACAACATGAACCACAAAAAGTGCAAGACTGTACCTGTAAAAGAACAATCAACAGTAAAATATTTCACAGTGAGTACAAGAGCAACAAGTCACTCAATAAGAGTCATTGTGATCCTGGAGGAAACTAACATCAGGTCCAGCCAAGCATTCCTGTTGTGCCGTATTCCCGGAACAAGTGTGTCTAGAGCCTTTTTTTTTTAGTTGGGGAGACAGTCAGTGTCCCTGATGGAGGTGGGGAGCTGGTTCCACCATTGGGGGGCCAGGCAGGAGAAGAGCTTGTGTTGAGCTTGAGCGGTGGGACCACCAGGCGGTTGTCTGAAGAAGACTGTAGGTGATGGGTGGGGGTGTAAAGTTGCAGGAGAGACTTGATGTAGTCGGATGCCGTCCTGTTCACTGCTCGGAAGGTCAGAACCAGGGTCTTGAATCTGATACGGCCGTTGATGGGTAGCCAGTGGAGAGAGACGAGGAGCGGGGTAACACGGGAGCGTCTGGGTAGATTGTAGACCAGGCAGGCCACTGCGTTCTGAATCCTCTGAAGAGGGCAGGTTGCACATACTGGGAGACCAGCGAGCAGCGAGTTGCAGCAGTCCAACTTGGAAAGGACCAGTGCTTGGACTAGCAGCTGGGGGGAGTGCTCAGACAGGTACCCCTCCTGATCTTCCGGAAGTTGTAGAGGGTGAATCTACACGACCGGGAGACTGCAGCAATGTTGGCCGTGAAGGAGCTCGTCATCCAGGGTCACCCCAAGGTTCCTGGCAGAGGATGAAGGGGTCACTGTCGCAGATCCCAGGGTGATTGAGAGATCATGGGAGATGGAGGGTTTGGCCGGGATGATGAGGAGTTCTGTTTTGGTGAGGTTCAGTTGGAAGTGGTGCTTGGTGCATGTAATTTCTTTGCTGTTAATCACTTTGAGCTGCATTTTTTTAAATTAAAGGTGCTATACAAATAAAGTTAATTATTATTAATAATAATAATTTCCAACCCTCTACTTACAAAAGCTTACATTCTTAGATCATTTTTCAATTGAATGCTTTTTTTCATTAGGCCTATATGATGTGTGCCTATGTACTGTAAACTGATTCAATTAGGGTTTTTTTGCAGACTGTCGACGCCACGTGGAGGGGGAAAAACATTCAAAATTGATGGCTGTTACAGATGCAGTCCCTAAAATAAACTAATTCTTCCTGCAAGCACAAGATTTGAGACCAATTCGGGCAGAAACCCTTTTCACCTCATTCATTGTAGAACACAATTTGCCATTAGCTGCTGCAGATCACGCTGGACCACTACTTCGGAAGATGTTTCCTGATAGTGAGACAGCCAAACAGTATGGCTGTACCCGAACAAAGACGGCCTCCATAGTGAAAACACTGGCCAAGAATGATGATGAGTGCATTAAAGAGGTAATGAAGCGGTCTCCGTATAGCCTTGCTACAGATGGGAGCACAGATATGGAGTACATAAAACTGTACCCCATTGTTGTAAAGAGTTTTGATGCCAGTCTTGGGAGGGTAGTTGTGATGTTGCTCAATATTTGTGAATCCAGACAGTCTACTGGGAGAGCAATATTTGAATTGCTTGATGGTGAACTGAAGAAGAGAGTCATACCATGGTCAAATTGTGTCAGCTTTGCAGCTGACAATGCTGCAGTCATGCAAGGTTTGGGGAAAGGCGTAGCGGCTTTTTTTGAAGGCACAAAATCCACACATCTACCTAGTTGTTTGTGCTTGTCACCTGATACAACTAGCCGCAGAGAGGGCATCCAGGCAGCGTAGTGTTAACATTGAAGACTTCATCACCATTTATTATCATCTGGACAAAAGCAGCAAAAGAGTCAAGGCACCTGCCACGTTCCAACGCTGGATGGATCGAGTCCTTGCTCCCCACAAGAAGTGCGCGGCAGCATACCTGGATGATGTGGTCATACACAGTCCAGATTGGGCCAGCCACATACCCTGAGTGCAAGCAGTGGTTGATTCGCTCAGGGAAGCAGGGCTCACAGCGAACCCCAAGAAGTGCAGGCTGGCCTTCAGCGAGACGAACTACCTGGGGTACACCATTGGGAGAGGGTTGGTCAAGCCTCAGGAAGCCAAGTTGCGGGCCATACAGGACTGGCCCCAGCCAATCACCAAGAAGCAGGTGAGGTCGTTTTTAGGCCTAGCCGGCTACTACCGACAATGTATTACGGATTTTGCTACCTTAGCAACACCTTTAACGGAGCTGACGACCAAACGGCACTCACGAATGGTGAGGTGGAACCCTGCAGCGGAGGTGGCCTTCGTTAACCTGAAGCAAGCTCTGTGCTCCATTCCAGTACTGGTGCCGCCAGACTTCAAGAAAGAATTCATTGTCCAGGCGGATGCGTCAGAGGTGGGTCTGGGTGCAGTACTCGCCCAGGCACATGACGGTGAGGAACATCCCGTTCTCTACATAAGCAGGAAGCTACTTCCAAGAGAGAAGATTTATTCCACGGTGGAAAAGGAATGTCTCGCTGTAACCTGGGCCCTCGAATCCCTGCGGTTCTACCTTCTGGGCCGACGTTTTACGGTGGTGTCTGATCATGCCGCTCTGCAGTGGATGGCCAGGAACAGAGAAACGAACAGTAGGATTACCAGATGGTTTTTGAGCCTACAAGCATTTAACTTTACTGTTGTCCACAGGGCTGACAAGCGCCACGGCAATGCAGATGCCCTCTCCCGGCCTGACGCCTTCTTTACCTCCTTCACCCCGACAAGGACGTCGGTCTCAAGGGGGGGGGACGTGTGACGTCACGAGAGGCTGGGTCCTGGAGGGGTGCTACACTGCCCTACAAAGCCAAAAGACCGTAACTCGCCGAAGTGTAAAACTGAGAAAAACGACTTCAAAGTTTTTGCACTTTCAAAGTAGTTGTCCTGCCAAATGTATTTTAGGTAGGACACTGGAAATCTATCAGTTTGATGTTTTAGTGATTACACATTATCTAAACTAGAAATTGTTGAAATTGTCTCCATTTGAACGTTTTTGAGTGCCGCAAATCAAAGGCAAAGAACCGTAATTGATGTTACGGCATTCTGCATTGGATTTCTAAAGCCAAAGCAGGCTTTTGGAAGTTACGGTGAAGACAACAACCTTATTTTCTCTGAAAAACAGACGAGTTCATTTAAGATATTTGGCCACATGATAAAGCAGACCTTAACTGTTCTGAAAATGAAAAAAAATCATTTTCAACAAAATTGAAGTTACGGTCTTTTGCCTTTGCACGGCAGTACATTCCCCGGAGGTGGTTGTAGCCCTGAGCAGCTATAGCTCCCTCTGCTGGGGGAGTCGAGAGCTCCCTCCCTCAAAGCGGGGCATTCCCGCACACCTGGGACTGATCAGACCCTAATGACCGAAAGGGTTCGGTTAAAAGGGAGAGCCACAGTTAAACAAAAAAGGGATGAGGAGAAGGATTCCTGGAGAAGGAAGAGGCGGTATACGTTTTCTGTCATCGTATGCAAGAGTTGAAAGTTTTTGTTAATTCTGAGGATCAGTAATAAACCCTTTGTTTTCGTTCAACCCCGGTGTCCTCGCACTATTTTGAGCCATCCCGCTGAGGGCTGTGTTGCCTCTCGTGGCATCACAGTAATGAACATGTTTTCAGAAAACCTGAAAAAAAGAGAAAAGTTGTCCTGACTCAATTATTCCCATCTCCTCTACAATATAGCCTATTCCTTTACAGTTTTTCTCCATTGCTTTGGCTCAATTCTTGTAACAGAAATTACATTCTCAAAGCTCCACATGCATTTTGCAAAATAGCCTATATGGTTCAGCACAACTACATAGATCACCTTCAAAAGGTAATATCTCACCCAAAATAGTTAACTCATGATTCAAAACCAAATCATTTTCTCTTATAAATAGTCAGTGCCCCCAAAATGAAGTTCCTTCTCGATTGCTTTGGCTCATCTCTCAAGAAAAAAGAAAACATTCTCAAACCTTTAAATACATTTGCCAAAAAAAACCAGATGGTTCAGCAAAACACCATGGAACACCTGCAAATGGTCATCTCTTTCCTAAAACAGACAACTTATCAGTCAACTAAATCCTTTTCTGATCCAAATAATCAGTGCCCCCAAAATGAAAAGTCCCTTTGGCATTGTGTAAACACTGCAGTTCAAAATGTTTAGATGTTTTGTCAGTATGGCAGTGAACCTTAGAAATATGTGCACTGTGCTACAGTTACTGTAGTAGATGTTTTTTTTTCCAGAATACAATGTGTCTCAATCTACATTTACATTTATTCATTTAGCAGATTCTTTTATCCAAAGCGACTTCCAGGAGAGCTTTACAAGATTGCATAGGTCACTGATCATAACAACGCAATAGCCCCAAACATTTCGGGTAACCAAAACATGAAGCATACATTGTGAAAAACCCAAATACAGTACGTGCCAAAGAGAAGAACCATAACAGCATGTAGCCAAACAAGTTACAACTAAACAACATGAACCTCAAAAGTGCAAGAGTGTACCTGTAGAAAAGCAAGCAACAATGTTTTGGCTAACCACAATGTTATCTCGTTGTTTAGGATCATTGACCTATGCACTTTTGTAAAGCTCTCTCTTGGAAGTCGCTTTGGATAAAAGCTAAATGAATACATGTAAAATGTAAATGTGTATCAAACAGAAAAAAGATTACAGTAATTCAAAAGTAGCCTACAAGGTTTCACATCACATATTGCACTTACACTGCCATGGAAATTGTTACTGTAATTGCCATACATCATGGTTACTGTAACAGGAAATGTGTACAGCACAATATACTGTCATACAATAAGCACATCAAAACTAACATTATGTATAACCTACACTAGTTGTATGAGTAACCACAGTAAGTTTCAGGCAAGTGACACTTTCCTAGTCAGAGTTAGCAGGGGGTGCATTACAGTAAACCTGGCATGAAATGCATCTCCTCTATTGTCTGTTCTGTATATCCCAGCATCAAATGATTCCTATTGTACACTGAATGGACTAGTATGAGTAACCATGGTACTTTTCAGGCATGTGACCCCTTCCTAGTCAGAGTTGCAGAGGGTGCATTTCATGGCAAGAAGGAAACATACAGTAAGAAAGAAAAGCAAAGCTGGAGTTTCCCTATTTGTCGTCCTCACTCTCCTGGAGTGCAGGCGGTCCAAGGACACCAGGAGTGTCTGGGTACTGTATGGGCAAAGACTGGGAATGTGGTTGACTACACCATTCTCTGAAATGACAGTACAAACAGTGATGTTTCCCCCGAGCTGGCCTGGGACAAGTCTATATATTTGATGGAAGCATTTATACTGCTGCATTGCTCCTGTCAGCTAACTAAACTTACTGTGTGATTGGTGATAGGATGTGTCCCCTTGTTTTGTAAAGTTCTAGTTGCACCTGACAATGACTGTCAGCAGATGATCCAAGAGATCCATATTACAATATATACCATGATGTTTTTCATGGTATTATGTGCCTGAAAGAATTTGACAGTGGAGTGAACTATTGTGCAGGTGATGATGTACACAAGGAAAAAATGCCAATATGTTTTGCAGAGAACAACCACTGACTGAGAAACAACAGTCAGTTTAGACCAGCAAGATGTTTGCAATTGAAAGTCGGCCTAATTGAAGGCAATTATACCTAACCATTTCAAAGATGTGCTAAATCATTTGAAATGTGTGCAAACTGTAGGCAATTGCACTTGTCATTTACAAGGATGTGCTAATACAATTGCAATTTGATTAAAGGAATGAAAAATTCCAATCTGTTGTGAAGTGCCCAGCGGTTTGGAGGTTTGCAGGTGTTGTTTTGAGAATGTAATTTCTGTTTCGTTAAATGAGCCAAAGCAATGGAGAAAAACTGTAATACTGGCATTGGCTATAAATTAAATATCAAGATGGATACACTTTCCTGCAGAATATGCAGGTATGCTCTTATTTTGACTCTCATACATGCTTTGTAAATGTGTGCCCCCCCTTGTGAAAAAAAAGCCCACCCATTGAATTCGTTCTGGAGCAGACTCTGCATCACAACCATTGGGAACCAATGATAAAAAGGCTGAGACAACACGCACATTGTGGTCAAAGCTGGTATACATTGTATGCTGTTCGGGCGTGTGAGGGCACTTGTCACCCCCCATATAGCTCGATGGGCGGCGCTATAAAGTCGCAGACATGCACGCACCCACATCCTCGACTACCTCACGGTGCGTGTCCACTACAGCGGAGCAGGCGGCGCATCGGCGTCAGTTTCCAATTCATTTTAAAATTAAACCGGGCGTTGACACTCCCATAATGCTGTATGCAAGCGTCAACGCCCTGTTTAATTGAAAATGAATTGGAAGCCGTCGCACAGCCCGGTCCGCTGTAGTGGACACGCACCGTTAAGGTCAATTTATACTATTCCGACTCCGTTACGGACAGTTGGACGGACGGATTTGTTGAATTTATAGTACTCCAAAGGCTGTGGGTGCTGGAAACAATTCACTGCCAGAAGAGTAGGTGGCGCTGCACTGCAGAGCTAGGTTATCGAAAAGTCGGAGCAAATTTATAAATGAGTCATTTCATGAATACATTTTCAGCAACTACACTGCTCATTTATCATCACATTTAAATTCAGATGCTGATTTACATGTACTGTTTAGCTGAAATATGAATTGTAAACTTACAGCAATGGCGGTCAAAGGATTCTGTTCCTTTGTTGGTCACGGCAACCCCGCCCCTGATGCAAGCGGTTCTTAATACGGACCGATCACAGCCAAGGGGTATCCGTAAAATGACGGACGGATGGATAGTCAGGAAAATCAGGAGGTGCACGTAGAGCTCTCCAAGGGGCTCCACCATCCCACCACCATCCCCTTCTCCCATGTTGTCTGTCTGTACTCCATGTGGGGGATTTAACTAGTTGCTCCCTGCCTCATGTCATGCATGTATGCTGCAGTGAAGGCAGGGAGTGCTTCCCCATGTACATCCATTCCGCCAATGTTAAACCTATTTTTCATGTAGGCTATATGAATAAATGGTGAAATCAATCACGTGAGTGTCTTGATTGAACTGGTGTTCCAGCAAATCTATTTCAAGATAAGCCTTTATTCTTCTGCCCAAAGTAGGCCTACACAATCTTTTGGTCAGTTTTTGGCACTTGCTTCATGAGATGCTGTTTGTACAACTCATTTACTGGTAACTGGGAATACATGAGATTACATTAAATTCCACAGTTCCACATGCAGAATTCACCTGCAATTACGTAAATGAACATCTCACTGGTACAGCATCCATGCTCTGTTCAACTGGATCAGAATGTGCAAATCAATTTTCTATTCTTTATTCTCTGAGTGTCAGTGTAACTGACAATTCCACAAAAGTCTGTAAATAAAAGTACATGGGGAGAGACCTACCAGTAGCTACCACATAGCCTGGCTGCCAGCCCAACTTCTCCGCGCCCACAAAAAAATTTGGTCGGGAAGTTGGGTCTGGAGGGTCTCGTATTGGGAACAACTACATAAAACCGGGATCTGGACGGACCAATGAAATTGCCAGGGCGGGCTTTATACATGATGGACAGATGATCAACAGTACCGTAATCAACAACGTCACGAAAGAGCCCTTGGGTTGAATTCGTTTTCAACAAACAACATATTAAGTTGCTCTGATTGGTTGTAGGCCTATCCAATTGAGCGTACAGGCATTTGTTTTACGAGTTCGGTTGAAACATGCCCCCTTAGTCACAGCCCAACGGAGAGTTTTCAGACTCATATTCTGACTAGAATTATGAGTATGACAACGTCAGGCTAGCTACCACACATACGCTTCTCTGAATCTATTTCTACGGCACCAGTCAACGTCTCTTTTTATCATCATCATCCCGTAATGAAAAGCATTCTGTTGGGGGTTGCTGCTATTACAAGTTGAAATAGGTGTAACTGGTGAAACTCACTCCTCAGGTATGTAATGGGCCACCCGTTTCAATGAATAGCTAGTTATTCTTTGGCGTAGTTGGTAGTGGTTGCGCTTGGAAGCCGAGAGGTGGCAGGTTCCACTCCCCGTGGGGGTGAACATTGGCCAGATGCCTCTGACAGAGCTTACAAGCCCACGTCCGTTACATACCCGTTACACAGGCACAAACTAATATTTACTTTGTATCATGTCGAATATGATTAAAACCAAGGTGACGTACAGGCTACAATCACAAACTTACAGGTCTAAGCAAAATATGCCTTACCTGTTCATAGTATGTTTTTATATTTAATATAACATTTTATATAACTTTTTCCCCTGTAATATTAACGGACAATGTTAATGTTCAATGTATGGGCTACTGCATTCAAATGAATGCATTGACTTGGCCAACAATTGCATTCCACGCCAATTGCCTCTACACTGCTACAGCCGTACAGCTTTTTGGGGGAATATGTGCTCAGACACGTATTAACACTTCTATCTGGAGTGTTGTGAAGTACAACAATGTTTTTTTGTCGCCAGGTGCCATGGTGAATCCTAATATCGGAGAGCTCCATTGATGGAGATTTCAATAGTTCTCAAGCCCTCGCTTAACTCAGAGTGGACGTACCCCGAGTGATTTAACAAATTAGAAAGGAAAGGAGCTTTTCTGGAACCGAAATTTATGTAGTTTCCCATTTTAGGGACAATCAACTCAGAGTTCAGGGTTGGGTTCACAGTTTGTTGAACCCACTTTCTGGAATATCCCCCAGGTCATCCTGCTGTCAGGCCTCAAGTAAACAAGCAAGAAAGATAACTCTGAAACATAAACAACACGGTCAGCTTCACAGTAAACACAAAGGAGACGTCAACAACAGAAAATTGAATCTTCACCCTTGGTTCACAGATTTCCAAATACCAATCAATGTTGTAAAAAAAAATTCTCAGGTCTTGGGTTGTTGTGTAGAGTTGGATTTCAGCTGATATGGATTGAGGAACCCTCATTGACATGCCCTGGTAGCCAGCAGGGCATGATGGGAAGGAGAGGGTTGCGGGTACTGGTTGCTAAGCAGCAGATTATAGTTATTACCACAGAAGGTCAGGACCAATCAGAGAGATTTTAAAAGTGTTTTGGCAATGAAATATTTGCGTTCAGGAGTTTGTGTACTTGCGTGTGTGAATGTGTGGGAACAACTTACGACTTTAACCTGAGGGTGTCACCTACAAGAAAGACTCAATTCACTGCACACACAATAAAGCATGCCACTGATAAAAAACAAGCCTTAAAAGATTATACATCGGTGGACCTGTGACTGACCTAAACCAAACCACCAGAGACTCTTAATGACAGTGCTCTGGGGAGGCTAGGGAGGGGTGCGTCCAGGCAGGAAACAGACTGGCTATATTAAGAGGTGAAGCGTGACCTGAGGGAGAGCATCTGCAGGCCCTAGATTAGCATCTGATTGGTGGGTCTGCCTGTGCACCTCATGAATCAGACAAAAGCGGTCACCTAGTCAAACATAGCCCACACACGTACTGTACACACAGACATGTACACTCGCATGCAAGAGCATGCACACACACAGACATGCACACACACTTTAAACAGAACCGTGCTGATAAATATTTTTTATCAGAGCAAAGATGGTTTGTTTGGTAAACATGTATTCATTTAAATTAAAGGGCATTCCACTCCAATTTGTCTTCACATGACCTACATTAGGTCCAGAATTTAAACACAATGTTAATTATCTCTCCACTGCAGAATACACTGAAGCAAATCTTGGAAAGTAAAAATATTGTAACTGTGTAACTCGGCAAGAAAAAAGTATTGTAAGTTAGAAAAACATGATCAGCCATTGACAGTTTTGTCCAGTATAGACTTCACGTTAAAACTTTTAGGTTTTGATTTTTCACTTAACTAACTTAAAGGTTTCAAGCGTGTGGAATGATTGTATGTATGACAATTTTGCTTGACTGGAACAATTATGTCCCAATTGGATACGTTTCTTAACATTTTCTTAAAGTGCTTATTCAATCTTTTGGAGTTCCCTGTTTTCTGACCAAAGCAATTAAAAAAATGGCCATGTCCCATCACGACCCCAGCAGGAACCATCCTGATCCCTCCGTCTGGGGTGATGAAATCCAGATGGAGGGTTGGGGGGGGGGGGGGGGGGTTGTCATGCCCCTGCACTAGGACAGCAGCTGTAGCACTTTATAGCTAACCTTTCAAATGTAGTTCCTAAGCATTTGTTGATCTAACAAGCATGTGGGTAGATGGCTCTTTTTGATTCTCATCTTCTGTGTGTTTGTCAGTGTGTGTGTGTATGAAGACAGTTGCAGATGTGGATGGACAGATTCTCCAAATCCTGGAAACCTACAGTGGATTTGGCAGGTCGCCGTGGCATTCCGCTGTTGCACAATAGCACACTCCTTCCCAGAACTGCATGTCCTCTGAGACAGTGGCTCATAGCAACAGAGGGGGAGCACACACACATACACACACGCACATGCACAAACACTCCCTCTTCTTCTTAACCTGAGACTTTCCCCCCCCCACCCATTTTAATGGGCTCAAATACTTGCTGACAGTGAGAAGAGAGAGAGAGACACACAAGTTCCAGAGACGCAGGACATCTTCAGACCTCTGGAAAAACTACAGGAGACCTGCAGGAGCTGACAGAACTTTGAGGACTATCATTTGGGAACGCCGGACATGTCATTTTGGGACTAACCAAGCTTTGCTTTTAAGATTCAGTCCCACCTGAACTTCCCTGTCAGACTGTCGAGTGTCAACAATAACAGTAGCAGACATCTGCCCTGTCTGTCTCTCTCAGAAGACATCACATTTGCCAGCATGCACATGGAGGAGAAGACCGAGTGTGTGTCACTGTCTCCGCTGGGCCACCCGACCCCCTCTGAACGTGAGCTGGTGTCCATCTTTGGGACGGGGGACCTGGGCCGTTCTCTGGGCCAGTGTCTGCTCCAGGCAGGCTACAGGGTGGTTTATGGTAGCAGGAGACCCCACAGCTGCGGCCCTCTGCCCCAAGGAGCACAGGTACCTGTCTGTCTGACTGTCTGCCTGTTGGTCTTCCTGGCTGTCTGTCTGACTGTTGATCTGTATCTGCCTGTCTGCTGCTGCCTATTTGTCAACCTGTCTGTATGTTTGTCCTGAATTCCTGACTGTCTGTCTGTTGGTCTGTCTGTTAATTTGATTGTCTGTTTGTCTGTCTCTGCCTGTCTGCCTGTTTGCATGTCTGTCGGCCACTGGTTTTGTACTTCGTATTTGTGTCGACATGTTACTGACATACTTACAGGTTAAGGGTCATGCAGCAGCTGCCCAGTCAGCCCAGCTGGTCTTCATAGCTGTCCACAGAGAAAACTATGACTTCCTGGAGTCTTTGGGAGAACAGCTAAAGGGGAAGGTCAGCCCTCAATATCCTCATGTCCTCCTCATGAATATTCATTGACTGATAACCTCATTATATTGATGAAGCTAATCTTTTTTGTATTTGGTTATCTGATTATTGATATCCTGATTGGATGGCAGGTGTTGGTGGATGTCAGTAACAACCAGAAGAAGGACCTATATCCCGAGGCTAACGCTGAGTACCTGCAGAGGTGCGGAATACACCAGTGTTTTAACTAAAGAACAGTGTCCAGAGTAAAGTCTGCTGACTGAGAGTATGTGTGTATGTGTTGACGTTTCTCACCAGACTGGTCCCTGGAGCTTCTGTGGTCAAAGGCTTTAACACCCTGTCTGCCTGGTCTCTGCAGAATGGATCCACGGACGCCAACAGACAGGTAGCACACACGCGGTGTACACACACACACACAAACACAGATCCAGTAAAATCCTTGAGGAAAGTGAAAACACATAGGAACATTTTTAGAGCACCATCAGCAAATGTATCACACACACGTGGATCACATACACATGGATCACACACATACACACATTGCTGGTTTCCCACTTAAATTAGAACCCCTAATTCAGTTCAAAAGGGGTTCTAGAAACTGTGCATGTGTGTTCCAGAAGTATACAGTAATTGCGTAACTGACGCCCAGCGTCTGTGTGTGTGTGTGTCGTCAGGTGTTAGTGTGTGGGGACAGTGCGGAGGCCAAGCAGGGCGTGATGGAGCTAGCCACCAGGCTGGGCCTCAGCTCACTGGACCGGGGCTACCTTTCCTCAGCCAGGGAGCTGGAAGACATCCCCCTGCAGCTGTTCCCTCAGTGGAGGCTCCCCCTGCGCCTGGCCATCGGCCTCACCGCCTCTTTCTTCTTCTACCTGCTCACCAGAGATGTCATCTACACATACGCCACCCAGGGCAAAGATGTCTCCTTCAGAATTATGGTCTCCCTGGCCAACAAGGTACCATGCAGCTACATTCTGATTTAGCTGACTGTTTTCCAACTTGGTGATATAATTCATGTGTGTGTGTGTGTGTGTGAGCAGGTGTTCCCCATCGTGTCTCTGATCATGCTGTCTCTGTGTTACCTGCCTGGTGTTCTGGCAGGGTTCCTACAGCTCTACAGAGGGACCAAGTACAGGTCAGACACCTGCTGGATGCTCAGTATTGATAGGCTGTAGGCCAGAGGGGAGGGTCTCTTTTCAGACAGGGTATTGTTAAAAAGTCTGTGATGTATTTGCAGGCAATTCCCTGATTGGCTGGATCACTGGATGTTATGCAGGAAGCAGCTGGGTCTGCTGGCATTGTGCTTTGCCGTCCTGCATGCCATTTATACCCTGATCATACCCATTCGGTAAGTGATGTTCACACAGATCAGTCATATTGGGGATAGTATAGCTCAGTGGTGGAGCATTTTAATGCAAACAAAGAGGTTGCAGGTTCAATTCCCACCCCTCAACATTGCTTTGGTTGAAAATGTATGCTAAATTAACACATTGTTATTTTAAGCAGTCCATGTTTCAGAACTGTTCATTGTTTTTCAGGTATCATGTGAAATTCTGGATTGGTGCAAATATTGTCAGACAGGTAGGTACATCCCTTGAACTGAGACTCAGCATGGTCATCATGGAAACACACCACTAGCAGTACAGTACACAGCCGCTACTCGTGTCTTGTCAACAAAACAGCATGACTGCATATATACTGTGTGAATAACATTGATGAACACTGCCATTGTAAACAGGAGGGAATGTAAACAAACGTTTTAGTTTCCCCCCCCCCTTTATCTCTCCCTCTATCTCTCTCTTTATTTCTCTCATTCACTCCCTCCCTCTCTCTTTCTCAGTTAAAGGAGAACAGGACAAGTGAGTTTGACACTACTGTGGCATGGCGTTCGGACTCCTACTACTCCCTTGGAATTCTGGGACTTGGCCTGTTCATATTGTTAGGAATAACATCCCTCCCATCAGTTAGCAACGCCCTCAGCTGGAGAGAGTTCAGCTTCATACAGGTGTGTGTATACGTATGTGTGTGTGTACGTGTGTGAGAAATTGCTTACTTTTTAGAGTTTGTTTTTCACAGTCTGTGAATGTGTAGGAGAGTATATCACCATCACCACAGGGAACACACTCATTCATAAATGTAACTGGGTCACATCAAGCTCATTTTCTAATTCATTCACTCTCCCTCCTACCTCACCACCATCCCCCCTCCCGATCGTCTCCCCCAAATTGGAGCTGTGCTGTAAATGTTAAGTTATTCATTAGCTGTAATTTAGGAAGCATACATTGAGTAAGGCCAGGAACTGTGTGTGCGTTTGCAAACGAGTGTGTGTCTGAGAGGGTGTGCATGTGTGTGTTAATTTAGGTCAAATTATCGTCTTTGCAAAGGTCAGACTGTCTCCTATCTGATCATTATGTGCTACATGGCAATCACGTTTTGTGCCATTGTGTGTAAGTGTGTGTGTGTATGTGTGGACGGAAGTGTGACACCCAAAATACTCACACCTTTGTCTCCTCCCCTGCAGTCCAAGTTGGGCCACCTTACCTTGCTGCTCTGCACAGCCCACACCTACCTGTATGGCTGGGACAGGTTCCTGCGTTCCTCCACCTACAAGTGGTGGACCCCTCCAGGCTACATGCTGTGTCTGGTGCTGCCCACCATGGTGCTGTTGCTCAAGCTGCTGCTCATCAGCCCCTGTGTGGAGCGCAGCCTCAGTCGCATAAGGCAAGGCTGGGAGAGGCGGCAGTCTGGGGGGCCGGCAGGGACCGTAGGGAAGCCCCTGTTGCTTTAGAAGACCCCCACGCACAGATGGTCACACAGCTCTCACTGCATGCACACAAGTCTGTCTTGGTGGTTTAGGCTGATAGCTCTAAGAGTTGTCAGGTCAAAGACTCAGATCTGCTGCTGAGTGTGCTGTACTGTATATTGGGAAATCATTTCCTCTTTTGTCTTCAAAAGAAAACACATTTGAACTTTGCTTAACCAAGTCAATTCTAAAAAGCCCCAAAATTAACCCTAACTAATTTCACCTTGGGTCACAGAACACAGCAGCGGCAAATATTAAATTGTTCTTTGTTGAAAGCATGCTTGAACCTATATTACCCACCCGCCTTCCAGTATGTCTCAGCACTTATCAAAGTAAATCACACCATTTCCCTTCTCATGTTATAATTTGATTTTTAAAATGTACTTGAAATAAACAGTATTGAAGACAATTAATTCATTCTGGTTTTCTGTGCCCACCTCACCCTCACCATGTATCACAGCTAATCACACCATTTCCCTTCATAGAGACAAAAAGCCCTATTTAATTAGTCATGTCAGACCAATCTCCAGGGCTGGCCAGAAATGTTGCTGTTATTTAAAGAAAGCTTCACTCATTCTCACTAATGTGAATGGTGTTCAATGATGCTGAAGCCAAAAGCCACTCTTACATGAAAGCTTTTCTGTCAAAAGACAGATGTTGTCTGTGGATGGAACCCAACTGGTAGGACAGGAATGTAGGGGGGCCAAGCAGGCAGAGAGACTCAGGTTTTAGCATAACACCCACATAATGCCCACAAACTCAGCTGTGTGTGTGGTGTATCTCGCAGAAAGGATACCAATAACTATTGGACAATGTTGTAACCTTTGAGCAATCTATGGCACAATACTTTCCTTTTGGATTAATAATGTTTCAGCTTATCTAAACTATTTTATCTCTTGTTGTCTGAGGGCCTGATCTGGACAGGTTGCGACAGACTCCTTTGTCAGGAAGGAGAAGGATGTGGGGCTGCTTTGCTCAATACTGGAGGGAAAGGAGGAAGTGACCAGATTAATGAGGAACACGTGTGAAGTTTTGTACACAAATGAACAAACATTCACAGGCACCAGACATTCAACAATACACACACATGCTGACACAGACACACACAGATAATAAATTAGAGTTTACATTTGTACAACCCACTCTCACACTATCACATAATTTCCAGACGAGAACACAGTCGGCAAGGTAGGAACGAGACATAATATTCTTGTGATCTTGTCTCAGTACTGTTAAACAACGTCTTGATACAAGAACATCTGTTCTGTAATCTGAACAACATGGCACTGTTTTCTACGGTTTTCAGATGTTTGCATTATTTAAAGTGAAATAAATGTATTTAAATATTTTGTGAAATATATTAGATTAAAAATTATTTTTTTCTATACTGTAGATGAAGAAGCTTATTCTTACACTTCTGATGTTCTCATCCGGCTATTCTGAGCCTCGAGGTATTATTATGTTACTATATATTATAGCATGGTCTGGGTGAACCGCTCATCTCACATCCCATTTGCTATTCACCTCGCTAGTCAATCTACTTCAGACTGGCTGCGGCCAACACGACAGTAGCCGCTACTCTACACATGGCTGATTATTTTATTCGTAAAAATCTTTATTTGATTTGGGGACAATGACATGACTGGATAGCTGGCTAGTCTTGTTTTTAAACATACTGTCAAATTATAATGACTGTTTGGAGAATATGTCAACTTGAATTCAGGTATATTGGGACATTTTTTGTAATTTTATCTTCTGAGTTTAAGTTTGTCATCAAGTTCCAAACATAATCCAATAAATGAGACATTTCGGAATTCCTCAAGGTATCCACATTATAAGTGTAAAAAATAAGTCTTCATGATATTTTATGAATGCACGGCTCACTATTTTAGTGGAGTTGACAAAACGAATTTTAAGCAACTTGTTTGGTAATTTGGGACAGTATGTTTGGTAATTTGGATTTGTTAACAATACATATATCTTTAAGGTTGTGCATTATGTGTTATCTTCTGATTTTGACATTTCCAAACATTTACATTTAGTCATTTAGCAAACGCTCTTATCCAGAGCGACTTACAGTAAGTACAGGGACATTCCCCCGAGGCAAGTTGGGTGAAGTGCCTTGCCCAAGGACACACCGTCATTTTGCAAAGCCAGGAATCAAACTGGAAACCTTCTGATTACTAGCCTGGTTCCCTAACTGCTCAGCCACCTGTCTCATAAAAGTGATCAACTGACACTTGTCCTGAAATGGTAGCCTAATGATTCGAAACCTGCCCATTAGGCTGGGCCAGAGACGTTGGGACTTATTGAAAACAAACAAACAAAAATGTTGTCAGACTTGGAGCAAACAGACACTTGTCAATGTGAGCTGGGTCCAGAGGATGGATTCCGCTGCCCCTAAATCCAGCTCTGGCATTCTCGGATGTTGCTGCACTTCTCCATGCCTTCGATAGGATGCCCAGCTTCAGCCCACCATTCTCCCGGGTAAAGACACGGCCCTCTAGGTTCCAGTTATGTTTCAGGCTTCGGAAAAAGGCCCTGTCTGCTGGCTGTAGAATGTGTGTTGTGTGTGGAGGAAAGCAAATTACGTGCACATTATTTTGTTTCATTAGCTCTAAGAATTCCAAATTAAAAACATGAGAGCTGTGTCCATCCAATAATACTACATGTGGACGGGGGTCGTTTTATGGGAGAGAAACATTAATTGCTTCCCCATGTCGAGAAACACCTCTTTGTTTATCCACCCAGTCTCAGTTGCTTTGACCAGAGTGTTGGTGGGAGCCCCGTAGCACCACTCAGAGCGCAAACGCTTTGCTTTGAAGATCACCATGAGTGGACCGTATTCTCCAGCTGCATTGAGACTTGCTAGTAGGGCGGTGGTCTCCCCTCGCTCATTTGCAGTGACCTCAAAGCAGGGCGAGCCTACTGGCGACACCACCCTCGATGATACAAAATGATCCTGTAAACCAGTCTCATCACAGTTCCACAGATGAGAAGGAACATCTTGACCTTGGCATTCAAGAACGGTGCCATGTTGTTCAGATTATCCAAGTTTTCTTGTATCAAGACGTTGTTTAACAGTCATCACTCATAGGTCTTAAACCATTGGCCGACAACTACCGGGTTGAAACAAGCAGCCCAAGCTGCAAAAAGGGCCTCTGGCTTCCTCAGGCCAAGACGGCAATGACTCTTCATGAAGGCCTTGAACCAATAGTGGCCTGCCTGACCTTTGTCCTCAGAGAAGCCTGTTAGTCCATTTGCCTGTGCAAACTGAAATGTAAGCTTCTGGATTTCTGGCTTCCTCATGGGAAAACCTCGTCTTGCTCGGTTTTCGATAATATCTGCTGAATTAGCCTCCACCTGCTCTGATAGAACTGGCAAAATGAATTAGTTTCATAAATGAGAACAGTTTGTAATTTATACAAAGTGCAGAAGAGTCTACACCTACATACATTAACAGAAGGCTAAGTTTACTGGTTGATAGCTCACTTAATATGTGCCGTGACTACCACACAAGGCATAAATATGCTTTTTCTTCAATGTTTTAACAACATGGTGTAGGTGGTGAATTGAAAGGCCAGAGACGCTTGGTGTTTGTCCCTGCCTTGGGAACCACAATTCACTTTTGGTTAGATTCTCAGGGAGATAATTGACTCGTTTATATCTGACTCCCATTTTAGAAATGTGCACAAGTGCGTTACCTGTAACCTAAACAGTTAATGCCATGAAACTCTGACGTAGGTAAAAAATAGTCTGCTTGATCAGAGCACCGACCCTAAATTATGCAATCACTCAGAAGCTCCGGTAAATTCCTTCAGAGCGTGGAGATCCACTGTAAGTGACTCAGAGGCCTTAAATTAAAACCTACTCCAAAAGTCTATGTTTATAATCTGTTAGCCGCATAAACCAGACTAGATCAAAGTTTTCACCGCCGTAGCTTAATAGATACGTTTCAAGGAGAACAAGTAACTTCAAAAGGCACAATAATAGTTTATTATCTAAATAGTAAGATAATCAATACAATGATAATGAAATATCATCAAATACAAAACATACCTTCAGAGCAATGGTTAATAAAGGTATTCACAATGAAGACTAGACGCCTAACGCACCGGGGCTGTATCGTAAACAGAACTCAAAGTGATTGGTAAAACTTCTTCCTATATACACCCAAACCTGAATAAAATGGGGACACCGGTCACGTGACTGAAAAGTTGTCTAACTCATACAAATTCAAATTGGATCATTAATCAAGGCTGCAGTAGACCAAGTGGTGCCTTGCAAGACAAGGGAATATGTTAAACACATGTTGGTCTGCTGCAGGCACAAACTCTGTAAACCCTGTACATGTAAATGTTACAGTATTAAAATTATTACTAGCATGTAATACATAAAATAATAAACAAAAGCATATCAAACATTACATTAAAAGCTGTTTAGAACCTTATTTTCAAGAACACAACTTTTAATGATAATTTCAGTCTTCCTCTGTCCAACTTCCTCTTCAACTGTTGAGATCACGTCTCCAGAGGTGTGTCATTAGGTGTGATTGTCGTTTTAGCATTCATGCAAATCAACGACTGTCCCAGACGAGTGTCTGGGTGACCAGTGACAAAGGGGCCAAAACAGCCCTACATTGGCCTTTAATAGTACTAATTTTTCAGGATATTATTTACATTTTTACATTTTGCAGACGCTCTTATCCAGAGCGATTTACAGTAAGTACATTCTCCCCGAGGCAAGTAGGGTGAAGTGCCTTGCCCAAGGACACAACGTCATTGGCACGGCCGGGAATCGATCCGGCAACCTTCTGATTACTAGCCCGATTCCCTAACCGCTCAGCCACTTGACAATTGGCCTTAAATCTGACATTATTGACATTAAATAATCTGACCCAAATTACAAGGCTCACTACACACAGCTCTGATGGTTAGCAACCTTAGCCTCTAATTCCTTCTGCTAAAAATTGCCTATGATACATCACTTAGGTTTTGTGTTGTTATAAATGTGACTTTTTCACTTTTAATCAGGTCATTTATGACTAAACTATTGACACATTTCATTTTATACCCTAAAAATGTTGTCCCAAATTACCTGAAACATGCTGTCCCAATTTACCACACCATGTTTGGTAATATGGGTAATTTATTTCCTTGTTTTAGTACACTATTACATCACACATATTTGCTCAACATTGGTGTCCACATTAAATTAAGCATATACATTTTACAGCCTTATCTTAAAATCCATCTAAAGCACATGTCATTTTTCTCACTTCTTGACTTTCGGGGTCAACTTCCTGTTTGATGCTGTCCACACCCCCCTGTGTGATGTCACCTACGTTATGTCATGTGACTTTAGTTATATGCTTCCTAAGCAATGTATTAGCACCACTAACTTTACCATAGCCTTTTCAAGGCAAAAGTCAAATGCTTTTTCCTTATGCTGTCCCAAATTACCTGATGTCCCAGTATACCTCAATTCACCCTATAGTATGGGTTCAGAATGTACAATGAGGAAGCTAACAAGTAACCCTAGCAGGTAGTAGGCATTGCTATGAGTATTGTTCTAGGTTGCTAGGTAACAGAAGCTAACTAAAGCTGGCTAGCTTCCGTTTTGGAAAAATAACTTTTTGGTG
This sequence comes from Hypomesus nipponensis, assembly GCF_054491055.1. Lineage (NCBI taxonomy): Eukaryota > Metazoa > Chordata > Actinopteri > Osmeriformes > Osmeridae > Hypomesus > Hypomesus nipponensis. Next base: position 6,014,646 of record NC_140362.1, on the reverse strand, counting down.
GGAGCGTCGGAAATATTCAGAACTCACGCATCTAAGGGTTAAGTATACTAAAAACAGACACATCTACCAGGTTTAATGTCTGAGCTTGAAACAAACAATAAAAACTGTGAGACATGATGTATTCTAATGATTCACTGGGATTGACTAACTCCGTCGCTGGCTTGTCTAGACCTATCAGGTAAAGTGTTCACTTTTCCTCTGGAGACCAACACTGCACACGTGAGACTGACAACGTCCAAAGAGACTTTCACCTCCATGACCGTGTGTTTCAGGTGGGCTTTTTTACAGTAATAGGTGGGATTCTTTAACAAACATCAAATAGACACTTAACATCCAGATATTGTTGCAGTAGCATGAATGGTGAAGGGTATGAATACCTCTCTCCCCATCCCCCTCTCCCTCCATCTCCTACACCTACAGGTTCTTCACAGACCTTTCCCGGAACCATGCCCTCTTCTCCATGGCCACACGTTCCAGCGACAATGCCTTCCTGGTCTTCAAGAGTGCAGCTGATGGCCGGATCCTTCACTATGTCCAGAACAAAGAGGCCCGGTTTGACGGGCTTGGCTTCTTCTCCAACATCTGGCAACCATTCTGCTCCACCTGGGCCTCTGACAGCGGGTTGGTCCAGCTGTGGTTGAACGGCAAGCCAAGCTCCCGCAAGTTCACAGTGTCAGCTCCACTCAAAGGGACTCCCATAGTGGTCTTGGGACAGGTAAGGTTGAAATATACTTCACGCTAAGTATGTGTAGGCATATGCTGATTGGCTGCATTTGTTTGGTGGGTATTTTGTGCATTTTTCTGGCCATTAAATGTATGCATGCCAACAAAAATCGTGGGGCAGTATGCCAAAGATTCTCTGACCTGCTGCGAGATAAAAATAGCAAAGAGCGAAGAAGTAAAAGTACACAACATTTTTAAGAGCAAAAATGCTGGTTCGCAATTACACCTAAAGACATACCTCCTCCTATGTCGCCATGATTATTGCTGTTGTACAAAATCTGAAGTATTTGTCAATGTATTTAGCCACAAAATGTTTTGCTGCTGACCTGCCTCCTAGTGGACACAGCTTTCAATGTTGACATAAAGAACGCAGTGGAGTATGCAAACAATGCCGCATGTGAAGCATTCGCGTCTGTATATAAGTACACGTACAAAACTGCAGTATATTTCGGCCTGTAGTCTGCAACTGCTGTCTGCAGTTAATTTTCTCCAGGAAAATCATTCTTATGAGTTGGACAGTCATTTCTATGTCCTGTGCCATTGTCCAAGCTCAGACAGAGGTCTCAACACACACTAAAGCTCAGTCTAACTGGAGTAGCTATACGTTTGTCAATGTGTATATTATTTATAAATTATCTAGATATTCTCAATAAAGCATCAATAAAATGGCTAAATTACTGTCAACCAACCCTGACCAGTACCACCTCTCCTTTAGGAGCAGGATTCCCATGGCAGTGGTTTTGCAGCCGACCAGTCTTTCGTGGGGATGATTTCCAACGTTCACATGTGGGACTACGTCCTCTCGCAGTGTGAGATTCAACAATTCTCCAGCGAAATGAGCTTCACCCCTGGGAACGTGATCAACTGGAGAGCCCTAGAGTACCAGGTGTCTGGGAAGGTTCTGGTGGAGGACAAACACCAGAGCTGTTCCAATTAATGAACCCTGTTCTTGTAGTGAGTTACACTGCAGCCTCAAATCACTTGTCATATTTTGACATGCGTAAACACCAATTGTTTCAGTTGTGCGTCTCTGCTACCAGTGGATTATGTTTGGCAGGACTAATATAATCTGGGTATGGGTGTCAGAACTCTTTTTGTGTGTGAAATTAAACATGATGAGAAACATGATTGTGAGGCTGCTTGTTTCACAGTATTTTGCAACTTAAAACTATCCCATAGCTACCCACTGATGCCTCAGTGCCTATATCAGTATCCAGTCACTCCCCACTGCACCCTGCAGCATGAAATGGGCCCAAATCATCATCTGCTGTAACAAAAATGAGACCAACTCTTGGTGCAAGAGTAAGTGAGAGCCTGTAGATCATCTGTGTAGATAATGTTGTCAGAAGCTGGATAATACGGTGTCTCTGATATCCAGCTTGAGGCAAGAGACACTGCATAGTTAACTCTGCTAGCACCAGAATGTCAGTGTGTGTGTGTGTGTGTCTGTGAGAGAAAGCCCAATGATCCCAAAAATTTGTTGATGTACACGTTTTCGGGGTCTTTGCCATGTAATGAGGCATATTTCTGACTGTGTGTGCATTTCACCTTGATAGTTTAAAAACACAGACGTCTTTGGTATGCCATGACAACTTTTATTTATAATTAAACTCATAGTATAAAATGTTTATAATTCTATTGAGCCATGACAAGTGATTTCATGTTTTTCCATGTATAAGAAAAAATTATCAGAAACTGATAAGATAAATGTTTCTTGTTTACACACAGTGGGTAAGGTTGTGTGTTGTATGTGTGTGTGGGTGTGTGTGTGAAGGGGGGGGGGGGTAAAGGATAGCGCACCAAAAATGATGCATTCCTCCCTTGTCCAGTTGAAACCCACAAAATCTCACTGGAAATGTCCCTGTTACTGGGAATGGAGGCTGGTGTCTTACAGATGAATGCTCTTCCCTGGCCCTCCAGCCAGCCCCCTGGGCGCCCCCCAGACTGCCCCCTCTCCCAGCCCTGCCGTATGCGACTGAGGCTGCGATCCACATAGGGGCTGATGAACAGCAGCTTGAGCAACAGCACCACGGTGGGCAGCACCAGACACAGCATGTAGCCTGGAGGGGTCCACCACTTGTAGGTGGAGGAACGCAGGAACCTGTCCCAGCCATACAGGTAGGTGTGGGCTGTGCAGACCAGCAAGGTCAGGTGGCCCAACTTGGACTGCGGGGGAGGAGACAGATGTGACACATAACTCACACAGGTATATGTCATAAACACATACACAAACATACATGCACACAAGCATGCACATACACTCGCACGCATGCACACACACATGCACACACAGACACAAATACCCACATGCACACACACCTCTCCCGCCTTTTTCTCAGTGGAACTGACCTTCAAAATAATGAAACATGTGACCTGAGTGAACAGTCTCATGCTCTGCTTTTTCCAGGTATCATAATTCTGCTTAATGAATAACTTAGCATTTAAAGTACAAAGTTACAGTGGGCAGACATTTCCCACCCTGTCTGAATTATAGAGTTAACTGGGTACTGGGGATAGTGAATAACAATTATGTATTTGCTTTCACTGTGGTTTAGATGGTGAGTATTGGAAGACTTGAATGTCACTTTCAATTATACATTAGGCAATGTATAATATCAACAGTCGGTAGTGCAGCTGTAGATGACTGATAGCAGAGAATAACAATGTATTGCAATGAACAGTCTGGCGCACACCACACAGCCACCAACATGCACATGCTGTACGCGCACCTACATGCATTAACATACACACACACTGTACACACATACACACACAAACCTGCACAAAAGTGAATTCCTTTCAGCTGAGAGAGGTGCCCACCGAGGGTAGAGAGGTGAGACCCAGCAGGATGTAGAGAGAGAACCCCAGCACTCCCAGCTTGTAGGAGTCCGTGGCCCAGGCCTCCGTGTTGTCAAAGTCAAAAGGAGTGCTCTTATTGTTGTTCTTCATCTGACACAGAGATCAAGAAAGAGAAAGAGAAAGAGAAAGAGAGAGAGAGAGAGAGAGAGAGAGAGAAGAGAGGAAGAAAGATTGAGACAGAGGAAGAAAGATTGAGAGAGAGGAAGAAAGATTCAGAGAGACAGAGTGAGATAGGTTGAGACCTGTTGCATAAACTTGGTTTAAGACTAGTCTTAGCCTTAGACTGTCTTAAATGGTCAGGTTAGACTAGTGTAACTAAGCCTGTCTGTTGCATAAATAGTAAGACTGACTTAATTTGAGGCAAAAAAGTTAGCCACGGTAAAGGCTGAGTTGCTTAATTAAAGGTCACATGAAATGCTGTTTTTGGATGCTTTTATATAGGCCTTAGTAGTTCCCTAATACTGGATCTGAAGTATCTTTCCTGAAATTCAGCCTTGGCGCATAATTACAGCCACTACGAGCAGTCCCTCAATGAACTTTCCTCAAAACGCGCTGTTTCTGTGTCTGTAGCTTTAAATGCTAATGAGGAGAAGAGGGGCGGCGACAACGGATGTATCGCAATGGCTGTAGCAGAGAATGTCTAATATAGAGAGAACTGACACTCTCGGGAAACTTCCGGATTCTGAACTGGTTGAAGTTCCATGTGAGGGCGCTAACGAGCAAGTGCAGAATGAATGGAGGTCTATGGAGCGGTACCCCTCAAAATCCACTTTTCTCAGGATATAATTTTTTGTTTAGTAATTTGAATTCTGAATTCGAAAGGGGAGGCAAAAAAAATACACACTGCTGGCTGTTAGATCGTTTTAAAGTCGCCTTTCTGTTCTAAAAAGCTTTTGAAAATGTCATTGACGTCATACACATCGTACGACTAGAGCTACTGCTTTACGGCAAGCTCTGGTCACTTACTTTTTTCTCTCAGGGCTTCGACAACACAGCTGACAGGTTAGGCTCTCCCTGTCAATACACATGCTAGAAAGAGTTTTGGCTTGCTGATGTTGTTGCTAATGTTGCTAATGCTCTGACATTCTGATTCCGCTTCGGATGCCATCAAGCGGGAGCTCTGGTCGTATCAGTCCTTCACTAACCAATCAGCATTCATTAGCAGAATGCTAGCGTGTTAGGGGCAACAACGACTCACACTGTACGAAATCAAAAGGACATAAGTACTCGTTCATTCAACTTTCGACCTATAATCCATGTTCAACATGCAAAAACTACAATCAAATTGGAGTTTTCTCAACAACAATCAGGCGGAAGAGACAAATTTAGCCGTTTAGCTCCATAGAATCCCATTCAACATGCACTCGCTCGCGATCACCCCCTGTGAAACTCTAGTGGAACTGCAGCCAAATTCGGTACAATGGGGCTTATTAGGGAGTGGTAAGGCTCTCCTTAAACAGGCTCTGGCTGTAGCCCCCGTTGCTGTAAGATGCCTCGAATTTAGCCATTCTCATCTGATCACCCTGGTTTGCAGAGGTGCACACTCAGTCATTTCAATGAGGGGAAAAGTGGATATCGCGAGCCATAACACCAACAGCAGAACGGTTATCCAAATAACAAAGAAGTGTACAACACTCGCGTTTGTATTCACACACACACTTGATGCCATCTACCTTTACATTAGCGACAGTAACTCAGTTGGCTTGTAGCCCCGTTGCTGTAAGATGTTTCTAATTTGCCCATTCTCATCTGATCACCCTGGTTTGCAGAGGTGCACACTCATAATTTCAATGAGGGGAAAGGCGGATATCGCGCGCTCCATAACACCAACAGCATAACGGTTATCCAAATAACAAAGAGGTGTACAACACTGGCGTTACAGCGTTTGTATTCACACACACACTTGATGCCATTTATCTTTACATTAGCGACAGTAACTCAGCTGTTAGCTGCAGAGCTAACGTTACAGCCACATTCTAAGGGTAGCAAGCTAGGTAACCATATACAGTAAAGCAACAAAATGATATAGCGTTAGTTAACTTACTTGTCCAAGGTTTGTGGCTTGACCAAGGAGATTTAGTAATGATCCAAAATTTTATTTCAGCAAGGCCAGATTTGTGTTGGCTCAAGTTGAGGAAACAGTAGTGGCTGAAATGTTTGGCGCAGACAATGACATACAAAACTCTGGGAAGTTGTGTTGGCACATTTCCAGCGAAAATACAATTAAGATACTGGTTGTGCAGAGGCTCGGATGAAGGAACTAAAAAAAGATTTGTGCTTGCAATTGTACATCCAAGCACCGAGCAACTGTTATGCTTCGTTTGTTTGCTCGCCATGATGTCTCTCCACGAAAAAACGATATGGCACTCGCCCTTGCACGATGGTAGCTCAGTTTCTCATGGGTGGGCCAGATGATCTGGGCGGGCAAAGCAGAGAGAGGGGAGGTAACCTTCCCCCGATCTACTTCACTCGGGGGAGATTTACAAACAAATCAATTGAGCCTTCATTTTGTCAAAGGTGGAGAAGAACACCCAGCGCTTGGTTTACACCTATCAAAAATTCTAGCCACTGGGGGACCAAAGGCAGGCTAGGGGAACTCATATTAATGTTAAATATTTGTATGCAACTGGCCCCATTGGCGGGCCGTCAGGGCCTGCCAGGCCTTCTCTGCTGGCCTAAACACACTCAAAAAATATGTAAACTAAATTAAAAGTTATATAATTATATATTTTTCTGTGGTTTCATATTGATGCTATTATGAAGTGTTTTAATTTAGGTACGACTAAGTATGACGTCACTGAAGGCCTTTGCGTGAAATGCACGGCCCGTCACTGGTTGAGACAGACAAAGAGAGAGAGAGAGAGAGAGAGAGAGAGAGAGATGGTCAGATAGACCTTTAAGCAGCAGACCTACTACCAGTTGAACACGATTTGCACCATTGCGTATCTTTCCAGTAGTATTTCACTGCAGGGGTTCCCAAACATTTCAGCCCACAACCCCTAAAATAATGGTGCCAGTGACTCGCGACCCCCACATCCACGGAGGTGGTTTACATATACAGGACTGTCTCAGAAAATTTAAATATTGTGATAAAGTTCTTTATTTTCTGTAATGCAATTAAAAAACAAATGTCATGCATTCTTGATTCCTTACAAATCAACTGAAATATTGCAAGCCTTTTATTCTTTTAATATTGCTGATTATGGCTTACAGCTTAAGAAAACGCAAATATCCTATCTCTAAATATTAGAATATTTCCTCAGAGATTTAAAACAGCAAATCAAAATCAAACCATTAATGCACTCAGTACTTGGTTGGGAATCCTTTTGCACGGATTACTGCATCAATGCGGCGTGGCATGGAGGCAATCAGCCTGTGGCATTGCTGAGGTGTTATGGATGCCGAGGATGCTTCAATAGCTCATTTGCATTGTTGGGTCTGGTGTCTTTCAGCTTCCTATTCACAATACCCCACACATTCTCTATGGGGTTCAGGTCAGGGGAATTGGCAGGCCAATCGAGGACAGTAATGCCATGGTCAGTACACCAGTTACTGGTGGTTCTGGCACTGTGGGCAGGTGCCAGATCATGCTGGAAAATGAAATCTTCATCTCCATAAAGCTTTTCAGCAGACGGAAGCATGTAGTGCTCTAAAATCTCTTGGTACACAGCTGCATTTACTCTGGACTTGATGAAACACAGTGGACCAACACCAGCAGCTGATATGGCTCCCCAAACCATCACTGACTGTGGGAACTTCACACTGGATTTCAAGCAACTTTTGCTCCTCTCCAGCCTTTCTCCAGACTCTAGCGCCTTGACTTCCAAATGAAATACAACACTTGTTTTCGTCTGAAAAGAGGACTTTGGACCACTCTGCAACTGTCTGGTGCTTCTTTTCCATAGCCCAAGTCAGACGCTTGAGTTGTCTTGAGTTCATAAGTAGCTTGACCATGGGAATACGGCTATTGTAGCCCATTTCCCGGACCCGTCTGTGAACAGTGGCTTTTGATACCTGGACTCCAGCTTCAGTCCACTGTCTTTGAAGCTCCCCCAAATTCTGGAAGCGACTCTTCTTCACAATGCTGTTAAGGCTGCGGTCATCTCTCTTGGTTGTGCAGCGTTTCCTGCCACATTTCCCCCTTCTAACAGACTTATTGTGGATGTGCTTTGACACTGCACTCTGTGAACAGCTTGCTCTTTCAGAAATTTCTTTTTGTGTCTTACCCTCCTGATAGAGGGTGTCAATGATGGCCCTCTGGACAGCAGTCAGATCAGCAGTCTTCCCCATGCTTGTGATTTAGTTAACTGAACCAAGCTGAGTGTTTTTCAAGGCTCAGGAAACCCTTGCAGGTGTTTCGAGTTAGACGATTCAAGTGATTAGTTGAATACCCTACTAGTATACTTTTTCATGATATTATAATATTTAGAGATAGGATATTTGAGTTTTGTTAAGCTGAAAGCCATAATCAGCAATATTAAAAGAATAAAAGGCTTGCAATATTTCAGTTGATTTGTAATGAATCCAGAATGCATGACATTTTTGTTTTTTTAATTGCATTACAGAAAATAAAGAACTTTATCACAATATTCTAATTTTCTGAGACAGTCCTGTACGTGGGAGTAAAAATAGGCCCTGGACGTTGATAAAGACCAGCCCACCAGAATCGGCCCCCGTATACGCCACCACAGCTAACCTGCTAATGCATGCACATTCTGTGTTTGATGTGATGCTAGTTTAGGGTTGCCACCTTCGATACAGAAAAATAAGGCACGCCTGCCGCAGCGGGGGTCACACCACTCAGGGCCACAAAGTAGTAGTGTGCAGTATTGTAACATGTCAAGCTTACTTCCTTTTATAAGTGTACTTCTTATTACGCGGGGGGTGGGGGGGTATCTGGAGCTGCCTCCGCCATTCTTTCAAATTGACTCTCCGCCAAGAGACCTGCCCTCCTGTGACTCTGATTGGACGTGAACCTGAAACAAACCGATTGAACCAATGATGGCAGCAGATATTTGTCAGAAATATTAATCTATCAAGCATTGCACAGTCACTCAGTGAACAAGTTTAAGAAAGCTTTATTGCTTGCGGCCGCAAGGAGACAAAACATCACACGCCATTGTGCTCAAAGTTTGTCTGCTAGCATGTTGTGCTAGCTAGCTATTTAAGCAGCCCCACTCTTTACAGTCATTGGTTAAGACAAAGGCCTGCAAATGTCCCATGGCTCTTCTTCATTGGCTTCCTTGCATAGACCTGGCGTGTGTGTGTGCCTGCGTGTTTTGAGTGTGTGCATGTGTGTGCTCTTTGACCCCTGTAAGCTTGACCAAATAATTCACCCAACACAGATAAAGCAAGACATCTTTTATGGCCTCTCCAGTAAGATAGAGTGGGCAGCCCAGGTCACCTTGTTTACATATGCCTCGTGTTACCCAAAGTTCAGATTTGGGGGTAGGCCTCTCAAATAAAATGTATTTGTATATCCCTTTTTACACACAAGCATGTCACAGAGGGCTTCAAATACGCCAATAGAACTGCCCCTCAACCAACCTAAACCCTCAAGGAAGACAAGGAAAAACTCCCAGAAAAACTCCCAACAGGAGAAAAAATTGAAGAAACCTTGGGAGGAGCAATTCAGAGAGGGATCCCCTCCTCCAGAGACGGTTGGTGAAAGAGAGGAGCAGAACACAGGCTAAACATAGTCATACAGTGTCAATGGGTTTTGAAACACCAAAATCCATTGTTGAACTTTACAGATGTAGGACAGGACCGACGACCAGGCAGGTGCTGACAACCACAAGGGATGTGTGTGTGTGTGTGTGTGGGGGGGGGGGACTGAGAGGGGAGAGCAGGGATTAGAGAATGCCAGGAGCAGCTAACAGTTACAGTCATAATAGAATGAGATCCCCACCGGTCAAGTGTGAACTAGTGCAGCAATTTAACAGAGCAAAAAGGGGGTATTTATTTATACTTTATTTGTAACATCTAAATGTAACATCTAGATGGGGCAATATGAACATATAAGCTACAATTTAAAAATTACATGTGATACACACATAGGCAAACACGCACCCAAGGTTTATAAATAAAGTACATACACACATACTTACCTTTTAACAATTGTAGAATTGACTAAACATAAAGTTTTTAACCTAATTTTAAATGTCGAACCAGTATCAGCCTCCTTAATTGAGACAGGTAATTTATTCCAGAGAAGAGGGGCTTTACATGAGAACGCCCTACCCCCAGCTGTTTTTTTCTTAATTTTAGGAACCACCAGATTGCCGGCATCTTGAGATCTTAGTGTCCTTGCGGGGCAATAGGGTGCAAGGAGACTGGAGAGGTACAGTGGTGCCAATCCATGCAAAGATTTGTAAGTTAGTAGTAGAACTTTGAAATCAGCTCTGGCTTGGATAGGGAGCCATTGTAAAGAGACAAGAGTAGATGTTATGTGATCAAATTTTATTTTTCTAGTCAATAGTCTAGCAGCAGCATTTTGCACCCGCTGTACATTTTTCAAGTAGGTAATTGGGAGGCCGGAGAACAAGACATTGCAGTAGTCCAATAGCGATTTAACAAATGCATGTATTCGTTTTTCAGCATCAACCTTTGAGAGGAATTTTCGTATTTTGGCAATATTAGGTAGATGGAAAAATGCAGTTCTAGTAATTTGCTTAATATGGTACTCAAACGAAAGGTCTGGGTCCATTGTGACGCCTAGATTTTTTACCCGCTGGCTTTGTGAGACTGACTTTGTCTAAGTCTAAGGTCAGATTGGATAAATTATTTCTGTATTTTTAAGGACTGAAAATTTTAAACCTCAATTTTATCCGAATTAAGAAGAAGGAAATTTGCTGTCATCCAAGTTCTCAACCTAGCCTGACGTTGTCATACTCATAATTCTAGTCAGAATATGAGTCTGAAAACCCTCCGTTGGGCTTTGAGTACGGTGCGTGTTTCAACCGAACTTGTAAAACAAATGCCTCTACTCTCAATTGGATAGACCTACAACCAATCAGAGCAACGTATTATGTTATTTGTTGAAAACGAATTCAACCCAAGGGCTCTTTCGTGACGTTGTTGATTACGTTACTGTTGATCATCTGTCCATCATCGTATAAAGCCCGCCCTGGCAATTTCATTGGTCCGTCCCGATTCTGGGTTTTCTGTAGTTGTCCCCAATACGAGACCCTCCAGACCCAACTTCCCGAACAAATGTTTTTGTGGGCGGGAGAAGTTGGGCTGGCAGCCAGGCTATTCTTAACCCAGAAACACATTTTTCCATAGCATGTGGAAAATCTCCAGGCTTTATAGACATATATAGCTGAGTATCATCTGCATAACAGTGAAAATTACACCTTTCTCTACACACAAGGAATGCTGAACACAGAATCATTCTTATACAGGATAACAGTTACATCTTCAATTTCTCCAACAGTATTATCCAATCAGGGGTAGAATAGGACGAGTCTTCACAGAATGCGGGTGGGATGATTTGCATAGGATGCTGCATTAAAGACAACTCTGAAAATACAGGACAAACCCTGCCTCGTATTGATTCAAAACGGGACGCGCTAATTTGGAGACGCGATAATTTGTTCTCAAATACGGGACGATTCCGTATTTTAAGGGACGGGTGGCAACCTTATGCTAGTTCGGGAGCTCTATAAAATATTTTTTTGCTTTGTGTAAAATAAACATAGCAGTTTTTCAATTGGTAAAACCGTTTTATGTCTTCATTTTTCAGTCCCACCCTTACGTTTGTTAGCCTGGTTTTCCATCGTTATTCTTTGTCCCGGTGTTTCCGATGGCCAGTCCGCTACTGCGGGGCTGTGCCAAGGTGGTGGATTTTCAAGTCATATTATTTTAAATTCTCAAGCTGTCAGGGGGCGCTGCAGCACCTTCAGCACCCGTAGTTCCAGCGGTCATGGGTATTCCCTCTCCACTGAAATCCAAAACTCAGCCAGTGTCGGCTGAGAACGCAGCCTTCAACGTTCGATCGCTTGACAGTTCAACTAATGTGTCCTCCTGGTTGGATGTCAGATGGTTTGCTGTACTTACAGTGAATGGAAAATCAAAAGGCTGATGGCTTTTTTATTTACATGCATAAATTTAACAATTTTTTACTTTAAAAAATGTTAGCAAAAATATGCTATTTCTAATTGTTTTAAAATGTTCCTTGATTTCTGGAAACAGTCTCTGGAAAGCGACCCTCTCGTTGAGAACCACTGTCCTACTATACCTCGTTGACCACCCGGAAGATGAAGGTGTGTCTGACAGAGTAGCGAATGGGAATGATTAGAGTAAACGACGTGTAGGGAGGCAAAGCCCAACGCCAGCAGACCCAGCTGCTTCCTGCACAGCATCCAGCGGTCCAGCAAATCAGGGAATCGCCTGTAACCACATCACAATCTGTCCAACCCAGTGGCTCTCAATCCTGGTCCTTGTGCCCCCCTGCCCTGCATGTTTTAGATGCTCCAACACACTTGATTCTGATGAGCTTGATAATGACCCATTCATTTGAATCAAGTGTGTTGGAGCAATGAAACATCTAAAACATGTGGCAGGGGGGCACGAGGACTGGGATTTAGAGTCAAAGGTCTAACCAATACCCTGTCTGAAAAGAGCCCCTCCCCTCCGGCCTATAGCCTATCACTGCTGAGCATCCAGCAGGTGTCTGACCTGTACTTGGTCCCTCTGTAGAGCTGTAGGAACCCTGCCAGAACACCAGGCAGGTAACACAGAGACAGCATGATCAGAGACACGATGGGGAACACCTTCTCGCACCACCAAGCTGGAAAACAGCCATCTAAATAAGACTGTAGCTGTGTGCTACCTTGTTGGCCAGGGAGACCATGATTCTGAAGGAGACATCTTTTCCCTGGGTGCGTATGTGTCGATGACATCTCTGGTGAGCAGGTAGAAAAAAAAGAGGCGGTGAGGCCAATGGCCAGGCGCAGGGGGAGCCTCCACTGAGGGAACAGCTGCAGGGGGATGTCTTCCAGCTCCCTGGCTGAGGAAAGGTAGTCCCGGTCCAGTGAGCTGAGGCCCAGCCTGGTGGTTAGCTCCACCACGCCCTGCTTGGCCTCCACATTGTCCCCACAAACTAACACCTGAAGAAACACACAGGTCATCAGCTATGCAATTGGTGTATATTTCTGGAACACACTCATGCACACTTCCACCTACAAACGCACACACTGGGTGTCAGCTATACAATTGATGCATACCTCTTGAAAACACATGCTTATTTTTTTATATATTTTGAAACATTTGCACAACTTGAAGAAATTAAATTCTGGAAAAGTGAATTGACCCCAATTCGGGCATTTCAGAACCTGCTAACATACTGACAGACCAGGCATCTTTACCCACACACCAAACTCTAGAGAAACTGAAGATTGTGAAGAAAAAAATCTTTAGACTACGTATTTATGTAAATCTAATGTGTTTTTTTTCTGAGTGTGAATGTGTGTGTGTTTGTGTGTGTGCACAGTTTGATTGGCAGATCTCTCAGGCAGAGGAATAACACAAGTTTTCCCCAGGTGTGTGTAAGTGGACTAGGCAGGCAGCCATGGCCTACTATATTATGGTGGCAGACACAGCAGAGGATAAGGGGACAGATAAGACCACTATCTGAATGTGACGCAAGCACAACCCCACTGGATCTAATCAAATCGCCAGCCAGGGAGTACCACACACGCGTGTGCGCACCCTCTCATTTACACGCAAACACACAAACAACAGCCTTGCACAGTAGGATGTGAGTTATAATGTGTGTGTGCTTGTGTGTGCGTATGTTTAAGTGTGTGACTGTGTTTGTGTGTGTGTATCTGTGATCAGTGTGTATGTGCCTATGAAGAGTGTATGTGTGTGTAATGAGAATGTGAGGGTGTGTATGTTTGAAAAGAATGCAAGGCAGAATCAGGTTTGCTCTCAGGAGGGTTGAATGTGTTTGTGTTTCTCTCTGAAGTTCTGGAACTGAGGCTGAAACGTTGGTCTCATCTCTGCAACACGAAGTTTGTGTGAGTATGTGTATACTGTACTTACGTGTGCCTTGGGGTGTGCATGTGCGTGTGTCAGTGTGTGCACATGCGTGTTTACCTACAATGTGTGTGTGTGTGTAGTTAGTATTCATACTATCCTTGCTCCATCATACATTGCGGCACTTGAAATGTAAAACAGAACGGTTCCGTAGGTCCTACATCCCCTCTGCCATCAGATTGTTAACCGACATGTGCAATAATATGTACACTGTCAATTATCATTGTAAACTGCAATACCAGTAAACACAGTTTTTAAGTATATATTTTTGTACATAGGTGTATCTTTCTTTTCAGATTTCTTCATACTTGTATATTCTTTTTCTTGTATTTATTTAAATTGGCTGTTGTTGGGACATTTCCCCGGTGTGGGATCAATAAAGTCAATCAATCATTGTCAGGGGAACACAATGAAAACAAAACAAACTGCAGTGATCCACACAGCCTTAACCATACAGGATAATCACAAATACTCTATTCTTAGTGAACCAAAAACTTTGAGGGGTTTAGACTGTATCCATATCCAAACACAAAGCGTAAGTAACATTGTGGGCGGGACTCCGGCGCGGTTGCTATTTTGCCGGCGGGATAAATGACTTTGCGTCTGGTGCAAATTTAAAATGGGTTGGTCTGAAGTAGCTACATTACTAATGGGTGTGGTTTGGGCGTAATGTGCAATAAACCAATCAGAGCGTCATCTCACATTCCCTTTAAGAGCAGCGCTTGTTCCCTGGCAGATTGCTATTATAACATCGGATTTGCCAGGCGCACACCAGCGGTTCACAGCCGACGAGACCGACGTTCTAGTCAGGGCTGTAACAGATAGAGGAATGACATTGTATGGGAAAGGCAGAGCAGTTTTCTCATTGCACTAAACTGCCCACTCATGCTGCTCATTCAAATTCTTATTTTTATATATATATTATTTTTTTAATTGTTATATTTTTAAGTTGTTAAGTTCTTAGAATTAGTTTAACTATTGTACTTTTTTACTTAATTTATGACCCCTATATGTTTATTGTTTGCACCTTCCTGCCACAGTAAATTCCGTGTTTGTGTAACATAGGCTACATGGTGAATAAACCGAATTCTGATTCTAATGGAGGTGGGAGAAGAAACCCAACGAAATTTGCTTCGGTTAAACAGGCGTGGGAGGAAAGTGCCACAATTGTTACAAATCAAGTTCACATACATAGACATTTCTCATGAAAATCTTTTTATAATCATTGAAGAAATCAAAACAATGTAACGTAGCTTTGCAGAAAGAAGACCCTGGCCTCGCCAGCAGTGCGCGCGGACCAAGCTTGCGCCCTTAAAATAGCATCTGTATAACGCGCCATCGACTTCAGACTACGTTTTTCCTGGTCAGTGGCGGAATTGTTTTTCTGAAACTGAAAAATAGCACCAGGGAACGTTTGCGCCAGAACACGCCTCAATTTTTTCGCTGAACCGCCCCCGGAGCGCAAAGTTATTCCCTAATTTACAGACGTGCGTCTGTGGAGGGAAAAGTCCGCTTTGCGTCAAGTGCAAATAAGGAATGATACTTGCGTCATTGACAAAGTCAATTGCGCTGGGTGCAAGATGCAACATGATAGAGACGTTCTAGCACGCAAGTTGGAGGTTGGATTATGAGTGAAAAATACCACCACCAAAATTATCCAACCATTGGAATTTGTTGAGAAAGCGATTTCGAGTGGAACTGCAATCTCGGATTTTTAATTTAGGTCGTGAAAGTCTTTGAAATTTTAGCGAGTGCGGGTCGCCCGTGAGACCGCCTAGTCTTTTAGGCGGCAGCCATGCTAGAAAGTGTCATAGTAGTATTTTCGTAATTTTATAGTTCAATTTTACACGAAAAAACAGAAAGAGGGAAATGGTATGACGATATGACTATTGTGAAGACAGCCAGGTGGTGAGATTTTAATGTAGGTTGCTGTAAAAACTTTGATTTGTTTGCTATGTGAGAGCCCCGTCAGCCTCCATTGACGATTGCGGCAGCACAACAACAGCGTTCTCGATCTGCGTCTGATGAGCATCTTCTTAATTTTGAACCTGGGTCAATTCTACATCAAAATGGTGAGCAGTGTTTTAAAGCTATGGCGATTGCGAAGACAGCCAGCGGGTCAGCATATTTTTGTGATTTGTGTAAAACTTGGAATTTGAGTGAGACTGCGTCTTGTTTTGACATCGTTAGCCTGACTGAGTCAGAGTCAGACTCAGCTCACCCACTAGCAGTGTGTAGTAGTAAGCTACTGCCTTCAGTGCTTATTGTTATGTCAAAAGAAACGTTCTCATTTCCGGCACTTTCAAACAATTAGTGAAGTGTGGCTAGCAACAGCAGCTAGCTTGCCTCTAGAAAACTTCTTTTGAATTTGCCATGTCCCCCTAAATTAATGTCAAACGTATTTACGTTTTGGGGGGTATATTTTCAGTTAACAGACGGTACTGTACTGTTTGAATAGCAATTACATCTGAAATACTGCCTGTGACAACGTAGTTACAGCTTGTTCCAAAGGGGGTTTGCTTATTTCAAAGGTGTGTTCATAATGAATTATGCAATATGAGTAGCTAGGCTAAATGCTTAAAAATATCACTAGAAGGGAAAACGGAGCCACCTGCAACCAACGCAAGCAAGCACACCCTACAATTTCCCCAGAAATTGTACACTCTCTAGTTATTAGGATTCCTCCATAATAGCCATGTGTCGTTCGTGAACGATTCGTTCATTTTGAACAAATCCTTATAAGGACTCGGGAGTAACGAGTCCTCAACGAGTGATTCATTCATTTCCCGATTTTTCACGTGACCTGCATAGGCTCTGTACTGGTAATTTGAAGAAAAAAAGATTCGTTCATTTCCCGACTCGGTCTTTCTACGAGTCTTTGGATCATTTTTCACGTGACCTGCATAGGCTCTATAGCTAGAGGAAACGAACGATTCGTTCATTTCCCGACTCGGTCTTTCTACGAGTCTTTGGATCCTTTTTTCACGTGACCCGCATTGTATTTTTTAGTAGAGGAAACAGTTTCCTTATTCCTTTTGCGTGGCCGCTGTTTTAGTAAGACGTGAATGATATTCGCTCAAGTCATAATACTGACTGGTTTAGTTATTTTTACTTTACATTACACTTACAGTTTAGTGCAGTGTAATTGTTTGACGTGATAATTAAATGCTAGTGTGATAATACATGACCAAATCATACAAACTCATGATACATTATTTTAATGCAGGAATTTCTTTGAAATAGTATCTGCGGGTGCACATGTCATGTACTAACCCACATGAGACTGTCATACGTGTTTGCAGTGGACGTATGATATTCATACGTCTCCCTCCCCCCCCCCCCCGTTGAAATGAACGAATGACTCGAAAAAAGATTCGTTCATTTTACTGAACGAGATTCAAAGAACCGTCGTCGTCGTCATCTGCCGCTTGTCCGGGGATCGGGTCGCGGGGGCAACGACCTAAGCAGGGAAGCCCAGGCTTCCCTCTCCCCGGCCACTTCCACCACCTCTTCCTGGGGGACCCCGAGGCGTTCCCAGGCCAGCCGAGTGACATAGTCCCTCCAGCGTGTCCAGGGTCTTCCCCGGGGCCTCTTCCCAGTGGGACGTGCCCGGAACACCTCACCAGGGAGGCGTCCAGGAGGCATCCTAATCAGATGCCCGAGCCACCTCAGCTGGCTCCTCTCGACGCGGAGGAGCAGCGGTTCTACTCTGAGCCCCTCCCGGATGACCGAGCTTCTCACCCTATCTCTAAGGGAGAGCCCGGACACCCTGCGGAGAAAGCTAATTTTGGCCGCTTGTATTCGCGATCTCGTTCTTTCGGTCACTACCCATAGTTCGTGACCATAGGTGAGGGTAGGAACGTAGATCGACTGGTAAATAGAGAGCTTCGCCTTTCGACTCAGCTCCTTCTTCACCACGACGGACCGATGCAGAGCCCGCATCACTGCGGACGCCGCACCGATCCGCCTGTCGACCTCGCGCTCCATTCTTCCCTCACTCGTGAACAAGACCCCGAGATACTTGAACTCCTCCACTTGGTTCAGGATCTCCTCCCCGAACCGGAGATGGCACTCCACCCTTTTCCGGTCGATAACCATGGCCTCAGATTTGGAGGTGCTGATTCGCATCCCAGCCGCTTCATATTCGGTTGCGAACCGCTCCAGTGAGAGCTGAAGGTCACGGCCCGATGAAGCCAACAGGACCACATCATCTGCAAAAAGCAGCGACCCGATCCTGAGGTCACCAAACCGGACCCCCTCAACACCCTGGCTGCGCCTAGAAATCCTGTCCATATAGGTAATGAACAGAATCGGTGACATAGGGCAGCCCTGGCGGAGTCCAACCCTCACCGGAAACAAGTTCGACTTACTACCTTCAAACTGTCTTAAACTCACAAATCTCACTTTTCTATATCCGATTGGCTTAGAGATGGTTTTGGGAGCGGTGATCCCGCCTCCTTCTACAGAGACACAAAACATTTTTTACAAGTTACAAATCTTTTTTACAAGTACACAAATATCTTTTTACAGAGCTCCATGCCTCCATCTCCTGGCACTAATTTCACGCAATACCATAGTCTCAAGCATTCAAAACCTTTGTGGCTTTGCCGCCTCATTTTATACCCCGACATGTCAGACTTTTGGCAAGTACGAGACAGGTTTCGTTCAAGATCACGTCACAAAATGTTTCGAATCACCTTGACACGTGACCGGAAGTGTTTTCAAAACCTGTCTCGAAACGTTGTTCTGATGCAGTGAGTGTTGAATGTGTCAGGAAAGTATCGACACCTTAGTACCGAGCAGCCCATCAGTAGCTCTACCCTAGCCTAGTTGCCCACATGACTATTGTTAGTTATGCATTGACTGAGAGTCTGGAAAGAGGTCAACTCAAGAACAGTTTCAATATCCTATGAAAAGTTAATAGTCAGCCCTTACTAGTCATAAAATCTCAGCGGTCTGTGTGTAGCAGAGAGGCTGACTTGTAACCATATGTTCACAAGTTCAAATCCCCGTTCAGCCTGTTGTTGTTGACCAAACGTGAAGTAGTTTGGCTCTCTTGTTGTCCAAGTCTCAATCTTTTACAGTGTACATGTTTATAATGTTTTTCCATTTTGCGGAGGAACCCGCATCGCTGCTTGCAGGTATATTAGATTTTTTGTATTTATAGTGTACATTATAGCTATTTTATCCTTTATATTTAGTTTATTTTACATACCTATCCCCTTAGTATTAGTTAATTAGACTCTGCACCTTGTATAGTATAGGTAGACTTGTTTATTTATTTAAGATTTACTCCTATATGTTGAATGTATGCACCTTCCTGCCAAAGTAAACTCCTTGTCTGTGCAAACTTTCATGGTGATTAAAAACCCCTTTCTGATTCTGATCACCACACTCCATCTATCTTTCTCTTGTCCTTACTCTCACCGTCTCTCCACCCCTCTCTTTCTCTGCCCCCCCCCCTCTCATCATTTCTCTCTCAATTTCTCCCTCTCCTTCTCAGTATCTCTGAGAGTGTGTCTGTATCAGTCTCTTTCACTCGCTCTCTGTCGGTCTCTGGGAAGTGATAAAACGAGGGTAAAGCAGAATTCAACAGAGGAAATCACATCTGCGTATATATCTGCAGATTCATGTAACTCTTCTCCGGTCCCTGCGGCTTAGCTTTGACTGATAAGAGTCCTGTCTTCAAACGTCCGTCCATGGTTATATTAAATTAAAATAGAGATAGAAGAATCTCTTAGCATCATTCCTGCCTCATCTAAAGAGCATGATCATCATCACACACACACTCAAACTCAGTAGTAATACAGTAGATACACGCACACACACAAACACCAATATTGGTTTGTGTGTGTTTCAGCATCAACTGAACTAGGCAACAACAAAAAAATCTATTCTTCACAAAATCATATTTTGCTAAACAGTTTCATAATGAATGTCCCAAGTGTGTCTGTGTGAGAATCCAGCAATGTAATATTTATGCAATATTTATGGGAATACTTGTGGGAAATACTATTTTTAACTCACATCTTTATTCTTCCAAGGAAACTATTACCATCTCTCAAACCCCTCCAATTGGACCTGTGATCTGAGGTTGTTCTTAACGTATAGATTAGTACTGAAGTAGTACTTAAGTACTGAAGACAGAAAACATCTTTTTGGATATGAAGAAGCTGTTGTGCATAACAGTCACCTCAGCTCTAATCTGGAGTCACCCTCTGGAATTTTCCACACATCTCAATGGCATGCCAATGTGTCCCTAAACATATGCGTGAAATGCCACAAGATGTTCCTTGATCACTATGTAGTCCAGGTGCTGCTGTGCCCCTGGACACCAACCAGATCTCAAGATGTTCTACAGGAACGCTGGTACTCTCTGCAGACTTCTGTTCAGGACATCTCTATTAAATCTTTCTTTCTTGCATGTTTGTGTATGTGGAAAGGATGATAATGGGATTAGCATTAAAGCAGTGGTTTTCAAACTTGTCCTCAAGTACCACCTGTCCTGCATGTTTTAGATGTTTCAAAAAAAATCTAAAACATGCAGGACAGTTGGTACTTGAGGACAGGTTTGAGAACCACTGCATTAGAGGTTACCTGAGGTAATGATGGGGGAAACAAAGCTTTCCGAAGCAATGAACTATTTGACACAATTGTGTCGAAAAAGTATTGCTTTTTCGAAGCGTTGATATATCTTCTCTATAGGGACATCTGCTGGTCAGTATGGTATGGCGACTGTTTCGAGCAATGGACGGAATCAAGTGACGTCAGTCCTTGAGACGTCAGTCTCACAATCGTCATTGACAACTTGATAAATAAAGGTTAAGTGTCAAATGTTTCAAATTTTAAGTGTCAAAAATATGTTATCATATATCTTCTTGTATTATAAACAACGTAACGTCTTTGCTACTTTACCTTCATAACATTTATTTTTAGGTTCTTATAATATTAATTACACGAACAAGTCAACTGAGTATGCCTAGTGGTAAGAACGCTGCCCCTCACCCAGACATAGTGAGATCGCATTCGAGCACCACGTTTTAGTGGAAGTATATGCTAAATGAATATATTATATGATAATGTAGGCTAGTGGTTAAAGTTTTGGAACATGCTTTTGCAATCGGGAAAGGGATGGCCACATTTGAAGGCTGGTAAAACTAGAGAAAGATGTAGGCTATGTGCTTGTGTACACCTACTATCTCACATCTGCATCTATCTCTGTCTATCTAGCTCTGGCAATCTATCTGTATCTCTGGCTCTGTCAATTAATTTATTTTACAGCGTCAATAAATACGCCTATATCTCCTCTCTATAACCTACGAATATTAGTGATTTCTGATGTATTTTTAAGGGTTTGAATAAAACGCTGTTTGTCTCAGCTGCTCGTGTGACTTTGTGTCACTTTGACAGGTGATCACGTGGTTTTTGCCCATTTGAAGCCACGCTCAACACGTTTGTGTCAGTACCAATTGTTTCGAAAGGTCAATACCGCTTCGTGAGCACGGTATCGAGTGTAACATCACTAACCTGGGGTGACATTTCCTTTGAGGACAAAATCAAACAAACACCATGTCCTCAAGTGACTGCTGCAGCAGATGTCTTCCTATAAAGAGAAAGAGACCTGAATAGCCAAACCTGAAAAGCCATCTTAAAGGGGTCATTGATTGCAAAACCGAGTTTACCTTGTCATAGTTGAATAACGACAGTTTGGTGGGTAAAATGGACATACAGTGAACCTCAGTCTATTGACGCCTCTTTCCTATCTAAATCTCACAATTTTAAACTGCAGCTGTAAAACGATCGGTTCCAGGCTGTACAGGGAATGCTGACACTTTTTAGAGTCTTCCTAAAGAACCAAACACTCAACGGGCTGTGATGTTTGTCTATAAGAAGATCCCTGCGCAGGTCAACCCTCAATTACACATTTGCTCGAACCATTTCACCCAGGACAGTTTTGAAAACCTGGGACAATGTAAAGCAGGATTTGCTATGAAACTGTTGCTGAAAAGAGGTGCTGTTCCGACCTTATTTTCATCACAACCGCAAGCTGTAGTATGATGTTGTCGCTAACAGTATCAGAAATGCTAACGTATCCTGCCTGTATCTAGCATCGGTAGAATGTGTGATGATGATGAGTTTATTGGCAATGGGGCTAACGTTACTTCATGTTCCTGACTGTTTCATTCAAATAAATAACCTGTGTTGTCATGCTCTGGATAAGAGCGTCTGATAAATGTAAATGTACAATTCAAGATGCATGTTTGTCCAGATCTATTTTTCAGCAAGATAGCTAGAGCTAACTGAAGCTGAGCTGAATCACAATAGTTTGTTTGCTAAGCTGTAGTGCTAACGTTACCCACCTAAGTCGATCCCGTTTGCTTCGACAACAGATGTGGAAACAACTAACGTTATCATTTCAAATGATATCTAGTCAATCTGTTGAAAACAGTGTTGTGTAGACACAATAGATTTATTTGCACGTTTTAATTTCAAGTCTTCACCTTCAATGTTTCAGTGAGTGCTATTGGCCGTGTTGCGTCTTTTCTCCGCAGCTTCACTTGTTGTTTTTTCACAGGGCTATTTCAGAGGATGCATCAGGGCTCATAGAACAGCACCTTGGCCATTTTCAGCCCAACCAATGTTACATACCCTATTCGGAGACCTTAAGGAACAGTGTGAAATACCCCCCAAAATTAGTCAATGACCCCTTTAAAGGTTATTATTAGTCATTTTTCCTGTGATCTCCCCAGGGCACACATTAAGGCCTAAGTTATGGACTTTCTGCATAAGCACTGCCACAGCAGATAAACTGTGCTAGCAAGACTAGCTGTGTGTTTAAAAACTCATTAGTCTCTGTGGAACCCAACGTCTACAAAAGAAACCAATGTTCTTCCACCTGAAATAACCCCCAAATTTTACATCCTGCCCTCAATGACAGTTTAACACACTGTTTGGTCATTAGCTCTGGACAACAGATGCTAGATTAGGAGGATGTTATGTTGACTCCCAACTGCAGTTGTTCTGTGTTCTAATCCACATGCCATTTTGCCTGCAAGACACAGCCAAACTCTGTCACACATGCAAAGACACACTCAGTATAACTATAACCCCACACACACGTAGACAATCTACAGTACATACAGGAAGCAGTTTGCTACTTCTTCTTCTATTAGAACTCTGATTTCTGAACATTGATTTGCTGTATGACAACCAGTTTTGGGTAATGTTACTTTTTAAGTAACTAATTACAGTTACTAGTTACATTCCTTGTAAAGTAACTAGTTACGTTACTTGCTATATAGTAAGGCGTTAAGTTACTTTTGCGTTACATTAAGAAAAGTGTTTTATTTTTAACAGGCCTCGACATTAACTTTTTGAGGCACTTGTCCTTCGGACAAGTACATTAACGTTTCACTTGTCCAGACACAAAAGTCACTTGTCCGGGTAAAGATTTATAATTTAATATTTTTTTTAAATGGTGTTGACGTTTCTAGGTTGCTAGCGTCGGCAGTGGTGTACCTAGCAAGCTTTAGCAGCATTTGTATCAGTTAAATGTATGTAGTTAAATACCAGCTAATATTCAACTGTAAAGTAGGTGCTCAAGCACCCCTAAAAATATATATTATTCTTTATTATCATTTGATGCTGGTAGTTCATGAAGACAGGGACATCCTTAGTTTTTTTATTCATTCAATATTTTTCATAATAATACATACATGTATTAATTGCTATCAAGTGAAATTTGGGATTTATAATAGCAAGGGGGTTTAGCACTTTTGCAAGGCACTGTATTCATGTCACATTCTAATTGGGGACTGAGCAACCCGAGAGGTCTGATCCTAGAATCGCCCCTGCTCAGACGCTCTAACACCAAACCTTGTACTTCTCACGCTGAGAAGGCAACGCAAACCAAGTTGTCCTGCTAACGTTGGAAACAGTAATGGACGAGGTGCAGGCCCACGGAGTGAAGCAACATAGACACGCGAACACCTGTGAAAGCTTGTCTCGCGGCCATTTCTCTTATTTTAGATACAGTATAAGTTTAGATAGCTTGCAAATACTGAGGATAGCCTACCGAAGTAGAGTTAGCCAATGTCGTAGCAATGCTAGCTAACGTTAGTTTGCTAGCTGTATAACATTTCACTGGGTCTTACAGCGTTTGATTTACTGAATTTATTATGAAATGGTCTAGCCATTTGCCTACTTGAGCAAGTCACACAGTTTTTAAGCCCTGAGAGTGTAATTGCGATGACACAGTAAATACCTTTTCAGGTAATAAGCCCCCGTCAAGTTCAAGTGTTTACCATTAAATTAGCTGCACGGTCTGATCTTGGGACGAAGCCACTTATTTTGTGTTTTGCTAATGCAGAATTCGGTCAAATAAATTCGGTAAAATAGACGTAATAATTGGAACATAACGTGAAGTAACATAGCATTTTATTTGGTTTGAGTTTTAACTTGTCCAGTGGGACAAGTAAAGTTCTCTTCCACTTGCCCTACAAAAAATCCACTTGTCCCGGACAAGCGGACAAGCCTTAATGTCGAGCCCTGTTTAAGACAATTCACCTTGGTCACTCTTATGCCCAGAAGGCACATTTAATGGGTTGACCTCAGCAATAGCACATATTGTACTGAATATTCAGTGTCACTCGCATATTACATGACCAATCCTCATTATACAGCAAGACGGATCAAGGTAATAATCCACTATAATGAAAAGCAATATTTGCATGAAGTTCTTTAATCAAGAAACTCTTTAATCAAGAAATAATGTTGTAAAATGTCAGGCAGAAGTCTAGTAGTTAGCTAGCTCTACAAGGGCTAGGTTTGAATCTAGGAGCAAAATGAAGCTAAGCTATATGGTCGCAAAATGGTGTTCACTTATGTACTAAACCAGACTATTTTACTTACTGTAATATAATCCTAAACCAAAACCACTGCACGATACAGCAACACATCACACAAGCTTGAGTTCAACACATTATTTAATGTGACATTACATAGGCCAGTGCATGCAAGTCTTACATAACTATTTAGCTGGTCGGCTCCATGAAGCCGGGTAAATTGGGCCCGTGAGACTGCGCACCCAAAAGAACGAAGGGGAACCCAGCTGTCTAGCAGATTAAGACGTTTTCTTGGGTACCTAGCGAAAAGTAGCCTAAACTTTCCGAGACTTTTATAGCTACATGCTGAGTGCTCTCGACCAAAAGACTAAATTAAGTTACGCGCTACTTGTTTGAACAAGGAATGAGTAACGGATTAATTCAATTAAATAAGTAACACGTTAAGTTACTCGTTATCAAACAAAAGTAGTCTGACTACTGTAACGCGTTACATTGTAACACTGATGACAACATATCTTACCATCACATTTGAATGGATTCTGGCTCTCTTAGATCAGTCAATACCGTTGGTCTAAAATGATTAGTTGTCAGTGTAATTTGCCTCAAATAACTGCAAAGATCAATATGTACAGAAATCAGCAATGACTTGATGCGTTTGTGCTTTCCTCTTTCTCTCCTACACACACACACACACACACACACACACACACACACACACACACACACACACACACAAAAAGATAAGGATGTGTAATCAATGCTGTTGACACATTGCTGATGAGTTTTATCTTGTGGAAGGATGTCTCGGAAGGACAAGGTCAAGGATCACATGGTGTAACTGGATGGAACAGGGTTTGGCTCGGGAACAGACATCCACCTAGCCCTCTCACTAACCCTCAGCTCACTTGCCAGCATGCACATGGAGGAGAAGACCGAGTGTGTGTCCCTGTCTCCGCAAGGCCCCCCGGGCCCCCCTGAGTGTGAGCTGGTGTGCATCTTTGGGACAGGGGACATGGGCCGTTCTCTGGACCAACGTCTTCTCCAGGCAGGCTACACAGTGGTGTTTGGTAGCAGGAGACCCCACAGCTGTGGCCATCTGCCCCAGGGAGCACAGGTACCCGTCTGTCTGAATGTCTGCCTGACAGTCTCTGCATGCCTGTTGGTCTGTCAGTCTGACTGTTGATCTGTTGGGCTATTTGTCTGACTGCCTGGCTTTGCCTGTCTGTCTGTTTACATGCATGTCTGCTTAGAGATTTTGTACATGTTGTCATGTTAATGATGCATGAACTTGTGTGAACTTGAACATGTGTTACTGTAAATTTCCAGGTCAAGGTTCATGCATCAGCTGCCCAGTCATCCCAGCTGGTCTTCATAGCTGTTCAAAGAACACTATGACTTCCTGGAGTCTCTAGGAGCACAGCTAAGGGGGAAGGTCAGCTCTCAATATCCTCATCTTTGATAATTATATTGGCGAACATCAGCTGTTTGTGATTGAGTTATCTGATGATGGATGTCCTGATTGGATGGCAGGTGTTGGTGGACATCAGTAACAACCAGAAGAAAGACCAATACCTCGAGGTCAACGCAGAGCACCTGCAGAGGTGAGGAACACACACAAAAGTAATATACAATGTGGGGGGGGGTCAGATGGCTGAGCGGTGAGGGAGTCAGGCGGTTAGGGAGTCGGGCTATTAATCAGAAGGTTGTTGGTTCGATTCCCAGCCATGCCAAATGACGTTGTGTCCTTGGGCAAGGCACTTCACCCTACTTACCTCGGGGAGAATGTCACTGTACTTACTGTAAGTGGATAAGAGCGTCTACTAAATGTAAAGTAATAACAATGTACTTTGACTCTGTATAGACTAATTTCTAAGAGGTTATGTGTGCGTTTGTGTATGTGTTCCTGTGTGCCTTTCTATGTGTGTGTATTATTGTGTGTGTGTTGACGTTTCTCACCAGACTGGTCCCTGGAGCCTCTGTGGTCAAAGGCTTCAACACCCTGTCTTCCTGGTCTCTGCAGAATGGACCACTGGAGGAGAAACAGGTGTGTAGGAGGGAGGGGCTGAGAGAAGAGAGAGAGAAAGACAGTACAGTCGTGGAGCCAAAGGGGTGGCACTGGACCCCCCTGATATCGGACTGGCCACCCCAGGTGCCACCCCAAAATGTTATTCACTATCCCTTGCAATTGGATGCTGATTGACATTTAATTTATGTTGTTAAAAGAAGCGTTTCTTTTGACATCTGGCAGCAGGGGCGAATCTAGGTTCCCACTTTTGGGGGGGCTAAGCCCGTAGATAAAGCCTATTATTGGGTGTGCTTTCCCTTTTGGCAAGGGCACAACCTTTGTTCTCTCACATATATCTTATTATTATCTTATTATTTTCCCACCCCTAAGGATCAGTCAATATTTGGACAACATAGACAACGTTGGTGTCAAAATGTTCGTCTTGGTCACGATTGCGTCGCTTCTATTGGGATTTACGTTCCGTTGCACACTTTAGAAAGTTACAACGTTGTGTGTCAAAAAGTGGGCTAAGATGAATTCTGTAGTCTCGTGTTCAATCAGCTGCCGCTATGATCCGAAATAAACGTTTTTAACAGTTATTCCGTTGTCTTCTGAATGTGTTCTTATGTATTTTTTATTAACATGCATTAGGCCTACTTGTCACTGTATTGCTGTCACGAGTTTCATTGTAAACCCTACTATTGCAGTTGTTTAGAAATGGTTGATGAAATTGCAACTGTCAGAAATGAAGGCGATATACATTGCTCAAAAAAATAAAGGGAACACTAAATTAACACATCCTAGATCTGAATGAATAAAATAATCTCATTAAATCCTTTTTCTTTGCTTCCGTTAATTGATCTTTTTTGTGTGATTTTGTTGTCAGCACATTCAACTATGTAAAGAAAAAAGTATTTAATTATGCTATTTCATTCATTCAGATCTAGGATGTGTTATTTTAGTGTTCCCTTTATTTCTTTGAGCAGTGTATACGGTCCCATTCACCCGAGTTTCTTTCTGCACCATGGCATGCCCATTTCTGAACGACATTTTGGATGACGAAGCATTGATATTGAGAATTGCTTTCAGACGTGAGAGGTTAATACATTGTTTTACAGATATGCAGAAGTGTGGATTGAAGTCACTTCTTTTTCTAGTTTCTTTATCTCCAGATACAGTTTCCTCAGTGTTTTTTTCTTGATTTCAATACCAAGGTCCAGATCCTGGAGACTTTTACTGACAGCAATCTGTGCATCTGCCAGCTCAATTAGCTATTTCAGATGTTGAGTAGAGACATCTGACAGTATGTGAATTCTGTAAACCACCCATTGATTAGTACAGCAGGAATTGTGAAGGATTTAGATTTCCTTTAGCCCATACTTACTATGTTGCCAGGCTGGCTGTCAGGCCACTACGTTCTCAGAACCCTTCTTGTGGCGCATTTCGAGATGGTACTGCCCTACAAAGGCAAAAGACTGTAACTCGCCGAAGTGTAGAACTGAGAAAAACGACTTCAACGTTTTTGCACTTTGAAGTAGTTGTCGTGCCAAATGTATTTTAGGTAGGACACTGGAAATCTAGCAGTTTGATGTTTTAGTGATTACACATTATCTAAATTAGACATTTTTTTAAATGTTGGTCTTAAACTGCACTTTTGACCCCTATTTTGAAGTTACAGTCGTATACTATAGTCTATAGTAAGTGGTCATGCCAAGGCAAAATACAGTAACTTCCGTTTCTTTGCTCACTTAGTTGCTTATCACGATATAAACTCTGTATATTATAAGCCAATGTAACATACACGTGGATAGCTGTCACAAGACTCACAAGACAAGAGTGTTTTTGATTAAACTGCCAGGGTAGGATACTTACAAACGACTCATGTTTGTGATGTTTTGTGTTGAATGCCAGCGAGTAGGCTAGGCTAATGCTAGATGTGTTTGTTGTTGCTAGGTTATGTATTAGTTAAAGTGAAACGCGTAACTACATTTGAACGTTTTTGAGTGCCGCAAAACAAAGGCAAAGAACCTTATCTGATGTTACGGCATTCTGCGTTGGCTTTCTAATGCCAAAGCAGGCTTTTGGAAGTTACGGTTAAAACAAAAACCTATTTTCTCTGAAAAACAGACAAGTTAATTTAAGATATTTGGCCACATGATAAAGCAGACCTTAACTGTTCCAAAAATGAAAAGAAATCATTTGACAAAATTGAAGTTACGGTCTTTTGCCTTTGCACGGCATGGTAGTTCTGTGCCATTAAAGCCCAACGCATAAGGCGTTGGTTGTGATTATACATGCGGGCAAGAAAAACTAAAGGGTTGTGATCTGTGAACAACACAACGGGCAAACTACAAAACCCAACATAAACTTCAAAATACTGTAAGGCAAGCAACAGGGCCAAGGTCTCCTGCTCAATGGTAGAGTACCTTGTCTGACACTTGTTGAACTTACGGAAGAAGTAGCACACAGGGTGGTCCACTGCTTCCTCACCCCCCTGCAGCAGGACCGCCCCAGCCCCAACAAAACTGGCATCGACCTCCAACTTAAACGGCCTCTCAAAGTTGGGGGCAGAGAGAACAGGTCCACTAGAAAGTAAAGCCTTAGCAGAGTCAAAGGCACACTGACATTCAACAGTCCAAAGAAACGTTACAGAACGACTGAGTAAACGGGTCAGTGGAGCAACAACAGAGGAAAAGTTCCTACTAAAGGTACCATAACAACCCAACATCCCTATGAACCTGCGCAAATCCCGTCTTGTCGTAGGTGCGGGGAAGTCTGTGATGGCAGACACCTTGGCGGTTAACGGACGTACCTTGCCACGGCCAACCTGTTTGCCCAAATAAGTGACCGTAGCTTTTCCGAACTCACATTTAGCCAAATTTAGAGTTAATGAAGCCTTGGCTAAATGGCTGAACACAGCGCTTAAGGTACCCATGTGATCTGACCAGGTAGAGGAATGAATGACCAGATCATCCAAGTACGCAGTACAATTCGGGACATTAGCCAACACAAGGTTCACGAGGCGTTGGAAGGTGGCAGGAGCGTTGCGCATTCCAAACGCCATAAGTGTACTGTAAAAACCTATCAGGGGTCACAAAAACCGAGATGTCTGAGGCACGGGAGGTCAACGGTACCTGCCAATACCCTTTTAGCAAGTCCAGCTTGCTAACATAGGCAGCGGACCCGATAGTGTCCACGCAGTCATCAATGCGAGGTAAAGGGAACGAGTCGGGGATTGTAACCGCGTTCACTTTACGGTAGTCCGTACAAAACTGATGGGTTCCGTCAGGCTTAGGTATCAGGAGACACGGAGAACTCCACGGATTACAACTTGGCTTAGCCATCTGGTTGGCTAACATATAAGCGGTCTCCTGGACCATTAGCAACCTTTTCTTTGCGTTAACGCAATATGGATGTTGTTTGATCGGAGCCGCACCATCCACATCGTGCTCCAACACAGTGGTACGAGTGGGAACATCCTTAAAAAGATCCGGAGAACTACGAATCAGGGCCATCAGCAATGGAAGGGAGAACAGCATCTCCGAATTACACAATCGAGCAGTCTGTTGGGGAGTGTTTCGCAACTCTAGGCCATCCTCAGCATCCGCAGTCACATCAGAGCTGGGAACTGGTACCATGGCAGAGACCGATGAGACACAGTGGCAGACTCGAGAGTGGCGCCTGCGGTCCGGTGTTTAAATGACATAATCTGTTTCACGTAATTTCGCCTCCACCAAGTATGGTCCGGAGAAACGGGCACTGAGGGCTGACCCAGGCATGGGCAACAAAACCAGAACTTGGTCATCTGGCTGTAAAGACCGACCAACAGTGCTGCGATCGTAACGCCGTTTCATTTTCTTCTGGGACACCGACAGCGCTTCCTTCGCAAGAGTACAGGCTCCGTGTAACCGTTCGCGGACCTGACTCACATAGTCTAATACGTTTACCTTAGGGCAGGGGTCAGTTGACAGCATCTGCTCCTTTAACACTCTCAAGGGTCCACGCATGGTGTGACCAAAGATGAGTTCGGCGGGGCTGAACCCTAGGGATTCCTGCACGGTCTCACGGATGGCAAACAACACAAGTGGAACACCCTCATCCCAGTCCTTCTAGGTGTCCATACAATACTTCCGTAACATAGACTTCAATGTCTGGTGCCAGCATTCCAAAGCACCCTGGTCTCAGGATGGTAAGCACTGGAGACCTTATTGGTGACAGCTAGAGTCTTTAGCACATTCCTGAATAACTGCGACGTAAAATTGGATCCCTGATCAGTTTGTAGCACTTTCGGCAGACCTAAGGTGGAGAAAAACTTGATCAGAGCTCTAATCACTGCTTTGGCTGTGATCCGACAAAGATGGATAGCCTCGGATACCTGGTGGCACAGCACATGATTGTCAACAAAAACTGGTTGCCAGACCGCGCCTTTGGCAGCGGACCAACGCAGTCAACAATCACCCGCTCAAAAGGCTACCCCATGGCTGGTATGGGATGTAACGGAGCCGGCATTATCCTCTGGTTTGGTTTCCCCATCACTTGGCAGATGTGACAAGTGCGACAGAAACTGGCTGCACTTGACTTCAAACCAGGCCAAAAGAAATGTCTCAGGACCCGATCATAGGTTTTGGTGATCCCTAAATGACCGGACCAGGCATGATCATGAGCTAGGGACAACACCCCCTGTCGGTGCTTCATAGGCACTACAATTTGGGAAACTGAAGTCCAATCAGC
Source organism: Hypomesus nipponensis (assembly GCF_054491055.1). Taxonomy (NCBI): domain Eukaryota; kingdom Metazoa; phylum Chordata; class Actinopteri; order Osmeriformes; family Osmeridae; genus Hypomesus; species Hypomesus nipponensis. Next base: position 5,983,443 of record NC_140362.1, on the reverse strand, counting down.
ATCTGAGCAGTCCACTTCCTCATCAGGAGTCCATTGTCAATGAAGTAAGCTACCTTACTCTGGCTAGCTTCGTCTGGTGTGACAACGGAAGAAAAACATTTCAACAATGTGGGGTCCTCTTTTTGCAGTACGATTAAGTCTCCGCGGGTCAGCTATATTGGACCGGGGAGCATGTCAGAAACAGGCTTACTATCAGCCCGGTCATTGTTTAGAGCAGTAGGTTTTACCTCTCTTAGGTGTTCAGGGGGTACACCCACCTGCCCTTGGTCAGGGAATTCATCGTTAGCGTAGACCGGTTGAATAACAGTGCCCTCCAAATCAATCATGTCACCAAACCTACGGGACTGTGCCCGAGTGACAACACAGGCCGGGAAGACCCCCGGAAACTCCTTTGCCAAACTATCAGATATTAAACCGATCTCTGGAATGTCTAGCACCTCTAAAACAGGCAACACCTTACCCCGGCTATGTCATTACCCAAAATGAACGTAACCCAGGTACGGGGAGAGCGGGTTGAACCCCCACTCTGAAAAAACCTGTTACCAAGGCCGACTCAAAATGTACCCAGTGTAAGGGCACCGGCACCATCCCCATTTCGATACCTTGTAACATCACACGAGACCCACTGTACGACTTGTCGGACCAGGGGAGAGCATCGGTGAGGATCCCCGACTGCGCAGCACCAGTATCCCTCAGGACTTGAACTGGGTGTTGATAAGCTTGGTTGCCTGACAAGGAAACCAGCCCCGTAAACACAAAAGGATCGTAAACAGGGTCAGACCTGATGGGATCCGAGGTAGCACTAGGGACTGTTTGAACAGAATGAGCGGCTTTCTGTATTAACCCAAACCCTTTTGGGGGTCTTTGGACCTGGCTTGGTTGCTGTTTACGCCTCAGGACAGGGCAGTCTACAATGATATGCCCTATCTTGTGACAGTAATAACACTCCCGATTGGACGGTTGCGGACCTTGGGAGCTAACAGGACGAGAGGGAGGAGGGGATACAGGCTTGCCCTCGAAGTGAGGCCTTCCAAAAACGGTCTTGTGTGTTAGCACAAACTCATCTGCTGACACGGCAGCATGTGACAGGGACGTCACCTTCTGTTCATTCAAATACACCACCAGACGCTCAGGTAAACTATTCTTGAACTCCTCCAATAGAAGTAACTCCCTAAGAGTAACACAGTCGGTGGCTTTACTGGCCGTACACCAGCACTCAAAAAGAGACTCCTCCCGAGCGAACTCCCGACCGGTTTTGCGCTTTTCGGTGGTTTCTGAATTTCTGCCGGTAAGCTTCAGGTACAAGCTCGTAAGCCCGAAGTACCTTAGCCTTTACAATGTCATACTCTAAACTGTCAGCCAGCGAGAGAGCCGACATAACCTCCTGGGCCTTTCCAGACAGCCTACATTGAAGCAGGAGCGGCCAAACTTCCCAAGGCCACTGAAGAGCCGCCGCAACACGCTCGAATGCTCCGAAATATGAATCAACTTCGGTTTCTCTGAAAGGAGGAACCAGGGCAATATGTTTACTCAAGTCAAACGTACGTGGAGGGTTGACAGTGGTGGGCGACACCCCTACTCCTGGGTGTTGCTGAGCAAGAGTCGGGACGAGCCTACTGGCGTCCAACTCAAGTTGCCGGATTTTTACCTCCTTTTCCGCTTCAATTTCCATGCGGCGTATCTCTAGCTCCTGTTCTAGCTGTCGGGTGTGGGCCTTTTCTCGGTTCTCCAACTCGAGACGCGCTAAAAGGACTTTCAATCTGGCGGTTAGACTAGAACCCACCGCCACATCAGGGGACAGCGGATCAAAACGTGGCAAAGTGAATGGGGTTTTGGAAGGACTGGTCCCCTCCGTCTGAGGTTCCCCCCACTTCCACTTGTTGCTCCTCTTTGCTCTCACTTAGACCAGACCCAGCGAGTGGCGCCGTGCCTTCTGACGACAGCACCTGCCGTTCTATCAGCCCCTCCCAGACCAAACGCCGCAGGACAGCTATGGTGGCCTGTTTGGGAACTGGAACCTGAAAATGGGCTCCTATGTCATATAGGTCGACCTTACAACAGACATCCAGCACCTCCACTGAAGGGGTTTCCAAAAAACCCTGCACTAGAGAGGTAGCCATAGCTAGACAGCGCCTGCACACATACTAGGCCTACTACCTACACTACTCCCAAGAATCCTGCTGCACTACACAGAGCCGTGCCCTCGGCTCACGGCCACAACCCCCAACTTAGCAGTTGCAGTGGGAAACGTAACCCGCTGCAACTGCTAACCGCGGAACGGGGGCAATAGGGAAAACGACACAGAACAGCCGGGGTAACGGAAAATATAGGGAGTTTATTTTCTCCTCACAAATACCAAAGTAAAAGAACAGGAATCACAGGGCACAACAAAGACCAAACGATGGGGCTGGGAGAAAGGGGCTGAGCGGGTCCAAAGCAAAGAAATCCAATAGGTAACCTCCCCACCCCTAGCCTGCCAACCGCCCCTCCAACACAAACATATCTGGCACACAAATAAGGCGCCCTAAACAAAACAATACAGGGGGTGGTCCGCCCAGGGTCTTACCTAGGGTGTATAGACAGAGTAATCCTACAGGTAGAATGTAAGCCCATGGGCGTCTAACCTACAGGAATCCCCCTTCCTCCAGGGTTTAAACAAACGGCACAACACTAGGTATACACAGAACATATAAACCGTACATCACCCAGTCAAGGTTTTATGGCAACAACAGACAAACCCTCCTCCCAACAGGAGAGAACACAATAACTTAAATAGCAAAGGAAAACTGGGCGGGGCAGGAACAGATGTGTAATTGAAGGTAATTGAGTGCCTCCGATTGGCTGCCACTGATTGGAGGACACTGATTGGACCACAGGAGGGCAGGACCTGGAACCCCTGGAGAACAGACAGGGACAGGACAGAGTGCAAACAAGCAGTACAAACAGGGAGGGGTCCTGGAACGCAACACCTACAGCGTCTGGATCCTGTTACAAATATATATATTATGAGTGCTATATAACTGACTTTTATCTTGTTAATTGTTGTGTGGTTTGTGTTGTATATTCTCATGCGATGCCTTCTCGCTGCATACAAATTGCCCTTCTGGAGCAAAGAATAAACTGAACTGAAATGACTTCTCATCCATTATGGGCTAAATATTCATTTCCATACGATTTACATGATACCTCAGCCCTGGAGTCCTGTGACACAGTCTCCTCATCATCAGCTGCAGAAGCCCCTTCCCATACTGCAGAAGTTCCTACCCCTTGCCATATTGAATAGACTTTGTATTGACAGGGGGTGCCAAGCCATGTGCTTTTAATGAATAATACTCACTGGATCTTCATCTGGTGGCAGGAGAGTAACTGTGTCGCTGGACACACAAGGCCTGCAAGTACCTTCTATGAAGAGGGACGTTTTTGCAGGTGGTCAGTAGCTCTCCCACCCTGAATCCCTTCCATCACAGGCCTTCCTTGGTTTAAGACAAGAACCAATTCCCCAGCTGGGGTGAAGCCTGGAGCCCCCCACCCCCCCCCCCCAGTGCCAGACAAATGAGCCTTCTTCTTAACTGCTAAAATCAGTTTATATCAAATATGTAGCAGGCATCATGTAAGTAATTACATACCATTTACAAACTGTTAAGGCACTTACCAGCCTGCAAAATGTTTTTATATTTTATCTTGACTTGTTGCCAGGATCTTTTTTGTCCAGTCATGTTTGTTCTGTATGAACATTAATTGTGGAAATATATTTAGAATTAGACACAGCTTATAGAGATTTGAGCATATGGTTGTAAAACATATTCTTGCATTGTGAATAAGGGTTTGAAATAAGGCCTTGACTTTAGGGTAAATTTCCTGGGGAAAATTAATTCCCTCTGCTCACTTTTAAGGCAAAGTAGGCTAAATAATAATAAATTGTATTTACATAGTGCCTTACATGGTAGGCAATAAAGCAATTGAAACAGAGTGTACAACTTTCCTAGTAAGTAGGCTAGATATTTTTCAATCCTTACGCATTCAGACGGTCCGCGATTGTCTGCCAGGCTTTTCTCTCTGTTTAATAACAACAGTCGTGTTTCTGTTTTTACATATTATATGCTTCACTATGCTTCAATTTCCGTAATTAGTTACTGCTTAGCGGGTGAAAAATATGCCGCACGCGTCTTCTCCATTTCTGCATCAGTCAATCTGTGATCGATACCATGGTCTGTTTAAGAAAGCCATGAAGGTGCACTTATCCCAACTATGTACATCTGGATTGACATAGCTTCACCTTCTCATTCTGGTTTGGCAAACTAATAAGCGATGAGCGGATCACACTAAGTCCAGCTGCGCTTTTTCAGTTGTCCTGGATTTCTTTATTCAACTTTTGTGCAATAGCCCCCTGGTGTGATTTGGTCTGGTCTGGTCAAGTCCTGCTTGGTCTGGTTAGTACTGGTCAGGGGGCTGGAAAAGGTTACAGTAACCATGGAGACTGATTCTATTTCAGTGAATGTAATACTTTAAATCTATGGCTGTTCTCAAGTAACTCTTCGGTCTAGATGAGGATGAGAGGTGAGGAGGCCTCCTCACTGTATTAATTTGAACCCAGAGGTTGTCCACATCCCCAAGGAGCACATTCTAAAGAACACCAGCCATGTTAAACTGAGCCTATTGCAACTATGCTGTACAACATGTGCACATGTCTTCGAGGTAAATTTCTGGTGATTTACTACAGAATTACATTGTGAACTTTATTGTTATGATAATTTCCATTCTTGACGTTCCTTCTTCATTTTGGGAATTTGGAGACAAACAGAGTCAGTCTGTCTTTTCTTGTGGGAAAAATGACAATCCTATGGCAGGTTGGCAGGGTAGATAAGACTGCAGGAATTACGATCTCTCTGCATTCATAATAAAGAGGGAGTCTCATTCATTGTTTATTGTACAAATCTATCATGAGTTCTGTTCGCCATTGTGTCTCTTAACGCCTTGTTCTGTGGTATTGTGTTTAACCCCCCAATTACCATCCAGTATTGTGTGTCCTGACATCTGGTTCTGTCGACCTCATTCAGTGGTCTGACAGCCGCATTTAGAAGATTAATGAATAAATGAAATGTGTGTATTTGTGTGAACTCTACTAAGTGCTTGTGTGAGTGTCCCTGTGGGCACTAGTTCACTTGGTAAAAGTTTTAGCTAGTATTGTGTTATCCTTGTTTTTAATACAGTTTTTTTTTTACTTTTCCTCTTTTTTTCTAAACTTTACACACAAATCCAAGAATTGCCCACACAAAATGCAAAATGCCTCGCATCTCTTGCATGAAGCACTCCATTCAAAATATCACAAACACATTTCAAAAGCAAACATTTGTCTTATGTTGCAAACACCTTTGCCATTATATTACATTTTTGGATATATCATATACACAGTTATTCAAAACCTAAAACTCTTCTTTCATGAGCTCCTATGTACATTCCTGTAACGGAGATTTTGACAAACTCATGGTAAACATGAAAACAAGATTGAAACCAAAAATTGTTTTAGTTTTTACTGTGAGCATTTGTAGTTGTGAATACAGTATTACATAGTACAAAAGAAAGTGTAGTAGGACAGAAACCAAACCTAATTTTGAAAAAGGTGATTACGGATTGGTGTGAGTGTGCCATGAACTGTAGCATACAGTAATACATACTATTTTTGACAATATTGTCAGAATGTCTACTTACAGTCACTGTACTGTTGCACAGTACTGATGATACAGTAATACACCAGACTGACCAATCATGCAGTGCATTGCAGTCAATGGATGCATGGGTGCTAGACTATATGTATTTCAGTCAAGACAATTGCGTATTAGATTTGAGCATTTATTGTTACATGACATGGACATGTAGATTTAACATTGGATGGATGATGGAATGGTGGATGATCTAAGGGAAGCAATCCCTGCCTCCTCGATGCAACACATACATACATGACATATGAGGCAGGGAGCAATAAAGATATAATCCCCCAACACACGCCACCACTCCGCCATGCAGACCATGTGTAGAGCGGAGCGCCGCTGCTCCTGAGCCACAGGAGGACCCCCTGACATCCCACTACGTACGTACTAGTAGCGAAAACAGGCGTTTTCTGGATGCGGGGGTCATGCTAGCATTAACGATGACTAAGACTATGTGTGCATATCCATCATGTTACATACCATCTGATGTGTGGTTTACCGAGCCGTCCCACGCGCACATCCCATCCAGACCCGGTGCTGGACGGAAGGTGAACCTGCAACAAGCCAAATACACCGACCATCTCCCCGGTACCCTTCTCATTCGACATCGGGCAGATAGCTACCTCCAGAGAGCTTCCCCTCTTTGCGCCCGTCAGCGAACCCATCAGGATGTACGCAGAGGCAGCATGTACGCCGGAACACGAAGATATGCTTATCTAGTGAGAATGACTAGTGTCAGCAGAGCACCTGCTGTTCCCTGGCCGGTATCCAGGGTGTCTCCGCAGATATCTTGACTCGGACGCTGGATTCTGATCGATTGCTACCGAATCAGAGCACGTCTGCGGATCACCAGTGCTGAGCCAAGATCTACGGAGACATTCTACAATGCTTGAGATCTGGTAACCTCTCATCCATACAGGGCAGAGTTACAGCTGTCTCTAGAGACCCATTCCTCTAGCGCCCGTCGGCAACCCCAAAGATGTACGCGAGGCGCATGTTGTACCATCAATGTCCCTATGTGAGAATAGGGCTGTCACGATTACTACTTTTTCTTGTGCAATATATTGCACCAAAATTGCGATAAACAATATTATTGCACACACATCAATTGTAACCCCCCCCCCCAAGGCGAGTTTTGGCGACGTGTTCGCACGTCTATGTCGCTTCACTGCATCATCCCTTATTGTTTACAACGTTATCAGGGCTACTTGGTTGGTGTTGCCTTTTCAGCTTGAGATATACAAAGTGTGGCGTGAGAGCGTGTGAAATGGTTGAAATGCGTGTGTCTCACGGCCAATGCGTGAGAGTTGGCAGCCCTGTGTTTGTCAAAAGTTTGCAACATATTTGTAAATGCTGTTTTTTTACCGTGTTTAATGGATGCATCTCTTTGGCTATGTAGCAAGTTACGCTATCCGTGAGTGTGCGCCATTTTGCGCTGTCAAGTTTATATTTGCACTGTCGGGAAAAGGCATCTGTAACAGAACTGTATGGAAGACCCCTTTCCAGCTCCAGCTGCAGTTGTTGTTCACAGGTTGAAAAACTGGGTAAGATAGACAGTTATGTATTGCTAGGTGAGATGTTAGCTAGCTAGTTGCCTCTTTTCGTTTCCACTTGTTTTAAACAAAGTTGACATACCGGGCTCGTTCACGTTAATTGGCTCTCATCTCATTTGGCTTGAAGACGAAATGTTCCCACACCGGAGCTGAAGATTGCAGCTTTGAAACCAAGTCAATTTTTACTTGTTCTTCCTAACTAGCTGTAGATGTCACGTAACAAAACACTTTATAACATAGTGAGTTCACGCCTTCACCTGTCGGTGTCCGCTCTGTGTGTGTGGAGACGCTAGTCCCGCCTACGCTTTTGACACAGAAAGCAGACAAGATGACTGAGGCAGCGGGATCGACTAAAATGTTGGTGACATTCGTTCTTATGCAAAAATTAATATAATCATTATTTATTATTATAAAAATAATCAGTTGCAATTTATCGCAGCACCAAAAATTATTGCGCTCATTTCCATATACTGTGCGATAAGTCAATATATTGAGAATGAATAAACAAATGTGTTGGCAGAGCACCCGCCGTTCCCTGGAGTCCAGGGTATCTCTAGAGATATCTCGATGCAGACACTATGGATTCTGATTGGTAGCTACCAGATCAGAGCACGTCTGCGGATCACCACGCCCGAACCGAGATCTAAAGAGATATTCTACTGCTATGGGTTAACAAGCCGACCCAGCCACCACTGTACTGCCGTTCATTTATTAATGCAGTAATTACACATGACCACATGGCCGCAAGCTCCGTTCATACAAAACTCATAGACCTCTGGGCTCCGAGGATGTCCAAGGCATTGGGGCGTACATAGTGCTTGTATGCCAATGAAGACCAACGCCCCATCATTTTCAGAGTGGCTGTAGGCACTTTGGATGATGCCCAGGTGGCTGCCCCGATCCGGAAGCAGTGTGCTGTGTACAGCTCCGGGGCCAGCCCACAGCGAAAACACAGTACGCGGAGTCGTTGCACGAACCAGGATCTCGTCATGGCCTTGCCTTCGTCGGTGACGAACAAGGGCTTGGATGGCGTCGCCCGTGGGCGACATAGCAGATATCGGGACATGGAGGAGAGTGGACAAAAAACACAATTAGTCAGAGAAATCACGATTGGGGTACCTCTACATGCAACAACTGTAAACATGTCGCTTACCACAGAAACACAAGATAAGGTTAGGTCTTGACATGGATCGTAAGTGGCACACCTGGAGGTGAGTTCCCCACACCGCAGAAACCCATAGAAGGCCGTGAAAAATACTGACTCAAGAAGAGTGTCGACGTAGGGCCCGAAGCACCCTTGTCTCAAATTGGACACCAGCGTGTGCAAGAGGGGTAAGGTGATTGGTAAGCGTTTATCTTTGGTCTCCGTACGCTGCTTCCTCAGCCCGTTCATCAGCAGGCGGATACTTGGGTTCCCGAGCAGGCTGCATGCTGAGGGCTCCGAACAACGTACATTAAATTGAATGCCTGACACCAGTGCTTTAATGGAGGAGGGATGCAGCTTCCGTGATTCGAAGCAATGAACTATGAAGGCACACAACAGACATGTTCACAGGCCTAGGGCTCACGCCGAATGCGGCGCAGAAACCAGAGAATTGAGTCCATGCCCTGTCGTAGGATTTTAATGTGGATGTGGCGATACCCTTCCTCATGTATTCACCAGCCGATACAACATACATGTGCAGCGCACCCGGGCCTAGTCTAGCACCGTTGGGGGAATGGCGGACACGCCAACCCGTCCGGTAACGCGTGAGGGCGCAGCATTCGGAACTCCTGAAAATTGAAACGAGACAGAGCGTCAGCGCTTCGGTTCTCTAGGCCTGGAATGAATGGGGCTCGCAATATGAAATTACCAAGCACGCTTGTCCACGTTAGCCGTCTGACTAAGCAATTAATGAAAGGCACCGAAGACCTCCCTTTGTTGATGATGTACACTGTAGCTTTGTTGTCACAAAACACGGTTATTTTCTTCCTACACCATAAATGCCCCCACAACAGACAAGCAATCACAATTGGATACAGTTTGTGTAGAGCTGTGGAGTAATTTTCCGGAGTTAGAGAGACTATCTCCGCAGGCCATGCTCTGGAGAACCACTCGTTACCGTAAAACCCCCCGAACCCAACTGAGGGAGCCGCGTCGGTGTACAAATTGAGAGCGACAGACGACTCCACGGAATCGTGATAGAAAAAACTGATAAAACTGTCCAACACCACGCAGTCTTGGAGAAGAGGCACGCTTTTAGCCAAGTCCAACAGACGGGACACGAACGCACGGCCCTGGGGTATGATGCGCATTGCAAAATTCAGATGGCCCAGCAACGAAAGCAGTTCACGTTTAGCCATCGAAGCGGCGCCCGAAGCAGCCTTCAGGACTCTTTGAACACGCTCCAGTTTTTCCGCGGGTAACGACGCCTGCATGGAAACGCTATCTAGGTTGATACCGAGGAATTCCAAGGAGGTAAACGGGCCTACGGTTTTCTCCGCGGACAGCGGAACACCCAGGTGTCCAAAGGTGTCCCTCAACACCGAGATACAGCGGGCGGGTGGAGACAACAGATAATCCACCACCAAAAAATCGTCCAGCAGGTGCAAAACGAACGGCTGTGGACATTCACCAGGATCCAGCACAGCGCCTCCGACAGCGAGTAAAAAATACGCGGGCTGCTGTGGCAGCCGAACGCCAACCTGACAGAGAAGTACAGCTTGCTGCCCCACCTAACACCGAATAAATGCCACTGAGAGGGGTGAAGAGGCATGACCTTAAACGCGTCGGTGATGTTGGCTTTCCCGAGCCACGCGCCCTTGCCTGCGGTTTTATCATGCTGATTGCATTATCGACGCTAGTGTAATAAATAACAGTTGAATGAATAACGGTTGAAACACGCCCCATACTCACAGCCCAACAGAGAGTTATCAGACTCATATTCTGACTAGAATTATGAGTATGACAATGTCAGGCTAGGTTCAAGGAGGCATACGTAAAAATGAAAGCTAATTCGTTTGGAAATTCTAGGCTATACTTGATGTTACATGTTGATGTTCAGCCTATTCAATTTAACTATCAGAAGGACAAGACAGGCAGTGGATAATATAATATCTTTTTTAGGGGGTATTTAATTTTTTGTCACTTTCATTCTTTCCTTTGTGTAGCCAAAACACTGATTGTTAAAGACTGAAAATAAATTAGTATGCAGTCTACGTGTTAGTAACTTTGATATTTTCCTATTTTTGATACTGCCTTACATTTTGTTTTAGAGGCGTAGCCTCTGACCCTACACCCCTAGGTTACTGTGTATTGAAGAAGTCTGTCCTTAACCACTGATCAGTTAACAATAATTAAAGATAATGATTACTTCTTTACTTTTATACAGTTTGGAATACTCTGAATATAATAAACAACGTTTGATCAATACCCTGCTATATTAAGCTCATGAGAACATAACCCTTGGTCATGTCCAGGAGAGAAATATTCCTATCTATGAATTATGTTGCTTGTATCATTGATTAACTGACATTTTGCTGTTTGCTTATTCCTGCATAGCCATAAGGTAGTTCTTTGTAAGGTGTGACTAGGAAATGCCTATGACACTAGTGTAGGTAGGTGGTCACAATATTACCAAAGTATTTAATGCCATGCAACTCTGAACGAGGAAAATAGGAGGAGAGTCAAGGCCATTTCTAGGAACCCTATATCTAAAGACCAAAACAAAAGCTATCCTCTTTCTGTGCTTGCAAAGACTATGTTAATTAACCCCCTGACATTTCTTGTGGGAGTAAAAAAAAAACTTATTGTGATACTATTTAACTGCCCCTGACTCCTGTAATCTTAGTCCAGTCTTCTGAGTTGCTCAACCTTGTATCAGACACCTGCACTTTATAGATCTATAATAAATATGTTGATTTTGTCTTGAACTTGTACTTGGTGATTCAGTTCATTGACTTGGTACTTTCACAATAATTGGGTACTATCTAATATGTCTTCAGTCTTAACCCTGTAAGTTTATCTGCAGTTGTGAATTTAATGGTATAGAATCATGTGTTAAAACGTAATATTATGAGCAATATCAATAGGTTAGTGTCAAATAAACGTTTGTATCAGGTTATAACAGTCTGCTGGTTTTGTTAGTGTTGGTGCACACAAAAAATTGGAAACCTTTACTGCTGGTCTGAATATGTTTAATTTGCTATCTTGCACTTCTGCACCAGTGCTAAACAGAGAAGTGTAATCAGAAGGCAAAATTATAAATTAAAACTCCCATTAGCAATAGGCTACATTCATTAGTAACTCATTAGCACCACCAAGTTAGCAAACACATCAAATAAACTCAATACAATTACACTACACTGTTGCCACATGTTGGGAAATAACCAAATACAAGCAATATAACAAATGTAATGAATGCAAACTTTACAATCATGAAACAAACTGTATTGTGGTCACCTAGACTATTCTAGGTTGTGGTTCAGTGAAACACTGCTTTTTCGGTAGGCTATAGTGATGTGTCGTTCGTGAACAATTCGTTAATTTTGAACGAATCCTTATAAGGACTCAGGAGTAACGAGTCCTCTCAACGAGTGATTCGTTTCTTTGGATCATTTTTCACGTGACCTGCGTAGGCTCTGTAGTTAGAGGAAACGAACGATTCGTTCATTTCCCAACTCGGTCTTTCTACGAGTCTTTGGATCATTTTTCACGTGACCTGCATAGGCTCTGTAGCTAGAGGAAACGAATGATTCGTTCATTTCCCGACTCGGTCTTTCTACGAGTTTTTGGATCCTTTTTTCACGTGACCCGCATTGTATTTTTTAGTAGAGGAAACAGTTTCCTTATTCCCTTTTGCGTTGCCGCTGTTTTAGTAAGACGTGAATGATCTTCGCTCAAGTCATCATACTGACTGGTTTTGTTATTTTCACTTTACATTTACACTTACAGTTTAGTGCAGTGTAATTGTTTGATATGAATACATGATACACTATTTTAATGCAGGAATTTCTTTTGAAATAGTATCTGCTGGTGCACATGTCATGCACTAACCTACATGAGAATGTAGGTTAGTGCCCCCCCCCCCCCCCCCGGTTGAAATGAACGAATGAATCGAAAAAAGATTCGTTAATTTTACTGAACGAGATTCAAAGAACCAAATCAGTAAAATGAACCGAACTTCCCATCACTACTATGTGACGTGATCAACAATATGTGTTGCTCAGATGTGAACATGTCGACGCGAAACTTCAGAAAAATCGAACACAAATCGCTCAGAGAAATAACGTCTCCAGTGTGCAAGCTTGCATTGACTAGATACAGGTTCGAAACTTATTAATAATTTGCGAATTAAAAATGAAAAAAACGTGTCCAGTGTGCAAAGACCTTAAGGCAAAAAAAAAGTCTGCGATGAAAGGCAAAAAACAAAAACCTGTGTTCATCACGCATGCTATGCATGTCAGCGAATATGTTCTCAATGGTATGTTTCAAGTAGGCTACAGCCAAACCCTCGTTTTGTTTTGATCAAAAGTAATCGAGTTGATAAGCGTGTCTTCTTGTCTGATCAATACGCAACTGTGAGGTGCGCGAATGGACAGAGCGCCCAGTAAACTGTTGTTCCGCTGCGAGGACCAGCCGACGTGCATGGATACACCTTACAAATGCAAATTAAATTTCCACTCAAAATGCTGAAAAAGTTTGATAAACGATTTCCAAAGCAGCCTCCATTGGTATTCTTAACCTGGAACACTAATATATAGTGTAGGCACGAAAAAAATAAAAGGAAATTGCAAAACACCTGGGAATAAATACATTAAGCGCGTTCGACTTCATGCAGCGCCGGCGTCGCCTGCAGCCCGGCTGACATGAATCAGCCAATGGCATTCTCAGATTCAAGGCAGCCGGCTGCGGCGCTGCATGAAGTCAGTCCAAGTCCACTGGCTACCCATCAACGCCCGTATCAGATTCAAGACCCTGGTACTGACCTTCCGAGCAGTGAACGGGACTGCACCCGTCTACATCAAGTCTCTCCTGCAACCTTACACCCCCACCCGTCACCTACGGTCTTCTTCAGACAACCGCCTGGTGGTCCCACCGCTCAAGACTGCCCGGTCCCAACACAAGCTCTTCTCCTGCCTGGCCCCCCAATGGTGGAACCAGCTCCCCACCTCCATCAGGGACACTGACTGTCTCCCCACCTTCAAGAAAAGGCTCAAGACGCACTTGTTCCGGGAGTACAACGGCACTTAAGAATGCTTGGCTGGACTTGTTAGTTAGTTTCCTCCAGGATCACAATGACTCTTATTAAGTGACTCATTGCTCTTTTAGGTTAGATATAACGAAGCTAAGTCTTGTACTCGCTGTGAAATATGTTACTGTTGATTGTCTTCTACAGGTACAGTCCTGCACTTTTGTGGTTCATGTTGTTTTAATTTGTAACTTGTATAACTGCATGCTCTTATGGGTCTTCCCTTTTTGGCACTTGTTTAGCTTTTTCACGATGTATGCTTCATGTTTTTGGCTACTTGCAATGTTTGGGACAATCTCGTTGTTATGTTCAGTGACCTATGCTCTTTTGTAAAGCTCTCTCTTGGAAGTCGCTTTGGATAAAAGCGTCTGCTAAATGAATAAATGTAAATGTAAGTCGAATAAACCTAATGCACACATGATAGCACCATGGGGCTTGGACTATTGTCAAACTATTAACCTATTTTAATTTAAAGTGGAAGCAAATTGATTTCCTCAAGCATTATTTATGAAATGGTAAAAAATTAAATAAAAAACATAGATAACTGCTAATAAGGTGACACGGCAACCCATTTTGACCCAGGAAAAACCCTGGTTTTGTTGTTAAGTGCATTTCTTACAATTCTATATTTATATATGAAAATGTACACATTTCGAACATAGTTTCGAGGACTACGTTGACCATTTAAATTCACATCTAAAGGAACAGTGTAATTTCTCCAAGACAGTGACTGCCCCTCCACTTTGTTTTGGTGAGTTGCTTACTGTTTACTGACCTTAAACACACCTACTAATTACAATTATGCTTTCCCAGTAGTACTGTAGCAAATAAGACAGCTTCCAATGGAAAAATACCACATACCCAAAGCATGTTTATGTAAATATTTTAATTAGAACAACTAACCCTGTACTTGACCAAATGACAGACTTTCCCTTTAACAAAAAATGTGCTGTGGATTTTTAAGTCAAAGTTAATTTGTATTTTGTCAACGTCTCAAAATAAAAGTGTGTATTAACAATGAAAAGTATAATAGTCTAATGTTATTGAAATCAGAGACTTGTACAAAGCATGAAACTTGATTTTAACTATAAAAAGCAAGTCTGATTATTTACACTGAAAACTTTGACTGGAACACAAAGATATAAACATGTGAGGTTCTCTGACATCTGTTATCTACCCAATGGACACAAAACAAATGTATAGGCAAATATTGCTTCAAGCAGATTAACAGGAGCTGAGCAAAATGGCACAATTGGTGCCTTATGGAGAGGGGCAAGTGTGCAAAAAAGAAAAGCAAATAAATAGAAATAAGAATCTCTACAATTAGAATGGGCTGCCTTCGCAGCTTTGGTGCTTGCCCCCATAATTATTTATACAGGTATGGGGTGTGGATCAAGTAAAAGATCTAAATACTTTTCCCACCACTGGTCAGTAGTGTATGCAGTGTTAGATGCATTATTCTATGGGTGTAAAAATGGTATGTGTAAAAGTGCTACAGATTAAGACAAGGCAGCATAGGACTGAGATGGAAATGTATCATCTACATAAATGACCCAAAAACCTGGAGGCGTTCATCACTTAGCTCAATTAAGCTCTGAAAGATTTGTTTCCTGTCCAAAGCATCTAGTTTCTCTTGATGCACATGGCAAAGTTGTTCAGCCGGGTCTTCAGACATCTCAAGGTGCTGAAACTTCGCTCTGCCTCTGCTGAGGAGGCAGGAACAACCATCAGCAGTCTCAACAGGAACTCAACTTGCTTGGAAAGATTTTGCACCTCTGGCACTATTTCACGGAAAATGTCTGCTACCTCTGAGGAAGTTGTACATATGTAGTTGGCCTGGAACATTTTCAGATGCACTTCTAAAGCCATGACATTTAACTCTGGGTATTCATCTACAACTGCATCAATGTTCCCAGAGATGAGTACGTCCTCTAATGTTTGCAGTCTTTGAAGCCCGTCCTGGCTGAAGCGCTCATTGCATTGCACCACAGCAGTGTCCAAGGTGTTAAAGTACTGCATTCTGTAGTACGCTTGGGCAGTAGAGTGACAATGTGATGTGGCTGGACCAGTGAAGCGCTTCGGAGGCTTCCGCACATAAGGCATCTTGATGGGCTGCAGATTTAGAGATGTCACAACCAAGAAGCTTTGGAGTACAGCCAGTCAAAGTGCTCTTCAGATCGTTAAGCCTGGATTCTTCTTTTCACATGGTCTACAGCAGCCAGCATCCCTGATGTTGTTTGGCTTCTCTGCTGCAGAGAAATTTTCAGCTCTTCCATGACATCTTCTGCCAGAATGATGCCTACAATGGCATTGCCCCTCAAAAAGCTGTTATGAAGGCCACTTGCTCTTGCAAACATTTCCATTGTGGTGGATTGAGATATTTCTTTTGTGGCTGTGAGCACAGATTCGTATTGGGTGAGGACAGAGCGAATGGCTGGCGTTCGGACTGTCCACCTGGTGGGGCCGAGAGGCTTTAGAGATCTATGCGTAGCTGTTTGATCTGTCTTTGCTATAGCGGTGAAGCCCAACTCATGCACTAACTGCATTGCATCTCTTATAATGGGCGCGGATACACAGGTAGCTTGGGTGATCAAATTTACACAGTGCAACCCACAATGAACTGTCGGAGAAATTATGTTTTATACTGATCATCGTTTAACAGAACATATACTGCAAGAGGCTGTTCTTTCTTGAGATGAGCTTGCACACCTTGCATCCTACCAAACATATTGGCTGCCCCATTGTAGGTTTGACCTCGTAGTTGTGAAAGTGGGAGATTAAGGCGAATCAAAACATCTTTAGCTACACAAGCTATGTTTTCTCCAGTAGTGGATGTGACCTGATACAGGCCTATGAATTCCTCTCTGGGATGCAGGTTTTTATCAACAAAACGCAGACAGAAGGACTCTTGCTCAACTCCTATTGCATCCTGTGTCCCATCAATTATAAGGGAATACTGAACCATTGGTAATGAGTGGATTTCCTGTGTGATTCCACATACAATTGTATTGCTGACGATTTGAAGGACCTCTTTTTGGATTTTGGGGCTGGTGAAATTTTTGTGCCACTGAAGCCAGCTTGAAAGTTCTTCATCACCCTCTGCCTTGTACTTCATCAACTGGTGGAAGTTGCCCACTTTGTTGTCATGCCCCCTTAAAGCATTACCCTGTATGGCCAAGCACATCACCCCCCCCCCCCCCCCCACAATCTTGAATAAACTATTCCTGGCCACCTGCTGCTGCTTTTGCAACTGAGAGGAAAGTTGTGTACTGACAGGCTGTTTTTGGTGCAAATATGTTGTCATCGCTGCTGAATGGCAATCGCTACAGTTGAGAGAACCTTTGGAGAGCTTTTTTCCAGTTACTGAATCCGGTTTTAGTAAAAGCTCCACCAGCCTTACAGGCTAAAGAGGATTTCTGATCTCCAAAATATTTGGCACAGTAAAAGTAAAGCACACTTTCAGTGAGGGACTGTAATGAAGCCATTTGTACTCCCTAAACCAACTCAAATCAAATAGATTTGTATAGCCCTTTTTACACGCAAGCATGTCACAGAGGGCTTCACATACGCCCATACTGCCCCTCAACCAACCTAAACCCTCAAGGAAGACCTCCCAGAAAAACTCCCAACGGGAGAAAAAATTGAAGAAACCTTGGGAGGAGCAATTCAGAGATGGATCCCCTCCTCCAGAGATGGTTGGTAAGAGAGAGGAGCAGAACACAAGCTAAACATAGTCATACAATGTCAATGGGTTTTGAAACACCAAAAATCCATTGTTCGGCTTTATAGAAACTCGCTGTTGGCCGTCATGGAGGCTGGTTTCCGGTTGATGACCTGGTCCAGCGTTGGTAGACCGACGACCAGGCAGGTCCTGACAGCTCAGACCCCCCACACCACAGGGGATGTGTGGGGGGGACAGGGATTAGAGAATGCCAGGAGCAGCTAACAGTTTCAGTCGTAATAGAATGAGATCCCCACCAACTGTCCTGAGTCTTTTTTTTCAGGGACTGAGTTTCGATAAAGCGGGTTTTGGGCTGGTGTGGGCAGGTACCAAGCTCCTCCTTACGCTGATCTAAACCACTGCATTCTCTGCCTGGCTCTGTCTCTCTTTCCCTGTCAGTCTCTTGATATATACAATATACGTCGGCCCGACGTCGTATGGACATCGTTTGCACATTGGCAAGACATCGCCGAGACGTCGGTAGTGATGGGAAGTTTGGTTCAATTTACTGATTCGGTTCTTTGAATTGAAATTTTTTGTTATGTCTGATTCCGAGCCGGACCTCGAGGAAGTCGTTCCGGGTTCTCGCCGTATTTCTCGGCTTGCTTCTCGTCGGGGCTCCGATGGGTCTGCGTCGGCTAAGGGGCTGCGTGCCCGGGGCATCAATCCCGCCCCCGGATTGGGGCTCTCCCAGCTCCAAGCTCTGGTCGCCGAGGCGGACGGCGTCTCTTCTGACCAGGCCCAGTCGCCCCCGGTTTCCGGGGTAATCCGATCTTCTGGTCGTAAGCGTGCTAGGAAGAAGCTTCATCAAGAGCTCCTGGATCATGCCGCCGACGCTTCTGCCGGTCCCTCCGTTGCACCTCCGTCTGCTCCCGCATCTACACCTCCTGAGGAAGCCGTGTCCTCTACCCTCCTGGTCCTCGCTTCATCCTTGCAGTCTATCGACGCCCGTCTGCGGTCGCTGGAGAGCGCCGGGGCGTCCACCTCTGCAGCTGCTGGGATGTTCCCGGTTGTGGGTGCTCCACCTCCTGCCCTGGCGCCCCCGGTGGCTGTCGATGAGCCACATTACACCCTGGCCTCCACCGTGGCAGCACCGTTTCCAGGTAGGCCTTACATTCCTGCCAGTGCTGACATTTCCCCTAGGTTGAGGTCGCATATTTTGCAAGGCCGAAACATCAATCTGATCCAGCTGATCCTCCCTTCCCCCGAGTGCGACGTCAGCATCACTGCCAGCAGCCAGATCTGCGCCGTAATTAAGACAGCCGACCCAAGGCTGGCCAGGGGCATGTCTATCGGAGAGTTTGTCGTGGCGTTCGGAATATTCCGTGAGGTCTTGTGCTCCGTCTTC
Source organism: Hypomesus nipponensis (assembly GCF_054491055.1). Taxonomy (NCBI): domain Eukaryota; kingdom Metazoa; phylum Chordata; class Actinopteri; order Osmeriformes; family Osmeridae; genus Hypomesus; species Hypomesus nipponensis. Next base: position 5,964,883 of record NC_140362.1, on the reverse strand, counting down.
CCCCAGCGAAGGAAGGAACTGGATGGGTACCTGGCTTTAATTTGGGATCTAAATCTGCGGTATGGGAACAACGTTTTCTACCAATACCACAAGGGGTTCTCCAGCAAGGCCGCCCTCCAGGTTACCCGCTGCAATACGCTGTTGGACTGGTCCGTGCTGGACACCGAGCTCCTTGTCATGCTGGTCGGGGGCTCGCAGGCCGTGTCGTGCAGCTCGTGCGGCGACATGGGGCATATGGCTTCCTTGTGCCCGTTGGTGCTGTTTCAGACACGGGAACCCGGGTCCCCGGCCCGGGCTTCTCGCAGGGCCAGCTCGACGGGTTTGGATATCTGCGGCCGCCAGGACGCTCAAGGGCGTCGTGGTGGTCCGAAATTATGGCTGGTCACCCCTCTACACCAATAAAAGTTGACGCGTTGGCTTCCGAACTCTCCACTCATCCTGATTCTGTGTTTGTTGACCACCTGTTATCCGGGCTGACTCAGGGATTCAGGGTGGGGGTTTTGTGTCTATTGTCTACCTCGCTGGTCTTTGGTAACCCTTCAGTCGGCGCAACAGGAGCCGGACGTCGTGTCACGCCTTCTGGCTAGGGAGTGCGACAAGCGCTACTTCGTAGGCCCTTTTGGCTCATCTCCGTTTTCCCTTTTTCGCAGCAGTCCCCTCGACGTTGCTACGCGGAAGTATTCCAGGAAGAAACGGCTGATTCTGGACCTGTCTACTCGTTGCACTACGCCACCGTCGATCACGCTATAACTGGTGGTCGGTGGTGTTTCGTTTTCGCACCAACTGTGTGTTCTAGGTGACTTCTCCCCAGGGCGTCGGCCCTCTAGCCTCGCAGGCTCCCTACGCACACATGGACGTCGGTCCTCCAGCTATCAGCTCAGGCTGTTCACATATGGGAATTCCGCTCGGGGTCTAAGCTCCAAAACATTGTTGTACATTTACCATTCTGTAATAAACACCACTCTCCTCTTACCTGGTCTCTCCTGATTGAAATGAAGCATAGCGCAAGTTCAGTCAGGCAAGACCTCTCCCTGCGCTCGGGCAACTTCATTAGTGGTTCACTAATAACTCCCCCCACTAAGAACGCTCTTCTTCCCTCCGTCCTAAACCGGGCTGTCATACGGTTTGGTTTGACTGCCGATCTCGTCTATCAATTAACGCTGTCGAAGAATCACATGATCATGCCTTTAAATAAGATTCTCTCCCCGTGTAGTTTCTCCAGGCGATCAAGTGCGCAACCCTCCACCTCCCCGTCGCCACCCAGTTCCTGTCTCCGTCTTCGACTCGTTGGTTGTCAGCTGCCGCCACCAGTGTCTGGACTCCGTAGGGGATTCTTCTCGGATTTCGGGCAGGCGCCCGCTGAGCTATGAATCCCCTCAGGGTCTAAGCTCCAAAACATTGTTGTACATTTACCATTCTGTAATAAACACCACTCTCCTCTTACCTGGTCTCTCCTGATTGAACTAGTTTACTACTTTATAGTTGAAGAACTAAAGAAGTTGTGGAAAAATTTGAGCGACACTTATGTGAGAAAGAAGAGGGAGGAGGGAGATGTGAAGAGTGGCCAGGCAGGTAACTGTCACGACCCCACCCCTCTGAGCTTGTTTCCCTTACACACCTGCTCTTGATCATCGTTATCACTCTACTTAACCTGTGGCCTGACATCCAGTCCCTGCCGGATCGTTAGACGTACCAGTACGTTGCGCTTTAGTGCCTGGATCTTAAGGATTATCCCTAGTCATCCTGTTGCCTTACAAATTGTTTATTTATATTTCTGACCGGACTCCTGCTCCTCTGTTTCAGCCTCTGCACCCTGGAACCCGGTCACTCCCGCCTAACCACCCTCACCACCGACCTGCACATTTGGTACCACCATCACCTGTACCCACCTGTCACCAATAAACACCTTTTTCTTTCACCACCTACCAGTCTCGGTCTGCATTTGGGTCCAATCACTAGGAATTGTGACAGAACGATCCGGCCTTACAATGGACCCAGCAGACCTGGACGCTGTGCGCCATGCCGTCTCCCAACAGGGCAATCTGTTGGGCCAACACAGCACGGCTCTGCAGGAGATAATGGCATCAGTACAAAACCTCTCTACCAGCGTGTCCAGTATCCGGGACCAGCTTAGTGCTCCAGCGGCCCACAACCGCATGCACCTTTCCTCGCACCTGCCGAAGCAGGACCTGCTTCCATGTCTGTTCTGGAGCCCAAGGTTCCTACACCTGAGAGGTATGAGGGGGATTTGGGAAAGTGTCGCTCGTTTCTCATGCAGTGTGGATTGGTGTTTGACCTGCAGCCCCGTACCTACGTCTCGGACAAGGCCAAGATAGCCTGTCTGATTGGGCTTCTCCGGGGAAAAGCCCTGGAGTGGGCGTCAGCTGTTTGGGAGCGACAGGACCCCTGCATTGGCTCATACCAGGAGTTCACGGCTGAGATGAGGAAACTATTCGACCACCCCTTACGAGGAAAGGACGCTTCTAAGCGTTTGTTTGCTATTCGAACCTGCAGTTCCCTGACGAAGTGATTGAATTCAGAACACTGTCTGTGGAGAGTGGATGGAACGAAGAGTCCCTACAGGCAGTATTCTACCAGGGGTTGACCGACCAACTCAAGGACGAGTTGATTTCTTATCCTGAGCCTCAGGGTCTGGACGACTTGGTAGCCTTGTCCATCCGGGTGGATAACAGGTGCCGGGAGAGAAGGAGGGAGAGACGATGGGGGTCTCCTAACCATCCGCCACACCTGAGACCGACCAAGCCTGTAGAAGGAACAGAGCAACCTGATCGTTCAACACCTCAAGAATCCGGAAGAGAGGTGAGGCTGCCTGACCCTGAACCCATGCAGGTGGGAAGACACGGGTTATCCACTGATGAGCGCCAGCGTAGACGGGAGACCAACAGCTGCCTCTACTGCGGACGCATGGGCCATTACATCTCCTCCTGTCCTCAGCGCCCGGGAAACTCCCAGGCTCGCTAGGCATGGGGGGTCTTCTAGCGAGCCGCCTTCCTCAGTTCCCCTCACCCCAAGCCAGAACCCTTTTTCCTGCCACCCTCATCAGGGAGGACCAGTCAGTAGAGATTAAAGCCCTCGTCGACTCTGGAGCGGATGACAGCTTTATGGATGCTGACCTGGTGGAACAGCTGGGGCTCTCCAAGGAGCAACTCCCGGAGGCCATAGAAGCTACTACCCTAGATGGCAGACTGCTGGCACGGTTGACCATGAGGACGGAACCGGTTAAGATGCTGTTATCAGGCAACCACTCTGAAGTCATCTCCTTCTACATCCTGTCCTCACCACGCGTTCCCCTGATTGGTTACCCCTGGCTGAGGAAACACAACCCCACCTTCGATTGGGTGACAGGCAAGGTAACCAGTTGGAGTGTTGAATGTCATGCTAACTGCCTCAAATCTGCCTGTTCCCTGTATGTTCCCAGCCTGAGTAAGCCTTCTGCTCCCCCGGATTTGTCCCTGGTCCCGGAGGTCTATCACAGCTTGGGTGAGGTGTTCAGTAAGCAACAGGCACTGTCACTTCCCCCTGGTCCCGGAGGTCTATCACAGCTTGGGTGAGGTGTTCAGTAAGCAACAGGCACTGTCACTTCCCCCTCACCGACCTTACGACTGTGCGATCAACCTGATTCCTGGGGCCGCCTTTCCCAAGGGACGCCTTTATAGCATCTCTCGGCCGGAACGTGAGGCCATGGAGGCCTACATCAAGGATTCCCTGGCGGCAGGCCTCATTCGTCCCTCGTCGTCCCCCTTGGGTGCCGGATTCTTTTTTTTAGTAAAAAGGATGGGACCTTGCGGCCTTGTATCGATTACCGGGGGCTAAACGACATAACCATCAAGAACAAATACCCTCTGCCGTTGATGAATTCTGCCTTTGACTCCCTGCAGGGTGCCACTGTGTTCACCAAGCTCGATCTACGCAATGCCTACCATCTCGTCCGTATAAGAGAGGGGGACGAATGGCTAACCGGATTCAACACACCCATGGGCCACTTCGAGTACCTGGTCATGCCGTTTGGCCTCACCAACGCCCCTGCAGTATTCCAGAGTATGGTAAACGATGTTCTTGGAGACATGATTGGTCGCTTTGTGTTTGTCTACCTGGATGATATCCTCGTGTTCTCTGAGAACCTTCTTGTCCACACCCAGCATGTCAGACAGGTCCTCCAGCGTTTGCTGGAGAACCGCCTTTTTGTGAAAGCAGAGAAATGTGACTTCCACGCACACACCACCTCTTTTCTCGGATACATTATTACGGGGGGACAGGTGAAGATGGATCCGGAGAAGGTGAGGGCGGTTCTGGACTGGCCTCAGCCTGGTACTAGACTGCAGCTCCAGAGGTTCCTGGGGTTCGCAAATTTCTATCGACGGTTTATCAGAGACTACAGCCGGGTGGCCTCCCCTTTGTCAGCCCTGACGTCTAGTGCCAGGCCCTTCTGCTGGACTCCCGAGGCAAACAGAGCATTCCTGGATTTGAGGAACCGGTTCACCAACGCACCCATCCTCACCCAGCCGGACCCCTCTCTACAGTTCGTGGTGGAGGTGGATGCCTCTGATGTGGGAGTTGGCGCCGTCCTGTCCCAGCGACGCCCCGCTGATGGGAAGCTCCACCCGTGTGCTTTTTTTTCGCGTCGTCTTTCCCCAGCCGAAAGGAACTATGACGTAGGGAACCGGGAACTACTTGCCGTGAAGCTCGCCATGGAGGAGTGGCGCCACTGGCTGGAGGGAGCGGAGCAACCGTTTATCGTATGGACCGACCACAAGAACCTTGCATACATGCAGTCGGCCAGGCGACTCAACTCCCGTCAGGCCAGGTGGTCTTTGTTTTTTGGGCGCTTTAACTTTACCCTCACCTATCGACCAGGCTCTCGGAATGGCAAGGCAGACGCCCTATCCCGTGTGTTCTCTAGGACAGAGGAGACAGGAGCCAAACCCGAGGCCATCCTGCCCCAGGACATCGTAGTGGGGGCAGTTGTCTGGAAGATCGAGGAGGAGGTTAAAACGGCCCTTCTAGATCAGCCTGGTCCAGGTAACGGCCCACCGGGCCGCTTGTATGTGCCCAACTCTGTCCGTTCTGCTGTGCTCCAGTGGGCACACACTGCTAAGATTGCTTGTCAGCCGGGCGTTGCCCGTACCATGGCTCGATTGCGCAGACGCTTCTGGTGGCCTGGCATGGGAAGAGATACCCGGGTTTTTGTTTCTGCCTGTCCTGTCTGTGCTCAGAACAAGGGAACCAACCGACCCAGTGCAGGACTTTTGCACCCTCTACCGATTCCCCGGCGGCCCTGGTCCCACCTGGCTCTGGACTTTGTAAGCGGTCTGCCCCCGTCCGAAGGTAACACTGTTGTTCTAACAGTGATTGATAGATTCAGCAAGTTTGCACACTTTCTGCCCCTCCCGAAGCTTCCTTCAGCTACAGAGACTGCTGCGATCCTTGTCAAGGAGGTTTTTCGGATCCACGGTCTTCCTGGAGACCTCGTATCAGACCGAGGTCCCCAGTTCACATCGGCGGTATGGAAGGCCTTCTGTACAGCCATTGGAGCTACTGTCAGCCTCTCGTCTGGATTCCACCCCCAGTCTAATGGCCAAGCTGAAAGGGCCAACCAGAAGATGGAGACGACGCTTCGCTGCCTGGTCTCCTCAAACCCCACCTCCTGGACCTCCCAATTGCCTTGGGTGGAATACGCCCACAATACGCTTCCTACCTCCGCCACCGGTATGTCCCCTTTCCAATGCCTTTACGGTTATCAACCCCCCTTGTTCCCCTCACAGGAGAAAGATCTCGCTGTTCCCTCTGTCCAAGCCCACATCCGCCGCTGCCACCGGACCTGGCATCGTGCCAGGGCTTCCCTGTTGAAGGCCTCCGGTCGGTATCAAGTCCAGGCCAACCGTCACCGTACTCCTGCACCAACCTATGCTGTGGGGGACAAGGTCTGGCTGGCTACCCGGAACCTTCCACTGCGAACGGAGTCCAGGAAGCTGAATCCCAAATACATCGGCCCGTTCGTGGTGGAGAGGATCATCAATCCCGCAGTCGTCCGGTTTAAATTGCCCAAGGCCCTCAAGGTACATCCTGCCTTTCATGTTTCCTGCCTCAAGCCTGTCCTCCTCAGTCCCCTGCTGCCTCCTCCCCCTCGGCCTCCCCCTCCTCGGATGATCGGCGGTGGTCCTGTTTACACGGTGCGCCGCATCATGGATTCCCGTCGGCGGGGCCGGGGATTCCAGTTCCTCGTGGACTGGGAGGGCTATGGGCCAGAAGAGAGGTGCTGGATCCATCGGCGTCAGATCTTGGACGCTGGCCTGCTGCGGGACTTCTACCGTCTCCATCCAGGTGCGCCGGGTGGTCCGCCCGGAGGCGTACGTCGGAGGGGGGGTACTGTCACGACCCCACCCCTCTGAGCTTGTTTCCCTTACACACCTGCTCTTGATCATCGTTATCACTCTACTTAACCTGTGGCCTGACATCCAGTCCCTGCCGGATCGTTAGACGTACCAGTACGTTGCGCTTTAGTGCCTGGATCTTAAGGATTATCCCTAGTCATCCTGTTGCCTTACAAATTGTTTATTTATATTTCTGACCGGACTCCTGCTCCTCTTTTTCAGCCTCTGCACCCTGGAACCCGGTCACTCCCGCCTAACCACCCTCACCACCGACCTGCACATTTGGTACCACCATCACCTGTACCCACCTGTCACCAATAAACACCTTTTTCTTTCACCACCTACCAGTCTCGGTCTGCATTTGGGTCCGATCACTAGGAATTGTGACAGTAACAGACAGAAGAAGAGATGGAGTATATAGAGGCAATGTCTTTCCTAGACAAGTCCATTTCATTTAGGAGGTAGGCTCAATTCGAAAAAATGGTATATACACAGGGCCTGAATATTATATTTAAGAATGACTCCTATACACTTGTCATTATCTGAATAGTACACAGAGCAATCTAGATGCTGAGGAAGAGCTGGAGAATGCAGGGCTAGCAGAGCAGGTGTGTGAGCAAGAGGAAAGTGAGCAAGAGGGTAGTGCTGTAGCTCCCAGGCCAGCCAAGGCAAAGAGGAAGAGTAGTGACAGCATGCTGGAGGATTACCTGAAGAAGAAGGAAGTCAGAGATGCTGAGAGAGAAAGAGAGAGAGCACTAGAGTCACTCAGTTTCTTTTAAGCTTGGCCCCTGCAATGAGACGTCTGTCCCCAGAAAGGCAATCTTGGGTTAGGTTCAAGATGCAGGAGATGTGTCATGAGGCGGAGTTTGGAGCTGTTTATTCTCAGCCATACACAAATTTTACTTCCTTGTAATGTATATGTTTCATATTTATTTAAGTTATGTTATTGTCATTGTTGAATTTGTTCAATAAAATCTTATTTTAACAACAAATTGGTTTGCATTGGCTGAAAAACACGTGGTAAGGCAAGTTCAAGAAACATGGGTTGTACAAAAAGCAGTTAACATTTAAAAGTCTACAAAGGCTATTTATCAGAGAAATGTTTAAAATAAGGTTTTGATTTGTATGCTCTACTGGGATATTTTTTTTTTAAAGGAACTGATCAGGACAGATATATACAGTTTCTTTAGGCAGCAGAACCACGTTGTACATGGGCATATTGCCAAGGCACTTGTCCGGCTGGTGAGCTGAAGTAGTGACGGAAGGTATCCCGCGCTCTCAGGGCTTCTGCCGATGCCCTGTTTCCTGATTGTATCTAAGATGCTTTCTTCACCATCGTCTTCAGCTGGCTCTCCATTGTCTGGATTCTGACCCTCTTCAGCAGAATGCAGATAGTTGGAGAGGATGCATGTTGCCTTCACGATACTGTCTACTGCATCAGGGCACACTTGCAGTCTTCGACAGTAGACCTTCCAGCGCTGCATGAGGATGCCAAAACAGTTCTCTACTATACGGCGTGCTCTTGAGAGCCGGTATTGGAAGACTCTCATGTCCTCATGAAGGTGTCGCCCTGGATAAGGCCGTAGGAGGTAGGGCTTCATTGGGAAGGTCTCGTCAGCCACCACCACATATGGCACATGTCCCAACTCTGGTGCAGAAGGTAACAGAGCTTGTGGGGGGACATCAAGGTCACCTGCCTGGAGGGCTTTGCCAAGTTGTGAATTGGCAAAGATGCCACCGTCGCTATTGCTGCCAAAACATCAACAGCCAGAAATCGGTAGTCTGCATCTAACAGGGCAAGCAAGACCACTGAGAAGGTGCCCTTATAATTAAAAAATTGGGATCCTGAGTTGGGAGGTGCCTTGACCACAATGTGCTTCCCATCCAGTGTACCTATACAATGTGGAAAGTTCCATCGCTCTTCGAATCTCCTCGCAGTATTAACCCACAGATCCTTATTTGGACATGGCATGTATTCATCTTTCAGGACTTCCCAGATGGCATTGCAGGTTCCCCTCACTATTTGTGTCACAGTTGAGCTACCTAAGTGAAAGCTTGCTGCAATTGTGGTGTAACTATCACCAGTGCTTAGAAATCTGCAAAGAAATGAATGAAAACCATCATGTTGCAGTTTGCAGCCTTCTTGAGAGCGCACAAAATGACTATACAACAGAAATGGGTGTTTATTGACCAAGCAAAGTGTCTGATGAGTGCATATGTTAACTCAAGACGAGAGATCAGACGTTTTGAATTTGAATTATTTTTTACTGTGCTACAGGCTACAGTACCCAAGAATGGGATGGACCAAATGCGCATTAAGCACAGCTACAACCCCAGTTTACCCTTCTCACAAATGGGACTTTACTCAAATAAAATTTAAAAGATCATCTTACCTCAGACATACAGCTAGCCGCTGCTCTGGGTCAATTGGCTTTGTAAAATTCGTCGTCTGCTTCTTCAAGCTTGGTGCCAACTGTTGCAGCAGTGTTTCAAATTGTCCGACGGACATCCTGAAGTACGCTTTGAAGCGGCTGTGGTACACTTTTAGCTCCTGAACCAAGCAGTAGAACTCCACAAGTGCTCCTCTCCGTGTTAATAACGGGTGTACCCAGGTATTTCGTTTTCTTTTTCGATTTTTAATTAAAAGAAGCACCGACTCATCCTCGCTTGATGTTGAGTCAATTTTTTTAATTTTAATTTTCCGTTATTATTTAGAACTTGCGAATTTATTCGCAAAATCGCGTCGCGCATGATGTGCATGTTAAGGCGCGTCATAAATTTCCGAAATATTCATCCGAATTATTCGTTTATTCGTGTCGCGTCCAGTGTGCAAATACCTTTAGGCGCTCGGGATTTGTCATAGGCGCTCGGGAAAACGGCTTAAGCGCTCAACCAAAATTTCTCTGCAGGAAAAAACCCTGAAAACAATTGTGGAATGGTTTTCATTTGGACCCCCCCAATGTCTAAACCATGGTTATGCCCTTGATTCTGCTAGTACACCACGGCACGATAGATAGTACTTAAGCTACTACTGTGCAACAGTTTATCCCATATAGTGCTAGTTCTATCCAGCCTAGCACATATATGCATGTGATATCTACTGCGTCGTCTCAGTTACACTATCAGGGCTTGGAAATTCTGCAACTTGCTTAACACACAGCTGCAAGACCCAGTGAAATGTTATATACAGCTAGCAAACTAACGTTAGCTAGCATCGCTAACGACATTGCCTAACTCAACTTCGGTAGGCTATCCTCAGTGCAAGCAACAGTTGACGCTGTGCGCTCAAAGATTCTGACGCAAGTGCTAAGATTACGATTGGCCAAGAGAAAAAGTGTTAAGAATCCAAGTGGCCCAGAGAAATGTCAATTATAAGAATCATCCAATATTGTTTTGCAATTCTAAGCCTGCATGGCATGCAGAAGAAGGGCACCCCCTACCCCCCAAAAAACTGCATGGGTCTGCATGTAGAGCACCTCTTCTCTGGAACAAATGACCTGTCTCAATTAAGGAGGCTGACACTGTTACGACATTTAAACTTAGGTTAAAAACATCCTTGTTTAGTCAATTCTACGATTGTCGGTTCTATAAATTGTGGGTGTGGCTGATATGGTTCTGTGCCACTGTCTCCTTTACCGGTGCTGCTGGTAAAAAGGTTGACCCGTGGTCCTGCCATGGCTGTGGCACTGTCATCTGAAGTCTCTACCTGGCTCTTTCCCTTTCACCACCCTCACTGACTCACAGTCTGTCTCCTAGAAAAGACATAAGGTGTTTGCCATCCTCCTAACTACCAGTACCCAATACTACACAATCACAACAACAATACCGTTGCCTCAAACTAATCTTGGTTTAGTCATCAGTTTAAGTAGAGAGTGGGGGTATCCATGGCATTGTCCAATTATGTCCCTATTTTAAATGTCTAAAGAAGAGAACCCGTCATGTTGCCAAACAAGCTTACCTGAGACCCCCTAGCTGGTCTCTGCCAGTCTGTTCCTGGCCAGCTGCAGCTCTATTGTCTGTTTATCATCTGGTGCCTCCTCTGCCTAATGTAATCATTTTGAAACATTCAATTAGCACATTTCACATCATTTTTAACATTTTATCAACTAGTCTTTGAGATTAGGCCACTAGGGTTCTTTCTTTGCGTTTTGGTGTCCTGAAATGCTCTGATGTCCATCTTTCTTTTGTCTGCCATTTTTGTACCATGCTGGCCGCACAGACTGTGCAGGTTATTTACAGTAGGAGATGGGCTTCTATCATTTATTACCTTTCTAGAATAGGCTTCGATCTACCAGGTAGCTAGACAGTTAGGAAAGGTAAAACGGATTGCATTGACAAGGATTGACAGCTGTATGAATTCACCCTTTACACAATACAAACTGCAACTTTTTGTCATATTAATATAATTCATGTTTTGGTTTTATATCGGCTGTCTTCCCAGAATAGCTGAATTTGCAGAGCTAGCGAGCCCCAATTCTGTTTGTGTGGTATTTGCCATCATCTCTTTGCAATCGCCAGTTTACTCAAGATCGACACACAGGTGCTTCATAGTCCCTAGAGACAATTTAGCTTTTGCAACAAGACCATTTAAGATAATTTTGACAATGGTAGAATATAGTATAGTTCTGTTCAGTGACGCTAACCATGGCAAATGGATTTCGAAAAACAACAATATCCATGCTGAACTTCGATTAAATTGACGATAGCAAAGTCTCCATCTTTTGACAATGCCAAATGGAATAGGTGCTAGCTAATGTTTGATCCATCGGTTTGTTTGCTAGCTATGCAAATGCAGCTAATGTGTGTGAACCCTGCCAACATAGTGAAATCGCTATGGTGCGATTGACTGGATTAATTTCACGTTAGATACGTGCATTTCAGATGGTAGACACTCATGTCACCTTGTCAGATAAGGAACACAACTATTGCATTCCCTAGTGGAAATTCCAGCTGAAAATCAAGTAGCTAGTCGATTGGAATTAACTGTTCTCAAATAGTTTGTACTGGAGTCAACTGGGTTTTAAAAATCTACTGGTTTAAACCAGTTAAGAATACCAGTTAAAACCAGTCAAAACCCATTGAGCTATGGGTGGCACCTGATTCACCAGTTCCGTTGAAACCAATAGGATGTAACTGGCCAACCAATTTAAAAATGTCATTGGTGGCATAACTTTAAAAAATCTGTACAATATTATTTGCCATGCAATTTGTAGAAAACAAACCTTATTTGAGCCAACAAGTGTTATAACTTTTTATTTAGAATAAAATAGAATATTTTAGAATATGGACCTACTGTTAATATACAATTCATAAGAATGATACAGAGCAAATTCATTACAGCATTTTCTTGAATTTCAGCATTTGAATATATATTTAAACCTGTTGCTTAAGTGTGCTGCTTTCTAACAATGGTCTATTTTTATATTAATATTACACTATTTCTGTAGCACCTTTCATACAGACTTTTCATAAGGACTTTACATCCACACACAATAAAAAACACAAACATAATAATAAAGATAAACCACTCCATTCAAAGGGCAGAAATAGAGAGGATCAATGTAGGGCTAGACCCGTGTACTATAATATTTGGATATTGAAGGGACATTGGGTAGGTAATTTATCGTCTTAAGACAAAGTAGAGCACACATTGGGGTTTTGGATCAGTCCTTTTCATAATCATTAGGAAATGTACATATATACATTTTGTCACTGAACTCAAGTAATAAACACTTTCCAACAATGTCACTAGGGAGCACAACACATTTGTTCTGAACGACTGATGCATTTTATGTGGGGGGTGTTTGCAATGGCTTTGTTACGATGAACATTAAAAAGTTTGACAAGGAGCATAACCTCTGAATGTGTAGATGTGCAAATTTGGATTATTTCACCAAATGTTCCTTCAGACAACTGTACAACTGTGTTGTTTGTTTTGATGCACCTTTTGTAGCCGGTGCTGTCAAGCCTTTGACCTATGTAGACCAGTCTGTTATGCACTACCACAGCTGATATTGCCCTACCACACTTTTGAATAGCTCCCGCTCTTCAGTGTTGAGTGTGTATGGATAACCCTCTCCTAAAACTGTAGTGCCGTGATACTCTTCAACCACTTGTAATCGGGTGGAAGAAGTTAAGTTGAGACAGAATTTCAATATGTCATGGTGGACTGTGTATATCTGAGAAAACATGAATGTTGTATTTCATAGTACAAATTTGGCAACTATTTGAGTTGCCACACCTCTTGTTCCGTTAACAAATTTTAGAATCTCTCCATTTGCGGATTCAAAGACAAATGCGGATTTGTCTTGTTACACCAAGAAGAGTACAGTGCATGTAGTCTGGTGTAAAACCCCGGACTATGTTGAAATGTGGCACATTTATAAGAGGAGTTGGACCTTAAACACCCTTATAACTAACCCCATCTTGAAGAGCCTTCTCTATGTGCCTTAACATTTCATTTTCTGTTCTGTCAGGGTACTGTGATTCTGAAACAGGGTATTTAACTTGCCCTGCTACCAATTTCCCAGGATGATTGCACCAACTGCACCCAAAATAACCATTGTATTGCGTTGTGTTCTGCATGGTAGGTCTTGCCACTCAATCAACAACACAACATAAACCTATTAGTTTAGAAATGACTACCTGTTTGGATTTAGTCAGCCACCAACTCCATTTTCTGCCAGTGTTTTAGCATCTTCAACAAAATGATGGAGGAAACTACTTAGTTTTGGATGCCCCTTTTCAAACCACAGACAAGCCAGAGCCATGTGATTCCCTCTCTCTTTTGTAGGTAGGTCATTTATCACCACATGAATATGCCAAATTGAAAATGTAGAGGAGTTGAAAACTGGGCTGCCATCACTGTTGAATGTGTGAGAGAAGTTATGTTCCTCATTCAGGATTGCTCCAGGACCTGATAATTGTTTGTACATTTCACCATATAAGCGGAGCTAGTTCAGGCATGGAACTCGGGCAGCGCGCGCCATCTCACCCATCGCCGTGTTCTCAGCCCATAGGCTTAGCTTGATAGGCGGCGCTATAAAGTCGCACACATGCATGCACACACGTCCTCGCCCCCTTGTGTTTTGCGCTGCTGCCACCCACCACCATCCCCTTCACCTCCATGTGGTCTGTCTGTCCTCCCCGTGGGGGATTTAACTTGTTGCTCCCTGCCTCATGTCATGCATGCTGCAGTGAAGGCAGGGAGCGCTTCCCCATGTACATCCATTCCGCCAATGTGAAACCATTTGTCATGTGTATGAATAAATGGCGAAATCAATCACGTGAGTGTCTTGACTGAACTAATATATCTGAAATTGATCCATTTGTGTTTCTGTTCATTTTATATTTTAGAAGACCTGTGCCATCTAGTTGTTCAAGGATGAATTTGTGGAGCAAGGGGAACACTCAAATAAATTATTTTGCTTAAGATCCTGTGTTTTACATTTACTATGATACTGAGGGCATTCAACCTCTCTCATGTCATTACTTTGTGTTCCAATATAAGATTTACAAAAACTGCAGTAGAAATTGAATTTAACCAGGTCTGAAGATTTCCCAAACACTTTCTGGAATAAATGTTTGGAACTTGCAAGCACATCCATGCCAAACAACACATTAATGAGTTGCAAAAGGTCAATAATCGCAACTCCACTAAGACAATGTCTCATGGCAAATGACAGTACCAGCAGGAGAGCTTCAGCTTATGTCACATGAACAGAATCACACAATGGTTTGTTCAAATGTGGTAGGCTTCCAAAGATGTGAAATGGATCATTCCAGCATTCCGATCTTTCCTGTTGTCTTGTTACTTGAGTTGAAGTATCCTCAACTGAGTCGTCACTGTCACTGCCAGTACCATTGTCATTGGCCTAGATAAAAATGATGACAGAGATGTTGATAGTACAGTACATGACTGCTTAATAATTGCATTGATTTCCTATCTTTTTTTTAAATTCATAAAGATATTACTACACAAAGATAGTTCACACAGCTTGATGAACTTTTTTTTAGATTTCAGCAGAGTTGTTTTTCTGACCGCACAGACACATCAAGGATATCTATGGTTTCGGCAGAGTTTTGGGTCTCGGTAAATATCCGTATTTTTTGGATTGGACGTACAGTTTTGCGTCTAGGGCTCAGCTGTCTTGATCCTTGATGTCTTACTAGACAGCTCTCTTCGGGGTAAGGAATCTTAAAAACCGTTGTTTTCGAACAGCCTATTAAGACAGGAAGTACGTCATCGCGCTGCGTGTACTTAAGCACTCGCGCTCTCTGTCAGAAGGCAGTCATTTGCATTGCATCTTCCAGCGACCAGCAGTTTCAATGTGCCTTTCAACTGATATCGAGACTTCATTATCACACAAGTTTATTGTCACACTAAAATTTAAATTAAGTTAGATTCCATGAAGTTAGTTTGAGTTAAACTTAAGGTAATTTAAGTTACCGCAAGGTAAGGCAGGTTAGCTTAGGTACTGTAAGGTAAGCTAAACAAAGGTAAGTGAAGTTATTAAGAGAAACTTTAGTTAGTTAGTTTTAGGTTTGAAATACTCTAAAAATGGCGAGAATGGTGCACATTGTCCATGAGCTTATGCAGGAGTGGATGGAGAAGGAGAGGTGCCGAATGGAGCAGGACAGGGCTCAGCACAGAGCCTACCGCGCAAGGATGGAGATGTTGGCAGTGTACTCCTTTGAGGTAAATTTTTAAAATATTATCTTGAAAATCCGTGATTATAGTAAAATGTCAATTATCGCCGTGTGTGACATAATTCTGCTATAGTATGTAGTTATCGTCGAGACACAATCACGACGTAAAGCGTCTAGCTAGCTACTGTACTGTCGACCTTACCTTTCTGAGGTAAATACAGTACAGTACTGTCGTCGCTCACGATAGCTTCATACTATCCGTGATTATAGTAAAATGTCAATTATCGCCGTGTGTGACAATTCTGCTATAGTATGTAGTTATCGTCGAGACACAATCACCACGTACAGCATCAAGCTAGCTACCGTCGACTTTAGCTTTCTGAGGTAAATACAGTACAGTAGTCGCTCACAATAGCTTCATCCTATCCGTGATTATAGTAAAATGTCAATTATCACCGTACAATCATTTACACGTGATATTTACAGTTATGTTCATTAATGTGCACTGTCCATGTCATGGATGGATGAATTCATATAAATAACATATTCGATGAACAACTGTTTAACATTGTTTACATGTCATCAATTTCAAGGTGGTGTACGGTATGCCAGCCTGAACAGGGCAGTGCCCCTTCTCCGGCATTATTTTGCTGGGGAAGACACTCGCCCTGATTTCCGGCTCAGCAGAGCCTCCATCACCAGTCTGCTGCAGCTGCTCAACCAGGAGCGGTGCCATGGATGGGGGCCAACCATAGAGGTCCTGGTGTATCTTTTTTGGCTGGCCAGCGGTACGTCTTACCTGGGCTCTCAGGCATTGGAATGTGCCCAAGAGGCTCATTTTCAATCTCTATATACTCAACAAATATTTATTGTCAGAAACTGTGAATTGCTCTATCAACAGGTGCGTTGTACCGTGGTGTCGAGGGCATTTGACATGCCCAGGACCACGGTGCACAACGTTGTCCATCGGGTCTGTGGCTGTTTAGTCGTGGTGATGCCAAGGGTCATCAGGTTGCCTTCCACTGCAGAGGGGCAGAGAGAAGTATCGGAGGGTTTTGCCCGACTGGCTAGGCATGGGGCTTTTGCCAGGGCCATGGGAGCCATTGACGGCTGCCATGTTCGTATCAAATCCCCGGGAGAGCCCCATGGCCAGGATTATTTTAACAGGCAATTGTTCCATTCAATACAGCTGCAGGCGGTGTGTGACCATGCAGGGCGCTTCATCGGTGTTTGTGGGTTATCCAGGTTCTGTCCACGACACCCGGGTCCTGAGGCACAGCCCCCTGTTCCAGTCTGCCGCGTACCCACCCCCTGATACCTTTTTGTTGGGTGATGGGGGGTACCCCTGTCTGCTGAGGCCCATTTCCCTCATCACGCCATACAAGAATATACTCAGGGGAGTGGCACAACAGAGGTTAGTACATTAAAATATGTGATTTTAATTGCTATGTCACAGAGATTAAGTAGAGTAATTACATGTCATACATTTTTTCCCCAACACTTGTAGGTTCAACGCGCATCATGCCAGAGCTCGTTCGGTCATTGAGCGGGCTTTTTGCATGATGAAGACCAGGTGGAGGTCCATCTTTTTCTGTGCCTTGGAGGTGGACGTCTCATTTGTGCCAGATGTCATTGTGTGTTCACAATGTATGTCTGGGCAATGATGATGTCCTACCGGTGGATGAAGAGGACCCTGAGGAGCCCGTCAGGGGAGAGGATGGCGAAACAGCAAGTGGTGGTGCCCTGCGAGACAGCATTGCAGATCTGCTGTCCGCAATTCAGTGTCTCCCCTCTGGACACAATTATTGTTGATAAATTGTTATATAGTTCTTTGATTGATGCATTGTTATATAGTTCTTTTATTAATACTAACTACGTACTAACCGAGAGTGAGGTCATGCCGGGAAATATCAAACTGAGGCTGGAACGTATCGACCGAGCGAAAGCGAGGTTGATACGGCAAAGCCGAGGTTTGATATTTCCCAGCATGACCGAACGGTCGAGGTTAGTAAGTAGTTTATATGGCATTTTTAGCTTATTTTCATTTTGTAAACGATAAATAAATGGTACCTCTAGGCTAATTGTAGCTAGCTCTCAAGTCTTCTCACACTGTATTTCATGTGTTACCTAGCAACTCATTACTTTTGATAGAAAGCGGACAACATGGTTCTGCTAGAAATTTCAACACAAAATAACGATACAAGTGATTCAAAGAGACTAGTCTTCATCCTCACTTTCGGCGACAAATCTTTTCAGCATCATCTGGATAGTAAAACTCAGCAGCTGACTCGTCGATATTGCTCATTTTGAAGCTGACGTCAGAGGGCAATATGGATCCGTATTGACCGGCGAGGACGGCAATACGCGGCTGGCATGACTACCCATTAGCCAGATCAGAGCGCTCATACCGTCGTTGCCATATAATAAATTGTTATATAGTTATTCGATTGATGCATTGTTATTTGATTAATACACTGTTATAGAGTTATTTGATTAATACATTGTTATATAGTTATTTGATTGTATATTGTACTTACATTAAGTTATACCGTTCATGTCATTGCAGGAACACAGACAGGAGCCTTAAACACCGCACTCCACCCACCTTACTCACAACACTCACTCACACAAAAATGACCAAGGAGGGTGGTCGCTCCCTGAGCCCTCCCGAGGTTTCTTCCTACATGGGAGTTTTTCCTCGTCACTGTTGCCCTTGTGCTTGCTTCGGGAGCTTTCCAATAAAATACACTTATTTTAACTTAACTGAACTCTGTTGTTGTCTCATCATTTACTTGTACTTTTTTTTTTACTAATGCTGTAAATGTTTAATTGGTAATGTTTATAATTTTTTATTTTTAGGCCAACCACTCCATCACAGCCAGAAGCCTGTCTAATCGAACATCGGCCCTCTCCTGCCGCTCCACCTCTCTCCGCTGCCTTTCAATTTCCAAGGCCTCCGCCCTCTCCATCATTTCTCCCACGAAAGACAAGCTGTATCTCCTCTTCTTGGAAACCTCCTGGCTGCTCTCTCCCGGTGGTGAGGAAGACGCACTTCTTGGTGGGGAGGACACAGCACCCATAGAGATGGGCTCTGCCATGGATGAGCTGCAGGGCAAAGAGGCACGCAGTACGGGTGATACAATGGCGGGCCTCTGGCCAAGCAGCTCATCCATGGCAGAGTACCATGGCCACGAGGCAGCCATATCCTCCCATTGTCTGTACCCGTGTCCATAGGTGGGCACTTCAGCTCCTACAGATAAATACTACAGTAAATACCACAACGGTGCATGCAGTATTCCAATGGTAGGTCATGTGTGACTATCTGGTCATACCTTGTATTTAGTTTTTAAGTTGTCCCACTTCTTATGGGCCTGAAGTGGGCTGACCACGCCTGCAAGGCCAATGGTATCGAGCACCTGTCTGAACAGACAGCCAATTGTATAAGATATGTAAATGCCACTACGTCTTCAACTGGTTACTGTGGCTGAAGAGTGCCTTTGGAGTACTTACTTCCATCCGTCCATGGTACTGTTCTTGTGGCCCGTAAAAAGGTGCTCTGCCTCCCCTCTGGCCTTGATGAATAAACATACCTCTGTTGAAAACCCTACAAAGATATAAAATATTATGAAAAACATGATTGATATTTATAAATAGATTATTTTTACAGTACATTTTGTATGGAGTCACGATGCACATTTTCTAGAACATAAACAATCGTTCACTTTCTTAACTAGCTATCTTGCTGGCGAACTACAGCCAACAGTTAGCGTTACTGAGTAAGACACCTTGATATATTTTTTTAATAGCAGGTTCTTTTTACAGTAGATTTTGTGTGCAGTTACAGTGCACATTTACAATTTCACATCATAAACACCGTTCACTTTCTTAACCATCTTGAATTCAATACAGATAAATACCAGAGCTAACGTTAGCAAGCCCGTAAACAATATTCAGCTACCGATAGCGACCTGGCTAACGGATACCTCGCTAACGAATTCAGACTATTTTTGTTAATAAATCATGGCATAATTACATAGCAAACAGTTTATTTCTCTGTAACTTTTCAATAAAATTAGCAAAAAAAGCAAAGAAACTTACATTTATGAACACTTTTGATGTGAACTTCGGTCGCCATCTTTTTTGATTTATTTCTGATTTGGGCTGGCGCACAGACTTATGGGTAATACATGCCGCCATTAAGACAGCTCATATGCTCTCTTCAAAAATCACTGTTATGTTACGTATTTCAAGGTATCTTATTAGACAGGAAGAGAAGATTTAAGACATTTCCAACAGACCTCGCCGTCTTAAAAGGAAGGAAGGACGCATTTTAAGACATTTCGAACAGAGCCCAGGTTAACTTGTTTGAGGTGTGGATTCTAGCTAGATTTCTCATAATCGAGCTAGCGCGATGGCTCTCCATAGCTAAAAATGGTTCTACTTTTTTTTTCCCACAATCAACCACATTGGCCAAACAAGGTATGTATATTGAGCTTAAAGTGTACACAATCTAGCTAGAGCGTTTTTATTTTAGCAAGTTTCACAGAAATCTGCACAGATCGAGGCTCGACTGTCATAGCTGACCGTCACGAACAGCCAAACCAGGGTTGGGGTAAGTGTTTGCTGCAGCTGGCGTTAATCCTACTAACAAACGCTTTGTAACTGGAAAGTTTTTACTTTTAATTGACGATATGGAACACAGATGTTAAGTAACTTGTCTTTACTCTAAATATCTTCTCCGTTTTCAATTTGAAGTAGTAGATCTAGCTTATGTAGGAAATCTTCCATTGCATCCTCTCTAGCTTCACGCCTTTGGTTATTATTCAAGCCTACGGTGTTAATACATACCACTTTGACACACTTGCAAGAAATGATCCGCTGGTTAGATGTAGCATGATCTTGTTATTTACCATAAAAAACTCACAAAGGACAACGACAACATCGGCAACCCTGCACTATGAATTATTATTTTGATGTCATCTTAAATTAAGTGTCTGAACAGGACTGGGTGTGCAGGCAGGCATGATTAGTTTCTCCTCCGTCTTGAACCCGATACCTAGATTCTAGGTTTGAAATGTTGCCAGTCTGTTGCCAATGACCAACGGTTGCTGCGTTTTTCCAGCAAGTTCAAGTCATTCCAGTGTTGTCCTTTTACCTTCAAATTCATTCAACCCAGACTTCAGCAACTGGTTTTCTGCTCCATTTTCACATTTTCCTGCAGCTCATCTTTCTGGAATGTACCCCTTTTTGTTTTGCACTTTTCTTCTTTTCTTGTGTTTTCTGCCTTCATCTTGCTCCAGGTCCTTTCAATAATACCTTTCACTGGAGTATCTTCCAACTGCCAGCACTTTTGCATTTTTTCCCCTCTTCTCTGTACTTTTCTGCCTTCATCTTGCTGCAGGTCCTTTCTAACATACATTTCAGGCCTTTTAAAACTCTTTTTGCTAAATGTTCACATTTTTATGCATTGTTTCTCTTTCTGATTTTTCTTCTCTTTTCTCTAGTTTTATGCCTTCATCCAGCTCCAGCCCCTATTTAAAATACCTTTCCGGCGCTTTGAGGCTTCAGCTTATAACTTTCTATAAAATGTTCCTGATTTTCAGCTTTTGTAGCATGGTCAGCTATCCCCATTCAGGTTTTCAGCATTCTCACTGCTGTTTTCGCAGGAACAGCCTTGTTTTTCAACTTCTGAGTTCTTCCGCCGTTTTTTGGCCTGTAACCAGTCCTGCATACTTTCACCGATTCCTACCATTTTTGTATCAAAACGTTCAGCTCCTTCAGGAGATGATGGCTATGACTTTTGATATTTCTCACTTTTATACTTTTTAAAGAATTAAGATTTTTGTGCAAATTATTCTCCTATTAAAAGTAATAGTAAATCATTTCAAATCATTAAAAAGCTTCCTCCTCTTTCAAACTTGACTACTTCAGCATACTTTCAGCTAGAGACACCATTCAACTTTAAAAGGGCAATTGACTGCAAAACCAATTTTACCTTGTCATAGTTGAATAACGACAGTTCGGTGGGTAAACTGAACATACCGTGAATATCAAAGTCCATTGATACCTCTTTCCTATTCAAATCTCAAAAAGAGAAAATTTGGCTGTAAAACACTAGCTTTTCAACAAAGCTACCGGTCCTACGTAGGACTGGTGATCGCCCTCTTATTGGCTCTGGTCTGTATCTTTGTCACGCTCCAGAATTTACATCCAGACCAGCCCGAGTTAGCGTCTATCTCCGATACTAGTTTAGCTGCGTGCTGCTCTGTGTAGGCTACTTATAAGGAATTACAAAGAAGAACGTTTTGAATTATAACAAGGATATTGAAAATGGACCACGGTCGTAAATGCTGTGTTCCAGGCTGTACAGGGAAGGCTAACACTCACAGTCTTCCCAAGGAGCCAAACATTCAACAGGCATGGCTGCTGTTGTCTATGAGAAGATCCCGGCAAAGTTCGACACTCGATCATTCATTTGCTCTGAACATTTCACCCAAGACAGTTTTGACAACCTTGGACAATTTCAAGCAGGATTTGCAAGGAAGCTGAACCTGGAAAGAGGTGCTGTTCCGACCGTATACTCATTGCAACCGCAAGCTATAAGGACAGTATGATGTTGTGCAATTATTAGCA
This sequence comes from Hypomesus nipponensis, assembly GCF_054491055.1. Taxonomy (NCBI): domain Eukaryota; kingdom Metazoa; phylum Chordata; class Actinopteri; order Osmeriformes; family Osmeridae; genus Hypomesus; species Hypomesus nipponensis. The sequence goes on along the minus strand of NC_140362.1, from coordinate 5,943,209 downwards.
ATGCTAAAATTTCCTGTATATAGCATACCAGGTAGAATGCTAAATATGTTTCTACACACATCAAATGACTGTCTAGCTAGACTAGCTGTAGTCGGCATTAGAAGGGAAGCTTCCGAAAAATAACCAGAAAACGAACAGCAGTCTGGCTTATTGCTAACGCCTGTCTAGATAATCTATTTGAAAGAACTGGAGAAAGGCAGGTTCTAGATACAGAATATGTTAGCATTGCTAGTAACTGTTACTAGTAACACCTAGACTGTAGGCATGTAAACAAGTTTAGCTTGCTAGTTAACACAAGAGCATAGGTAGAATGTGTGATAATTTACCCTAGTTTATTGGCAATGGGGCTAACGTTGGTTCATGTTCCTGACTGTATTTTATTCAAATAAATAACCTAATGAAAATCTACAATTCACAATGCATGTTTGTCCAGATCTTTGTCATGTTATTTTACAGCAAGATATGCAGAGCTAGCCTAGCTAGCTAACTGAAGCCGAGTAGAATCACGATATGGTTTGGTTTCCAAGCTGTAATCTAACGTTCTACCCACCTAAGTCAATCCAGTTTGCTTCAACAACAGAAGTGGAAACAAGTAATGTTATCATTTCATGATATAATGATAAATGATATATAGTCAATCTGTTGAAAACAGTGTTGTGTAGACACAATAGATTTATTTGCACGTTTTTATTTCAAGTCTCCAACTTCGGTGTTTCAGCGAGTGCTGCTGTTGGCCGTGTTGCGTTTGATAACCAACCAATCAGCGCGCAGCTTATCTAAATATTAATGAGCATACCATAAAAGGAGAAAAGCTAGTGTTTTTTCCCGGGAACATTTCAGAGGATCTGTCATAGGGCATAGAACAGCACCCGGGCCATTTTCAACCCAACCAATGTTACATACCCTATTCAGAGACCTTAAGGAACAGTGTGAAATACCCCCAAAAAACAGTCAATTGCCCCTTTAAAATGACATTCAGCTATTCCCAAATGATTCAGCTTTTTTCAAATATTCAGCCAATTTTGATCGTGACCGTTTTAAATACATAAAAAATTTAGCTCCTTCTTGATTTTACAATTGAGCAAGCTAGCAGAGTGGCACACTGCTGGCTGCTCTTTTTCTGATATTCAACTTAATTGTCAAACAAATTCCTCTGACGTTCATATAGTTTAACTTACAGAAACAAGTTAAACCTTAAAATGTAGGATATCGTGTCCTCTTTTCCAATGTAATTACTAAAGAGCTCACATTTACAGATTTTCAGCTATGAGCCTTGAAGCGAGAGCAGCCTTTCAAATTCTCTCACTAACTTCAATGGAGAGGGGGATACAATTTGTCAGAGAATTTCGAAAGGAAGACGATTTTAAAACTGCCGGTAGAGTATTTCTGACCGCACAGACATATAAAGGACATCTCTGGTTTCGGCAGTCTTGGGTCTCAGAAAATATCCTCATTTTTTGGATTGCATGTATAGTTTTGAGTGAAGGTTTATTTGTTTGAGGTGTGGATTTCAGCTAAATTTGTTATTCTCCTGCCCAGCTCATTAGCGATCACAGCTGCGCCATCACCGTGGCAACCAAACTGACACGCACCATGAAAGCAGAATTGGGTGACGTTCTGGAAACTGCCAAAACATTGGCGGCGGCACAAAGGGGGGCAGTCGTCCCTCCGAAAAATATGTTGAGGGGGCGTCGCCCCCCGTGCGGCACTGCCGCGGAAAACGCCGTGTCCTTGTTCACTTACGTGTTGTGAACTCCTCGGGACCTTCCCGATGTGCGGAGGAGTCATGTGATTGGCAACACACCAAATATGGAACTTGAATCTGTCGGCGTCCGTCAGAGCCCCTCGGAAACTCTCGGGAAAAGTAAAAAATTCCCAGATGCCAGCACCGTCCGGGAAAGTTTTTGCCACGCCAGTCATGCTTACATGGCTCCGAAAAGGAAATCTACAGCAGATCTCTCCGTGATATCATGATTACTACATGGATGGAAATCCCGGGGGGGCACGACCCCCCCAATCCTCGGAAAAGTATGATTTGTCCCCCCCAATAAATCCCTGTAAACATAACTATGTAATTTTCATAACATTAATAATACGCAATGAAAGCGTTTTGCTGATTATGGACACAATGGCGCTTTTGTAAATTTTAAAAAGATTGCAAACCCCGCCCTTGGTCCCACAATGGTTTGATCCACAGCCGCCTCAGTGATGCAGGTGCGTGTGTGAAAATCTGATAGTATCTGTTTGTGTCATTGGTGGCTGATGTCCAGTAAGTAGTTGTAACAAAGGATTGGTTTTGACAGTTTATTTTTACCACTTAATACAATAAAACATTCAAAACTGTCACACTTTTCCCTGCATTGGTCATGTTAGCTAGTTAGTTAAGTAACATCACCTGCTTTTTGAATTAGAGCCAGTGAGAGAAGCTAGCAATGCAGTAGTAGTGTTCCTTATCTGGCAAGGTGACTGAGTGTCTACCATCTGAAATGCATGTAGCTAACGTGAGGTTAATCCAGTTAATCGCACCATAGTGATTTCACTTTGTATTGGCAGGGTTTACTTGGCAGGGTTCACAAATTCTAGCTGCATTTGCATAGCTAGCGAACTAAGAGCAAACATTAGCTAGCACCTATTCCATTTATGTGGTGTCATCAATAAATGGACATTTTGCTATCGTCTGTTTAATCCAAGATCAGCGTGGATATTGTAGTTCTTTGAAATCCCATTGCCATGGTTAGCGATACTGAACAGAACTACACTATATTCTACCATTGTCATAATTATCTTAAATGGTTTCGTTGCAAAAGCTAAATCGTCATTCTAGGGACTTGAAGCACACAATCTGGAGTAAACTGGCGATAGCAAAGATGATGGCAAATACCACACAAACGGAATTGGTGCTCGCTAGCTCTGCAAATTCAGCTATTCTGGGAAGCCAGCCAATATAAAACCAAAACATGAATTATATTAAAATGACACTCATACAGCTGTCAATCCTTGTCAATGCAATCCGTTTCACCTTTCCTAGCTGACTGTCTAGCTGGTAGATTGAAGCCTATTCTATAAGAATGGTAATACATGATAGAAGCCCATCTCCTACTGTAAATAAACTGCACATTTTGTGTGTGGTAGAAAAATGGCAGAAAAAAGGAAGATGGATTTAAGATTATTTTTCAGGACACCAAAATGCAAAGTAAGAACCCTAGTGGCCTATCTCAAAGACTAGTTGATAAAATGTTCATAAAAAAGAACTGTCTTCAACAGAGGTGAAATGCTAATTGAATGTTTCATAATGATCTCATTAGGCAGAGCAGGCACCAGGTGACACACAGATAATAGAGCTGGGGACACAGCAGGAACAGGGAGTCTCAGGTAAGTTGGTTGAGTCTCAGTTTGGCAACATGACTTCTTTAGACTTGTAAAATATGGACATAATTGGACAATGCCATGGATACCCCCACTCTTTACATAAACTAGTGACTGAACCAAGATTAGTTTGAGGCAATGGTATTGTTGCTGGTTGTAAATACTGTACATAACTACATTTGAACAAGTTGAGACAACCCTTCAGTTACTAACTATTAGTATTAATTATGGTTCCTCAATATACATTGCGTAGGGACACGGGTTTTCGTCTGAATTCACACTCCTTTGTTTTTTTTGCCATTGTTATGCTTGCAAGCAATCGATGTCGGCGTATTTCGCATAACGTTATCTCATCAAAACCCTGTTTTTCAAGAATCAAGTCCGTCTTTCTTTGTTTAGTTTTTTGTTATCCAATATTTATTTTGCCAATAAAAAGGTACAAATTCTGTATCCTTCAATCTGTATCATAACAGGTCTTGGAAACGCCATTGAGTTTGCCCGCACCGTCCAAATCGGAGAACGTGCAGCCCGCACCGTCCGAGCCGGAAAAAGCGCAGCCCGCACCGTCTGATCCGGAGAAAGCGCAACCCGTTGTTTCGCCCCAGTCTGCTGGTTGTGACTGCAAAGGATGTGCCATTACAAGCCCTAATGCGTTTCAGCCCAGGGATGCTGCTGTTCTCTGCGCCTTTCAGAACAAGGATAGAAAGTTCCATCCAAGCTGGTTCAAGGACCGCAAGTGGATCACCTTGTGCACAAAACAGCGTAAGGTGTTCTGTGCCACCTGTCGGTATGCCAAAGAGCACAAGCTCATCACCTTTTCGAATCATCAGGAGTCTGCCTTTGTGACCACCGAGTTCAAATACTACAAAAACGCAGTTGAGAAGTTTGACATTCACGAGGGGGCAGACGCACATAAGGAAACCAGCTTGAAGTGCTCTGCCATTGCCGGACAATCCATTGAAAGTTAACTAAATTCCCAGATCTTAGAAAAACAGCAGCTACATCAGAATGGCCTCCTAAAACAACTGTCAGCCTTGAAGTTTTTGCTAAGACAAGGGCTTGCTGTCCGAGGTCACATGATAAGGATGGACACCTTTATCATCTTCTGCAAACCTGGGCTGACGACAATGAAGTTGTTTGTTCGTGGCTACGTCAAGGACGCTTCATGACTCATGACCATATCAACGAACTGATCAACCTCATGGGTCATGATGTCTTGAGGTCGGTCCTTGCACGTATTAAAGGTGGTGATCCAGTGTGGTTTGCTATCATTGCCGATGAGGCAACTGATGTCTCGTGTAACGAGCAGCTAAACATCAGTGTCCGGTATGTGGACAATGACTATGAAGTTCACGAGGACAGTCTTGGCCTGTACAAGATGTCATCCACAGACGCCGCCAGCGTTACAGCAGCGATCAAAGACACTCTTATCCGGACAGGTCTTCCACTTCAACTGTGTCACGGACAGGCGTACGATGGGGCTGCAACCATGAAGGGCCATCGCTCTGGGGTTGCAACACGGATAAGAGGAGAGGAGCCTGCAGCTGTCCCAGTGCATTGCTGGGCCCATTCACTGAATCTGTGCCTGCAAGACACCTGTAGACAGATCGTGGCCGTTCGGGATGCAATGGACATTGCAAGGGAGATATACAAACTGATCTACCTTTTCTCTGCCGCGGAGGAGGTATCAAAGTCGTTGCAAAGAAAGGACTTAAGTGTGCAAGAGGCCGTGACCTTGGTTAACACGCTTAAGTCCTACTATCGGCGCCAGAGGACGTACGAGTCATTCGACGCGTTCTACAGGTCAACCGAGGAGGCGGCTATAGAGCTGGACATCAAAGAGCCAACACGCTACCGACATCAGCCTAGGCGCCTAGACAATGGAAGTGAGCCCCACAGCCACGCCAGTCCAAAAGACTTCCATCGTCAGGTGTTCTTCCAGTCATGTGACCTCCTGATTGATGAACTGTCAGAGAGGTTTAACCAGGCCTTCCTCAAGCCTCTGGTTGCCATGGAGAAGGTCCTCCTACATGCTGCCAATGGCAAGGACGTAGCAGGGAGCATAGAGGAAGTCACAGCCTCTGTCTTTGGGAAAGACCTGGGGTCTCATTTATAAAACTGTGCGTAGGATTCTTACTAAAAGTGTACGTACGCCCAAAAGCCTAAAATGGCGTACACACACAAAAATTCAGATTTATAAAACCGTGCGTACGCACACCTGTACGCAATGTTCCCTTTATAAATCACAGATTACCCACAAGTGTGCGTACGTGAATCAGCATTGCACCCCGCCCTGAACACGCCCATTTTTAACCATATATAGTCAATGCAAAGCACCTCATGAATGCTAATCTAGTATCTCATCATGACCATGGCATACGATTGTTCTTTATGGTGAATCATAGCGTGTGACAACTTCTCAGACACTGTTAGCCTATTGGTGGAGCCCGAAAACTCCGAAAATGTGGTGGCTGGTAGATCACCAATTTAAAAAAACTGCGAGTGGCGTCAACTGTGCCAGTGATACTGCCAGTCGAGATACAATTTGAAATCAAAAGCGTTTTGTTATGAACAGTAATCTATTAAAGTCTGGACTGATAACGAGGACGTAGAGTGAAGCGATTGCGGGAGCTTAACGACTGTATTTCCAGTTTTTGACATATGAGGATATTTGCACAGTATTAAATCAATATATTTAGTTATACACTGTGTTCTGCAGTTATCTAAAGGTACGATATGGGATGTTATCCTGTATTCCATGCAGTAGGGTAATCTCCCCCTCCTGCACTCCCGTAGTGGACAATCTGATGGTGAGGAAGCGCAGATTTTTTATTTTTTATTTGAGTTGGATTGTACAAGGTGTTTATGGAACAAGAATCACTCAGTACAAGCTCAAATAACACTGCTGGATGTAATCTTCATGACAATTATGAAATTGAATAAAAAAAACGTCTGTGAGGAAAACAAAGTTTGCGTGGAAAGTGGCGTACGCACATTTTCAGTCCCGTTTTGTGCGTACGCAAGCTTTATAAATGAGACCCCAGGACCCTCCCAAGCTGGCATGCCACCTCTCCATGCTTCCCGACGTCATCGAGCAGGCGCTCCCCGGGGTGAAGAAGGTGACGAGCATCAGAACTATCTGTTCTGCAATGGCCACATCGTCACATCGCTCTACATTTTCACAGATTCACAAACTACTCAGACTGTACCTAACCGTTCCCATCACATCTGCAACATCAGACAGGGCATTCCCATCGCTGAAGAGACTCCTGACATACCTCTGCTCCACAATGACCGAACAACGACTCAACAACTGTATGATGCTACATGTGCACAAGGACATTGTAGATAGCATGGATCTGACAGCCATTGCGGCTGATTTCGCATCGCTGAATGAATAGAGAATGCAATACTTTGGAAAGTGACCATGAAACTAGTAGCTATAGACATAGGCATGTAGAAACATTCTTTATTCTTATGCACATAATATCTACATGCCATGTACGCGCATGTGTTTTTCTTCAGTTTTGTATTTTTTTTTGTATAAAGGTTAGTTTACATCTATTGCACTTTGGCTTTTGAAAGTCCAGCAAATATTTTAAGAAAAGCGAAACGTGTTTGTTTCAAAATGTTGACGATTTGTATTTGAGAAATGTTAGCTTATTTTATCTGAATTTACTAGGTCAGTTTCTTCTCCCAGCGTCCACAATACAAAATATTGTAGATGAGATGCAAAAGATCTATGAATTGGGACAGACATATACTTTTAGTAAGCTACATTCACTTCTGCAGAATTTGTCGTTACCCACAGAGACTATGCTGTTAACCAGTTATAGACAGAAAATGCAACCGTTCAAGGCATAAAGTTTGATTCAGTTTTCAACTGTTTGAAGAACTTTAAAGTGTGCCAACCTGGATTGCCACCTTGCCTTGGTCATGATATTTTTTGAAGGCGTGTTGTCTTATGATGTTGCTCTTTACATCAAGTACTTTGTTAAGAAGAAGTGGTTCACTTACCCAATTCTTAACTGTCGAATCAGGCAGTTCAAATATAATGGCTTGGATGCTTCAACAAAACCTTGTGAGGTCAGTTTACATGGAACTAAGCTGGCAAGTCAGGCCATTCAAAATTGGATTTTTTTACGGCTTCTACCTGTTATACTTGGTGATATAGTACTGGATCCTGCTGATGAAGTTTGGCAATTAACTCTACAGCTAAAGGACGTTGTTGAACTGATTTGTGCTCAGAAAATCTTTGTGTCACAGGTTGCTTATTTGGATGTTCTTATCCAAGAATACTTGGAGTCTAGAAAAACAGCTTTTCCAGAAGTGAATCTAAAACCAAAACATCATTACCTGCGACACTATCCAGATCTGATACTCAAATTTGGTCCATTGATCAGATTATGGACAATGAGGTTTGAAAGTAAACATAGTTACTTCAAAAGGTGTGCCAAACATTTGAAGAATTTCAAAAACTTGTGTCATACCCTTTCTGAAAGGCATCAATTGTTTCAGGCCTATTTGACAGCTGGGTCTTCTCCCCCATGTTTGCAAATGAAAGACTGTTCTCCATTTTATTCTGAGCCTTACAATGAAACGGTCAAAGATGCAGTTAGTCAGTTCAGCTTCAGTGAAATAGAAACAAAGGTTTCTGTGGAAATACAGTATAAAGGAACTCTATTCAAAAAGGGCCAACTGTTTGTCATTAGAAATTATGAGACAGTGGAGTTTGGTGAACTTCTGCTCATGTTTGTCACAGAGGAGCATGTTCATCTGCTGACCAGGGTGTTTATAGCCGATTTTCTTCCTGAGTGTCATTTGTACTCGCTTAGAAATACCAGCGAAAGAGTTCACTGTCTGAACATTGACAACTTGCTTGACTTTTACCCATTGACGTTGTACATGTTGCAAGGATGTAGGGTAGTTCCACTGAAACACAGCGTAGTGTCACATTAGTTCAGTACAAGTCTCGCATTGTTGTAACATTAGATTGGATTGATAATCAATGCTACAACTTAAATAATACAAACCAAAATGTGATACATATTTCTTCTATACCTTTAATACATTTTAATGACAACAAATTGTTCTCTGTTTTAGTCATGGATGAATCGGAACACAGCAGTGTAGTAACTAGTGCAATTGCTGAGGTACTGAAAGATCTTTCACCCTCGGTGCTGCAAACAGTTGTGGACACACTGACTTCACTTGGAGCAACATCAGGATGGAGGATTTTAAATACATTCAAGAATCAGATCTATTGCCAGCATTACGACCAATTCAGGCCAGAAAACTTGTATCTGCCTGGATCCAGATCAGTAAGTACATTTCATCCTTTGATTTCATAATGCATAAAATTAGTTTTCCTAAATAATCTGGTATCATAAGTGATCAAATAACTAATTTTTTACCTCTGTGTTTTTAGAACCAAGTGTTGATAGCTCGTCAAGTTCCAGAGAGAGCAGCAGTGCTTCATGTTCATCATCCCCATCGTTGGGGAAGTCTTCATGAGTTGTTTCGGACTGGGCAGACAGTTAAGATTCCATGGCAGAAGTTTCCAGAAGAATTGACTCAATCTTTAGAAAGGAAGAAAAGACCAAGTCCCAGAATGCAACGAGATATGGTCAGAATTGTCGTGTCTGAAATAATGAAGGTATGTGACTGTCCCAGTAAACAAAGCTCTACAGCTATTGCCAAACAGATGGTGGGCAAATACCCTGCATCCTTGCAGGATGTCTTTGAAGGGGATATAATAAGTTCAGGATATAACTCGCTGGTCAAGCAAATTCAGAATCGCATAGAAAATGTGAAGAGACCCAACGTGCCAAAAATCAGAAAGCGCAACAGAACAGAAGACTCCGACGAGATTTCTCCTGAAAAAAAGGCAGTGGTTCAAGACACCTATGGCTGTGTAAATTGGAATTTAAAATGTATGCCGCTCAATGAGACTAAAGAGAGCCAGTTGGATCAACAAGAACGGATGAAGATCATGTCGCAGACAACAAAGGTCGACCCAGAAGAACTTAGCAACCTTTTGAAAGCAACATACTACTCTCAACGCTAAGACATAAATAACGGAGCAAGCATACAACAGCTTTATGAGAACTGGCCTTTTCTCTTTCAAGAGGATGGAATATGTGTACACTTCAATCAGCTGACTGGAATTGATCTGAAGGAGATGTTCTTTAAAAGCTTGGATAAAAAAGGACAGCGGCTCCTGAACTTTCTCTAAACAGTTGGTGCAGAAAAGAAGACAAAAGTAATGCAAGCTGCTGCAAAACTAGAAGTTATGAGGTGCCAAACTGAGGGATGCCGTGAAGATTTGAAAGATGTGGTGCTTCTTCTGCTTGCCTACTTTGATGAAAAGGAAGAGGTGATGTTTCAGTATGTGGAAGAGTCTTACCCTGTCAAAGATGTGGAGGTAGACAAGTTACCAGCAACACCCTGCATCATTGTCTGCGGTAAGTTTGAATGAATAACATTCGGTGTCATATTTTTTTAAAGGGACAGTTCACCACAAAATTATTACTTTTACTCTACCACATGATGTTCCAAACGTAAAAATATTTGTTCTGCTAAACACAAAGGAATATATTTTGAAGAATGTTTGTAACCAAACATTTGTGGGGCACCATTGACTTTCAGTGGTGCCCCACAACTGTTTGGTTACAAACATTCTTCAAAATATCTTCTGCCAAGTTACTGTTTTTTTTTTACTTTTGTCTGTAGGATCTTCCTGCTACGCATCCAAAATGTTCATGCTGAGCATCAACCAGAAAATAACAACTCCACACATTTCTACTGTCATCTCTGCATTGTGCATGATGTTTTGCAGTTACTACTGTTTTAACATTCACTACCCTTTGGAACTGGGTTCTACTCTGGAGTTCATGCAACGGTAGGCAGTATTACATTTTTTGGGGTGTTCCGTTTTTTGTGTGAACTATCCCTTAAATTAGTGTATATATTTGTGAGAAACACATTTAGTCATTCAATTCTCTGTTCTAGGTGCTTCTTCAGCGTAAACCCTGAGAAAGGCACCAAAGTCGAATCAAGGATAAACAAAAAACTGCTCCCAGTGAACCCCCGAGTCCTTACACTCATAGCAGACGTTGCAGATCACGAATGGAGAGCAGATTAAGATGCTTGGACTTTGAATGACTTTGAAATTACTTAAATTTAAGTCCTGTCCTTGGAAAGTTATGTTTGGCTTGTATACTGTTTTGTACTACTATTGAACATATTTGTATGTGTCTTCAACTGATGTTCTGGGCATTGATGGTTGTTTGTGTGTGGTCAGGGCAAGAGGTAACATCTGACACACTCTCCCAAGTAGGCTATATAGGTGTTGGCTGCTCAAATGATTCCTTGTAGTACCATACCATTAGTAGAACAGAATATCTTTATTGTCATTATACTAATAAAGATATTCTATTCTACTAATGTTATGGTACGATAAGGAATGATGTTCTTGCTTTATGTCCTAATTTTGCTTTACTCTTGTCTTAGATCCATATCGGGGGTGGAGCATACATATCAGCAGGGATCTGGAGCTTGATCAGAAGAGCAAAAAATGACTCCCGGTTCTACAAGGACCTTGCCATAGCCATCTGGGGGTCAGAAGTCCTGCGGAACCGATCCACTGAGGGAAGGTATGCAACAGGCTCAAAGGCCAAGGAGCTGTTGCCAAACCTCCCCTTACGCCTGAAAAATATCAAGCAGTTAACGGTTGGTATTTTATTTCTGTGCCCAAACCTTTGCATACAGTTCTATTTACCTGCTCAGTTTATACATATTAAATCCAACGCTCTGTGTCCAACAGTCTTATGTGACATTGTCGCTGAAAATATATAGAACAAAAAATTGGGCAGTATGTTTCAGAGAAGATCATGGACATTAACAAGTCAATTAAAAAAAATCTACTTTAATACATTTCAGGGATGCAAACGGCGCGCTTTTCGGCTTTTTTCTCGTCAGTTTGGGTGACTTGTGTGAATCGTGCAGATCCGAATAGTTTTTTTTTAAGGGGGGGGGGTCTGATTATAATTGCACCAACAGTAATTCTGGATTGCCTCCACCAAACAAGTAAATAGGAAATAAGCAAATCAGCAGTATGTGCGCAAGTCTACTCGTGTGTCTTCTTGCTGCGTATCTTTTACTGTCTATGGTGAGGTGACTCAATAGGCAGATCCGGACCTAGACGCAATACAAGCAAGTTTTCATTGGTGCGTGTCCAATCTAAAGCTCAATCAGTAGCTGTAATAACTGTAATCACCATGACAACTCACTCACTCAACATTGGCCGCAACCTTTGTGGGTCACGCAGGTCGTGTGTGTCATTGGCAACAACGCAGGCTCATCAATTTGGCTAGCAATGGCTAGCAATTTCGTCAACAAATACCAAGAAATAGGTTGCAGCAGTTTGTCTTTTGACTACACTTGCAAAATCCGCTAATGGGACTGAGCTTGAATTGCTTCGGCGACTTTTTATAGTACAAAATCCAGACATCCCGAGTTGCAGAAACTCATTTCCGGGAGATAATTGCAGCATTTATCCAGTGACCGTATAGTTTTGAAGCACCAAAAAAACTGTTCAAAGCAGCTCCATTCAAGTCCCTGGATGCTGGGCTTCAACAGAGAAATGCAGAGAGTGACGCTATGGGAAAGTATGAGAAGGAAATCGAGTCAGTCGACCTGCTACTATAATGTATCTGATTCTGAACGAACTCGTCTTTGAGATGAACGTGTTCTAACACATTCAAAATGTTAACACAATAGTAAATATTTGACCACACTTTTTTTTTGACATTTTAGGGGAAGCCGAGTTTCCCTTGCAGTCTTAAAGAAATCGCCTACTGTCATGGATTTTATTGGGAAGGTGACCATACACAGTTTGTGGCAAGTAGAATAAACTACCTCTCAAAAGTAAGACCCTACAGGCCTTGTCCTCCATTGATACTGTGGTGAGGGGCCATTCCCAGGCTACTCAGCTGAAGGAGTTGGCTCCCTTAGATGTGGCCAGGAAGAAGAGGAAGGAGTAAAACCAGAAGTGCTAGATAGTTTAATAAGAGTTTATGTATCGGTATCGGAATAAAAAATGAAATAGAATATTCCAAATAAGTGTTGGTGTATTTTGATCTTTAGAATGTCATTTTACTCAATGTGCATGTAGGGGTGGGCCAGGGATGTCAGGGGGTTGGTGGCAAAGTAAGGATATGGATATTTGCTGCGGGGCGAGGGCTGAAATTACTTCTCTCTTTTTTGACCATACATGTGTTTGCATCCCTGACATTTACTTGTTGCTTCTATTTCAATATTATGTTAAATTGCTATAATGAAGGTGTAGGTTGCTTTATACAAAGATGTGTGTGTGTGTGGTATGTATGTATGTATTCACTATAATTCCAGGTCCCACTAGTTGAAATTAGTTTAATCAATTTAAATTCCCACTGTAGTGTTTCAGGCACCATTGTGAACAAATAAAAACATTTTCCCCAGATAAAACCAATACAGAACATTTGAGACCAATAACTTCATGGTCTATGATTTCTTTTTTTTTACTGGAACAGACCAATACATTCCAGTAGAAACCAGTTGGACACCAGTATAATTGTTCCAATTCCCCTATAAAAACCGGTTGACATTTTTATTGGTTTTAAATGAATTTCTACTGGTGTTCAACTGGATATCTACTGGGGTTTACTACTGGATTTGAACTGGAAATTCCACTAGGGTTGCTAGCTTCTCTCAGTCACTGACTCTAATTTAAAAAACTGGTGATGTTACTTACCTAGCTAGCTAACATAGTGATCAATCCAGGGAAAATAGTGACAGTTATGCATGTTTTATTGTATTGAGTGGTAGAAATAAATTGTCAAACCAATCCTTTCTTACAACTACTTACTGGACATCAGCCACCAACGACACAAACAGATACTGTCCAATTTTCACACACGCACCTTCATCACTGCTGAGGACTGGGGCTGTGGATCAAACCATTGTGGGACCAAGAGCGGGGGCATTTTAAACTTTAAAAAGCACCATTGTGTCCATAATCAGCAAAGCGCCTTCATTGCATATTATTAAAGTTATTGAAATTACAGTTATGTTTACAGTGATTTATTAGGGGGGGACAAATCTTATTTTTCCCAGGATTGGGGGGTGTTTCAAACCCCCCTGTTTTTGGTGTTTCAAAACCCATTGACACTGTATGACTATGTTTAGCCTGTGTTCTGCTCCTCTCTCACCAACCGTCTCTGGAGGAGGGGATCCCTCTCTGAATTGCTCCTCCGAAGGTTTCTTCAATTTTTTCTCCTGTTGGGAGTTTTTCTGGGAGTTTTTCCTTGTCTTCCTTGAGTGTTTAGTTGGTTGAGGGGCAGTTCTATGGGCGTATGTGAAGCCCTCTGTGACATGCTTGCGTGTAAAAAGGGCTATACAAATACATTTGATTTGACCAAACTTGGTATGATGACTCGGAACCCTCTTCTGAGGATGTCCAAACAATTTGGTGTCAGGCACCATAAGAAGTCTTCCACAAAAACCTAATTCGCCAGAGAAAAGGAGTCTCTGTTTGACAGGTTGTGTGCAGCCAGCAGGGTTACAGACCAGCCTGCGTTGCGAGAGTTAATGCTGTTAGAGGACTTTAAGAACTGTCTGCCTGAATGTTTAGTGGTGTACTTGAACAAGCAACAAGTGATGTCACTCGCTAGAGCAGCCGTGCTTGCAGACGAGTTCGTTCTGACCCACAAAACTGTGTTCTCCTTGCCACACCCCGAGAGCCTGTTGACCCTGTGTCTATGCAGCGCCGTGGTCCAGTAACGTACCAACGGAGTTAGGGGGATTGCTCTTGTTCTATTGTCACCGCGTAGGTCACGTTGTTGCTGACTGCCAGATACTAAAAGGTAAACAGTCAAATAGCCCTGCAGAGGGAAAGCAGAAGAGTGTTGGGTTGATCAATACGGTTTACCCACCGACTGCTGTGTCGGAGCAGGTTATTGACCCCAACTCTACTTATGCCCCGTTCATATTTGAGGGTTCAGTGTTGTTGACTGAGGGTCAGGTGGGAAACCGAGTTAAAATACTGAGAGACACGGGCGCTGCTCAGTCTCTCGTTCTGGCCGGTGTATTACCGTGGTCGGAGCTGTCATATTATGGATTGGGTGTGTTGCTCCAAGGCATAGAGATGGGAAGCGTGCCAGTGCCTCTCCACACCGTTTACCTACCGATCGGCTTGGTAAGCAGCAAGTTTAGAGTCGGGGTGCAGCCTCAGCTCCCTGTCAATGTGATTTTCTTGCTGGGGGCCGCATCGTTCCCATGCTCGAGGTTCTGGACAAGCCTATGTCGCCAAATGGAGATTCACTGCCCGTAGATTTCACTGGCATGTTTCCCCACTGTGTGGTTACGCAAGTTTAAGTCTGCAGGCGTGGGTACGACGTGAATGACGTCAATCTGGCTAGCACAGTCCTTGCTCCTGTTTTCGCCGGTGGTGGTGTCCCACTCGGTTCTCTTGTGTCTTGTGAGACTGCTGATACAGAGCCAGAGGAGGACAGGGCAGGCCCTGACCCTGGGGAGTTTGGTCTGCCCATCACACGAGAGGAACTCATAGCGGCTCAAACCTCAGACGTGAATTTGGCCAAATGTTTTACCTCCGATGGACAGCCCGCCAGAAACGACACTCCGGAGAGCGTAGGCTATTTCTCTCACCATGGGTTATTGATGCACAGATGGAAGCCCCAAGTGGGACCTGAATGGAACACTGTAGCCCAAGTGGTGTTTCCAACGGTGCTGCGTAGTGTTATGTTTAGCCCATGACATACCATGGTCGGGCCACCTGGGCGTCATGAAAACCTACGATAGGCTTCTCCGTCATTTCTTTTGGCCTGGCATGAAAAAGGACGTTTCGACTTACTGTCGGACGTGGCAACTTACTGGCAAACCGAACCAAGTAATCCCACCGGCTCCTCTGCATCCGATTCCGGTTATGGGTGAACCGTTTGAGCGCATACACTCTGTTGGACCATTACCCAAGACTAGGGCTGGACATCTGTTAACCTTAATGTGTGCCGCTACTAGGTATCCAGAGGCAATACCTCTGCGTAAAATAACCTCAAGAGCTGTAATGGTTTCTATGACCAGGTACTTCTCCACTTTTGGTTTGCCAAAAGTTGTGCAGTCAGATCAGGGAACTAACTTCTTGTCCTCCCTGTTTCAACAGGCGCTGAAGTCCTTGTCCATCAAGTACCAGGTTTCCAGTGCTTACCACCCAGAAAGCCAGGGAGCACTAGAGAGGTGGCACCAGACGTTAAAGACGATGTTATGCAAATACTGCATGGACACCAAGAAAGACTGGGATGAGGGCCTACCTTAAGGTCTGTTTGCTATCCAAGACTCCCCTCGGTTTTAGCCCGGCCAAATTCGTTTTTGGACATACAGTTAGGGGGCCGCTAAAAGTGTTGAAGGACCACATTGCCGACCCTACCCATAAGACAGTCGGTGTGTCGGAGTATGTCTGCCGACTTCGCGAACGATTAGTGAAAGCATGCGAGATAGCCAAAGATTCTCAATCTCTCACCCAGAAACGCATGAAGCAGTGCTTCGACAGGAAGGCTTCTCCGCGTTCGTTTAAACCAGGCGATATGGTGATGGTGTTGATGCCTATCGCTGGCTCTGCCCTCTTGGCCCGTTTTCCAGGTCCCTATCCTATACAACAAAATGTGAGCGAAACTGATTATGTGGTGTTGACGCCAGACAGGAAACGACAATTGCGTGTCTGTCACATCAACCGTCTGAAGAGGTATTATGTTTGTGATGTTGTTGTGGACTCTCTATGGTCCAAGGTCAGTTGATGTGGACAAGAACGATTTCTGAAAGTCGTAGTCGATTATAACAAAGGTCTTACTTTATTGTGCCCGGAACAGAATACATACACGAGGCTCGCCTCAGCTCTGAGACCAACCTAAAACTTTCACAGTCCCACAGGACAATTTATACAGGCTATGCACGTCATACAGATATTTCATTGGCACTCGGCCTGGACCTTTGATACAGATGGCCCAGTCGAGCAACACATGTTGTTGCGCACAACCGCCACTCCAAGTCATTCTGACCTATGAGGGTATCAGAGCATACTTATTCTTTTAAGGCAATGCTCTGAGGCAGTTTGGCAAACCTATCTGGCCAGCCCTTGCTAGTGCTGTTAATAGATACCAGAATGGGACAACCTGTTCTAACTAGTACCCTGTGCTTCAGTAGTTTGTATGAAACTACTACAATGTGTCCAAGAACGGTAATGATACCGTGCCCCAGGCTACCTCTGTTGCCTCTGTGGTCTCATGTTCTCCAGACCTGTTGAGGGACGTGGATGGGCTGTTCCTGCGGTACGCGCATGCAACACGGAGATGCTGGTGGTTCTCCCCACAAGCCTGGCGTATCTAGATGCTCAAAATGCTGCGGACGCGGTATCTCTAGTAAGCGATTTTCTTTGTCTCTTTGGTGACGTGCCTAGTTGCACTAGCATTTTAGAGTATGATGTGGACGTAGGCAGTACGCCTACCGGGTGAACACCGTGAAACGATCGCAAATGAACAATCTGGCTGTACCAAGTATCAGTCCATGGAGCTCAGCTTGCATTCTGATCCCAAAACCTGATGGCACCTCCCGTTTTTGTAATGACTTCTTGCAGTATACCGTTATGGCATTTGGGATGAGGAATGCACCGCCTACTTTCCAACCTCTGGTAAACATAGTGCTTTGTGACATCCCTAATTACACGGCATATCTCGATGATCTGGTGGTGTATTCGGTTGCCTGAACACCTGTCCTCTTTGAGAGCTTTGTTCTGCTGTTTAGCCAAGGGGTCCCTGACTCTAAATCTGGCTAACTGTGAGTTTGGGAAAGCCGCCGTAACCTATCTGGGTAAGGAAGTCGGTCAAGGCACCGTTCGTCCTCTAACCGCCAAAGTCACGGCTGTGAAAGCGTTTCCCCCGACGACAACCAGGCGTGATCTGCGACGGTTCTTGGGCATGACTGGCTACTACAGGGGTTTCTGCAGAAACGTCTCCACCGTAGCAGCCCCACTGACAAGTCTGTTAAGCCCTGCCGTCAAGTTCGAGTGGTCCACTGACTGTCAAAGGGTGTTTGAAACTGTGAAAACATTACTCTGTTCTTCCCCGGTGCTTGTAGCACCTGACTTCTGAAAACCATTTAAATTAGAAGTTGATACCAGTATGCTTAGGGCTGGAGCTGTCCTCTTACAAGTGGACGTGGATGGAATCGACCATCCTGTATGTTATTTCTCCCGAAAGGTTAAGCAATGTCAGTCACGGTATTCAACCATAGAACAGGGGACCCTTTCTTTGTTGCTTGCACTGCAACATTTTGATGTATATGTTGGTTCTAGTGTGTTGTTGTTTTCAAGGATCATAACCCGTTGGTCTTTCAACACCGCATGTACAATCTGAACCACCGTCTGATGCGGTGGCCCTGATGGTTCAGGGGTACAACTTTGAAATCCGCCACAAAAAGGGGTCCGCAAATGTGTTGGCTGATGCCCTATCCCGTGTTTAGGCCCGGTTTGTATGTTCTCTGTTGGAATGAGTGGTGTAACAAGCCACGGTTGGCTTGTTTCTTTTTATGGGTGGGGGTGTTACGGACCTGTGTCATTCATTTCATTTCGTTCAGTTTGTGTCCGTGTAGTGGTGTTTGTGTGTCGTTCTGTTCTCCTCTTTGTTTTCCCTATCAGCTGCTTGCAGGGTGTGTCGGTGGTTGGATATCGGCGTGATCAGCGGCCAGCCCCCAATCGGTCCACCTCCAATCAGCGGTCCAGCAGCCCATGTAAAAGACCGGCGCGATTCGCTGTTCAAAGGGCCGTGTTCTTTGGGTTGATCGAGAGCTGTTGTTTGTTATTTGTGGTTCGAACGAGGTTTATGGTATATGGTCTGTGAGACTTATGAATGCGTGTTAGTTTCGAAGAAGTTGTTAAGAGCTGTTAAAGAAGTACGTGCTAAAAACCTTTTTTTTGTTTTCTGTCCTGTTAAGGCCGATACACGGTATTGTGCTGTCTGTTTGGTGTTTGTTCGCTCGCACAATGTGGGGGCTTTGGAATAGGCGAGCTGCCCATGGGCTTACATACCATCACGCAGTACCTCCCTGCTTTACACACTAGGTAAGGAACGGGTGCTGCCCCATGTATGTTTAGGTTAGGGACATTTATGGTTTCTTTAGACAGGGCACTTTTCTGTTTTTTCCTTTGGCACTGTTCGTTGTTCCATTGTTCTCCCCTGTGACAAGGGACTTGTCATGTCAAACGGCCAAATTATTTATGCACGCTATGATTTTTCTCATTTGTCATACTGTATCACATCATGGTCACAAACTTCTTCTACCACATTAAAACTCTTTCAATATACAAACAGACAATAAAAGTCATGGACCGGAAACCCATGAGATGGCATCACTGTGGCATTCTAAAAAACACAACCTTCTCACCTTTGATAACTTTATTAATTTGAGTAATCTTAAATTGTTTTTCAAGTGTGTAAATAACCATGTGTCACCACTGTTGTCTGAATTGGCCATCAGATGTCAGAGCTCTCGTTGGGCAAATACACGAGCCTCCATCAATGGTGATTGTCTTGTTCCAATGCACAAGACATCTTTCGGTCAGTCTGTTTTCTCTGCAGAGGGTGCAAAACTGTGGAACCTCTTGCCCACTGGTCTAAAACTAGAGACTAATAGCAACACTTTTAACAGAGAACTATAACTAACTATATATGTAGCCTATATATATTTGACTCATTATATTGCTGCTCTGTACTCTATTGTATTCTGCATTTTTACTTTTAATTATCAGTTTTTTATCAGTATTTGATCTTGTTTCTGTTTTGTTTAGTTCATTTTGTTGTTTGTAAAAAGCCTCCTGTGGACAGGTGTTACAGGTAGCATTAGCATTTAGGCTAACACACTGTAAACAATGCATCTGGTTCGTCCAATGATATTGTTATGTCCATGTCCAAATAAAATCTATTCAAACAAAATAAACTTCCTAAGTCTGATACCTCGGCGCCTATTTCTCCCCGCACCACCATTCCCTCTGTGTTAGGCCAGAAGGGCCGTAACAGCCATGTTAGATGGGTCTTGATCTCTGGGTCCAAAGGAGGTATAGATATACATTCATAGATTTATATTATATTTGAATGGAAAATTCAAAGTCACAAGACAAAAAAAAATTCAGTCATAAGACTCAGACATTGTATTCATTGAGATTAGCAGACGCTTTTATACAGAGTGACAAATATGGGATTTAGTGCTAGTTGGCACAGCAAGTAAACTACCAATTGAGTGTAATTGCGAAGGATATCAATACACATTGTACTTTTTTCCAAACCATCATATTCTTACTCAACATATTGATAACAAGGCAAAAGGAAAAAACCAATGACAGCTAGCCTGCCTAGCCAGCTAGTTTGCTGAAGGCTTTTAAAACTATAGTTACAACTTTTAATTGACAAAATTGACAACAGATGTTAAGACACTTGACTTTAATTAATCGAAGGATCGCCTCACAGTCACTTCCGGTCTCACTAGATGATAACACCGGCATGGCATAATGGGAACTAGCTATCCACAAAATGGCAGACGGTTGGCATAGCGGAGGCAGACATTGCAGACACTTGGCGTAGCAGCGGCCGTGATTGCAGGCGCTTGGCATAGCGGAGGCAGACATTGCAGACGCTTGGCGTAGTGGAGGCAGTGATTGTCGGGCGTAGCGACGGTTGCTAGCTTTGTTAACATTGCCTGGCACAAATCACCCCCCATATACACGTCACATGCGGTAATGCAATGTTTACAAAGGTAGCGTCGCCGCTATCAATGTTCCCCCACGTACTACGTCGCTGCCATCACCCCCATTGGGAATCAATGATAAAAGGCTGAGACGACACGCACATTGTCGGCAAAGCTTGTCTACATTATATGCTATTCTAGCGTGCAAGGGAACTTGTCACCCCCCTCATAGATGTGTAGGAAGGCCAGAGTATACAAATCAATTTACATTTTGCTATAAAAGTTGTCTTCCTTTAAACAAAATAACAAATCACATGAACATTTAACCATTTTAGCCAGAGCAAAACTTGTAACACAATGCCTATGCTAACCAAAATCATATGGGCAATGAGCTATGCGCTAAAGCCATGTCTCATGAGATATGGAAAAATAAAGAAATGCTAGCGCCTACCTTGGAGCAGACTCTTTATAAGTTTGACCCTAAAACATTTCACAACTAAACCTTGTATTACATTTGAATAAAGAGCGAACATCAAACTTGTACGTGCATTGTCATGCTAGCATCATAGTACAACGAGTAAAGCTTACCAAGACGGTCAAAAGTGTGCAACTTCCGTTTCCCAAAACCGATGGTTGCAGGCTCTAAAAGTTCAGTCTCTAATAATAATATTTGTATTATTATTACTTTGATTTACTTTGATCTTGTTTATTTTCTTTGTAATTGTTTTCAATTTTTCCTTTAACTGTTTAATTAACTGTTTAATTGTTTTCTATTTTAACATTTAACTTACGTCAAGCTCTTCAAAGGAAATCTTTCATTTCACTCCCAGGATTTTCCCCCGCGCTCTTTTTTAAGGGCGACCCTCAATATCTAGGTGTCATTTAAACGGTCCAAACCACTGAACCATCTCAATCTAATAGGTTAACTCCACAGTCAGTTTAGACCAGGGGTGTCAAAACAATGGCCCGCGGGTCAATTTTTAATAGGCCCGCAGCAAATTATAAAAATATAATGGAATATGGCCCGGGCATGAAACTTGCACTTCACAGAGTTGTAATTCTTAGTTTCACCACCAGTGGAGCCACCCGTATTTGTTGAAGACATCAATTTTGCAAGAGATGACCACAAATGGCGGAATC
Source organism: Hypomesus nipponensis (assembly GCF_054491055.1). Taxonomy (NCBI): domain Eukaryota; kingdom Metazoa; phylum Chordata; class Actinopteri; order Osmeriformes; family Osmeridae; genus Hypomesus; species Hypomesus nipponensis. Next base: position 5,921,918 of record NC_140362.1, on the reverse strand, counting down.
AAAGAAACGCAAGGTAGAAAGTGTGTGCAGAAAATATCAGACACGGTGGGACAAAGAATATGTCTTTACAAAAGTCAAGGGGAAGTTTCTGTTTGATTTGTAAATGATACTGTTGCAGTGATGAAAGAGTACAATGTACGTCGGCACTGTGAAACAAAACATCAGACCTCCAGTTCCTACACCGGCGCTGAGCGAGCAGAGAAACTAAAGAAATAGCAGCTAGCCTGCAAACTCAACAACAGTATTTTTTCCGTGATAATAAAATACAAGAGAATGCTACCATAGCCAGCTCAACTTATAGCAAGACACGGGAAACCTTTTTCAGGTGGTGAACTTCATTAAACGGCGCCTTTAAAGTAATCGAAATAATGCGCCCGGAAAAGATGCAAGAAATCAACAACATGAGCATGTCCAAAACAGTTGTGCGCCGAATCGAAGACTGGTCTGCTAACTTAAAGGTCAGATGACATGAAAACTTCACTTTAGGAAGTTATTTAACATTAATGAGTTCCCCTAGCCTGCCTTTGGTCCCCCAGTGGCTAGAAATTTGGATAGGTGTAAACCAAGTCCTGGGTATTCTTTTCCGCCTTTGAGAAAATGAAAGCTCAAACGCTCAGTTTTGAAAATCCCCAATTGTGACGTATCCCCTTTTGTGACGTCACCTCCCCTCTCTCTTCTTTGACAGAAACTGAGCTACTACCATGCAAGTGTTTTTATCCTTGAGAGACATCATGGCTTGCAAACGAACGAAGCATTACATTTGCTCAGTTTGGATGTACAAAGGAAAAGAAAAGTATTTTTACAGTTTCTTCATCCGAGCCTCTGAAGACGCAGGGCCTCATGTACTAACGCTTTTGCGCCAACTTCAGGCGTATTTGTTCCGCAATTTGCGCGTAAAAGCATGGCAAGGTATATACAAACATGGTGCACTGAGGTAAAAGCGCTGACTGCCTGTCGCAGAAACTGAAAATGGCAAATTGCGCTTTTTGTGTCATGCATATGCATTCACGGGCCGTGAATGCATATGCATGACACAAAAAGCGCAATTTGCCATTTTCAAGGGAAAAGTGAGTTTCCCATAAAAAGATGGGAGGGGATGCGTTAAGTGCGCCTAATTATGTATTCCGCAGTATGTACAAAAACCGCCTGTGAAAGCACACTTCTATTTTGCGTTGAAAATTCTACGCTTTTTAAAAGCAGGCGTAAACCAAGATGCGCATATGACTCCTGGTGAATGGCAGCCGTAACCAAGCAAGACGAAGACAAAGGCCAAAGGATTTTTGCCACAAGGATCACACTTTTTGAATTGAGTGAACATGAAATCATTACGCGTTATAGATTAAGCAGTCATGCAATATTACAGTTACTGGAAGAAATCAAAGATTACATCAAATCTCCGACTCAGCGTTCACATTCCATTCCAGCAGTTGTTAAACTCCTCGCTACATTACAAATATTGGCATCAGGATCATTTCAAACACTCTTTGCTGTTTCGACTTTGGTGGCTGATCCATGATAGAAAGAGAGGAGGCCCATTCAATTGTGCGTTTAAATGCTCACAATGTGCGGTATAGTGGGCGGAGAAAGGCGCTGATTACCCGATGACTTGCATGTTTCGTAAATACGACGTAAACTGAAGTATCACAGTGTGCGCAATCTGCGGGTTGGCCATGGCGCTAATAGCGCTACGTTTGCGAATGTACGTACATGAGGCCCCCAGTGTCCCCCAATTTTATTTTCTCTGGAAATGCGCCGACACAACTTCCCAAAGTTTTGTATGTCTGCGCCAAACATTTCAGCCAGGACTGTTTCCTCAACTTGAGCTAATTCAAAGCTAGCCTGAAATTCAATTCTGGATCCGTATTAACACTCCTTGGTCCAGCTACAAACCTCGGACAAGTAAGTAAACGCTATATCATTTTGTTGCTTTATGGTTACCGAGCTTGCTACCCTTAGAATGTGGCTGTAACATTAGCTCTGCAGCTAACAGTTGAGTTACAGATTAATTTAAATTCAACGTATAAGTCCTTGGATAAAAAATTCTCTACGTTTGAAACATCACAGGAAATCCGACAGAGTTTTGATGCAAAGAGTTTTATTATTTAAAATTTAAAAAGCAGGGTGATTCCAAAAAAATGTGAGTGTGATTCTGCAGAACCAGACTGAAGAAATCCTCTCTGAGCACTCTGTTTTATATCAAAACCTTATCAGTTCTGTAAGTTTACAATTGGTACAATATTTGTTTTGTCACAATTCATTTTACTTCTTATTGGTCACTCTCTGAGAGATTCAGATTGCAGGTGCATAGAGAATTCATCTATTTTTTGCTCACATAAATTTCTCACACCCATCCAAAATCATCCAGATTAAAACTTTGGACTCAATGTTCCTCTATATCTTATGAAATACTAAACTGTCAACAACTTTGCATCAGGCTTTTTCAATAGTGTAACCAAACCAGGGTGATCAGATGAGAAACTGCAAATTCGAGGCATCTTACAGCAACGGGGCTACGAGCCATTGCGATACATCCATTGTAAACATTAGGGCATGGTGCCGCCTCTCTCCTCCTCATGAGCATTTAAAACCACAGACACAGAAACAGCGCGTCTTGAGGAAAGCTCATTGTGGGACTGCTGAATTTCGGGGAAGAGACTTCAGATACAGTATTAGGGGACCACTAAGGCCTATATAAAAGCATCTAAAAACAGCATGTCATGTGACCTTAAAACCACCAAGTGTCACATGAAGCTTGTGCTTTTTAATACTTTTAGACATCACTTGATATGTTCTACAATGAGAATGTCGTTTCTGCAACTAAATACACGAAGATCCATTAATGGAAATTGTAATGTAGGCAATTTGTAATGTTAAGATTATTGAATCATCAGGCATAATTTACCTACATTTGACTGATTTTGGTCATGTTTACTGTAATACTGGCCCAGCCTTTTCTTGTATTTTTCTGTATGTGGCCCTGGAAGTGGAAAAAGTTTGGACACCCCTGGTTTAGACTAACATCCGTTTAAAATCAACCCATTAGTTACCCTGCGTTACACCTGCCTTCCACCATATATCCCTTTTCTCAACCCAATTGAAGAGTTTTTCTTTGTGTGGCGGTGAAAGGTCTATGACCGAAACCCATATACCAGGGTAAATCACCTACAGGCAAAGGAATTGGCATTTGGTGACATAGGTGTGGAGTGTTTTCAAGGCTGGATCCAACACACCAGAGGGTGTTTTGCCCGTTTTTCTTTGTTCTTTGTTGACAGTACTAAGATGTGATGGTTACTGTAACTCTATGTACAGTATTTGTACATAGAGTTACAGCCAATCGTAACCTCACCTACTAGAGGAGAAAAGGAAACCTTGGAAGGAGCAATTCAGTGAGGGATCCTCTCTTCCAGAGACAGTTGGCAAAAGAGAGTTCAGTCAAGACAATCACTTATTAGATGTGAGCATTTATTGTTACATGACATGGACATGTAAATTTACTTTGGCGGAGTGGATGATCTAAGGGAAGCACTCCCTGCCTCCTCGATGCAACACATACATACATGACATATGAGGCAGGGAGCAAAAGAGATATAATCCCCCAACACACGCCACCACTCCTCCATGCAGACCATGTGTAGAGCGGAGCGCTGCTGCTCCTGAGCCACAGGAGGACCCCCTGACATCCCACTGCGTACGTACCAGTGGCAAAAACAAGCGTTTTCTGGGTGCGGGGGTCATGCTAGTATTAACGATGACTAAGACTATGTGTGCATATCCATCGTATTACATACCATCTGATGTGCGGTTTACCGAGCCGTCCCACGCGCACATCCCGTCTAAACCTGGTACTGGACGGAAGGTGAACCTGCGACAAGCCAAACACACGACCAGCTCCCCGGTACCCTTCTCATCCAACATCGGGCAGATAACTACCTCTAGAGAGCTGCCCCTCTTGCGTCCGTCAGCGAACCCATCAGGATGTACACAAAGGCAGCATGTGTGCCGGAACACAAAGATATGTTTATCAAGTGAGAATGACTAGTGTCAGCAGAGCACCTGCTGTTCCCTGGCCGGTCCAGGGTGTCTCCGCAGATATCTTGACTCGGATGCTGGATTCTGATCGATTGCTACCAAATCAGAGCACGTCTGCGGAGCACCAGTGCCGAGCCAAGATCTACGGAGACATTCTATCATGATTGTGATCCGGTAACCTCTCATCCATACAGGTCAGAGTTACAGCTTTCTCTAGAGACCCATTCCTCTAGCGCCCGTCGGCAACCCCAAAGATGTACGCGAGGCGCATGTTTTACCATCAATGTCCCTATGTGAGAATGAATAAATAAATGTGTCAGCAGAGCACCTGCTGTTCCCTGGCCGGTATCCAGGGTGTCTCCGCAGATATCTTGACTCGGACACTGGATTCTGATCGATTGCTACCGAATCAGAGCACGTCTGCGGATCACCAGAGCTGAGCCAAGATCTACGGAGACAGTCTACCATGATTGTGATCCGGTAACCTCTCATCCATACAGGGCAGAGTTACAGCTGTCTCTAGAGACCCATTCCTCTAGCGTCCGTCAGCAACCCCAAAGATGTACGCGAGGCGCATGTTGTACCATCATCTATGTCCCTATGTGAGAATGAATAAGCAAATGTGTCAGCAGAGCACCCGCCGTTCCCTGGAGTCCAGGGTATCTTTAGAGATATCCCGATTCAGACACTATGGATTCTGATTGGTAGCTACCAGATCAGAGCACGTCTGCGGATCACCATCCCCGAACCGAGATCTAAAGAGATATTCTACTGCTATGGGTTAACAAGCCGACCCAGCCACCATCTGTAATGCAGGCTTGCGTATTGACACACTGCAATTAGTCCTTTGACCAAATCAAATGTATTTGTATAGCCCTTTTTACACGCAAGCATGTCACAGAGGGCTTCACATACGCCCATAGAACTGCCCCTCAACCTACCTAAACCCTCAAGGAAGACAAGGAAAAACTCCCAACGGGAGAAAAAAGGAAGAAACCTTGGGAGGAGCAATTCAGAGAGGGATCCCCTCCTCCAGAGACGGTTGGTAAGAGAGAGGAGCAGAACACGAGCGACCACATGGCCGCAAGCTCATTCACGTCAAGCTCATAGATCTCTGGATTCCTACGATGTCCAGGGAATTGGGGCGTACGTAGCTTGTAAGCCGAGGACGACCAGTCCCCATCATTCCAGCGTGGCTTGGCACTTGAAGATGCCCAGGTGGCAGCACCAATCCGGAAGCTTTGCGATGTAAACCAATCCTGGGACAACCCACAGCGAATCGTTGAGCAAACTAGCATTTTGTCATGGCCTTGCCGGCATCGGTGATAACAGGGACTCAGAAGGCGTCGCCCGGGGCGACATGGCGTGACATAGGAGAGTGGACAAAACACAGTTTGATCGAGAAATCACAATAGAGGCACCTTGCATAGTATTAGATTGAGGAATGTTCAGGACACATGGGTGAAACATTAAAAAGGTTGTGAAAACACTGACTCGAGTTTTATCGCCGTATAGGGCCCGAGTACCCTTGTTCAGTCGGACACCAGTAATTTGAAGAGCATAGCCCTATAACAAGCAGTGTCACAGAGGGCTCACATAAGTGGCCCTCGACTAACCTAAACCTCAGTGGCCTATGTGCAACATGGGTAGATGATAGTAGACTTAATCTTGATCTGAAGTCTGCTTTCTTGGCCCGTTCAGCAGCTTGCTGAGGGCTCCAAACACCTTAATTGAATACCCAATACCAGTGTTTCACACGTCTGTGCTGTGCGCTCATTGCCCCTGCTTAGACTACGAAGTTGCATCCTTTATCCACAAGTGTGGATTGAAAACCTTCCTCATGTATTCGCTGGCAGACAAACGTAGGCCTACATGTGCACCGCGCACGCACCCGGGCCTAAGGTCTAGCACCGTCCGAGAAATGGCGGCATGCTTGCCTATCGGAACTCCTGAAATGAACAAGACAGTGCGCCACACTGTCTCTATAGCCTGAAAGAATGCGGTGCGCAAAGAGATTCCCACACTCTGGTCCAAGTGAGCAGTCTGACTAGATTGATATGCACAGACCTCCTTATGATGTGGACCTTGCTTCGATATCATAACAGTAAACTTTCCCCTATGCAATGACAAGCATCACGATGGGATGCAATTCATGTAAAGCCGTGAGATACGTGTTAAGTGCCAGGAAGTAACCCCGTGGTCACAGGGCCTTGTCCGGAGAACTCGATAACCCCCAACCCAAAGAGGCAGCCACGTCGGTACGAAAATCGAGGCGGTGGACGACCCCACCCAATTGTGATAGAAGAACTGACGCCGCGCCAACGGCCGCACAGCCCACCCAGAACATATATCCGACCGCACCAGTCGTCTACACCATCACGATAATTAGCACGCGTTGAGAAGTCCAACAGACGGGACACAAATTCTGGGGCACAATGCATGCATAGAAGCGGTACCCAAGCAGCCACCACGACGCAGAGGACACTTCTCCGAGGGTATCGACGCCCGCATGAAACGCTATCAGGAAATGCCGAGAACCAAGGTGACGGCTTACGGTCAACTTAAGGACAGAGAAATGTCCACGCAATCGGATGCGTCCAAACACCTAGAGGCAGCGCGGGCGGAGATCACGGAACATCCTGACAAATCGTCCAGCAGGTGCACGATGCCGACTGGTGCTCATTACCAGGATCCAACATGGAGCCACCGACAGTGTGTCGATGTGTGCGGGCCGCTGCGGCGGCCGATACCCCCGAGAGTAGGCTACAGCTGCCGCCCACCGACGCCAATTAGGTGCCACTGAGAGGCATGAAGCAGAATGCTCGGACCACCGGTCGTTGACATGCAGGCAGCCTGAGAAAAGCTGTCTACTTGAGATGTGAATGCCAGAGTTAAATCCAGTCCCTCAGACAGACGACAAGAGGGACCGTTGCAATCGTTTGGCTTCTCGTAACTGATACTTATGTACTTGCGGTGAATCTAAATATTGGCACTCAGAATAAAGCGTCTGCTAAATGACCAATGTACCGCAGTCACATTAACACTGACGATGTCAGTCATCCCAACCTGCAGAGACCCATTCTCCCGGGAGAAGTGGAATGTATGTATCGGAATTGCCTAAATATATTGAGTACTATTGGATTCAGACACCTAAAATGATGGTTTGACTTAGTTTTAAATTTAAATGTACAGTATATATGTTTTACCTCCCAAAAAATCCCAGAAATTATACAATGTATTTGTGTATTATTTTCAGCACTACCACTAGTAACACTAAATCAACACTTGGTCCAAGGGTTCTTCCCAAACTACCTCAGAAAGGTGGGGTTAATCTCATTCAGTTTTTTAAATCAAATACAATTCAATATAGTAGTGCATTTGTACACGCGGTGGATTTAAATATTGGCTTCTCCCACCCGGAACTCCCGGGAGACGTGGAATGTCTGTATTGGAAGTTTCGAAGCATGTATGCAGATAGACGTACCTTCATGCGAGTACCCATCGACCCACTAGCCTATACTAGCCACAGGGTAGGGGCACTCTGACGGCCCATCACACGTCAATTACACCTGCCGGCCCATCACACGTCAATTACACCTGCAACGATTTGCATAGCCACACTCCGCACACTTAGATGCGTGAGTCCAATTATCCCCACGCTCCCACAGCATGAGTACGGCTGGGGCCCACAGCTTGCTAGCTTGTTCCTTCCGTCAAGTACCTAGCATGACACTCGTAGCTAGCAACGCTAGACGCTGGTGTTTACTGTTACGGTACCCTCTTGCCAGTACATGTTTTGCCACACCAGCGTAGCGCATAGAGCTAGATAACCGTATGTCTATTGGACGTTCATTTGAAATGTCCGAAGTCACACATCCGAGATGGTAGTCTACGCTGTGGGCCCACACACGACGACAGACAGATACTGTGACGCTACTCAACTGGTTAACCGATAATATAGGGATACCATATTTTACTTTAGTATGTATTTGACGTTTGAATTAATTTGGCTGCCCTAACATCTGCCCGGAGACAGCAGACGAAATTAGCGTCTCTGGCTGACTGCTCATTAACACTTTCTATTGATCAGTGCGCACCCCTGAAATAAAGAATATTACAATGAACAATATTGACAAGCTGTTACGTAAGCACCGGCTAATACATTCCCGAAATCCGAGTATTCCGTTTGCACAGTGTATACTAAGCCTACTGAATGCCATGGCAATCAAACCATACAATCGAGTTAAAGAACCGCAGATACACAAACCCTTTCATTCGGGTACGCCATTCCTGATTACCAGCCGGTGGTGTCCTGAGACACGGTACCACGTCATTCCTCCCCTACAGTCAATGCGAAATCGAAGGCCACGGGAGCGCCTCCGAAGCAGTACCGGGGATTGGCGGATCCACCGCTGTCGTCGACCCCTCCTCCGGCGCGACGACCCGAGCACTCGTTTCCGCCAGAGACCTCGACGTCCAGAGGGGCCAACAGGACCGGGTCTTCCTCCCTGGACCAGAGCATTCTCAGCGGGCACCTGTCGGAAAGAGAAGGAAGGAGAAAGGAGCGGCCTTGCAGCACTCCACGAACGTGCAGTTCATCATGATACACTCGAGGAAAGAGACACGACCAAGACATAGTAGAGTCCAGGACACGTTGACCCGCCAATCCTGGTAATAGGCAATCTTTGAGCCGACGCGAGTTACGCCGGGCCTGGCTACCTGTATCGTTGCAACCGCCGTCGGGGCGGTTCTCAGAGGTTGCGAATCCAGGCGAATGCCTGTTTGTGCTTATGCACCAAACGGCAGCTCAGAGTACCCACCCTTTTTGGAGTCTCTGGAGGGGGTGCTGGAAAGCGCTCCTCCTGGGGATTCCCTCGTCCTCCTGGGGGACTTCAATGCTCATGTGGGCAATGACAGTGAGACCTGGAGGGGCGTGATTGGGAGGAACGGCCCCCCCCAATCTGAACCCGAGTGGTGTTCTGTTGTTGGACTTCTGTGCTAAACACGGCTTGTCCATAACGAACACCATGTTCAAGCATAAGGGTGTCCATATGTGCACCTGGCACCAGGACACCCGAGGTCTCAGTTCGATGATCGACTTCGTAGTCGTGTCGTCGGACTTGAGGCCGCATGTCTTGGACACTCGGGTGAGGAGAGGGGCGGAGCTGTCAACTGATCACCACCTGGTGGTGAGTTGGCTCCGATGGTGGGGGAGGACGCCGGTCAGGCCTGGCAGGCCCAAACGTAATGTGAGGGTCTGCTGGGAACGGCTGGCGGAACCCTCTGTCAGAAGGAGCTTCAACTCCCACCTCCGGGAGAGCTTCGATCATGTCTCGGGGGGGCCGGGGACATTGAGTCCGAATGGGCCATGTTCCGGGCCTCCATTGTTGAAGCGGCTGACCGGAGCTGCGGCCGCAAGGCGGTCGGTGCATGTTGCGGCGGTAACTCTCGGACCCGGTGGTGGACTCCGGAGGTGAGGGATGCCGTCAAGCTGAAGAAGGAGGCCTATCGGGCTTTATTGGCTGGTAGGACTCCTGAGGCAGCTGATGTGTACCGGCAGGCCAAGCGGAACGCGGCTCTGGCGGTCGCGGAGGCAAAAACCCGGGCATGGGAGGAGTTCGGCGAGGCCATGGAGAATGACTTCCGAACGGCTTCAAAAAGGTTCTGGACCACCATCCGGCGACTCAGGAGGGGGACGCAGTGTTTGTCAACACTGTATACGGTGGGGACGGTGCGCTGCTGACTTCGACGGGGGACGTCCTGGATCGGTGGAAGGAATACTTTGAAGACCTCCTTAATTCCACCAACACGCTTTCCGACGTGGAGGCAGAGTCTGGGGACATCGGGGGGGGCCCTTCTATCTCTGGGGCCGAGGTCGCCGAGGTGGTTGAAAAGCTCCGCGGTGGCAGGGCCCCTGGGGTGGACGAGGTCCGCCCGGAGTTCCTTAAGGCTCTGGATGTTGTATGGCTGTCTTGGTTGACACGACTCTGCAACATCGCGTGGACATCGGGGACAGTGCCTCTGGACTGGCAGACCGGGGTGGTGGTTCCCCTCTTTAAAAAGGGGGACCGGAGGGTGTGCTCCAACTTTAGGGGGATCACACTCCTCAGCCTCCCTGGGAAAGTCTATTCAGGGGTCCTGGAGAGGAGGGTCCGCCGGATTGTCGAACCTCGGATTCAGGAGGAGCAATGTGGTTTTCGTCCTGGCCGTGGAACAGTGGACCAGCTCTATACCCTCCGCGGAGTCCTGGAGGGTACATGGGAGTTCGCCCAACCAGTCTACACATGTTTTGTGGATTTGGAAAAGGCGTTCGACCGTGTCCCTCGGGGGCTCATGTGGGGGGTGCTCCGAGAGTACGGGGTACCGGATTCCCTGATCGGGGCTGTCCGGTCCCTGTACGACCGGTGCCAGAGTTTGGTCCGCATTGCCGGTAGTAAGTCGAACTTGTTTCCGGTGAGGGTTGGACTCCGCCAGGGCTGCCCTATGTCACCGATTCTGTTCATTACCTATATGGACAGGATTTCTAGGCGCAGCCAGGGTGTTGAGGGGGTCCGGTTTGGTGACCTCAGGATCGGGTCGCTGCTTTTTGCAGATGATGTGGTCCTGTTGGCTTCATCGGGCCATGACCTTCAGCTCTCACTGGAGCGGTTCGCAACCGAATGTGAAGCGGCTGGGATGCGAATCAGCACCTCCAAATCTGAGGCCATGGTTATCGACCGGAAAAGGGTGGAGTGCCATCTCCGGTTCGGGGAGGAGATCCTGAACCAAGTGGAGGAGTTCAAGTATCTCGGGGTCTTGTTCACGAGTGAGGGAAGAATGGAGCGCGAGGTCGACAGGCGGATCGGTGCGGCGTCCGCAGTGATGCGGGCTCTGCATCGGTCCGTCGTGGTGAAGAAGGAGCTGAGTCGAAAGGCGAAGCTCTCTATTTACCAGTCGATCTACGTTCCTACCCTCACCTATGGTCACGAACTATGGGTAGTGACCGAAAGAACGAGATCGCGAATACAAGCGGCCAAAATTAGCTTTCTCCGCAGGGTGTCCGGGCTCTCCCTTAGAGATAGGGTGAGAAGCTCGGTCATCCGGGAGGGGCTCAGAGTAGAACCGCTGCTCCTCCGCCGAGAGAGGAGCCAGCTGAGGTGGCTCAGGCATCTGATTAGGATGCCTCCTGGACGCCTCCCTGGTGAGGTGTTCCGGGCACGTCCCACTGGGAAGAGGCCCCGGGGAAGACCCAGGACACGCTGGAGGGACTATGTCACTCGGCTGGCCTGGGAACGCCTCGGGGTCCCCCAGGAAGAGGTGGTGGAAGTGGCCGGGGAGAGGGAAGCCTGGGCCTCCCTGCTTAGGTCGTTGCCCCCGCGACCCGATCCCCAGACAAGCGGTAGATGACGACGACGATGACGCATAGCCTACTTACTATTTATAAAGATTACATAGATATAAAAGCATAATTTTTTTACTCATTTACAACTAGGGTTGCAAAATTCCGGGAATATTCGGGAAACTTTCCACAGGAATTAACGGGAATATACGGGAATTGACAGGAATAAACCGGAAATGTTGGGGTAATTTAACAGTATTTACCTTGTCATAAGCAGAAATGCATGCAAACATTTATAATACAACTTTTGTGTGGACATGCATCCATCCTTCTCTCACTGCTGTAAAAAGTTAGTATACTGTATACAAAAAAACTTGGTATTAAAATGAACATGCACTCTTAAAACGTATGTGTTAGAAATCAACACAATGTTTGTGTAATGATGATTTTAACAAATATTGTGTTAAATCACAGCATCTCTGGGGTTTTTGGGTACACAGATGTCCAACATAACATTGTGTAAATAAATTGGCCAATCAAATCACTGGATCCGTCACACGCTCCCTCGCCTCAGTTTGAAATGAGTTTGAGACGGCTGCAGCAGTTTGGTCTTCTCTTCATTGAGGTAAGTTCAGTAAAGTAAAGGTTTTAATATTTATATCTTTTGTTAAAAGAAAATAATATCGTGTATGAGTTTTACTGCGGGATTGTGTCAGGTGTAGCTAACATAAGAAAACAATGTTCGTTTTATGTTAGCGAACTCAGGAACGTTGACTTAGTTAGCCTAAATATGCCAACACAAACGGTTAGCGTTAGCTACTTTTGCTAAGCATCAAGAGAAAATATGTGGAAACAACTTTCCAAATATCCTGTTTATTTTCCCGATAATAGCAAGGGGTGTAAAACATAACACGTTGTAACTAACGTGTATAGTAGTTAGCCAATGGCACTAAAACAGCAATCACATATTCCTGGCTAGCTAGTCTAACGTTAGCAAGTTGCCTTTTTTGTGGCGCTTGTATGTTCACCTCAGTCTAGCGAAGCACGAGCTTCGCGCCGTTTTAGCCAAATATACTGTAAAGGTAAAGCTACCTAGGGTTACCTAGTTAGTTTGAAAATGCATATTCAACTGGCATATCATTAGCAGTTTTACGACGTTAGGATGTGAAACAAAAAGGTACATAGCTTCAGTCTTGAATTCGATTTACTTATTTTCTTATTTGTTAGTGTATTCTTGGAGGTGATCAACACCCTACAGTACGCTAGGTACGATAGCATCCCTTGGTTTTACGCTTCTGTAAAAACAACTGCTAGTTAAATTAATGCGTAAGAACATGAATAATGTTTGTGTGAAACCATATTCATAATTTTTTTTTCATGTTTACAGTAAAATTATAGATTCTCCAAAATCCCTGCTGTGTTCTTGGATGGGCAAGAAATCTGCAAAAAGACACACACCGTCAGGACCGCCAAGGAAGTCATTGATGCCAGTACATCATTATTGCCTTGCCAAGCAGAAATTATTAGAATTCTTAAATTCTGCTCTGACTTCAATGAATACGTGGACACTGATGTGAACAGTCATATTGAACATATGGATAAATTCCAAATTCAATTCAAGTCAGTTAAGTCAGACATACATGACACTGCTGGTAGCTGTAGCACAGACACGCAGGTATGTATACTGTGGTATTTAAAGATACTACATAATAAATATGCTCAATCCCATTCTATCCTAACTATTCAATGTTAGTTTTATTAATTTGTTGCATGTGAGTTACAGGACATTAATTGCAAAGTAGTAATGTCAGCATTGCTTTTTAACACCTCTTTTTAATTCCTAAAACTTTTAGTGTACTACCATGCTTCTGAATTCTGTGGCTGTACTGAATCCGGATGCTGATTTGACTAATCATATTGAGGTAAGTTGTGAGAAGTTGGTGTCTACCGGGGCTAGAATTATTTTTTACATAATTACATTTAATTATTGATGATTATGTTTCAGAAGTTCTTGAGTTTTGACTGAAGTTTATTTAGAGTATAACTGATTTTGTTTAAACTGTTTTTGGCTTGGTATGTTAATTTAGTGTTCAATATCAGCTAATGATCTTGATCCGGAGAATTTCAAAAGTCATCTCTGACAGAAAGACCCCCGGATTTTGGCGTTCTATCAGGAGAACGGGACTCTTACTGAGAAATGGGGAAGGCTATTGGTAACAACTGCTGTTAGCTACCTTGTTGAAAGAAGGGGATTGTAAGTACATTTTCTTAATGGACTGATTTTATTTGCGGGTAGGGGCTTAATTGTTAATAACCAAATTGTGTTCTCTTTTATCCTTTTCATGGCGCTGTATTTCAGTTACCCAGTAAGTGCTGATAAACAACTTCTTGCCAGAGGTATTGTCACAATCTTTCCGTCACTTCAGATTAAAATGGAGGAAGAAAATGAAGGATATGTGAGTAAATAATCAAGTGTAGAATATTGTATGGTTGCTTATTGACTCACTAAAAATAAAATACTATCACTAATTTAATGGTATTCAATATATTTTAGGAGCATTTTTACGATCCAACGAGCCACTCAGGCTTTCTTGAGGACAAACTGAGAAATCTACGGCGGAACCTTAGAGACAATCAACGGCGTTACACTGAGGTTCACTGTTACACTTGAATAAGTTACAGAGGGGGATGAAGAGTCTGCCAAACAGTGGATAACTGTGATTGAGAGGATGGAGCCTACTCCTGAGAATCTTTCGTCACTTAAGATGGGTATGGAGAAGACCTACGCCCACCGTAGGTTTTGGATAACGAGTCAGTCACCCACTGTGGCAGACATTTTTGAACACGACCCCCGCTTCATTGATATACCATATCTGGTAAGTCAGTTTGCCTATTTTATTACTGTAACTTTAATGAATGCGATTGTATTTATTTAGTGATTGAGTACATTACTTATGTCTTGTCGGTTATTACAACTCTTCAGATCGACAAGGACTTTGGGGAAATGTTTCCAGGGAAAGCAGATCTCTTTCTCCGCAAATGGGAAGCTACCATTGTCCCAAAGTTGCTAAAGCTGGCTGCACTGGAAAAGAATGTTGACGGACCACCACAACCTGAGAGTGTTGGTAAAATTGGGGTGACAATAAATTCCTTGTATAATGGTTAATGTATGAAGCATTTTCTGTATTCTGTTGTGTGAAGGAGGAGTTAGTTTTTGCCAACAAATTACATTTGCGCTTTCTTTAGAATCAAAGTCCTTCACAGCCCTCAAGATACTGACCCACTATCTGCCACCTACTGCATCGGGAAGAAGTCAGGGATGGAGTAAATGCAGCATGAAGTCAGCTCCATCTTACATCTTGGACGTAAAGCCTGTAAGATACTTTTAATATCTGAATTAAATGTGTCCATATTCTGTTCCACGGGATAGTCTGACTCATGGGTTTCGTGCTGGTCTATCTGAGCTGCCAACTGTCAAATATGAATGTAGCAACCTACAGAGCGCACTTCATGAGCCGGGGGTCATGGACACACTCCTTCAAAAAGAGACAACTAAAGGGTTCATGATCGGGCCTTTCGATGAATCCCCTTTCTCGTCGTTCAGGGTTAGCCCCATAGGCGTAGCCACGCGCAAATATTCAGGCAAGAAACGCCTGATAGTGGACCTGTCGGCTCCGCGGTGGCAAGTATCAACAGCCTTATATGCGTGGGCCTTTTTCACTTTATTATGCCCGTGTGGATAATGCAATCCATATAATTAAAATCGCGGGCGCTTGGCTTGGCAAAGCGGACGTGACCGATGCGTTTAAGGTCATGCCACCCCACCCCTCTCAATGGCATTCTTTCGGTGTGCGCTCGCGTGGGAAGCTGTATTTTTCTGTTCGGTTAATGGTCGGCTGCCTCAGCAGCCCGCGCATCTTCGACACGCTGTCGGAAGCCCTGTGCTGGATCCTGTTAAATGTGCTCAAATTGCCTTTTGTCCTGCACCTTCTGGATGATTTTTTAGTGGTGGATTTTCCTTGTTCGCCTCCGGCCCGTTGCATTTCCGTGTTGCGAGTAACTTTTGACTCACTGGGCGTCCCGTTATCTGACGAAAAAAACGTTGGCCCGCTGACCTCGCTCGAGTTCCTTGGCATTCAGCTGGACAGTGTACAAATGAAGGCCTTGTTGCCCGCGGAGAAACTCGAGCGCATCCGCTCCGTAATGGGGGCCGCCTGCAGTGCAGCGTCCATGAGTAAACGCAAATTGCTGTCTCTGCTAGGGCATTTAACCTTCGCAATGCGCATCATCCCTCAAGGGCGCACTTTCGTTTCAAGGCTCCTCGACCTATGCAAAACCGTAGAAAACCTGCAGGACACCCTGACGCTCGACTTTGGGTGCAGGTCGGATTTAGCCTTTTGGGCTCTCCTGTGCGCTGAATGGAATGTCATTTCGTTTTTCTATAACGATGAAGTAGAAACGTCCGCCGCCCTGGAGTTCTACACCGACGCCACCCCGTCCGTCGGGTTCGGGGGTTACCACGTTCGTGAGTGGTTCTGCGCTGCATGGCCCGAGGAGATCTTGTCTCTTCCGCCGGAGCACCATTCAAGCGCGCTTCACGAAATATACCCAATTGTCATATCCTGTCTTTTGTGGGGGCATTTATGGTGCAGGAAAAAGATCACCGTGTTCTGCGACAATGAAGCAGCGGTCTGCATTATTAATAAGGGGAGGTCTTCGGTGCCATTCATTAACCGACTGGTCAGACGCCTCACCTGGACAAGCGTCCTGGGCAATTTTGTATTGCGCGCAGCCTCCATCCCTGGGCTTGCCAACCAAAGCGCTGATTCCCTATCCCGATTCAAATTGCAGGACTTCCACATGCTACGCCCTCACTCGTCACCAACCGGCCTGGTATGCCCCATGTTCCACCAAGCCGTACTAGACTAGGATCGGTTGGGTCTGCTGAGGTGCTACAACAGCATGTTTTATCTGCATGTCGCTACATGAGGTTGGGTGTGTGCTCCTCTACATTAAAATCATACGATTCTGCCTGGCTTCAATTTTCCACGTACTGCAGTGCTTTCTTTGAAAGCCCTTTGCCTGTGAATCTTTCAGTGCTGTGCGCTTTCATGGTACACTGCTTCGAATCCCGTAAGCTGCAACCATCGTCCATCAAGGCATCGGTGGCAGGTGTCCAGTTCCACCTTCGGTGCGTGGATCCTTCGGCAGGCAACCTTCTGGGAGCCTGGCTGTCCGCCTCTTCATGAATGGTCTACGCAAGCAGAGGCCCGAAAGGAAAGACAAACGCCTCCCCATCACACTCCCCATACTGCACAAACTGGTGTCTGCTCTAAGATGGGGATACTTCGGGGTGTACGTCGACGCTCTGCTCAAAACGGTGTTTCTCACGGCATTCTACGGGTTTCTGCGGTGCGGCGAATACACCACTAGATGCGCTTCCTTCGATCCTTCTGGTGATCTCACCATGTCCGATTTAATAATGGGAAGTGGGGTGTTCACCATAGTCCTGAAACACAGCAAAACGGATACATGTAAGGGCACTCCCATTGTGATTGGTCAAACTAACTGTGCCTTCTGTCCATTTTCCTCTATGTGCCGGTACCTGTCATGCCGCCCTCAGGCAACACCCGATGAGCCCCTATTCGCCAGCGACGCGGTTGGGAAGGCCATGACCAGACCATGGTTCACCCAGCGGCTCTGGAACCTGTGCGAGAAATGTGGCCTGTCTCCGGAGCTGCACACAGCGCATTCCTTCCGAATCGGGGCGGCCACCTCGGCCTCTGAGAAGGTACCCATGTCTACGCTGAAACTGATGGGCCGTTGGTCGTCATCGGCTTACGAGTGCTACGTGCACCCCAACGCATCGGACGTTGTGGATGCTCAGAAGCTGATGAGCGCATGAACGGACACCATGTGTAGATTGCGTGAGCCATGTCTGTACAGCAGTTTCGCAAGAAATAAAACAAGCAATAATTAGTCATTGGTCTGGTCCAACATAGACGCTCAAGCTGAGCGGGTCTGAGAACTAAGCGACCAACGCGGTCTGCATGTATCCGGTGGCTGGGTGGCTTTGTACATTGCTAATGCTAGAATGTCTCTTCGGATCTCCGTGCAGCAGTGGTGATCCGCAGACGTGCTCTGATGCGCTAGTGGCCATCGGAATCCATGTTGCTTGCATGGAGATATCCGTTGAGATGCCCTGGTCTCCCAGGGAACGGCGGATGCGCCGCCAACACATTTCTCACATCCTCATGTAACACCCATATTTGGTGCATGAATAAAGGCGCCTTTGCGTACATCCTGGGGTCGCTAGAGGACGGGTCTGTAGAGGTAGCATAAATCTGCCCCGTGCAGGATGAGAAGGCTACCGGACCGTTAGTGCTAGAATGTCTCGTGGGAACTCCGCCGCCAGTGCGAATGCAAGCTGCACGCTCTATTGTAAGCGGGGAGTACCTCAGGAGATGCCTGGACACCGGCCGGGAACAGCATGTTGAGGCGTGGCGCCTGTGTGCTGTCACATTTCTTTTGTGTTCCTTCCCACTAGATAACGTATCCCTGTTCCAGCATGGTGCTGCCTTCCCATACATCCATC
Organism: Hypomesus nipponensis; assembly: GCF_054491055.1. Taxonomy (NCBI): domain Eukaryota; kingdom Metazoa; phylum Chordata; class Actinopteri; order Osmeriformes; family Osmeridae; genus Hypomesus; species Hypomesus nipponensis. The sequence continues at coordinate 5,903,976 of NC_140362.1, read as the reverse complement.
TTCGCGTCGGATGAGAAGGATACCGGAGTGATGGGCGGCGCGGGGGCGGTTGCGGGCGCACGTTGCGTTGAGCGCTGGGTTTTGGCGGGACGTGCGCGTGGGCCTGCTCCGCGGACCGCACATTGGATGGTATGCAACGTTAAGGATACGTACACACAGCCGTAGTCACTGTAATGGTAGCATGACCGGGCATCCAGAATTTTATCACCAGTAAATGGTGGGATGTCATGCGGTCTCAAGAGGAGCGACGCTCCGCTCTACACATAGTATAGACTGACGGGGTGTCGGTGTTTGGGGATATAACTCGTGCTCCCTGCCTCATGTCTTGCATGCTGCAGTGAAGGCGGGGAGCGCTTCCCCATGTACATCCATTCCGCCAATGCAAAACCATTTGTCATGTGTAAGAATAAATGGTGAAATTAATCACGTAAGTGTCTTGACTGAAATGAGCGAAGCACCGTGCCCTCAGGCCATAGGCGTAGCTCGATAGGCGGCGCAATAAAGTCGCTCCATACACGCATTGTCGAACCTGCCGTCTGCGTTGCTGCCACCCACCACCGTCCCCTTCACCCCCGTGTTGTCTGTCTGTGCCCCCCGTGGGGGATTTAACTCGTGCTCCCTGCCTCATGTCTTGCATGCTGCAGTGAAGGAGGGGAGCGCTTCCCCATGTACATCCATTTTGCCAATGTAAAACCATTTGTCATGTGTAAGAATAAATGGTGAAATGTCTTGACTAAACTATATTATGTACACTTAAAGCTCAATGTACATACCTTGTTTGGCCAATTTGGTCGATTGTGGAAACAAAGTTGAACGGTTTTTGGTTATGAGAAATGTAGGTAGAATCCACACCTCAAACAAGTTAACCTACACGCAAAACTGTTCGTCCAATCCAAAAAATATGAATATTTTCCGAGACCCAAGACTCTGCCGAAACCATTGATATACTTTATGTTTCTGTGCGGTTCTTTTGGCAGTTTCCAGATCGTCACCCAATTCTGCTTTCATGGTGCGTGTCTGTTTGGTTGCCATGGTGATGGCGCAGCTGTGATCGCTAACAAGCTGGGCAGAGAGAATCACAAATTTAGCTGGAATCCACACCTCAAACAAGTTAACCTAGACGCAAAACTATACGTCCAATCCAAAAAATGAGAATATTTTCCGAGACCCAAGACTCTCCCGAAACCAGACATGTCCTTTAGATGTCTGTGCGGTCAGAAATACGACTCTACCAGCAGTTTAAAAACACATTTACTTTCGAAATTCTCTGACAAATTTTACCCACCTCTCCATTGAAGTTAGTGAGAGAATTTGAAAGGCTGCTCTCGCTTCAAGGCTCATAGCTGAAAATCTGTAAATGTCAGCTCTTTAGTAGTTACATTGGCTGAATATCAGAAAAAGAGCAGCCAGTTTAGCCAATTAGCAGCCAGTTTAGCCAATTAGTTTTAATGTATTTAAAACTGTCCTGATCAAAATTGGCTGAATATTTGAAAAAAGTGGAATCATTTGGGAATAGCTGAATGTCTTGTGAACATTTTAAAGGTTGAATGGTGTCTCTAGCTTAAAGTATGCTGAAGTAGTTAAAGGTGACATGACATGCTGTTGGATGCTTTTATATAGTCCTTACTGGTCCCTTAATACTGTATCTGACCAGGACCCAACATGGAGCCACCGACAACATGTCAATGTGTGCTGATGATATCAGTCATCCCTACCTGCAGAGACCCATTTCCGGGTGGTGGCTTCTCCCACCCAGAACTCCCGGGAGACGTGAAATGTCCGTATTGAAAGGTTCGAAGCATGTATGCAGATAGATGTACCTTCATGCGATGGTGCAACAGTACCCATCGACCCACTAGCCTATACTAGCCACAGCGTAGGGGCACTCTGACGGCCCATCACACGTCAATTACACCCGCAACGATTTGCATGCCACACTCCGCACACTTAGATGCCAACCCTGACACTGAAATAAACACAAATCATTACCATTTACTTTTGTCTTCATTATTGCCTACAAATAGAAAAATGCAACAATTAACCCGTTAATTAGTAGCGTCGCGTATATGTGCTCGTCGAAAGCGGGCCCCACAGAGTACCGTCACACATATGTGATTCTGAACATTCCAACCGACTATTTTCCGATGGACAAAAACTATATGACAAACGCTATAGTATGGCTTCAAAATGTACTATTAGGAGGCTAACAAGTAACACTAGCAGGTAGTAGCATTGCTACGAGTATTATGCTAGGTTGCTAGGTAACGGAAGCTAACTAAAGCTAGCTAGCTTTCGTTTTGAAAAAATAACTCACTCTGGTGGCAGCGTCGGTAATATTTATAACTCACTCCTCTAAAGGTTAATATTAATATATTGTTCTGACAATTAACACTCACTCACCCTTGACCATGCTCCCACCTCCAGCTGGTGTTTTAGCAAGTCAATTTCTAGATCCGTCTTCTTTATCTTCCGTCCCAAATAAACCATCTCTTGGTCAATTTTCTCCATTTGTTTTAACAAATGGAGTTTGTACAAGTCCTTAACTGGTAACTGGGAATACATTAGGATGGCATTAAATCCCAGTTCTACACACAGAATTCACCAGCCATTTACTGAACATCTCACTGTCTGTAGCTGTGCTGTGGAGGTTGATGGACCCCTCTCCTGGCAAGGCTCATCCATGCTCTGTTCAACAGGATCAGACTGTGCATTTAGTTTTTACATTCATTACTCTCATCACTTCAGTGTACATTTTAAACTGACAATTACACCCAAGACTGTAAATAAAGTACATGGAGAGAGAACTATCATATATGTAGCTACCATATATGTAGGCCTCTCTGCAACCCCGTCTGTGGCTGCAGTCAATGTGTCCCCGTCATCATCATCCTGTGATGAAAGGTATTGTTTCAAGATAGTCATTGAGTGGCCTACTTAAAAGTGGCACCGTTGTGCAAAGGCTTGCAGGAGGCTCAACCACTCGAATTACACCATCAGTGACTAGAAGTGGACCAGAGCGGAAAATAAAACACATTCACACACATACGTACATCTTATATAATCTTATGTATGGCACTTGTGTCATGTGGGGTTATTGGCTCTGATGGGCTTCCTCCAGGGATGCTTTCAGCCTCTGGACAGCCAATGTTGTGGCTCAGTGTGCTGCTGGTGGCCCTCCACCTGTTTTGCATGCGTCTGCCTTCTTTCTGCTGCATTGAACACAGTGTTAATTTAAGCAAGATATCAGGCGACAGGACATTGTGTTTCCGCCACTACAGGATAAAATAGGCAATGAGGATATTCACTTTGCATGTCAAATATGATACAAAGTGATGGAAGCTACAATCATGAACCTATAGGCCAAATGGCTAAATGTGCCTTACCTGTTTGTATTACGTTTTTATATTTCATTTTCAGTTGTTGCCAAGTGCGCTTCACGCCTGTGGGATTGCACCTATATGAACATTGTATTTGATTAAATTACAATTCCAACACTTTTTCACCTGTAATATTACCGGACATTAAATGTTCGATTTATGGACTAAATTCAAACTTATGCATTGACTCGATCAGCAATTATTTCCCACGCCAATTGTCTGTCCTTTGCAGCTACAACCGTATTACTTTTTTTCCGAAATATGTGCTCGGACTCGCCATACGCACGGATTAAAATTTCCAATTCCATTGCGGTGAAATAGGAAGCCCTTTTTTTGTCGCCTTTTTCCATGGTGAATCCTAGTATCGGAGTTCCATAGATGTTGGCTTTTAGTAGAACTCATGCACACGCTAAACTCAGAATTGACGTACTCCGAGTTGAATTAACTAATTCATATTGGGTGTTCTGGGGGGTATTCCAGGAAGCGGGTTTAGTGAAAACTTGGAGTTGTTTAACCCTGAAAAGAGGCATACTCTGAGTTCCACGTTCCAGAAAGAAAGGTAACGAAACCTTTTGGTAGGTTTCCATGGTAACTTACTCCATGAAACTAACCTGCTCGCTGGCAGGTTTTCCATGCCAAAATCTGCGAATCTTTCTACCGATCCCCTCCCACTTTGAGCCTGATAGCTTTGGCAGACACGGCATATCATTTCCTGGTTCAGCCGAGCGATCTCAAACAAAATTTAATTTGCTTAGTTATACGCTGGGAGACGATTTTCGCGATTTGATGTGAAGATCGCGATTTGATGTGCTTTAATTCCCTGATGAATACCTAAGTTAACATTACCGTTTCGTGTCACAATCTGTAATTTATTTTAGCAACATTCTCAGCCCTTGGGCCTTCGTCGCTACATGCCGTGGACATGCACTCAGAATTGACCAAATGCTTTTGGGAACTGAAATAAATACAAATAATTGTATTTGGTCTTCTTTATTGCCTAGAAATAGAAATCACAATGAGTAGCCTAGCCTATTTCTATCGGCTATTGTTCCTACAATTTACATGTTTCATGACTCCTGCAATTTACATGATGTACCATCCTGAAACTGGCGTTTCAGCATATCTATTTTAACATTGTAGGGGGTCAATATTGGCCAAACAACCAAAACTAATTCCCCTATGGTTTGAAGGAAGATGGGAAACTGAACAGTGTATTAACATTAACCAAATAATTCCAATACCATGGAATTATTTTTGGGTTAAATCAGAGCAAGAATGGTCAAATTAAAGTTAAATAATTTGTATCATATTGCAAATGAATGATATCAATGAAGGTTAACTCTTATGCCTACTCTACCATGATTATTGTAAACCAGAGATAGAAAGCAAGAGGTGAGGAAGAAGGAGTAGGACAAGCTTGAGCTGAGAAGAACGTCTCAGGAGATCAATAATCCACAGAACAATGCTTCACAATTCCTTAAGAACAAGTACAATCACACCAGAATCTTGACCCTTACTTATCAACATGACTTGCAATGCTACAGTAAGTTACACAATGAGATGTGAGAGCCATCAAGTTGAGACTCCATCCAGTAACTCCATATTTTACCATATGAAAGGTGGGGGCAGGTTGATAGCTTTACAAGATCAGCTTTATTCTTCTGCCCTAAGTACACCATCTCTTGGTCAAAATAGAAATTCAGAAAATGTAACTTAATATTCATATAGGTTATTGTTCCTACAATTAACATCACCTGTGACCATGCATCCTCTCGTAACTGGTGTTCCAGTAAATCTTTTTCGAGATTAGCCTTTATTCTTCTACCCTAAGTAGGCCTACACCATCTCTTGGTCAGTTTTAGGCACTTTCTTCACCAGGTGCAGTTTGTACAACTAATTTACTTGTAACTGGGTATACATGAGATTACATTAGCTACATTTCACTGTTCCACATGCTAAATTCACCTGCCATTAAATGAAAATCTCACTGTTGTCAGAATGTGCTAATCGTTTTTATATTCATTATTCTCATGTCAGTGTAACTGACAATTACAAAAAAAGCCTGTAAATAAAAGTAGGCTACATGGAGAGAGAACTACCAGAAGCTACCATACATAATTCTCGACATCCATTTCTGCGGCAGCAGTCATTGATGTCTCTTCGTCATAATTATTATCATCCTTTGATAAAAAGCATTCTGTTGAGGGAAACTGTTGAAAGTTGAAATAGGCACCAATTTATATTTAAACGTTGTGAGGCTACAATCACAAGCGTAGCCTATAAGCAAAATATGCATTAGTACCTAGTATATTTTTATATGTAATATAACATTGAACATGCTATTTTAAGTCCACCACTTTTTCTCCTGTAATATTAACGGACAGTGAGGTTAAATGATCAATGTATGGACTGGCTATGGCATTCAAATAGTGATATATATATATATATATATATATAGTATAAATAATAATAATCCATTGACTTGGCAGCAAATGTCTCCCACGCCAATTGTAGCTATAGGCTACGCTGCTACAGCCGTGTTGCTTTTTTCCGGAATATGTGCTCAGATTGACCATGAACACGAAATAAAACGAGTGTGGTGAAGTAGGACGTTTTTTGTCGTCGGTTGCCATGGTGAATCCTAGTATCGGAGTTCCATAGATGTTGGCTTTTGGTAGTATTCATGCACGCACTAAACTCAGAGTTGCCGTACTCCGAGTTGAGTTAACAAATTCATATCAGCTTTTCTGGAACCAAATCTCCGGAGTTTCCCATGTTAGAGTAACTCAACTCAGAGTTCAGGGTTAATCTCAGAGTTTGTTAAACCCGCTACCTGGAATACCCCCCAGGCCAGTTCCAACTGTTGTGTGTGGTCAGGGCCAGAGGTAACATCTGAGACACTCTCCCGAGTAGGCTACTCAAATCATTCCTTATAGTACCATAACATTGGTAGAATAGAATATCTTTATTGTCATTGTACATAAAAATATATATAACATAAAAATTGTCATTTTACATAAAAATAAACAAGATATTATATAGTACTGATGGTATGGTACCATAAGAAATGAAGAAAAACATAAAATACATCAAAACATGTCTTCTCTGCGGGAATCAGAAGCCGAGAGAATTAAAGAGAGAGTATTTCACTACTCAAGTCATTTTCTGATAAAGAAAATAAAATCTAACGAACTGTTGCCCAAGACTGCATCCATAAATGTGCCATGGGACGATCAAGATTTTTGAACAATGTAATACCATCTATATATATCTATATCTGGTAAAAGGGTGTAGCATGGGCCAACATAATTATGACCATGATTTATCATAAGGCTCCTTAACGATCACTGCAAAAGAGCTGCAGTTCCTGTGCAGACACAGGAGAACCTAGCAAAACAACCATCTCTCCAGCTCTCCATCGTAGCCAAAGCCCACCTGAGAGGTTACAACAGCTAGTCAGACTCGTTAGATCAGAGAGGTATTTTAACATTGCATTTTAACAGAGTATCGTAAAAGTCGGGGCTTAATGTAACACAGAATAAATCTGTATGGTCAAGGAAGATGTGTATACAATAAATACACCATTGTGTGGTGTAGTCCTAGTGTGCGGAATAAGCCTACTTTGGGTCTATAAATACAGTGATAAGTCACGTATTATTTGATGGCAAAGTTCCCTGTTAACATAATTGATTTGAATTGAAGGCAAGGCAAGGCTAGTTTACAGTTTTTTGAATGACCCATCTCAGAGTAGCTTTATAGAATGTACGGTTACTGTATTGAAAAAGAAGACATAACATAATTGCTGCAACAAACCATATCAAATTTTTTTAAAAAAACAAATATTTGATGCCCCACTGTGTAGGACTTCCGACCCAGGCAATGCCGCTGCAGGATGTTTTCTCTCCTGTGTGTGTTTCAAGTGTGTTGGTCTGTAAGTGTGTGAACAAGATGATGCAAAAACGACCAGTTTGATTTGTATGAAACTTGGTGAAGGGTTGTAGAATGGGCCAACATAATTGTGACCATGATTCATCATTAGGGTCCTTGACAATCACTGCAAAAGAGCTGCGGTTCGTGTGCAAAGACAGCAGAACCTAGCAGAACAACCATCTCTCCATCGTAGCCAAATCCCACCTGAGAGGTCACGACAGCTAGTCAGACATGTTAGATCAGAGAGGTATATTAACATTGCATTGTTTGAGTATCGTAAAAGTCGAGACTTCAGGACTGGTTCTGGACTGGATGGAGTGCTGCAGAGATGGTGTTCTGTCAGTCTCCCATGTATGCACAGGAACACTGAAGGTAGGGCCGGGCGGTATGACGGTATATACCATGAGACGGTCTACCGGGAGAGATTTGGCTATACCGTTTCAACCTCGGTATACTTCAGTGTTTCCCACACATAGACTAATTTGTGGCGGTGCGCCACAGAAACACCGGCCGCCACATATTGCGTATTGTAAAAAAAAAAACTAACACTACTTAGGTTAAAACACGCAGCGTATTCTTTCAGCTGCATTTCCTTTCCCTGCTCTCCCTCCGTCTCTCTGTCACTTACACGTCTTTCTCACATACATACAGTCACAATGTCAGCACATGTTAGCAACGATGCATACACACGCCGTTCTAGAAAGACAAACAGCTATATCAGCGAGCATTCAGCCTTAGTACCGTAGCTAAAGATCTAGGAAAGTTCAGGATACTTTACGCTAGGTACCTACGAACATGTCTTCCCCTTCGTTCTCTTGGTGAGAATTCTCAGGAGTTTTTTATAGGAGTGCATCGAGGCTGCTCCTTCCGCTCCCCCAAGCGCCCCGGCAGGGAAGGGAAAAGGGAAGCGGGGCGCCTCTTCCCAACCGGCACCCGGGAAAAGGGCTTGAGTCCGGGGGGAAAGCCCGGCCCCAGCAGCGTCCACCTCCTGCGCAGACCCGGTGCTGACAGCCCTGCTGGACGTCAAGACGTCTCTGGCGGACATAGGAGCTTGTGTCTTCGCCTTGGAGGTCAAGTCAGCGGCAGCGTCGACTTCGCAGATCCCCGGGACCGGGTTTGGAGGCACCCCGGATGCCTCGGATGTCGGATCGACTCCAAGGTGGACTATGGCTTCCGCATTACCGGCGGCCGCTTCTGGGGCACCGTTCCTGTCTCCCGCTGTTGGCATATCTGCCCAACTGAGGAGCCAAATCCTCGCAGGTACCGATATCAATCTGGTGAAGATTCTGCTGTGTGCTTCGGATCCGGTCGACAGACGGGTGGTCGAGTGTGGGAAAGTTTCTGTGTTCCTTAAAGGGTGTGACCCCAGGATGTCAAAAAACCTGACTCTGCCCGAATTCTACGTGGCTTTCGGCGTATACCGGGACATACTCTGCGAGACCTACCCCGAGCGCCGTGTGGAGCTACACACGTACCTAGCATTGATTTCAGATTTGGCTATGCACTATGGCGGGACCTTGTTTTACGAGTACCATAAAAGCTTTTCTGCCAAAGCTGGGTTATACGTACAGATATTCAACGTTCGTCTAGACTGGTCGGTGCTCGACCTCGATCTGGTCTGCAGAGTGTTCACCGGGCATACGCTGATGTGTTGCTCCGTGTGCGGGTCGCTTGCCCACACGGTGAATCTGTGCCCAAGGACGGCATACGCACCGCCGGTTAAGGGAGAGAGGTCGGGCGACGGTGCCTCCACCTCGGGCGGTCGAGCTGGTCGGAGGAAGGTATTGCCCTCCTCTGGTGCTAACACTTCGCTGTGTATTACTTACAACGAAAGTGTGTCGTTATTCTAATTGCAGGTTTCTGCATGCTTGCAGCTATTGCGGGGACGCTCATCCCCAATCTGTGTGCCCTCGTCGGGCCCGCCCGGCTCCGAAGGGGAAATGAATAAACACCCGTCAACCGCAGTCGACATGTCGAGACTGTCTGCCTCGTTAGGGAGGCATCCCAATCGATGTCTTGTGTCCTATTTGCCTAATGGTTTGGTGCATGGGTTTCTTGCTGGTCTGTGTCATATGCCTGTAATGAGTTATGAGTGTCGCAACTTGCAAACAACGATCAACGAGCCGACGGTCGTCGACACTCTCCTCGAGAAGGAAGTGGCTAAAGGGTTCATGATCGGGCTTTTCGTCGTCGTCCCCTTTTCCCTGTAAAGAGTGAGTCCCATAGGCGTCGCAACACGCAAATACTCCGGGAAGAAGCGCCTCATCATAGACCTGTCTGCCCCTCACGACGGCGTCGTGCCCAGCATCAACAGTTTGATCCCCCGAGAGCCTTTTTCGCTGTACTATGCGAGCGTGGACCATGCCATCAGCATGATAACGACCGCAGGCAGGGGCGCGTGGCTGGGGAAAGCGGATATCACCGAAGCGTTTAAAGTCATGCCTCTTCATCCCTCTCAGTGGCATCTATTCGGTGTTCGGTGGGGCGGCAAGCTGTACTTGGTGGATTTTCCGTCGTCTCCGCCCGCCCGCTGTATCTCGGTGCTGAGGGACGCTTTTGGGTATCTGGGCGTCCCACTGTCTGAGGAAAAAATCGTGGGCCCGTTCACCTCGTTGGAATTCCTCGGTATCACCCTGGATGGCGTTACCATGCAGGCGTCGTTGCTCTCGGATAAACTGGAGCGCGTTTGCAGCGTCCTGAGGGCCGCCTCGGGCGCCTCTGTCATGACCAAATGTGAGCTGTTGTTGTTTCTGGGACATCTGAATTTTGCTATGCGCATCATGCCCCAGGGCCGCGCGTCCGTGTCCCGTCTATTGGACGTGGCTAAGACTGTGCCTCATCTTCGGGATGGCGTGGAGTTGGACAATGGGTGCCGGTCGGATTTGCGATTTTGGAGTGTGCTGTGCGACCGTTGGAACGGCATCAGTTTTTTCTATCACGACTCCGCGGAGCTGTCCGCCGCTCTCGATTTTTACACCGACGCGGCTCCCTCCGTTGGGTTTGGGGGGTTTCACGGCAACGAGTGGTTCTCCGGAGCATGGCCCGCAGAGATAGTTTCTCTGGTTCCAGAGACCTACTCCACGGCTCTACACGAATTTTATCCCATCGTGGTTGCTTGCTTGTTATGGGGGCATTCATGGTGTAGAAAAAAGATAACCGTGTTCTGTGACAACGAAGCTACTGTCCACATCATCAATAAAGGGAGGTCTTCGGTGGCCTTCATCAATCGCTTAGTCAGACGGCTAACGTGGACAAGCGTGCTCGATCATTTCATATTGCGCGCCGCGTACATTCCGGGCCTAGAAAACAGGAGTGCTGACGCACTGTCTCGTTTCAACTTTCAGAAGTTCCAGAGTCTGCGCCCTCACGCGCTACCGGACGGGCTGGCGTTCCTGCCGTTTTCCCTGACGGTACTAGACTAGGCCCGGGTGCGCTGCACATGTATGTTGTATCTGCTAGGGAATACATGAGGAAGGGCATCGCCCCATCTACATTAAAATCCTACTCAATACTCTGGTATTTGGTTTCTGTGCCACATTCGGTGTGAGTCCTATGCCTGTGGCCACGTCTGTGTAGTGTGCCTTCATCGTTCATTGCTTCGAGTCAAGGAAGTTGCATCCCTCCCATCAAAGCACTGGTGTCGGGTATACAATTCAATGTACGGTGTGCGGAGCCCTCAGCATGCAGCCTGCTCGGGAGCCCAAGTATCCGGCTGCTGTTGAACGGGCTGAAGAAGCAGCGTCCAGAGACCAAAGATAAACATTTACCAATTACCTTACCCATCTTGCTCATGCTGGTGTCCAATCTGAGACAGGGGTGCTTCGGGCCTTACGTAGACACTCTTCTTGAGTCTGTGTTTTTTACGGCCTTCTATGGGTTTCTGCGGTGTGGGGAATTCACCACCAGGTGTGCCACTTTCGAGCCATGTTGTGACCTAACTATGTCTGACGTTCGTGTGGCAGGCGACACGTTTACAGTTGTCCTGAAACATTCAAAAACTGATGTTGCATGCAGAGGTAACCCAATTGTAATCGCTCGGACTAATGGTGATTTTTGTCCACTCTCCTCTATGTGACGGTACCTGCTATGTCGCCCGCGGGTGACGCCATCCGAGCCCCTGTTCGTCACCGACTAAGGCAAGGCCATGACTAGATCCTGGTTCGCACAACGACTCTGCGTACTGTGTGCTCACTGTGGACTGTCCCCAGAGCTGTACACAGCACACTGCTTCCGGATCGGAGCAGCCACCTGGGCATCAGTCAAAGTTCCTACAGCCACCCTTAAGATAATGGGACGTTGGTTTTCATCAGCGTACGAGCGTTATGTACGCCCCAATGCCGTGGACATCGTAGGAGCCCAGAGGTCTATGAGTTTGTTGTGAACAGAGCGTTGCGGCCATGTGGTCAAGTTCCAAGAGTACTGTAGCAATAAACGAGTTGCATTCAAGGGGCAATTGACTGCCGAAAACCGATTTTACCTTGTCATAGTTGAATAACGACAGTTCGGTGGGTAAAATGAACATACCGTGAATATCAAAGTCCATTGACACCTCTTTCCTATTCAAATCTCAAAAAGAAACAAATTTGGCTGTAAAACGCTAGCTTTTCAACAAAGCTACCGGTCCTACGGTCGTAAATGCTGTGTTCCAGGCTGTAGCCTACAGGGAAGGCTAACACTTAGTCTTCCCAAGGAGCCAAACATTCAACAGGCATGGCTGCTGTTGTCTTATGAGAAGATCCTGGCGAAGTTCGACACTCAATCATTCATTTGCTCTGAACATTTCACCCAAAACAGTTTTGTCAACCTTGGACAATTGCAAGTAGGATTTGCTAGGAAGCTGAACCTGGAAAGAGGTGCTGTTCCGACCGTATGGTCATTGCAAGCGCCTATAAGGACAGTATGATGTTGTGCTAACGTTTCCTGTATAATATAGCATACCAGGTAGAATGCTAAATAAGTTTCTACACACATCAAATGACTCTAGCTAGACTAGCTGTAGTCGGCATTAGAAGGGAAGCTTCCGAAAAAAAGACAGAAAACAAACAGCAGTCTGGGTTATTGCTAACGCCTGTCTAGATAATCAATTTGAAAGAACTGGAGAAAGGCAGGTGCTTGATACAGGATACGGTAGCATTGCTAGTAAATGTTACAAGTAGTAACACCTAGACTGTAGGCATGTAAACAAGTTTAGCTTGCTAACGCAAGAGCATAGGTAGAATGTGCGATAATTTAGCATACCATAAAAGGAGAAAAGCTAGTGTTTTTTCCCGGGAACATTTCAGAGGATCTGTCAGAGGGCCATAGAACAGCACCTGGGCCATTTTCAACCCAACCAATGTTACATACCCTATTTGGAGACCTTAAGGAACAGTGTGAAATACCAAAAAAAAAACTGTAAATTTCCCCTTTCAGATAATGGCTGGGTTTGCTAGTTACCATATATCGGTTGATTATCTATTTAGATCTCGGTTTAGGCGTGGTGATCCGCAGACGTGCTCTGATCTGGTAGCTACCAATCAGAATCCATAGTGTCTGAACCGAGATATCTCTTGAGATGCCCTGGACTCCAGGGAACGGCGGGTGCTCTGCCGACACATTTGTTTCTCATTCTCACATAGGGACATTGATGGTAAAACATGCGCCTCGCGTACATCTTTGGGGTTGCTGACGGGCGCTAGAGGAATGGGTCTCTAGAGAAAGCTGTAACTCTGCCCTGTATGGATGAGAAGTTACCGGATCACAAGCATTGTAGAATGTCTCCGTAGATCTTGGCTCAGCACTGGTGATCCGCAGAAGTGCTCTGATTTGGTAGCAATCAATCAGAATCCAGCGTCCGAGTCAAGATATCTGCGGAGACACCCTGGATACCGGCCAGGGAACAGCAGGTGCTCTGCTGACACTAGTCATTCTCACTAGATAAGCATATCTTCGTGTTCCGGCGTACATGCTGCCTTTGTGTACATCCTGATGGGTTCACTGACGGGCGCAAGAGGGGCAGCTCTCTGGAGGTAGCTATCTGCCCGATGTCGGATGAGAAGGGTACCGGGGAGATGGTCGGTGTATTCGGCTTGTCACAGGTTCACCTTCCGTCCAGCACCGGGTCTGGACGGGATGTGCGCGTGGGACGGCTCGGTAAACCGCACATCAGATGGTATGTAACACGATGGATATGCACACATAGTCTTAGTCATCGTTAATGCTAGCGTGACCCCCGCATCCAGAAAACGCTTGTTTTTGCCACTAGTACGTACGTAGTGGGATGTCGGGGGGTCCTCCGGTGGCTCAGGAAGGAGGACAACCCCAAAAAGTTGTTGACGGGGGGGGCCCTTTCCCCCTACTACTCCTGTCAATGTCAATGCGACAGAACTTACAGAAGGTATGACATTGATCTTTGCTGCTCTTATGGCAAAGTGGAGTTCTGAACTCCACGTAGGTTAGAAGGAAGTCTTTCTCTTTGACATCGGAAAACTTTTGCGAGTGGTAAATTGCGACGGTGGGCAGGAAGGGTCAAAAAGGAGGACAAAAGGGCGAAAAGAGGGACACGCAACAGCGGTCCAGACAAAAGGTTGGAAAACCGGACTGTCCGGCCGAAATCCGGACGTCTGGTCACCCTAGTTGCAACCCTTCCATAGACTCCCATTGTTATCAAGAAATGCGGAAGTGAAGCTTGTCACACACGACCTATAGTTCCAAACATTGTATTTTCTACCATTAAACTTAGTGTCTCCGAAGCAAGTTAGCTGGTAAATTGATGAAAATCCTGCATTATTTTATATTTCTACCACCACATATCAATTGTTAATAGTAGTATTTTATATAGCCAGCTTTAGCTGGTAAATTGATGAAAATCCTGCATTATTTTATATTTCTACCACCACATATCAAGTGTTAATAGTAGTATTTTATATAGCCAGCTTTAGATACAATTTATCATAAGATCATAGCTTATTAGATCCTAAATGCAGTTCAAGCTAGACTGCAGGTCTAACGTAAGCAACACTTTTACTGTAACTAGCTAGAGCATGTGTATCATAATCAGAAGTTCGTTATAGTCTGTCAAATTAGTTGGTGTTTGTTGCCATACAAAGTTAGTCTTCTCTTATTAGCCTATAGTACATCTGATTAGAGCTCGCAACAAAGAATTGCATATTAAGGGGTCCCCTATCGTCCAGCTAGCTCTAAACCCTTGTCAGGAATTTCAGGTCCACTCATTAGCTATAGCTCAACTAGATAACATGGTTTGCATCTAGCAATCACCGGATCACTACAAACAAAAGGAGTGGAAGAACACTGGATATATTGCACAATAAACATTTTTTTTAGTGCAGTTGGTTGCCTTGTATATTCTGTTCTATTTACCAAAATCCTTTCTTGTCTTAGATTGATGGTGATAATGGTTATATTTAACTTGCATCAAGAACACTACAAATAAGTGTTGTTAATGTGGTAAATTGTAAGTGGGCTGATGAATAAAAAAACGTTTAACAAGTCCCATTTACTTCAGCAGTCGAAGGTTAAACGTTAAGTGGAACAATATAGTCCTCATTAGGCCACTGTTTGGTATGTACAGTATAGTGCAGTTGGTACAGTATGGTAGCATTTCTAGCTCCCGCTTCACAATATTGCATTATGTATAAGTTAATGTAATACATAAATGTTAATAAAGTATCAGACATACATGATACGTGTTAATAGGGGTGGGCAATATGGACAAAATGTTCTATCATGGTATGAGTAATTTTATATCACGGCTACGGTATATATCACGGTATAGTAATTGTTCTGTAAATTCAATTAAGAAATGGTACCAAAAAAACCATACAATACTCAATTATTTATTACAAACAAAAACAACTGCCTCACATGAGACAACACTTTGGTTAAAGGGGCAATTGATTGCAAAACCGATTTTACCTTGTCATAGTTGAATAACGACAGTTCGGTGGGTAAAATGAACATACAGTGAATATCAAAGTTCATTGACATCTCTTTCCTATGCAAATCTCAAAAAGAAAAAATTTGGCTGTAAAACGCTAGCTTTTCAACGAAGCCACCGGGGACCACCCTTTTTGGCTCTGGTCTGTATCTTTGTCACACCCCAAAATGTACATCCAATGTAGTATCTCCGATACTAGTTTATCTGCGCGCTGCTCTGTGTAGGCTACTTATAAGGAATAACAAAGAAGAACGTTTTGAATTATAACAAGGATATTGAAAATGGACCACGGTCGTAAGTGCTGTGTTCCAGGCTGTACAGGGAAGGCTAACACTCACAGTCTTCCCAAGGAGCCAAACATTCGACAGGCATGGCTGCTGTTGTGTATGAGAAGATCCCGGCGAAGTTCGACACAATCATTCATTTGCTCTGAACATTTCACCCAAGACAGTTTTGAAAACCTTGGACAATTTCAAGAAGGATTTGCTAGGAAGCTGAACCTGGAAAGAGGTGCTGTTCCGACCGTACGCTCATTGCAACCGCAAGCTGTAAGGACATTATGATGTTGTGCTAACAGTTATTAGCAATGCTAACGTGTCCTGTATATAGCATAGGTAGAATGCTAAATATGTTTCTACACACATCAAATGACTCTAGCTTGACGAGCTGTAGTCGGCATAAGGGAAGCTTCCCAAAAAATAACCAGAAAACGAACAGCAGTCTGGCTTATTGCTAACAACTGTGTAGATAATCAATTTGAAAGAACTGGAGAAAGGCAGATGCTAGATACAGGATACGTTAGCATTGCTAGTAATTAACTGTTACTAGTAACACCTAGACTGTAGTAGGCATGTTAACTAGTTTAGCTTGCTAACGCAAGAGCATAGGTAGAATGTGTGATAATTTAGCCTAGTTTATTGGCAATGGGGCTAACGTTTCATGTTCCTGACAGTGTTTCTTTCAAATAAATAACCCGTGTCATGTAAATCTACAATTAAAGACGCATGTTTGTCCAGATCTTTGTCAGGTTATTTTTCAGTAAAATATCTAGAGCTAGCTAACTGAAGCCGAGTTGAATCACGATATGGTTTGGTTGCTAAGCCTAACGTTCTACCCACCCAAGTCAATCCAGTTTGCTTCAACAACAGAAGTGGAAACAAGTAATGTTATCATTTCAAATGATATGTAGTCAATCTGTTGAAAACAGTGTTGTGTAGGGATGGGTATCGTTAATTTTTATCGATATCGATACCAGTTTCGGACTGCTTAACGATTCGAGTCTTTATCGATACTACTATCGATACTTTTCTATTTCTTCAGTAAAACAGATGTAAAATAGAACAAGGGGAACGTGTTGCTCTCAGGAGGATGCTGGCTAAAAGCAAGTAAGACTTTATTTATATAGCACTTCATACAAGAATTGCAGCTCAAAGTGCTTTACATAAAATCAACAAAAACAATAATACAAGTGTTGATCGAACTAGCCGCACTCTATCTGCGGTCTCTCGAATCCGTCTTAGGTCCAAGCTGCCACTTGCAGTTTCTAATACACAAACATGACAAGGGGGTAGACAGGACGGGAAGACATTTTCAGCATAACATGAGGAGAGAGAGGAGAAAAAAAGGCAACCCACAGACTATGCTCCTAGAGGAGTACAGTGTGGGAACAGGCAAAAACACCTCAGCACATAAGCACATACATTGTACAACATTACAGAACCACGTGACTTGCAACGGGGAGGGGTATGGACAAGCAGCATCTGGACCTGCAGCCATAGAGGTGCTGGTCACAGACCCGACAGCCACACCGGGGGAACAAGCAGGCGAAGGCGTTGGATGGGGGAAGGGGTGTGTATGAGTGTGCCTGGGTTGGCTCCTTCTCCCAGGCCACAATCAGTCAGATTCTCAGTTCGCAGATAATATTGCCATGGAGACATCCTTGATCATGACCAAAGACAGAGACGCAATCCACAGGTGAAAGTTAGTGTATAAGTAGGCTTGGGTTGTCACCATCGCCTAGGCCACAATTAGACAGTTCTCAGTTCGCAGATTGTATTGCCATGGAGACAGCCTTGATCAGGTCCCAGACAGAGACAACAATCCTCAGGTGTCTGTTGGAAGGGGGTAGGGAATGCAAGAGAAGTCTCGCTGCAGCGCTCTTCAGGGGAGTTGTTGTTCCAGCAACGGCCTTGGCCAAGGCCTGTGCTGGTTAGGGTGCCGAAAGCAGATAAGATTGGGGTTGTTTGGTCGAGTAGCCGCATTCCAATTTGCACGTCTACTCCTTTTTCCACCGGTCTCCGTCGGTCGAATCATGTCGGCCAGCTTTAGGGGGCTTTTTTACAGCTGTAGCCATTTCCAACATTTTTCGATATGCCAGGGCAGCGCCTAATCCAATCAGCAAAAGTAGGTGTCTTCAATGTCCTCCATGGAAAGTACTGCGGGACACCCGACGCATCCATTGAATAGCCAGCTGCGAACTTCCCGTCAGGACAGTCAGGTTCCCTGAACCCAAGATGGTGTCAATTGCATTGAGACCAGCTGATCAAATCCATGATTTTTTGTTCGGAGAGCGGTGCGGAGAGAGTCTCTCAGTATAAGACACAGGACTAGACAATACAATAGAAGCCAAGCAGGGAAGGTCAGGGGAGGAGAGGGAGAAAATGCGACCGCCTTCGTCGAGAGCCAAAGAGAAGAGGAGCAAATAGGCACAATGGATCCTGACTCTGGCTAAATCTAAATCTGTCCACTACAGATGTACTATCCACAACCAGGAGGAGTAACTAGACTGTGATTGGTTGGTTGACGAAAAGTGACATTGTCAAGCTCATCGACTTTATGAAAAGTTGAAAACGTTTCAACAAAAGGCACCTGATATAGCTACAAGACCAGCTAACCAAACCTTCCTTATCTTATCCCTATTTTCTTCTGTCTCTTTTTGTTTGACACTATGTTTAAGCATCCCACAGAACAATGCTCACAGTGACTATGTTTTGAATGATCAACAGTGAGGGGGGATATTGTCTATACTCACACACTGCTTTTAAATAATTTTTGCAGTTCGCGCACACATCAAATTTTAGGGGCAGACGCAAATGACGCGCTACGAAGTGGTGGTGCGCTCACCAGAGGATTGTCCTGCAAAAGCAGCTGGAGTTTGCACCGTTCCGACTCGGAGACAGTCGAAGTACTGCATTTTATCTTTATCCGATGCACAACGTTGAGGTGCTTTTTCATCGCAGTTGTTTTCCCCCCTTTACAAGAAATTACTTTAGAACATGTATTGCACTTTGCTTCGTCTTTATCTTTGGCTTTAATAAAATGTAGCCAAGCCTTTGATCGTTTCGTGCGTTCTGCCATCGTAGCTAGCAACAAAATGATAAATGAAGCGAAGTAGCGCATGAGGCAATAAAATTCTTCTTTGTTTAGTTTAAAGGCGGTTGGCAGGCCATTCAATTGAATTTAGTCATTTTATTAGTCAAACGTTGTTTGTGCACCAGTGATTTGATTTAAATAACATTACTTAATCTCGAGACATAAGTCAACGTTACATTATATTACTTGGTATCGATATGCTTTGACCTTATTGATATTCGGGTTTTGAGAAATTTGAAGAGTACAAGCGTTTGGCTGATGCGCAGTCATGCCATACGCGTGGTGACCAATCCCCCCACCCCTCGCCCCTCGTCTTGAAACAACGGCCCCGGTAGATGTAGGTGGTATTGCATTTACGGTTAGGTTTCCGACTCTTCCGGTCGTTTTTATTCTCCAGTCAACATTTACAAAACTATCTCTTCCAGTTGACACATTTCTACCGTTGCATGGTATATTATTATTTCATGCGGAAGTGCAGACTTGAATCTACGTTTCAGTGTTTGAATCATGTAAATACACCAAATAAAACTGAAGATATTATTTCAATTTCATGAAAAAAGTGCGTCAAAAAATGCACGCATTGCATTTATTAGAATATCTTTGTCGTAAAGTAAAACGGTAAAAAAGGTGTGAATCTGCTGACGCTGTTCTACCAGATGCACATGAGTACATAAACATTCAGTGAGAGGATAAGCCGCCATTGCGAAAGAACGAAAAAGAGGAATCAGTCCTAGTTTTGAGAAGTTTTGGAGAGTTAGTATTTTATTGTCAGTAGTATACTTGAGGCAAAATGAGGCGCACACTTCTTGTCGGTCAAGCCATCAATTTATTGTTTCAAAGCGACAAAGAACATTTTGAAAGTTCGTCGTCGGAGAGTGGCGGCGATGAGTTTGATGACCCAGATTTTGTTGTGGAAAACATTAGGTAAGACAAACATTTTTCTAAACTGACTTTGTGCTTTATTTCTTTCATTTCTTATTATAATATTCTACTTCACTGTAGTGCAAATGCCAATGAACATCTTGAACTTTGAATAATCTTGAATCTGTTTACGTATTTTGTACAGTGAAGACGAACAGGCTGGGCCATCCACAACCCCCACAACAAGCCGACAGAGTTAATCACCGAGGGGGTGTGGACAGGCCAAGACCAGGTCAAGATCTCCAGCCCAGTCAGCAGCACAGCCACAACAAAGCTCTGAGCCATGGAAAATGGAAAGTGTTCCTGACACTGCCCCACAAGTCAGGTTCATGCCCCGCAGAACACCAGGATCCCAAGTGGATTTGCACTCAGCGCACACATCAAAGGACCTTTTCCTGTTCTACTTCGCTGCAGATACCTTGAGGACACTGTGCAGGAATACCAACAAGCAGGCAACAATGAATCAGCGAAAGGGGAGCAAATACCAGTGGACTGATGTTGATGTTGAGGAACTGCACACATTTCTGGGTCTCCTCATGTACACATCATTGTTGACTCTGCCAAGTATTCAGGACTACTGGAAACAAAACCACATCTTGTCTGTGCCATTTCCAGCTACTGTCATGCCAAGAGACAGATTCCAGACAATATCCTGGAACATCCACCTCAGTGATCAGGAGGAAGAGGTCAAAAATGACCAGCTCAAGGGAACACCACAGCATGACAAACTGTTCAGGGTCAAACCTCTCATGGATGACATTCGGACTGCCTGCCAGGCTTATTACCATCCAAAAAAGGAACTGTCAGTCGATGAGAGGATGGTGGCTACAAAAGCTAAAACTGGCATGACTCAGTACATGAAGGACAAGCCAACCAAATGGCTACACTCTGAACTTCAATGTGTATGTTGGGAAAGCACACACACCCGGCGTGCATGGACTGTCATATGATGCAGTGATTGACCTCATACAGCCATCACATCTGGGCACAGGATATCACATTTACATGGACAACTTTTATACTGGCCCAAAACTGTTCCTGTCATTGGCTAGTATGAAGATTGGAGCCTGTGGAACCTACAGGAGCAATAGGAAAGGCTGTCCTAGTGATAGAGAAAATGCCCTCACCACCAAATCTAAGAGGGGGACTGTCAGATGGATCCGAGAAGATCCCTTGGTGTTTGTAAAGTGGATGGATACGAGGGAGGTGTCGGTGTGCTCCACAATACACCCAGCGTTTTCTGGGGAGGCTGTCAAGAGGAAGGTGAAGGAAGGAGGACACTGGGTAGTAAGACATTCCCTGCCCTACACCCATCATCGCCTACAACCAGCACATGGGAGGGGTTGATCTGTCAGGCCAGCTTTTACAATACTACTCCACCCACTGCAGAAATTGTCGCTGGTACCGTACCCCGTTTTTGCACTTTGTGGACATGGCAACAACCAATGCATATATCCTGCACTGTGAAATCAGTGCAACACAACAGGTCACACCCATGACACACAAGACCTTCCTGGCAGAACTTGTGTCCCAGCTGTGCGGAGTGAACCAGGCAGGGGCTCCCGTTCAAAGGAGCAACAACCATGTTCCTATTGCCATTGCCTACAGAGGCCAAAGGCAAAGCCACACAAGGCCGCAGGAATTGCCAACGGTGCCAACAAGAAAAGGATGCCCACTCCATGGAAGTGCAAGGCCTGTGATGTGCCCCTCTGTGTCATGTTTGGACAGAAACTGTTTTGAGGAGTGGCACAATTAGGGTTGGAATAGAAGAAAAACGCCAATGGCTATACCTGCTTTTTATTGTAAATAGTTGTTTATTTCTTGTATATATCACAAGAGTACTTATATATGTTCATATTTGCACCTCGTGGTTCAATTTGAACCTTTTCAAATGCTTGGTTGAGCATGTGTGTGTGTTTTACAGTAAATAAATACAAATTCTAAACAGACTGTGTTTTTTGTGTGTGTTTGGGTTCAGTATGTTGAAACAGTATGTCAAAGTGAAAAACTGAACAACAGATCATATAGGTGAGGTTGTGCTGAAAAAAAGATACCCATGATTGGTATGGTAAACATTTCTTAATGTAGTATATCAAGGCAAACTTCAAGGTACCCAAAAACGGCCAAAATAGCTCCAGACTCCAGAGAGTTTTTTAACAACAGCGAGCTACCGGAACCACGTGACAAAAAAGCTCTCGCTTTTTTTCCTGTGTTACACTGGCAGTGAGTTTTCACAATGTTGTATTTCAATCCATTCTACACCAAACACGTCAGGGAGGACTGCCTTTTGTAGATATGAGTCTGCTGAAGATAGCCAGAGTATCGAATTTCTTTAACCAAGCCTGTTTCATTCATCATTTGCCTGAGAAAGCGACTTCCATTGGCCAGCTTCATTGAAAACTATTCAAACATGGTGACAGAAGTAGGCTTTTTTGGAACTACAGCGAGCTACTTGAACCACATGATCACGTGTCGGCGAGATTAAAGCAAGCGACGTGTCGCAACTGTCTTTTTCTATGGCTCTGGTCTCCCCACACTCAGGCGATAGCGTCAGAATGTTTTCTAAAAACGTAAATGTAATAAAACCAGAAACGTTGGATAATAACAATGTACATTCATTTCTGTCTTTTTAAACGGGGTTGCTAACTTTGACAATAGCACCGCCATTCCACCTTCAACTGGGCTGCACGAGTCTCCGACCAACTATATCGAATTCGGCATTGCCTAGCAATAATATCAAGCTTGCCGCTCATATTGCTCATGTTGCCAATTCGTTTTTTTACGACTAAATAAGCATGTAAAAAAGCTGAAATTTGGATTTAGACTGTCTATGGTATGGTGGTTTTACTGACCTGACTTATCTCTCAAGACATGTCTTGATAGTGGTTTCGATAAGCTCAGACCTTAGTGATCTTCGGGTTTTGAGAAATTTGGAACTGGGTCCTTACAGAACCGGGTATCAATCCCTGTCCCTATTCATGATAGGGCCTTTTTAGGTATCTCCTCCCTCGGTTCGTTCAAGCTAGTCCAATAGGTGTAGCCACACGCTAATAGTTGGGCAAGAAGTGCCTTACAAGCGACCTGTCGGCTCCTCATGGTGGCGCAGTGGCCAGTGTTATTGACACCAGTCCTATATGTGTCCGTTCCTTTTGTGTGTTGCTGTCTCCCGTCTGTTTGTCTCCCTCCTGTTTGCTCTCAGGTGTCTGTGTAATGGGGGCAAATGCTATCATGAACATGTGCTTGGGGTGGGACAGCCTGTCTATTACTGCGTAGGCCTATTGGTTGTGTGTGTGCTTGTGAGACGTCCCTCTGCAGGTGTTCCCAATGTGCTGGCTGATTGGCAACCTACGGGGTTGGTTGCGGCAACGCATAAAAGCCGATATTTCCTTTCAACGAGAGACGGCCGTTGTTGGTCTAGTTGTGTGGGTGCCAATACTCGGTATTGTGCTTTAAAGTGGAACTGAACTGATTGATGAAGTACAGCTGATATAATTATTAAAATAAGATCACAAAACATTATCTGACATCTAAAAGAGCAAAATGTTCCATTTTTTTATAAAAACCTTTTAAACTTTATTACTTAACTACAGGGCGCAGCTGGATTCGAGAGACCGCAGATAGATTGCGGCTAGTCTGGGTTGTTATATGTTTTGGAAACTGCAAAGGCAGCTTGAGTCTAAGACAGACTCGAGACACCGCAAAGGCTGCGGCTTATGTGCTTTTGATTCCGGCAAAGACTGCGGCTTGTATTTTGCTTTGTTACATTTAAATTAGTGCTGTCAAACGATTAAAATATTTAATCGCGATTAATCGCATTAATGTCATAGTTAACTCGCGATTAATCACAATTAATCGCACATTTTTATCTATTCTAAATGTCCCTGATTTCTTTTTGTCCCAATCTTTTTTCAAATTTTAATGCTCTTATCAACATAGAAAAGTGGTTCGGATTGCTTTGTGCAAATATTTTTTTTATTGAAAACAACATTGCAATCGCCAGGCTTTGACGAGGGGGCAGAGAATTCGCATCAGCTGTGTGCTTGGCCATCAAGTGGTATTTCAGACTGGACGTGCTTCAATGATAGCTCAGTTTACAACGACAAAACACTCAGATCACTGGTCTTGTCAATAGAACCATTTGGCAACTTTTTAAAAGCAAACTTTCCATTCAGAATCTTATTGGCATCCATTTCGGCCTCTCGCTTGTCATCCACTCAAAACGTAACGTTAGCCTACTACCAGAGAATGTCTAATATCCGTAAACGGGCTCTGCTACTACTCTTTAGCCAGCTCGCAAGCCAAACGAGTGTTTGGCGTGCCTGTTGTTTTGTTTCCGGTCTAGCTAGATCCGGTGTGGTGTTGTAGTTTTTCTAACGTCGGTAGTTGTTGCAACAGCATGTGAAAAAAACTACAAAGTTTGCTAGGCCAAAAAGAGCGTTAATAGCGATAAAATAATTGACGCCGTTAATTTGGGTTTGCGTTAACGCCGTTAATAACGCGTTAAACTGACAGCACTAATTTAAATGTTTTCTTTTTATTACTTTTACCACTAGTATTCAGTGTTGGGTAACGTTACTAGTTACATTCCTTGTAAAGTAACTAGTTACGTTACTTGGTTACTTGCTGTAGAGAGTAAGGCGTTAAGTTCCTTTTGCGTTATGTAAAAGGGGCAATTGACTCCACTTTTACCTTGTCAAAGTTGAATAACGACAGTTCGGTGGGTAAACTGAACATACCGTGAATATCAAAGTCCATTGAAACCTCTTTCCTATTCAAATCTCAAAAAGAGAAAATTTGGCTGTAAAACGCTAGCGTTTCAACAAAGCTACCGGTCCTACGTAGAAACGGGGATCGCCCTCTTATTGGCTCTGGTCTGTATCTTTGTCACGCCCCAGAATTTACATCCAGACCAGCCCGAGGTAGCGTCTATCTCCGATACTAGTTTAGCTGTGCGCTGCTCTGTGTAGTCTACTTATTTGGAATTACAAAGAAGAACGTTTTGAATTATAACAAGGATATTGAAAATGGACCACGGACGTAAATGCTGTGTTCCAGGCTGTACAGGGAAGGCTAACACTCACAGTCTTCCCAAGGAGCCAAACATTCAACAGGCATGGCTGCTGTTGTCTATGAGAAGATCCCGGCGAAGTTCGACACTCAATCATTCATTTGCTCTGAACATTTCACCCAAGACAGTTTTGACAACCTTGGACAATTTCAAGCAGGATTTGCTAGGAAGCTGAACCTGGAAAGAGGTGCTGTTCCGACCGTATGCTCATTGCAACCGCAAGCTATAAGGACAGTATGATGTTGTGCTAACAGTTATTAGCAATGCAAACGTGTCCTGTATATAGCATACCAGGTAGAATGCTAAATACGTTTCTACACACATCAAATGACTCTAGCTAGACTGCCGTGCAAAGGCAAAAGACCTTAACTTCAATTTTGTCAAATGATTTTTTTCATTTTCGGAACAGTTAAGGTCTGCTTTATCATGTGGCCAAATATCTTAAATGAACTCGTCTGTTTTTCAGAGAAAATAAGGTTGTTGTCTTCACCGTAACTTCCAAAAGCCTGCTTTGGCTTTAGAAATCCAATGCAGAATGCTGTAACATCAGTTACGGTTCTTTGCCTTTGTTTTGCGGCACTCAAAAATGTTCAAATGGAGTTACGGTTTCAATTGAACTAATACGTAACCTAGCAACAATAAACACATCTAGCATTAGCCTAGCCTACTCGCTGGCATTCAACACCAAACATCCCAAACATGAGTCGTTTGTAAGTATCTTACCCTGGCAGTTAAATCAAAAACACTCTTGTCTTGTGAGTCTTGTGACAGGTATCCACGTGTATGTTACATTGGCTTATAAAATACAGAGTTTATATCGTGATAAGCAACTAAGTGAGCGAAGAAACGGAAGTTACTGTATTTTGCCTTGGCATGACCACTTACGATAGACTATAGTATACTACTGTAACTTCAAAATATGGGTCAAAAGTGCAGTTTAAGATCAACAATTTCAAAACATTCTAGTTTAGATAATGTGTAATCACTAAAACATCAAACTGCTAGAGTTCCAGTGTCCTACCTAAAATACATTTGGCAGGACAACTACTTTGAAGTCGTTTTTCTCAGTTCTACACTTCGGCGAGTTACGGTCTTTTGGCTTTGTAGGGCAGTAGACTAGCTGTAGTCGGCATTAGAAGGGAAGCTTCCAAAAAATAGCCAGCTAGCTAACTGAAGCCGAGTAGAATCACGATATGGTTTGGTTGCTAAGCTGTAGCCTAACGTTCTACCCACCTAAGTCAATCCAGTTTGCTTCAACAACAGAAGTGGAAACAAGTAATGTTATTTCAAATGATATATAGTCAATCTGTGGAAAACAGTGTTGTGTAGACACAATAGATTTATTTGCGCGTTTTTATTTCAAGTCTCCACCTCGGTGTTTCAGCAAGTGGCCGTGTTGCGTTTTTGCTCCCAGCTTCACTCGTTGATAACCAACCAATCAGCGCGCAGCTTATCTAAATATTAATGAGCATACCATAAAAGGAGAAAAGCTAGTGTTTTTTCCAGGGAACATTTCAGAGGATCTGTCAGAGGGCATAGAACAGCACCCGGGCCATTTTCAACCCAACCAATGTTACATACCCTATTCGGAGACCTTAAGGAGCAGTGTGAAATACCCCCAAAACCCAGTCAATTGCCCCTTTAAGAAAAGTATTTGATTTCTAAGACAATTCACCTTGGTCACTCTTATGCCCAGAAAGCACATTTTGTTACGCGTTACATGTTTGAACAAGGAACTCGTAACGGATTCATTCAATTTAATAAGTAATGCGTTAAGTTACTCTTTACCTATAAAAAGTAGTCTGACTACTGTATCGCGTTACATTGTACACCCAACACTGCATGTATTACTGTTTTGTTATTGTTTTTATGTAGTAGTAATAGTAGTTGATTTATTGAAAAAAAATCTAAAAGTATACAAAGAACTCTTTGGCCTTGCAGTAAAAACTGAATTGCCCCAAAATCTTGCCCGTATACAATACAATATAAATAGTATGTTAAAAACACATTGAATATTGTTGACATGGGGAGCATTCTACGATTAACAATATAATATTTGACACAGTTAAAAACAATATTACTGTCAATCCCTACTACAAGCTTAATTATGAAGTCCAACAAGGAGTTTAGCCAGTGCAGGTATCGCACTTGTGGTGTAGCGTTTAGTTTCCCTGGCTAGAGAGTACTGCAGTGAGTTCCTCAGCTGTCTGCCGTGCTGCTCTAAAGCACATTGAGCTGCAATTATTGTATGTGCTATATAAATAAAGTCTTATTATTATTATAACACAACAAAATCTTGTCTGGTTTTTTTTGTGTAGTGTGTGAAAGTTCACAGGTTGAGTCTCTCTGGGGGTTTGGCGAGCCTGCCACTCCTTGTGAATCTCACTGGTTGCACCGGAGTCTGCAGGATTCAGATGTGCCTGATCAGCGGCCTGAATGGGTGGTAGAGTTGTAGGGCTCGGCGGCGTGCTATTGGGCACTGGTGTGTCCTCTTGAAACGGTGCGCTGTCCCTGCTGGACGTGCTGTTGGGGGCCATGCTTTCAGGCTGCACATACACCTGAGGAGGAACGGGCTCTGCTGGCCGCAGGTCTATTCGATTGCGGCATGTTATGCACACCTCCCGAAAGAGGGAACGCAACGCCCCGCTGCGCACAAGAACCCTAGGACTGGACGAATTGAGATATGGAGTTGTGATGCGAAACAAGGGAAAACAAGGCCAACTATCGTTAAACAGTATTTTATTCACTGTAAAATAAACGTGCAGGGGAAAAGGGGCTGGGCACGACCAAAACAAAGAAAGCAAAATAATAATCTCTATCCCTACCTTATCACAGTAATCCCCTAACTAGCACCATCATTCTGGCGCTCTACCCAAAATACAGGGGTTGGTCGGCCCAGGTCTTACCTAGTGTATAAAGACAATATAGACAATGCGGGTAGTGTAAGCGCCGGGGCCTCTTGCCTAAAGCATGTGGCTTTCCCCTTGGAAACTAAAGCAGAAGGGTGTTATCCCAAATAATAACTAGAGAGCATACAATTTCTGGGGAAATTGTGAGGGTGTGCTTGCGGCTGCCCATACTCTCCTGGTGTTAACATATTTCAAAAAGCATTTAAGTGTATGACTACAGTTCTGACCATTGTGTTCCCTTGATAATAAGTTTGTAAAAATGTCATGCATCACTCAGATGGAGGAGAGGTGATACTGGTTGGTTGGAAGAGAAGGAGGCCAAATGTAGCTCATGAAGATGCAGCGCTAGATAACTTATTAAATTGTAATCAGATATAAACAACTTGTTGGTTGCCCTATTATGTCCTATTATCCTCCTATTATGTAATTTGAACGCCCTGAACGGCATCATTTGAGTAAAGAGGGCAAGCGCAGGCTTATTGATTACTTAAAAAACGTTAAGTTTCATTATGCATGATAGAGGAGCCTAGTTAGAGAAGGATTTAGCAGTTTTATTATTAGAAGCCTATTTTATTAATAATTTTCAGAGTAACCTCAAACCTTTCTTTTGTTTCTTTGACCTTACATTTTCTTTGAGGGCTTAGTGGTCTCGGTTTAACATCATTATTTATAGCGACACCATTACCGGACACTGTTAGCTCGCAATGTAGACAAAGAATGCCCCTGCAACAAAGTTGTAACTTGGTAACATGTAGCCAGCTAGAAACCGAGCAGAAGTTTGTAGCCATATAAAGGCCTATATATATAGGCTACTTGATTTGGCTGCAAGATTCGTTGATTTTGAGTGTCCAAGATATGATGGATTCTGATCTGTATCAACAGTCTAGCCATGTAGCTAAGGCTTGTCCGGGAAGAGTGGATTTTTTTTGTACGGCAAGTCTGGAAGATCAATTTAGGCTAGTGCTACTTGCCCCAATGCACTGGACAAGTTATTAAAACTCAAACAAAATAAAATGCAATGTTAGGCCTAATTCACGTTATGTGCCACTCATTACGTCTATCGATTTTATTTGAGCGAATTCTGCATCAGTAAAACCACCAACCCAAGATCTCTACAGACCAGCTAATTTCCTGCTCAACACTTCAACGGGGGCTTATTACTTGAAAGATGAATTAGGCTATTTACGGTCGTCTCAGTTACACTATGAGGGGTGGGAAATACTGTGATTTGCTTAAGAAGGCAAATGGCTAGTAAAACATAACATTTCATAATAATTTCAGTAAATCAAGCAGCTCTGCAAGACCCAGTGAAATGTATATCCTACAGCTAAGCAAGGCTGAAGCAGGCTGACATGAATTATTTTCATGAACAGACAAAGGTTTGACATTGACAAAGTTTAGGCTGTGGCAATGAAGTTCAGGTTAGTAGTCAGATACTTTCACCTATTGAAAAACTTTTGAGTAAGGGGAAAGCCGAACATGTTCCGTCGCCGTTTGACTTCCTAAACAGCTGTGGAGATGTTTTAGTTAGCTACTCATTAGTGTCTCGGGTAGGCTACAGCGTTGCAGTGAGCCGCCACACTGATTTGAAACCACAGGTAATGGTCATTTCACCAACAAATCGTTTATTAATGTCAAAATAAATCCTACAACAAAAACGTATTTGTGAGGAATGTTTATTTTAACGATTGAAAACAGATGCATCATGACCACTGTAGTATGTGTTGCCCAAGCAACAGAGGCTAATGTCATGATGCTAATGCTTCAGTTAAATAGTAGACTACCGTTTCCAAAAGTAGATGTGGGCCTACTTACTTAATAATATCAGCTAATATTGTACATTACATTTCACAATTATGTTTCACATCACAAAGTAAAATGATTAAATATCACCCTGGCCTCTTTGCTTGTGGCGTTTCTGCAGCTGCCTTGCAGACTAGTATCCCCCAAGTTAACAGATGCGAAATTAATGTTCTGCTATAGATAGTTACGCGAGCTTTCGTGACGTTGGTGGCATCAGTGACTGTGGCTAGCAAGTTAACCACCGTTAGCTTCACTTTTCGCCACAAAAACGTAATTTCTACTTAAACCGTGCAATGGAACGTAAATCCCAATACAACCAACGCAATCGCTACCGAGACTAACCTTTTGACATCGCCGTTGTCTATGTAGTCCAAATATTGAGGCATCCTTAGGGGGGCGAAAAGAAACAATAAATAATAAATAATATATATGTGAGATAACAATGGTTTGTGCTCGCCACCCCAATGAACAATGTTACCACAGATGTATACCTCGAAGAGCTGTAAAGCCAACAAGGCTAATGTCTCCTGGTCTATTGTAGAGTACATTGTCTGACATGGATTAAACTTTCTTGAAAAGTAGTTAACCGGTCGATCCATTCCCTTGTCATCTTCCTGAAGAAGAACAGCACCCGCCCCTACCATACTGGTGTCGACCTCCAGCTTAAAGGGTTTCTCGAAGTTAGGCGCAGCATGGACAGGGTCACTGCAGAGCAGCGCCTTAGCTGACCCAAAGGCGGTGTCACATTCCGAGGACCATTTGAATGGTACCTTAGGGCTGAGTAGCGATGTAAGGGGAGCTACTACCGCCGAGAAGTTCTTACAAAAGGTGCGGTAGTACCCCACCATACCCAGAAAACTGCGCAACTGGCGGTGTGTCTTGGGAGTGGGAAAACTAGCAATAGCTTCAACCTTGCCAGCAACAGGGCACACTTCACCGCGTCCCACCTGCTTCCCTAGGTAGGTCACCACAGCCTTCCCAAACTCACATTTGGCCAGATTGAGAGTCAAGGAAGCTTCCTTCAACCGCTGAAACACTTTTTAATGTGGAAAGATGGTCAGACCAGGTGAGCGAGTGTATCACAATGTCGTCAAGGTATGCAGTACAGTTAGGAACATCCGTGAAAACAATGTTTACCAGACTCTGAAATGTAGCAGGTGTGTTGCACATCCCCAAAGGCATAACAGTATACTGCGTAAAGTTGTCAGGTGTCACAAAAGCTGAAATATTGGAAGCTCGAGGGGTTAGCGGCACTTTCCAGTAACTTTTCAGCAAGTCGAGCTTGCTAACGAAGTGTGCCAGGACAGAAGTGCGCCTAGGCACATCTTGAAACACATCAAGGAAGGCATGTACTAGGGAGACAAGATCAGTTATCTGACGTTCATCCAGATGTTCCATAATTGAGGGTAGCTTTTGCAGCATCTCTGAGTTGCGAAGGCGCTCACACTGCTGCAAAGTGTTACGCAACTCCAAACCATCATCACACCTCCCATCCAGGCCCACATCAGACACCACCATTGACGCGCTGGACACGGCGGGTTGGTCTGGCTTACTGGAACAACTGCTGGGGGAGTCACGCACATAATAAGCCTTCAGCATGTTGATGTGACACGTGTGAAGAGCATCTACAATTAGGGGTTTGTATGAGATAATTGGTGTCACTGACCTTTTTGTCTACCGAATACGGACCATAGAAACTGGCAGAAAGCGACGAGCCAGGAACTGGCAGTAAAGCAAGCCCTTGTTCACCTGGCAGAAAACAACGGTCTTTTGTCTTCCTGTCTTACCACACCTTCATGCGTTGTTGTGTAGAGGTAAGTGACTCTCTAGCTAGCCTGCCTGCAGCATGCAACCTTTCCTACATTTTATTAACAAACTCCAAAACATTTGTAGGTGTTTTACTGGGTGAAACAGACAGAACACGCTCTTTCAACACATTTAACGGAAACAGAACAAAGGGCACTTCCTCATCCCAATCAGCACTGGTATCCATGCAGTACTTTTTTAGCATTGCCTTAAGTGTTTGATGTCAGCGCTCAGGATGGTAAGGACTAGAGACCTGGTGCAAGATAGGCAGATTCCTTAACACAGCAGAGAACAACTTGGACATTAAGTTTGTCTCTTGGTCAGTTTGGAGCACTGTAGGAAGTCCAAAAGTGGAAAAGAACTTAACCAACGCCTTAACCACAGTCTTAGCTGTGATATTACGAAGTGGGACAGCCTCTGGGTACCTAGTGGCACAACACATTATGGTGAGCAGTTATTGGTTGCCTGACCGAGTTTTTGGTAGTGGACCAACACAGTCGAGGATCACTCGCTCAAACGATTCCCCGACCACAGGAATCGGATGAAGTGGCACACGAGGAACAGGCTGGTTTGCTTTTCCTGCAAGTTGGCTCACATGACACGTCTTACAGTACTGTACAACATCAGATTTTAAACCCGTCCAGAAAAAATGTCGGAGGACTCTATTGTATGTCTTAGTTATCCCTAAGTGTCCAGACCAAGCAGGGTCATGAGCCAGGGACAGCACCTGCTGTCGTAACGGGGTAGGAACAACCACTTGCCTAACCGTATCCCAGTCCTGACCTGTTCTATGCGCGTCCCATTTACGCATTAACACACCTGCATCTACGAAGTACTAAGCGTCCCTATGTTCTGTTTCAGAGGAGACAACTGCGTTGAAACACTTGCGAAGGCTAAGGTCTTCTTTTTGCCATTTGATCAGCTTGTCTGGGGTGATCGACAACTGGGTGTCGTGCAACAGGGGTGCAACTCTGCATTCCACACCCGTTTGTTGCACTTGAGAAGACTGTACCTGCGACATTGAAGGCTCCTTTATGGCTGTCTCAACAAAAACGAACCGGACAAGTCCACCACATCTCCCAGCTTACGAGACTGTGCCCTTGTTAGGACACAAGCCGGAATCAATTTGTCGTCGGCTGTTTCGGGCTGTCTACAGCCTCTAACACTGGAGACACATTACCACCTGCAATATTGTTCCCCAACAACAGGGTGACTCCTTCCACCGGCAACCGAGGCACCACACCAACTCGTAAATGTCCCAACACAACGTCTGACGCTGAATGGTCCCAGTGTAACGGAACAGACACAGTTTTCATTTCAAAACCCTGTAGGAGGACATGCAAGCCCCAGTACGTTTCAGCAGACCAGGGCAAAACGTCTGCAAGTATAACTGACTGCGCTGCACTAGTATCGCGCAGGATCCGTATCTGCTTACCATGATGTTGATCCTTTGCAAGCGTATGCTCCGCTAGACACAAACGGAGCATACAGAACATCAGGCATTTTTGCAGTTTGGACTAACCCAACGCTTTTCCTAACGGAGGGGGGTGAGGACTGCCTCCTAACCCTAAAACTGGACAATCCGAAATCACATGGCCTGCTTTGTGACAGTAATAGCACTCCCGTTGTTCAGGTGAGGGCTTACCGTCACTAGACCCACCAAACACTGTTTTATGGGTTAGTGAATATTCATGAAGTCCCATTTTTGAAGTTCCTGAACCATTGCCGATAGGCTTTGAGGACCAACTCATATGCACGCAACACAGTTGCCTTAACTATGTCGTACTGCAAACTGTCTTCCAGGGAGAGCGCAGCTACTACCTCCTGGGCCTTCCCTGACAGCTTGCATAGCAGGAGAAGAGGCCAAATACCTTGGCCAACGCAGCGCGGCAGCCACACGCTCAAAAGCAAAGAAGTAGTCATCTACTTCAGCCTCCCGAAAGGGCGGCACCAGTGCAATGTTTTTGCTTACCTCGAACTGGGCCGTCTGACTTGGTGAGGGGGCCTCTAGCTCTAGCTGCCTTATCCTAACCCTCGCCTCCAAGTCGGCATCTATCCTTCGTTTCTCTAATTCAAACTCGAAAAGTCTGGTCTGGCCTTCTCTCTCTCTCTCCAATTAACCCCCAATCGGGCTATTCTCATCTTGAGCCCAGCCATAACAGAAGCCAGAGAAGCACCAGTGCTGCCTGCAGAGGACGCCCGGTCCGGAGAAAGCCCACGTGTCTGGCTATCCTCCTGCACTTCTTTCTCGCAAGTGACCACACCCCCTTCTCCACCAAGCCATGCCCAACCGAGACCAAGAGCTCAGCCTTACGGGCCGCCTTCGGGACCGTAAGGCCATAGTGGTTGGCTATGGCAAGAAGGTCCTCTACACGCAACGCCTCTAGCCGAACTACAGAGGGCTCTTCAAGAAAACTGGACACGGCCGAGGTAGCCATACCACACACAAAGCTGCAAAGCTAACAACAAAACACGGCACAAACAACCAAACCCCCAGGGTCACTACCACGCCAAACACACCCCAATCACCAGAACCCACAGGGACTCAGCACAGCAGGGCCGTGGATCGCTTGGATCCCGGACGAGCCCCCATTCTGTTACGCACGCCTCCTGAAAGAGGGAATGGAACGCCCCGCTGCGCACAAGAACCCTAGGACTGGACGAATTGAGATATGGAGTCGTGTAGCTCACTGGTTGCACCGGAGTCTGCAGGATTCAGATGTGCCTGATCAGCGGCCTGAATGGGTGGTAGAGTTGTAGGGCTCGGCGGCGTGCTATTGGGCACTGGTGTGTCCTCTTGAAACGGTGCGCTGTCCCTGCTGGACGTGCTGTTGGGGGCCATGCTTTCAGGCTGCACATACACCTGAGGAGGAACGGGCTCTGCTGGCCGCAGGTCTATTCAATTGCGGCGTGTTATGCACACCTCCCGAAAGAGGGAACGCAACGCCCCGCTGTGCACAAGAACCCTAGGATTGGACGAATTGAGATATGGAGTCGTGGTGCACAACAAGGTACACTATCGTTAAACAGTATTTTATTCACTCTAAAATAAACGTGCATGGAAAAGGGGCTGGGCACAACCAAAACAAAGAAAGCAAAATAATAATGTCTATCCCTACCTTATCACTGTAATCCCCTAACTAGCACCATCATTGTGGCGCTCTACCCAAAATACAGGGGTTGGTCGGCCCAGGGGCCTGTACTACGAATCAAGATCAACATGCTCTGGATTACTTTCAGTTACCCGGCTACGCGAAGCCTAACAATCGCAGTCACGATAAGCGGTACTACTACGGCGGTTATCAATTCTCTAACTCAACCCAGATCTTTCCAATCTAGAGACGTGTGCGTTCACATAAAGGGGCGGTGTTTGCACCGTATGTCCAATCGCAAACATGGACGAAACAAGAGCCGCATATTTCACGAAGGAGGACCAGACAATCTTACAAACCTTCTGCTCCTCTTGCGTGAAATATTGTAATACAATCATATCAGGAATACAGACATATAATATAGGCAAAATTCAACAAAGCAGCCAATCTGGCAGAAAATAGCAGCTGTAAATGCGTAAGCTACATGACTTATTGAAGATGTGATCATAATTACACGTGTGCATTCCACAACGTTAAACTTTTGTTGCTGTATTATTTCAGTTGCAACCCTGCAGTGGCAAACGATTGTGGGAGCAAATAAAAAATAAAACCATAATTCAAAACGGTAAGCCAATACTTGTACATATTTTAAGGCCAACAAGTACAAGGCTGAATTGCCTGAACTCGTCCCTTTTTTAGCATATCTATCAGGGTCACCCCATGATGGAAGGGGGCATTTCTTCAGACCCTGGTGGCAGCAGGTTGGAAGCCCAGGCATATGTATGTTTCAAGTAGCCTAATCTATGTGACCATGTTTATTCAACAATTATTTATGAATATTGTAGGAGTGAAATGTATTACTGTTCTCTGCAGTGACTGTCGTCCCACTGTGCCATACAGAGGTAACAGTGAAACTAATAGTCATACGCCAGTATGTATGCCATATGTGGTTGCTAAATATTGATCCAATATACCATTTACTTTCTCATCCAGGTCCTAGATGATCAGGAAACTGTCTGCCTGCTCATTTTGGGGGTACACTTTTGAGTTGTATTTACCACTTGCAACACAGATGGTGAGAGTGTGTGAACGTGTGGCTGTGATTGAAGTGTCTGTGATAACTTACTAATGGTGGTGGTCTCAACATAATACACAAGTCCTTAAAGTGCTCATTTCAAATATGACTCAATTGATTAAATTGCTATGGTGTTAAACTCAGCAGGAATAGGAACGTCTTCCTCCCCCTGAGCCTAGGGCCTCCACTTCAAAGCCAAGACAAAGACACAAGGTATAAGCAATGAACCTTGTAATAGTCAAATGGACACCTTCAACTTTGACCAAGTGTGCCTTGGAAAGGAACAATGTTCTTTTGTATTAGGTTGGAGCAGACAATGTGAGGGGCCCTGTATAAATAAAAAAAACCTGGAGCTCGATTATTAGAGGCTTTTAATTTAAAAAAACAAGGCTGGAGACAGAAAAACTGGAATATGAGAAGAGATAGTAATTGACTGAATGAATGACACTAAAATTAGTTACACTGACATATTGTTCTGTATTCCTAGGGAAGGGAGAACACATGAGGATGTATTTATTAAACTTTGTTTTAAGTTTTGGTCTTTTTAATACCTTTTTGTGGCTTTCTTGTTGTGCCGTTTGAATCTTTTCTGGGGGTTTTCACCACTTATCTCTTTCAATGTCCTAAAAATGCTATAAAAGTGAATGAAACATCAACATTTAATGAAAGTAGTGAAATTATCATTTATGTATCACTTGTGAAGAGCTTTGTACAGATACCCATTGTTCTTCTTGGTTTGAAAAGTTTTGATTGGGGAAAAAAAACACATTTCTAATATGGAAATGATTAGAAAATGGCTCAAAGCAACCCAAGGACAACAGAATTGGTTAAGTTGTAAAATATGATATCATTTGCATACATTTCCAGAAGGGAAATCAGAACATTGAGTGAAAAACCTTGTTTCATTTTGTCAACATATTAGAGTCCAAAGTTTTTACAAAGGGCACTTTGGAAATCTCTTTTTCACCACGACATTAATCAGAATATGGTGGCAACAACCATGAAAGAAAATCTGTTGCAAATAGCGGAGCAGACCTTGTTCTTGCTCTTGCTCAGGTTCTCTGCATCACCCACACTATCAAAGTACCCATAGCGAAATAACGAAACGATATGCATACAGTCTGTGGGACGGTGAGTGCACAGCTTCAATGTGTAGCATTGGCCAAATACGGCTCAAGAAGCTGGCAATATACGTAATTCCTTCTGCTAATAACCTATATCTTTCAGAAAGATACTGATGAGGGAATGCGAAAGGGTTTTGTCAGTCTCTAAATGTTCTGTTTCTTCTGAGCGCACCTCTGACAATCCGCGTACCAAGCTCCATCGGAACTTCTATGAACGGTGACGACATTATCGTCAAGAATGAGTTAGTGGGCGGGGTTTTTATACCGGTTGATCTCTGATCTCCAACTTAACCTGCTCCCGACCAGGTTAGCCGTTCAGCATGTGTTACCATGGCGATCTACCCCGTTAACAAGTGATCCACCGTCGTAGTACAGAAAACCCTGGGTTGAACCTGAAGTTACCTCGCTAACGCCAAATCTTGATTCGTAGTACAGGCCCCAGGTCTTACCTAGTGTATATAAACAATAAGGTTATCCTGCGGGTAGTGTAAACCCCGGGGCCTCTTGCCTAAAGCATGTGGCTTTCCCCTTTTCCCCTGGAAACAAAAGCAGAAGGGTGTTATCTAGTTATGTTACGCTCGATACCGTGCTCACGAAGTGGTATCGACCTTTCGAAACAATTGGTACTGATACAAACGTGTCGAGCGTGGCTTCAAATGGGCAAAAACCACGTGATCAGAGTCGAAGTGTCGAAGTGACGTCCGAAGCATCGGACGCCACACGAGCAGCTGAGACAAACGGCGTTTTATTCAAAGGCTTAAAAAACATCAGAAATCACTAATATTCGTAGGTTATAGAGAGGAGACATAGGCCTATTTACGGACGCTATAGAATACATTCATTGACAGAGCCAGAGATACAGATAGATTGCCAGAGCTAGATACAGAGATAGATACAGATGAGATTGTACACAAGCACATAGCCTACATATTTCCCTAGTTTTACCAGCCTTCAAATGTGGCCATCCCTTTCCCAGTTTCAAAAGCATGTTCCAAAACCTTAACAGCTAGCTTACATTATCATATAATAATGTATTCATTTAGCATATACTTCGACTAAAACAGGGTGAAAGGGTGCAATCTTACAAAGTCTGAGTTAGAGGCTGCGCATTTACCACGAAGCAATACTCAGTTTAACACTTTGTGTAATTCATGTTATAAATGTAAAGTAGCAAAGACGTTACGTTGTTTATAATACAACATGATATATGATAACATATTTTTGACACTTGCAAATCGAAACATTTGTCACACCACCTTTATTTATCAAGTTGTCAATGACGATTGTGAGACTGACGTCTCGAAGACTTGACGTCACTTGATTCCTTCCTTCGCTCGATACAGTCGCCATACCATAAACTGACCAGCAGATGTCCATATGGAGAAGATGTATCGAACTTTCGAAAAAGCGAAAGTTTTGAGACAATTGTGTCAAATAGCTCATTACTTCGGAAATCTTTGTTTCCCCCACCACTAGTGTTATCCCAAATAATACTGAACAATGTTACCACAGATACACATGACAGATACAGACCCCCAAATGTCAGAAAGCAGCACACAGAACAATAGAGACAGCAGTCAGCCAAGCTTCCTAGTTGGTCAACCACTGGGGCTTAAATGAGGCACAACACAGCTGCAGCCACTGACGAGGGGGGGGGGCGGAGCGGAGTCCTGATCAGGAACTTCAACCTTTCAGCCACTGCAACCAAAGCCATCCTGCCCAGGATAACAAACCTGAAGGAAGAAGACACCCCCCCCACACACAAACAAACAAACATACGGACTGTAATGGCAATTTTTGACATAGTTACAATATCTATGTTTCCTTAAGAGGTAAAAAGTAAGTTCCTTTGTTACAGACAGAAACTGAGGTTCTGTGATGTGGTTTACTCTGTAGAAGCGACACTCAGATTGTCTGAAGGTATTTATTGTGTTGTTTTAAGATGCCTAACTAAGATCCAGGGGGTCTTAGTTGGGTCTGGGGGATGGGTGCTGAACTTTGGCTAGAAGGTCTGGGTTCTGTTTCTTTGAGTTAATGGAGTTCTTGTTTGTAGATGGTCACACAAAGGACAGTGGACCATTTGATTGATCAACTGATGTGGTTTTGTTATCTACTCATTTTGGGAGGAATGTTACATCAAAGAACAGTGAGACAGTTGATATGTAGATGTATTGTTTCAAACTGTCACTAATTTCAGTGAACCAATCACAGAGTTTGCTACATTAATTGATTGACCTTATAGAATGCCATTTGATCTAAAGTGAATATAAGGTTGTGTTTTTTTAATGTTCTTCATCACCTTAATGAACAATCTGTGTGGATGGTACCTCCTTCAATAATGACTGATCAGCAAAGCTTAATCTTATGTAATTGTAAAATCTAAATAAATTGTATTGAAACCACATCCCTTGACTATTCAGATCTACACAGTGCCACTTGAATTCCAGGACACAGAACCACATTGGAGCACTGGGGACGTAAAACGGCAGTATGTGGTGTTATCTATCTCTACAAGATCTGATGTTAAATTAGTGGTTTCTGCAGTCACATCACCTCTGCCATAGAGGTACATTTACATCTATGCATTTAGCAGACGCTTTTATCCAAAGCGAATTCCAAGAGACAGCTTTACAAAAGAGCATAAGTCACTGATCATAACAACGAGGTAGTCCAAAACATTGCAAGCAGCCAAAACATGAAGCATATATTGTGATAAAACTAAACAAGTACCAAAAGGAAGACCCATAAGAGCATGCAGTTATACAAGTTAACAAATTTAAACAACATGAACCACAAACAGTGCAAGACTGTACCTGTAGAAGAACAGTAAAATATTTCACAGCGAGTACAAGAGTTAACTTCGTTATAACTAACCTACAAGAGCAACAAGTCACTCATTAAGAGTCATTGTGATCCTCGAGGAAACTAACATCAGGTAATAAAGAAATTGTTGACAGGCAAACACTATGCTCAGGCACTCCTTTTCGATTTGAGCATAGTTGCGCTCTGCCGGCGTAAGTGCCCGAGAGGCGAGTGCCACTGGTTGTCCATCTTGCAAAAGACAGCATCCCAAACTGTTTTGGCTCTTGTCACTCTGCACTGTGACTGGCTTGTTGACATCATAATATTTCAAAATTGGTGCTGCCGACACTAAGAGCTTAGTTTCAGCCACTGCCGCATCATGTTTTGGAAGCCAGTGCCAGCCATGTTACTTCCTTGTCCATGAGACGACGCAATGGTTCGCACACCTCAGAGAGGCGTGGCATGAATTTGGAAAGGTATGTGATAAACCCTATAAACCTCTGCACTCCTGTGACGTCACCTGGTGCTGGCATGTCCTGAACTGCCCTCACCTTCTCGGGGTCCGGCCTGCAGCCCTCCGCTGAAAGCACGTGGAAGCGCACCTCTTGAACTTTAAATTGCAGCTTCTCATGTTGTTTTCTCTGATAGATTTCTGGCGAGACTGAGATGCCAACAGAGTTCAGAACGTGGTGTGTAATCTGCTCTCCCTGTCGAGCTTGCATTGAAGGAAGGCCTCACGTGCGTCCACCAGTAAGAACATGTGGGCCTTGGGCCGCATGATGTAGCGAGATCTTTTGAGCGCTTTGGTTAGTGGCCTTGGGTCAATACAGATTTGAATCTTATCGGGCTTCTTAACAATCATCATATTACTAATCCAATCAGTAGGCTCTATTACCAAGGTTAGGTGGCCCTCTCATGTCTATCCAATTCTGCTTTCACAGCTGCTTTGAGGGCTATTGGGACATTGTGTGGCGGGCACTGGACAGGTGTGATGGTCTCATCCAACTCAAAGTGGACCTCACCTGGGAGTGACTCAATGGGTGCGGTGAAAATGTAATTATATCTGCTGATAAGCTGCTGGCTAGTTAGAGACCCTGGAGGTATGCAATCAACTTTGTGCAGCTCCTTAGGTGGAGTGAAGTGCATCAGACCCAGGCATTCACACGTTGAGCCAGACAATGAGGGCATTGGTTTGAATCCACAATCTCAAAGTCTAACGGGTAAATAAGTCCCATTATTGTGCAGTGTGTTCTGAACAGGCCAAGTAAAGTCATGGCCTCACCTGAGTATAGCTTCAGTCTGGTGTGGCTTGGAGCCATTTTCCCATTTGGTGCCACCCTCATCTTTTCTTTGAGGCTCATAACATTGCAAGTGGCACCCGAGTCCAACTGGCACTTTTGCCTGACACCATTCATTTTTAGGTTCACAAACCACTTATTTTCTTGTGTCTTGTCAGTCGCTGAGGTCATTCAGTACGCCTCATCATCATCCTGTACTGTTTCTGCAACAGTGTCAATGGCATTTAAGCGAGACTGACCAACTGTTTTTTTAGACAGACGCTAGCAAAGTGATTACCAGATGCAGGGCAGGCATCCCTCCCTGGTTTGTGCTGGTGTCCGCAATACTTGCAGTTTCTTTCACCCTCTCTATGCAATTTAGTGAACTTGTGTCCATTGCGCATAGGCTGTCTAGAGTCAGTTGCGTGAATTGTATCGTTAGATTTATGGGCCAGAGCCTTCATGCGCACATCTGTGAGTTTCGACCGTGGTTGCTAAGTGCGCTCTGTTTTGTCTCGTTTTGTCTGTTAATTCAGTGTTCTGCCAAGATTTCCGGGATTCTCTAACAAGAGAAGTACTTCTGAACATAAGGACCACAACTCCTGTGGACTTATTTGACACTTTTCTGCTTCCAGCGGCAGATTTAGTGGGAATTCTAGCCAGTGCCACGTTAGGCTTTGCTCATGCAGTGAAACGCCGTAGAAGGGGAAAGCGAGCGGGAGCGCTAGTTTGGCTAAGCAGACGTGGAATCCGAACAGTGCTTCCAAGTTTTTTCCTCTCCAACGTACGTTCACTGTGCAATAAAATGGACGAACTTCAGCTACTGATGGTGAAAAACAGAGACTTCGGTTTTATGCTTCACGGAGACATGGCTGTGCGATTCGATCCTAGACGCCGCTTTACAACTGGC
Organism: Hypomesus nipponensis; assembly: GCF_054491055.1. Lineage (NCBI taxonomy): Eukaryota > Metazoa > Chordata > Actinopteri > Osmeriformes > Osmeridae > Hypomesus > Hypomesus nipponensis. The sequence goes on along the minus strand of NC_140362.1, from coordinate 5,862,574 downwards.
AGGCTTTCAACTCATGAGAGCTGATTGGGACACTGCACTCTTTGGCAAAACCAAAGGCGGTGGTATTTGTTTCTACATCAACAGTGGCTGGTGTGTAGATGTGACAGTGATTCTGCAACATTGTTCTCCGGATCTGGAATGATTTTGTATAATCTGTAAACCTTTTTACTCGCCACGAGAATTCGCGTCACTCATTTTGGTCAGAGTTTACATGGCCACAGGTTAAAGAGGCCCAACGCACGCTCACCGACCAGATTCTGAGTGTGGAGCGAGCAAACCCGGATTCCCTTGTTATTGTACTCGGCGACTTTAACAAAGGTAATCTCAGCCACAAACTCCCTAAATACAGACAATTCATCAAATGCCCAACCAGAGAAGAGAACACTCTGGATGACTGCTACACTACAGTCAGTAGAGCCTACCACGCGTCCCTCGTGCAGCACTGGGCCACTCTGACCATACCATGGTCCATCTGATTCCTGCATACCTGCAGAAATTGAAGATCTGTGAACCTGTTCTGAGGGCATCAAAACAGTGAACCAGTGAGTAGGAATGGGTATCATTAAATTTTTATCGATATCGATACCATTTTAGAGACTGCTTAACAATTAGAGTCTTTATCGATACCACTATCGATACTTTTTCTATTATTTTTTTTTTTTTTTACTTTTTCTACTTTTTCCAGCTAACCGAACCCAAACCTTCCTTATCTTATCCCTATTTTCTTCTATCTCTGTTTTTGTTTAACACTATGCTTAAGCATCCCACAGAGCCATGCTCGCGGTGACTATGTTTTGAATGATCAGCAGTGAGGGGGGGGGGGGGCTTGTCTTTTCTCACACTGTGCTCGTAAATAATTTTTGCAGTTCGAGCACACATCAAATTTTAGGGGCATATGCGAGTGAAATAGTTGCACTGTTGAGCCCTGAATTGGCTTATTATTAACAACGACGGAGACTCACTATGAAGTTGGGGTGCGCTCACCAGAGGATTTTCCTGCAAAGGCAGCTGAAGTTTGCACTGTTGCGACTCTGAGACAGTCGAAGTACTGCATTTTATCTTTATCTGATGCACAACGTTGAGGTGCTTGTTCATTGCATTTGTTTTCCCCCTTTTACAAGAAATTACTTTAGAACATGTAATGCACTTTGCTTTGTCTTTAATAAAATGTAGCCAAGCCTTTGACTGTTTTGTTCGTTCTGCCATCATAGCTAGCAACAACATGATAAATAAATCCAAGTAGCGCGTGAGGCAATTAAATTCTTCTTTGTTTAGTTTAAAGGCGGTTGGCAGGCCATTCAATTGAATTTAGTCATTTTATTAGTCAAACGTTGTATGTTTGTGCACCAGTGATTTGATTTAACTAACGTTACTTATTTCTCGAGACATAAGTCAACGTTACATTATATTACTTGGTCTCGATAGTGGTATCGATAAGCTTGGACCTTATTGATATTCGGGTTTTGAGAAATTTGGAACTGGGTCCTTACAGAACCGGTTCTCGATACCCATCCCTACCAGTGAGGCTATGGAGGATCTGCGGGCGTGTTTGGACTGTACAATAGTCTGGATGAACTCACTGAGGCTGTGACATCATACATCAGCTTCTGTGAGGACTGCTGTACAACAACACGCACCAGGGTGAGCTTCAACAACAAGCCCTGGTTCTCAGCAGAGCTGAGAAGGTTGAGGTCAGAGAAGGAGGAAGCTTTTAGGAGAGGGGATAGATTCAAGGAGTCGAAGAACAGGTTTACCAAGGCGGTGAGAGAGGCTAAACGACTGTACTCTGAGAAACTGAAGCGTCAATTCTCTGCTAACGACTCCGCTTCTGTCTGGAGAGGCTCAGGCAAATCACCAATTACACGCCCAGAGCCCCCCGCTCCACCAACAACTTCCGTCTGGCCAATGACCTGAACAAGTTCTACTGCAGATTTGAAAGACAATTGGACAGTCCTGAACTATCCATGTGGCCTCTCTCCCCCCTCTCCAGTGACGACTCTCTCCATTCAGGAGGGTTAAGTTAACAGACTTTTCAAGAGGTAGAATCCCTGCAAAGCAGCTGGGCCGGACTCTGTCTCTCCTGCCACCCTCAAGCACTGCACTGACCAGCTGTCTCCTGTGTTTACAAACATCTTTGACACCTCCCTGGAGACATGCCATGTGCCAGCCTGTCTCAAATCCTCCACCATCATCCCTGTGCCCAAAAAGCCAAGGCCAACAGGACTTAATGACTACAGACCCGTCGCCCTGACCTCTGTGGTAATGTAGTCTTTTGAGCGCCTTGTGCTGGCACACCTCAAATCCATCACAGACCCCTTCCTGGACCCACTGCAGTTTGCCTACAGAGCCAACATGTCTGTGAATGATGCCGTTAACATGGCCCTCCACTTCACCCTACAGCATCTGGACTCCCCAGCATCCTACGCCAGGATCCTGTTTGTGGACTTCAGCTCTGCCTTCAACACCATCATCCCCGCCCTGCTACAGGACAAGCTCTCCCAGCTGAATGTGCCCGACTCCACCTGCAGGTGTGTCTCTGACTCCCGGTCCATCAGCACCGAATCTCCTCAGGTCTGCGTCCTTTCTCCTCTGCTCTTCTCCCTGTACACCAACAACACTGTGGAGTCCTTCGGCTTCCTGGGCACCATCCTCTCCCAGGACCTCAAGTGGGAACTGAACATCAGCTCCCTCTTCCTTCTACACAGCCATCATTGAGTCCATCCTCACTTCTTCTATCACATTCTGGTACGCTGCTGCCACTGCCAAGAACAAGAGCAGACTGCAGCGTATCATCCGCACTGCTGAGAAGGTGATCGGCTACAATCTGCCTTCCCTCGAGGATCTGCACACCTCGAGGTCCCTGAGGCTAGCGAGGAAGATTGTGGCCGACCCCTTCCACCCTGGACACTCCCTGTTTCAGCTACTCCCCTCCGGCAGAAGGCTGCGGTCCATCAAGACCAAAACCTCACGCCACAAGAACAGTTTCTTCCCATCCGCTGTTGGCCACTTTAACAAGGCCAAGGACTCTGACTTTAAATCACAAGCTGCACAATGACACCCTGCACCTTGTTTTTTTTAGGTTAGATTGTAAATTATGACTACTTATATTTTATTTTATTCCCCTTAGTATTAGCTAGACCCCCCTTAGTATTAGCTAGACTTTGCTCCTGTTGTATAGTTAGTCCACATATTTAAGTTTCAATATTCCTATATGTTTAATGTATGCACCTTCCTGCCAAAGTAAATTCCTTGTTTGTGCAAACATTCATGGCGAATAAAATCCCTTCTGATTCTGATCAACAGCTGAGGCTAGCGTGAGGTCTTTCTCCCTTAACAGATGGCGTTGTGTGCCTTTATCTGCTATTCCGAGGACTAGCCTGTCCCTTACGAGCTCTTCCTTTAGCTCCCCATAATTGCAGTGTTTCCCACACATAGACTAATTTGTGGTTGTGCCCCACAGAATCAACACCGGCGCCACATATTGCGTTTCATAGAAAACATTTATTTAGGTTAAAACAAGCAGCGTATTCGTTCAGCTTCATTTTCTTTCCTTGCTCTCCTTCCGTCTTTCTGAAACTCACAAATTTTTCTCACATACACACACAGTCACAACATCAGCACACGTTAGCAACGATGCATACATACGCCGTTCTGGTAAGACAGACAGCTATATCAGCAAACCTTCAGCATTAGTGCCGTAGCTAAAGGTATAGGAAAGTTGAGGCAACTTTTTGCTAGGTACCTACTAACATGTCTTAATTGAAGGTTCTTTTGGTAAAGAGTCACAGGAGCTTGCTACTTACACGGCGTCATGGAGCCGACCAGTTAAAGGGTTATTTAGCACTAGCGTTTCTACCTGCATAAGCAGAAATTATTTGTTTGTTGTTGTTGATTTTGTGAAGGTGTGAATCATTTTGTATTAATATTCAATATAATTAAGTTCTGTGTAACGGATTATTAAAGGGGCAATTGACTGGGTTTTTTGGGTATTTCACACTGTTACTTAAGGTCTCCGAATAGGGTATGTAACATTGGTTGGGTTGAAAATGGCTCGGGTGCTGTTCTATGCCCTCTGACAGATCCTCTGAAATGTTCCAGGGAAAAACACTAGCTTTCTCCTTTTATGGTATGCTCATTAATATTTAGATAAGCTGCGCGCTGATTGGTTGGTTATCAACGAGTGAAGCTGGGAGCAAAAACGCAACACAGCCAACAGCAGCACTCGCTGAAACACCAAAGTTGGAGACTTGAAATAAAAACGCGCAAAATAAATCTATTGTGTCTACACAACACTGTTTTCAACAGATTGACTATATATCATTTGAAATGATAACATTACTTGTTTCCACTTCTGTTGTTGAAGCAAACTGGATTGACTTAAGTGGGTAGAACGTTAGGCTACAGCTTAGCATCCAAACCATATTGTGATTCTCGGCTTCAGTTAGCTAGCTAGGCTAGCTCTAGATATTTTGCTGTAAAATAACATGACAAAGATCTGGACAAACATGCATCGTGAATTGTAGATTTTCATTACACAGGTTATTTATTTGAATGAAACACAGTCAGGAACATGAATCAACGTTAGCCCCATTGCCAATAAACTATGACTAATAAGCCCTACAACTCCCCCCACCTGTAACTAGGTCAGTCAATGCTGTTGCTAGCCAAACTTCAATGAGGGGATTGTTTTATTGCGCTGGAAACATATTTCTTTATGTATTTAAGAAGTAAACTTAATAAAAGTCCATTTACTATGATTTACTAATATATTTAAATGTTTAGGGGCCCCTCAAACGCCGCCGATCTTGAGTCGCTTGACGAGAACGGGGGCCCTCGCCAAGTAACACTGCAGATTCCTAGCAGACAGAAGCTATTAACTGCGTATACACCAACATTGTAATAATCCAGCTCTTCTTATAAAAACGTAACAGTCATTTAACCCTTCAATTAGTAGCGTCACGTATATGTGATCGTTCGAAAGCGGGCCCCACAGAGTACCGTCACACATATGTGATAAAAAAAAAAAACTCACTCTGGTGGCAGCGTCGGTAATATTTAGAACTCACTCCTCAAAAGGTTAACTAAGCACAACAATGACAATTACCACGCAACGAAACACTGCATTCTCAGCAGACACATTTATAAAACAAAATTCATTCAGTTACATTTGTGTTTCGAACAAAAGTCAAACTTACAAGCAAATTTTCTATTTACTGCCTTGCATCATGGGAATTGACCAGCCAATAAGCCACTCTATCTTCATTTTTTCACGTCGTTATTTCGTTCTTCAGTCAGTTTTACAGTATAACTTTTAAATGCATAATGCAACCCTTCTGTCTACTTCTTTCTCAAGTAGCTTTTTCGTTTTTCCCATTAATACTCCAATTGATAATTATTAGTATAAGAGTATTGGGCTTCAAAATGTTTGAGCAGTAATTAAGGTTACAGCTTCAGTACCAAAAAAGATTAAATGTGCAATGCATAATAGATTTTCCTGGACATGAATAATTAGAATATACAAGATGGATCAAAAAAATGTAACCTGTAATGTACTTTAAAAGTATTTTAACTGTTTTTGCTGTATAATAATAGAAAACAGAGTACATCCTACTCCAGAAGAAATGTATACCATTTTCTGTTTCTAAGCATGCTTTTAAAAAATGTATAAAAGGTTAACTATTTCGGGAAATAGTTCCATATTTTGGTATACTTATAGTATACTTTAAAGAACATTGTCAAGATTAATGACAGCTAGCCCAGCCCAGCTGAACGCCTCGCTATTTGTCTACGGTAAGCTTTAGCCCGTTAATTAGTAGCGTCACATATGTGATTGTTCGAAAGCGGGCCCCACAGAGTACCTTCACATATATGTGATTCTGAACATTCCAACCGACTATTTTCCTATAGACAAAAACTATATGACAAACGCTATAGTATGGCTTCAAAATTTACAATTAGGAGGCTAATTAGTATTATGTTAGGTTGCTAGGTAACAGATGCTAACTAAAGCTAGCTAGCTTTCGTTTCGAAAAAAAACTCACTCTGCTGGCAGCGTCGTAATATTTAGAACTCACTCCTCTAAAGGTAAATACCATTTAGCCCCCAGGATGTAACGTGTAAAAACTAGTGCTGTCAGTTTAACGCGTTATTAACGGCGTTAACGCAAACCCAAATTAACGGCGTCAATTTTTTAATCGCGCGATTAACGCTCTTTTTGGCCAAGCAAACTTTGTAGTTTTTTTCACATGCTGTTGCAACAACTACCGACGTTAGAAAAACTACAACACCACACCGGATCTAGCTAGATCGAAAACAAAACAACAGGCACACCACACACACTTTTTTGGCTTGCGAGCCTGCTGAAGAGTAGTAGCAGAGCCCGTTTACGACTATTAGACATTCTCTGGTAGTAGGCTAACGTTACGTTTTGAGTGGATGGCAAGCGCGAGATGCCGAAATGGATGCCAATAAGATTCTGAATGGTTTACTTTTAAAAAGTTGCTAAATGGTTCCATTGACAAGACCAAAGTGATCTGGGTGTTTTGTCGTTGTAAACTGAGCTATCATCGCAGCACGTCCAGTCTGAAATACAACTTGATGACCAAGCACACATTCGCTAATGCGAATTCTCCGCCCCCTCGTCAAAGCCAGGCGATTGCAATGTTGTTTTCAATTTAAAAAAAATTTGTACGAAGCAATCTGAGCCACTTTTCCATGTTGATAAGAGCATTAAAATGTGAAAAAAGAATGGGACCAAAAGAAATCAAGGGACATTTAGAATAGATACAAATTTGCGATTAATTGTGATTACTCGCGAGTTAACTATGACATTAATGTGATTAATCGCGATTAAATATTTTAATTGTTTGACAGCACTAGTAAAAACGTATTATTACGCAAAGTCTCTGCTAATCTGTCGATACAACTATGGAGTCCCAGCCGGGCTAACTAGGCTAGCCTGCTGTAGTTACCACAGAACGAAGTTAAGTAATTTGACTAGACTGAATTTGATAGTACAAAATACCCACCAGGAGCACCAACATCTTCGGCAACCTAGAGCCAAGCATCGTTTTTTAAATTTACATCTCTGTACGAATACAGAGATGTGTCGTACAACACTGGGTAAGCAGCAACACAAGCAATTATTTTCTCCTCCATTCTGAAACTGTGAGCTAGAAATGTTTACCATGGTTGCTACGTTATGAGAAACAGGAAAACACTCCGATTGGCCATCGCTAGCGAAAATTGCTCCTCATTTGTATAAAGTTGAAAAAAAATCTCAACTCTGTTGCGTCGCTACCCACAATGCACCACACAAAGGATTCCCCTTGCTCCTTAGAAAATTAATGGAAAACATGTCGCTTGCATCGCGTCGCTGCAGTGGACACGCACTGTTAGTGCCACTTATACACAACAGTGACACTGACAGATCGAAAGCTAGCTAGTAGAGACAATATAAAGATGGAATACCAGGCTAAGAAACATAAATGTAATTACCTTCACCAGACAATGTTTTATCAATTAAAAAACGGCTGTTTGTTTAACATAAAGCTCCAAAAACAATTTTTCGCTCAAATCAGCCAAAAGAATTTGCTTCTTGCGCTACGCGCGCTCGCATTAAGCATGGAAGTCCCTAGCTAGCATCACATCAGGCACAGATTTTGCATGCATTAGCAAGGAGCCCGCTGTAGTGGCGTACACGGTACCGGTTCTGGTGGGCCGGTCTGGATCAAAGTCCAGGGCCTATTTTTACTCCCAGTCCGTCCCTGCATGCAGGTCTGCCTCTTTGATCAGATTCTTTCTGTCTCTGTTGGCATTGTCGTGCAGTTAAGACAAGGGTTAGGGTTAAGTACACCACTTGGTGTTGTTCAACCTGTCAGTGTTATATATAGATATTATTTATATAGATATATTTATATAGATTGGTACCAAGGTGGTAAATACATAGATCATTTGAAGTATTTACCCATTCACTATTTACTAATGTGCTGGATATTACTGGGTCATTTTCACTGGTCCTAATTAGGTAAAGACAGAAGACAACACTTCGTATTTACCTGGATACTTTTAAATATTACTATTTAAATACCGCTGGTAGTAAGTTGGTAACTACGGGAGATATATATGGTAAATTATAATGTGTTATTGGGTAAATACCACTGCTACTAGGTAGGTAAAGACGGCCAAGCTCCAGCAGAATTACGAACAAAATACTCTACTATTACCCTGTTGTTACCTTGATGTCAGTAACAGTGCACGTCTAATGAAAGTATAAGATAGTACTTTCCAATAAAATACCTTTTCAGATATTTATCGATTATGGCCTAATTTACTTGGCTGGTATACCTACCTCCGCAGAAAGAGTTTTCCTCTACTATCATGGTAAATCTTCTTGGATACTGGGTATGTTCTTGCGCATGTTTGGACTATTTACTCAGTAAGTAATCTGAAACTGGACTGTAAAAGGAAGCCGTGTTTGTTTCCATGGTGTTACCAGGGGCCTGTTCCATAAAGCAAGTGTACCGAATAAGCCAGACTTATGTCAGTTAGTCGGACTCATTCCTACCTCATTCGGTTCCATAAAGCTAGCTCAACGTAGTTCGAACTTGGTTACTATGGCAACTTATGGAAACTAGTCTGGTCTGGGGCAGACTAACTATCAGGCTTAGCGTGACTTGGTGCTTACCCACACCTACCTGTAACGCTGACCCAATGGGAAAACGATTATTCACTACGCTAAACTTAACTTTATATCAGTCCAAAAATGTACTTTTGTATAAAATATACTTTAAAACATTTTACATTTTATTAAGTATACCACAATGATAGGCCATAAAAACACAGATAGCGGCCTATTTTCCACCAAACAGGTTTGACCAATTATCCTAAATAAAAGGTAGGCCTATATAAATAGACTTAGGAACTCAACGTGCTGTTCATTGGCAATCATGGCGTGTCCTTTTATTGACGAGGTGGTAAACGAGGGAGCTGTGATCGTGCGAAGGGCTCTTCAAAGAGAGCGTACATTCAGGGACCGGTCAGACCCATTGGCGTATCCTGACAATCACCTCTATGAGCGGTACAGATTCTCCAGGGAAGGGATCCAATATATTTGTAGGTTGCTGCACCCATATATTTCCAATTCCACCCGCCGCACTAAAGCTCTCACAGTCCCACAGACTGTGTGCATAGCACTTTGTTTTTTTTGCCAGTGGCACATTTATTTACACCGTTGGAGACGCAGAACATATTGGCAAAGCGACTGTTTGCCGCTCTGTAAGAGCAGTTTACATGGCTTTAAAGAAACTGCTGAACATCTTTATCACCTTCCCTGGTCATAGAGGTCTTTGTACCATTAAGGAGGCCTTTTATGGAATCGAAGGTAGGTTAAGGTCCAGCAACTGACATTTGTTGGTGTAGAGGTGACAATTGTTGGCTGACCTATTTATTGACCCTTTGTAGCTTTCCCAAATGTTATTGGGGCTGTGGACTGCACCCATGTCCGTATAAAGGGTCCGTCCGGTCCGTATGAGGCAGACTTTGTGAATAGGAAGTCATTGCACAGTATCAATGTGCAGGTAAGTTAGCTTATTGAGAATGCTTGCGTTGTAGAATAGACTTACATTTCTTTTTATGGCTATATCATTCCAGTCGAATGACCAACATTTTTTCAGATGATTTGTGATGCTGAATGTGTCATCACAAACGTGGAGGCAAAGTGGCCTGGCTCGGTGCATGACTCAAGAATCTTTCGAGCCTCATCAATTTCCGGACAATTGTCCCAAGGTAGGCTCAATGTATAGGCCTATTGTAAATGTAATTTCAATGTAGGCTACAGCTTTTTTTTTATATACCGCCTTCAATTTTGGTCTGCATAAATTAGTCCGATTATTTATTTGTACCCTACCCAGGCGAAGTTTCAGGGGTTTTACTGGGAGACAAGGGATATGCCTGCCAGCCCTATCTCTTGACCCCCTATCAGGAGCCGGAGACAGACACGCAGCGCAAGTATAACCTTGCCCACGCACGCACAAGGGCGCGTATCGAGATGGCGTTTGGCCTCATCAAAATGAGGTTCCACTGCCTACAACACCTCCGAGTGACTCCACAAAGGGCGTGCAACATCATAGTTGCATGTGTTGCTCCACAACATCGCCTGCCTGAGGAGAGAGAGACCACCAAGGGTGGTTGTAGAGGAAGATTGGAACATCAAACCAATTTTCGAACACAACGAAACGGGCAGGGCAATAAGGGATGTATATGCGGATAATTACCTCAGCTCTCCTTGAATACACTGACAGTGTCTCCTCATCCTCCTCTCTGAAAGACGGGCTTTCACCCTGAAACCATACACTTTTTTGTCCAATGATCACCACTTAACATTAACAGTGAACCAGTGCTTTGAACTTCATACTTACAGGATCCTCCTGAATGCTGGCTGGTGGTTCCAACAGGCACACAGAGTTATCCATCACTATGAAACAAGTAACATGTCAGAATGAAGACTTTTGGTCAAGAATATGCTAATACCGACACATCAACCAACCTTTTATGTAGTTATGCCTTTGACTACATGGCCGTGACTCAGAGGCTGTCCCACCCTCTATGCCTTCCATTACTGGCCTCCCCTTGTTCTGCTCCAAGGCCAGTTCCTCTGCTGGAGTGAAGTTCGCTAGTGTGGCCCTCCCCCAGTGCCAGCGATGTCACTCTTCTTTCTGGCAGCTGCAATCATGAGATTGGACAGTTCTTGCATAAAGCTGATTATCCTAAAATGTTTGGTATATAGACATACTTACCATTATGAACAATGTTCTTGTATTTGGTTTTTACTTGCTGCCACGTCCTTTTCTCCCCACTCAAGTTGTTGCTGTATGGAGGTGCGCCCCCAATATAAAAAAAAAAGTTTAATTTGTTAGGCCTAGGTCTATAATAAAAATGTTACTAAATTAGGTTGGATTGCAGAATTTTTACATTTAAACATTGTTTCTACTTAGACCATACGCATTCAATCGATCCGTAATTTCTTGCCAGCCTTTCTCTCTCGTTATATTAATTGCCGCTGTATTGCCTTTTTTCGTTATTAAATGTTTGAACTGGTCGTAAAGATCAAGGAGTAAACGCTGCTCGGTCACGTTGAATATGGTCGTACGCTCTTTTTTTGCCGTTGTTAATCGATATGATTCACGTTCTACCTCTCGGGCTGCTTAAGAATAGGGTGCATGCGCAATTAGCCTGACTACTTACATCTGACTTGAATTAGTAGGACTGCGTGAGCTGAAATTGTCCTTTATGGAACCGCTTTAGCCCCGCTTGACTGATTGAACTTATTCAAGTCTGGTTTTAGGACTTTAAGTCTAGCTTTTTTGAGCGGCCTTTATGGAATAGGCCCCAGGTTCTTACCATATCCTTTGTAAGCAAATACCACTTTGTCAATGTTACCCTTAGTATGAACTTGTACTTTAAGTTCCAAGGCGATACCAGGTAAAACACGGCTATGTACTCAGTAAGTAATCTGAAACTGGACTGTAAAAGGAAGCCGTGTTTGTTTCCATGGTGTTGATTATGTTGCTAAAAAAAACATGACACTTCACTCTGTAAATTGTAACATTATTTTAAATTAAAGCACTGTTTCCATGGCATGTAGGGTTGTCAACTTCCTCAACACCAAATGCTGGACCCCCCCCCCCCTGCTAATGTATGCAAATTCTGTGCCTGATGTGACGCTAGTAAGGGACATCCATAGTTAATGTGAGCGAATTCTTTGGGCTGATTTCAGCGAAAAATAGTTTTTGGAACTTGAAACAAACAAACATAGCCATTTGTCTAATTGGTAACACGTTGTCTAGGGAAGGTAATTACGTTTGCGTTTCTTAGCCTGGTTTTCCATCTTTATATTGTCTCAAATTTGCTATCGATCTGTCAGTGTCACTGTTGTGTGTAAGCGGCAGTAAGGGCTGCATTGAGGGTTTTCACGGCGCGTCATCAGACCGGACGTCGCCATATTGGAGGCACTCCGCATCACAACAAAGCACAGGCACTGAAGTATATACCGAACGTCGTCAAAGAAAATTGTTAATTATTGCCGTGTTTCAGGTTGTACCAATAGGACACATCGAGAAAAACATATGCAATATTATCGACTTCCAAAAGTTATTAAAAACCAGGGAGAGGAATGTCAGAGATTATCAATGTAAAGGAGGCGCTTGTGGTTGGCAATGCTCAACCAAGATCTACCAGGGGAAAAACAGGATTGAGAGTCTCTTGGCTACACCTTGAGTTTCGCAATGATATCATACAGTTAAGGTCAGGTTGGTTAAAGACGTTATTGCATTACTTACTTTGGCCTTCACAACACAATGGTTGTTGATAAATGGTACTGCGTCTCCCTCACCCTTCCACACACCATCTGGTTATAGGCCTCCAAACCTTTGTAGGATTTAGGTCTTCCGCTGTGTATGGGCATGGGGAGAAAACCAGGTAGTTGACTATATTGGGATATGCAACTGAAGGAAGAATCACCGGGGTCGTCACGGATCCAAGAGGGAGCTAACTCGTAGGGATCTACACCGCCAATAAATCGTAATTTCTCGAAATATTGTGCATTTTCTTGTGGTCCAAGTCCTTCCCTATATGCCTTTGCATCTTGCCTGTGTTTTCATTAGATTTTCGGTTGTTTGGACATGGCAACATTCACTTAAAGTATCCAAAGCGCATAAAACTCCATTGTACTCCGTTCAGTTATTTACACCCAGTGCCTCCACAATGGCCGCGCATCCGGGTTACTGCCCAGAATGTGACGTCGGTGAAAACCCTCTAGGGTGAATTCAGGTATATTGGGACATTTTTTGTAATTTTATCTTCTGAGTTTAAGTTTGTCATAAAGTTCCAAACATAACCCAATAAATGAGACATTTCTGAATTCCTCAAGGTATCCACATTATATAAGTGTAAAAAAAAAGTCTTTATGATATTTTATGAATGCATGGCTCACTATTTTAGTGGAGTTGACAAAAAAATAATTTTAAGCAACTTGTTTGGTAATTTGGGACAGTATGTTTGGTAATTTGGGACACAGACTCATGGGTGTAGATTAACGTATTGAACAATAATTAAACATTTAAAAAAACATTTTAATGGATTTGTTAACCATACATATATCTTTAAGGTTGTGCATTGTGTGTTATCTTCTGATTTGGTTATATTTAACATATTATTACGTAAACAAGCATCAGATTTAGACTATTGACTAAGATAAATTAGGCCTTCAGGAGGAATAGTACATTTTATTCATATTTTGTAGAATCAAATTATGTTTTCATAAATTCAACAGGTTGCAATAATACACAAACAGGACACAAATTCATCAATATGCAGGAACTCAAAAACATGAATAACGGATCATTTTCTTTCCAGAAAACGAACATTCATCTGTTCTAAAGACTACTAGACCATGAGACTAGGTCTAATTAAAACATTTCCAAACATTTATTTATCAACTTGTAAGATGGTAGTCTTAAGGCCTGTGGAGGGGCAGTTGTTGTACCTTACGAGCCACCGTAGTTAGCACTCGTTCTGGGTAGGTCGCCACGCTTATTTAGAACTGTTTGTGCTCCGTTAAGGTAGGCAGGTCAATCGCGGGCGGGTATCAGTGTGAATATGTTGATAAATACCCGCTCACATCATTGATTTATATGTTGGTTATTTAAGTGGATAGATACAGTGAGTAGGGTCAAGTACTACAAATTATTTTTTATAAACTGGTGTACACAATTGGTTTGGACAAAACTATTCTGGCTAGCCGGTGGGTTAGCATTAGCTATTTTGGTAGAGTGCTATATTTCAGTTAGCTTCGTAGAACTATTTATTTTACACTGTATTCTTTTTACATTAAGATCGTTTGTTTTGTGGATTTATTGTTAACTGAAGAAAGTAAGAAAAGAACTGTTTGTGCTCCGTTAAGGATCGGACCAGCCTCCATCTGTGAAAATAAACTCCGATGGTCTCAGCCACAATCTTCGACCCCGCGTCCCGTGCCTCTTTCTCTCCGCACTGCATCCCTAACTTCAAACACAACGCAGAGTATACCAGCAGCGCCGAGGGGCTCGACACAGGCGGCAGACGCACAGAGGGAGTGGGTTACATCTTTGGTGCCGTGACCCGGATTGTGGCGTTCTGAGGACCAGGACAGAGACTGGCAGTGCTCGACAGACGTCCGGTGAACTGTGTTTAGATATGCCGATTTATGATACGAATTTTAGGCACTGCATTATGAAGTATATCCTTTAAAGTTGAGTGAAACATAATGTGTTACAGTATAATTATCTTGAGGATTTTATTTGACTGAACTGCTTTGTTACATGGTTGTAGGCCAATTCCGGCGTTAGATTATATAATCTAAACTGTCTTTGGTAACAATATTCATGATAGTGGTTAAGGGTTATGCTTTGAATTGAACAAAGAGATGCAGATTGACAACTTAAGCTTAAATTCACTTTTGATACAAGTTTTGATTGTATGATAGTTGTGTTGCACATATCATTTCATTACACTGTAGTAAGATAACAGTTTCGCATGCACACACGTTTTAAGTAGGCTACAGCAACATATTGAAGCCACTCAGCTACATACAGACTTAATACCAGTTAGTGAAAAAAAAAAAAAAAAACACAACTAAAAAAAAAATGTTCAGTGACCACACTGACTCCCCACAAGGGCTGGAAGGACCCTCTGCAGCTGCCTTAAACATCCAACCCTCCCCTGGGCCTGCAACAAGCCACCAACTGGACTCAAATAGAACTCAAACTCATTTTTTGAATGAGGTGGTGGCGCCAAACCCGGGCACAGCGAGCCCACAGCAAATAGTGAGACCCAAGTGCACTAACCATATCACCCAGCTTGCTGATCCTCAATTGCATTACCATTATGATCCCCATAACTATAGACATTACCCAAGACCTGAACTAGGCCCCCAGCCCACCCCACCGCCCCCAGTACTCACACCATACATTAATCCATACAGGTCCGATTACAGCTTGCCAGCTGTTCCTCTCCCAAATAATGCTCATGCGCATAGGCCAGGAGTAGAGACTATGATGGACGTGGCTGTCCCACCTCAAGCTGGTATCCACTGGCCCCCAACTCAGCAGCATCAGGCTGCCCCCTATCTCTCCACTCAGGATATGAAGCCTAGTCCCCAAGGTTACGTCGACTATTCACTGTCTACCCCCCTGGCCCAGGGCCCTATGCTAAGGCTCCAAACGCCACGACCAAGGCACAGTAGGACTAACCCCCCTTCTGTCGGACTGTTCCCCCAGGGGTTTACAGCACCAACCCCTGTTTGCTACCCCCAAGAGCCTAGGGAAGCAACCCCCAGGCACCAACCAGCCACCGGAACACGGGACCCCAACATGACCTTGCCCAGACCCCTGGATGCCGCAACTGCAGCTTTTGGCCACACAGTCCCCCCGCAAGGCCCCAATCTAGGGAATCTACCTATGCCACACCAGCAAACCATCATGTATCCTGGTGATCACGCACATACCATGCCCCCACCTCAATCCTCCACCCCACCCACGCACTTGTACCCATCTAACCCAGGTTTCCCACGGACAACTTATGGTGGCTTCATGCAGACCCATCAAGTCAAGAATGTGCAAGTGTTTACTGGTAATGTAGATAGCAAAATGCTTGTGGATGACTGGATACGGGACATGCAGTACCTCCTGGAGGCCATAGATCTGCCCACTCCCCTCCGCTTTTCCACGGTGGTGAGACACCTGAGTGGTGAAGCCAGAAAGCTGGTGCTGAACTTACCTCCACATGAACAGACCCCAGAGAATGCATTTGAGGAACTACAGGCAGAATACAGTGAAGCTCGAGGCTCCTTCGACCCACTTGCCGATTTCTACGAATGCAGCCAAAAGCCAGGAGAGCCTGCTTGCTCTTATGCCATATCACTGGAAGCGACACTGCGAGCGGTGGAAGAGAGTCAACGGGGGTGTGTGCCTTTCCCTGATCGCGACAGTAAACTCACCAGGCAGTTCCTAAGAGGACTCAATGACGAGGAGGTGTATGCAAGAATTGCACCAATGAAGCCCAGGCTCTTAAGCTTCAGAGAGCTGCAGGTTGAGCTACGAAATCTCTCAAGGGAAACCAAAAAATTCCAGTCGCAACAGAAGTCAAAGAAGACATATGCACAGGTACATGTTACACCAGAGCCTAGTGCAAATGTGAAGGCAGAGAGAACAAAACATGCATTAGAGTTAACAGAGCTGACTGAGATCGTCAAGAGACTAGCCTTTAACCAAGAGGAACACTTGGCCAAGTTGTGTCACCTAGAGTCAAGGATCTCTGCTCCACCCCCTGCCACCCCACTAAGAACTCAGCCATCTACCGGAAATGTCATTCAGGTTTCGAATGTCACATGCTACAGGTGTGGGGCGCAAGGACATATTGCCCGGGTCTGCAGAGCAGCGTTGCCAAATCCCAATCTACGGACCCAAACGGTGACCCCTGTGGAGGGAAGCACGCCCCAGTCATCCCAGCATTTAAACGCCTAAAGCCCATGGTAACCGGGGCTACCATGGGCATGCAGCAAGGTCCCCCAGTGGAGGATGAAAAGGCCAGCGAAGACAAGGACCCTCCTTTGGTGGGTCCCAGGAATGAAGGGGGGGTGGAAGTCAACGGAATGAAGTGCAGGGCGCTCATTGACTCTGGCTCTCAAATAACCAGTATTACCCATAGATACTGGCGGAATCACCCCACCCTTAAACAGCAAAAGCTACAGCCCTCCAAAATACCCATAGAGGGTGCTGGAGGCCAGAGGGTGCCCCACACTGGTGTCCTTCGCATCCAACTGAGAGCACTGGGAAAAGAGTTCAAGGATGTACCAGCTTTTGTTGTTCCTGATTCGGAATATCGCTCCTCCGTCCCTCTGCTTGTAGGGACCAATGTCATTCGGGCCTCCAGAACCTACCTCCAAGCGTCCTTTGGCCAGCAGTTTCTCCATCGGATAAAAGAAAGCCATCCAGAATGGTATACGGCTCTACAGGAGGTTGAGGGCACTGAACAAAGAGACACAGATGACATGGTAGGCCCTGCTGTGTATACTGGCCGTAAGATTCACATCCCGGCCGGAAAGGAAATGGACTTATGGTGTAACATTACTGTTGGCCCACGGAGAAAAACATACACAGCCCTGATTGAAGGTCACCCCTCCCTACAACTCCAACAAAACCTCTTGGTTGCCAAAGTTCTTGTTGATGTTAAGAGAGGTTTTGCCCCTGTCAGAGTGATGAACCTGTCCCAGCGTGCTTTGACCATCAAGCCACATACACACCTGGCCAATGCTTTTCTCGTAAACAGTGTTGTGGAGTTGGCTGACAAAGAGGGGAGAGGTAATAATGATGGGGACAACAAGGCATGCCTGAGCTGCGATCAAGTGGTGACAGGCTGGGGTGTGGACATTAGTGGAGCAGAGGTGGAAAATGAGCAACAACGCTCTCTCCTTCAAGAGCTTGTGGAAAAGAATGCAGGCGTTTTCTCACAGCATCCCACAGACTATGGCCACACAAAAACAGTGCAGCACGAAATCCCTCTGGTGGACTCGAAGCCATTCCGGCTCCCATATCGAAAGATCCCCCCTCTCAGTGGCAGGACGTCAGACGGTTGCTAAAGGAGATGGAGACGGAGGGAGTTATCCGGCCTAGCAGGAGCCCATATGCATCACCTGTAGTGATTGTGACCAAGAAGGATGGGTCACTGAGGCTATGCATCGACTACAGGAAGCTCAACTCCTGCAGCACAAGAGATGCTTTCCCCCTGCCTAGAATAGAAGAGGCACTTGAAGCTCTGGGACAAGCAAAGTACTTCTCCACTCTCGACCTCACATCTGGTTACTGGCAGGTGGAAGTGGCGGAGCATGACAGACACAAGACAGCGTTCAGCACTCCCATGGGACTGTTTGAAGCCAACAGAATGCCATTCGGGCTGCAGAACGCTCCGTCCACGTTTCAGAGACTCATGACCTGCTGCTTTGGCGATCTCAACTTTACCCACCTCCTGATCTATCTGGATGACCTCATTATTTTCTCAAAATCATTTGATGAGCATATACAGAGGTTGCAGATGGTGTTTGATAGGCTCCAAGAACATGGCTTGAAGTTGAAGCCCTCAAAGTGCCAGCTTGTGAGAAAGGAGGTGCAGTATTTGGGTCACTTGGTTTCTGCTGAGGGAATTAGGACAGACCCAGAGAAGATCAGCAAAGTCAAGGACTGGCCAAGGCCCACAAATCGTAAAGAAGTGCTGCAGTTCTTGGGATTTGCTGGGTACTACAGGCGATATGTGCTGGGGTACTCCACCCTAGCTGCCCCCTTATATCGCCTCACCACTGGTGACCCTAGGCGGAAGAAGAGAGGGGGAAAGAAAGGTGCCGCTCCCGACCCGCCCTTCTTGTGGAATTCTGAGTGTGAGGAGGCATTTCAGACCCTGAAGGACAGTCTGATGACTGCTCCGGTGCTGGGCTACCCTGATTACAACATACCTTTTGTACTGCAGACGGACGCCTCTGGAAGCGGGCTTGGTGCTGTTTTGGCACAAGTGCAGGATGGGGCTGAGCGAGTTATAGCCTACGCCAGCCGAGGATTGAGCCCAGCGGAGACAAGGTATCCCGCCCACAAACTGGAGTTCCTCGCCCTGAAGTGGGCCGTGACAGATAAATTCTATGACCATCTCTATGGGCGCAAATTTTCTGTCCAGACAGACAACAACCCTCTGAAGTATGTGATGACTTCGGCAAGGCTAGATGCGACGGGTCAGCGGTGGGTGTCTCGTCTGTCTGCATTTGATTTCGACATCCAGTATAAAAGGGGCCTGAGCAACTCAAATGCGGATGCCCTCTCCCGCTTGTCCTACCAGGAGGTCACGCAGGTCTTACAATCCTGTCCTCAGCGGGTGCGCGTACGTGGCCCACAGCGTGAAGAGACACAGACCACTCTGGAGCCAGAAATCCCTCCAGGTGTGAGCGTGGCTGCCCCCGAGGGTTCCGATCTTGCTCCAGCCCTGGAGACTAGTGAGCCTTATAGGGATGTAGGGACAGAGTCACTCCCTGCCATGACGAAACAGGAGATACGGGCGGGGCAGAAGGAAGATCCGGTGGTTGGTCCAGTCTTGCACTTTAGGAGCCGGAACCAGAAACCAAGCCGCAGTGAGAGGGTCAGTGCTGGAGAGCAGGTGAGCCTTCTCTTAAAGGAGTGGAGGAGGTTAGTGATCAAAGATGGTATCATGTATCGGAGCATTCAAGACCATCAGAGAGGTACAGTGGAGCAGCTAGTACTGCCGGAGAGGCTACGCACGGCAGTCAAAACCGCTCTCCATGATGACTCAGGGCACTTGGGATTTGAGAGGACATTGCAGATGACAAGAGAGAGGTTTTACTGGCCAAGAATGTTCCAGGAAATCAAAGCTTGGTGTGAGCAGTGTGAAAGGTGCTGCCTCAGAAAGACCCCTACTACAGGCCTCAGGGCTCCGCTGGTCAGCATCCACAGCAGCACACCCATGGAGCTTATATGTGTGGACTTTTTGACCCTGGAAAAATCCAAAGGGGGGATAGAAAATGTGCTAATTGTTACCGACCATTTCTCTCGCTATGCACAGGCCTACCCCACAAAGGACCAAAAAGCAACAACGGTGGCTAAGGTGCTGTGGAGAAACTTCTTCTGCCGGTTTGGTTTCCCTGCAAAATTGCATGCAGACCAAGGGCGCAATTTCGAAAGTGCTATTGTAAAGCAGTTATGTAAATGCACTGGCATCACCAAGACCCACACAACCCCATACCACCCCCAAGGGAACGGGACCACTGAGAGGTTTAACAGGACACTGCTGAACATGCTGGGGACACTAGAGCCACACTTGAAGCTCCGCTGGCATGAGCATGTGGACGCCATGACACATGCATATAACTGCACACGCCACGATTCGACTGGGTACACACCATACTATCTGATGTTTGGTAGACACCCCAGGCTGCCTGTGGACCTGATTTTTGGCCTCCCTACAAATAATGAGCCAAGTGAATACAGCGATTATGTCCAGACCCTGCATGACTGTCTGTCTAAGGCCTATGCACAGGCCAACCAGATGTCTAGACACGCTAAGGAACAGCAGAAAAAGTACTATGACCTAAAAGCAGGGAGTCAAGTCTTCAGCCCAGGGGATAGAGTCCTAGTCAAAGTCTGTCATGTGGAGGGACGGCAGAAATTGAGAGACAAATGGGAGTCCCGCCCCTACCTTGTGGTAAAAAAGCAACCTGACATCCCGGTGTATGTGGTACGACAGGAGGATGGAGAAAGAGAAAAGGTGATCCACCGCAACCTCCTTACACAATGCATGTTCCTCCCAGTGGAGCAGATGGATGAAACGGTAGGAGAGGAGTCTGAGCCGGATACAGATGTAAGAGATGCAGACATGGAGTCAGATACAGCAGAGGACGATATGGGGGGAAGTGTTGACAGAGTTCTACCTGGGCCATCAAACAGTCAGGACGAGCACACAAGCACAGAGGATGAGGACATGGAGGTGAGGGTAATGAGTGACGGGGACGAAAATGAGACTGGCAGTGGCAATAACTTTCCTCAGGGTCCCAGCTCTCCTAGGAGAAATCCACAAAGGAATAGGCGTCCCCCAAGGAAACTATCTTGTGAGTCACAAGTCATGGAGACAGAAAGTGATCAAAAGAAAATAGAGAGAGGACGGCAGCTGTGGCAAAGGATCAAAACAAAAAGAGCAGCAGGCCCTAAGTGGAGCAGCCGTCGTAGTACATAGGCTTGAATGGCAGCTACATACGCACACATACACATCCCCACACACACGTAACACTTTATTTTTACACCAAACACAGGTAAAACTTTTGTTGTAAGTTGTTTGGAGTTACCTTATATATGTTTGTTGGGTGGTTCTGAACTTACTCTCGTCAGATGGCTGGGACGCCATCAAGTAAGGAAGGGGAAGATGTAAGATGGTAGTCTTAAGGCCTGTGGAGGGGCAGTTGTTGTACCTTACGAGCCACCGTAGTTAGCACTCGTTCTGGGTAGGTCGCCACGCTTATTTAGAACTGTTTGTGCTCCGTTAAGGTAGGCAGGTCAATCGCGGGCGGGTATCAGTGTGAATATGTTGATAAATACCCGCTCACATCATTGATTTATATGTTGGTTATTTAAGTGGATAGATACAGTGAGTAGGGTCAAGTACTACAAATTATTTTTTATAAACTGGTGTACACAATTGGTTTGGACAAAACTATTCTGGCTAGCCGGTGGGTTAGCATTAGCTATTTTGGTAGAGTGCTATATTTCAGTTAGCTTCGTAGAACTATTTATTTTACACTGTATTCTTTTTACATTAAGATCGTTTGTTTTGTGGATTTATTGTTAACTGAAGAAAGTAAGAAAATAACTGTTTGTGCTCCGTTAAGGATCGGACCAGCCTCCATCTGTGAAAATAAACTCCGATGGTCTCAGCCACAATCTTCGACCCCGCGTCCCGTGCCTCTTTCTCTCCGCACTGCATCCCTAACTTCAAACACAACGCAGAGTATACCAGCAGCGCCGAGGGGCTCGACACAGGCGGCAGACGCACAGAGGGAGTGGGTTACAAACTCATAAAATCGATCAACTGACACTTGGAATGGTGGCCTCATCATTAGAAACTTGGCAATTAGGCTGGGCCAACTTTTAATCCATGTCTAGTCATCAACTATTTCATTAGAACATTACATTACATTAGTGTCACATTCAAAGGCAGTCCTTGCAGTGGTATGATTCATCATCATCGAGTATTCCATTGTCTTCCCCACAAGTCAGATGATACCACTTTTTGCAGGACTTACAGGCCATCCACTCCTCATCTCTCTTTGGATCTTGTTTGTCACCATACTTCACTCCACAAATGCTGCACAAATTCTCTGTTTTCTCTGTTTTCTTCCTCTTTTCAGGTTGTTTCCCTTTCCCCTTCCCTGGCCCCTTAGCTCTGTTTCGGACATAGTCAAAGTGTGCTTCACTTGTGAGGTAACTACTTGGAGGCTTGGATCTTTTCACCTTGCTGGTAGAGGGCCGTGCACGGAAAGGCAATGTGATCAGCTCATCAAAACTTGTCTTGACCTCGACTATGTTGCTGGGATCTGGAGGCATCATATCAGCTGTGTGGATAGGCCCAGATGTTGAAGGAACAGCTATAGTGTCCAGGGTGGTAAACACATCTAGGTCAACTGTTGCTGACAGGTTGAGATCAAGGAGGGTGTCCAACTGTGGGATAAAGACATGTTCCATCTCCTCAGTGTCAGTGCTGTTAGTTGCAGGAGCTTCCTCTCCGTCAGCAGCAGGAGCTTCCTCTCCGTCAGCAGCAGGAGCTTCCACTCCGTCAGCAGCAGGAGCTTCCTCTCTGTCAGTTGTCAGACTTGGAGCAAACAGACACTTGTCAATGTGAGCTGGGTTTAGAGGATGGATTCCGCTGCCCCTAAATCCAGCTCTGGCATTCTCGGATGTTGCTGCACTTCTCCATGCCTTCGATAGGATGCCAAGAAACAGAGACTTCTGCAGCTTCAGCCCACCATTCTCCCGGGTAAAGACACGGCCCTCTAGGTTCCAGTTATGTTTCAGGCTTCGGAAAAAGGCCCTGTCTGCTGGCTGTAGAATGTGTGTTGTGTGTGGAGGAAAGCAAATGACGTGCACATTATTTTGTTTCATTAGCTCTAAGAATTCCAAATAAAAAAAGTGAGAACTGTGCCCATCCAATAATAGCACATGTGGACGGGGGTCGTCTTTTGGGAGAGAAGCAATAAATTGTTTCCCCCAGTCAAGAAACACCTCTTTGTTTATCCACCCAGTCTCAGTTGCTTTGACCAGAGTGTTGGTGGGAGCCCCGTAGCACCACTCAGAGCGCAAACGTTTTGCTTTGAAGATCACCATGAGTGGACCGTATTCTCCAGCTGCATTGAGACTTGCTAGTAGGGTGGTGGTCTCCCCTCGCTCATTTGCAGTGACCTCAAAGCAGGGCGAGCCTACTGGCGACACCACCCTCGATGATACAAAATGATCCTGTAAACCAGTCTCATCACAGTTCCACAGATGAGAAGGAACATCTTGAATGCCAAGGTCAGTGATGACATCCTCATAGGTCTTAAACCATTGGCCAACAACTACCGGGTTGAAACAAGCAGCCCGAGCTGCAGAGAGGGCCTCTGGCTTCCTCAGGTCAAGATGACAATGCCTCTTC
The DNA here is from genome assembly GCF_054491055.1 of Hypomesus nipponensis. Classification (NCBI taxonomy): domain Eukaryota; kingdom Metazoa; phylum Chordata; class Actinopteri; order Osmeriformes; family Osmeridae; genus Hypomesus; species Hypomesus nipponensis. The sequence goes on along the minus strand of NC_140362.1, from coordinate 5,839,306 downwards.
ATGAAGGCCTTGAACCAATAGTGGCCTGCCTGACCTTTGACCTCAGAGAAGCCTGTTAGTCCATTTGCCTGTGCAAACTGAAATGCAAGCTTCTGGATTTCTGGCTTCCTCATGGGAAAACCTCGTCTTGCTAGGTTTTCGATAAGATCTGCTAAATTAGCCTCCTCCTGCTCTGACAGAACTGGCTTTCTTCCTGCTACATGCTTATGTCCTTCTATCACACCTTTAACCCGTCTTTGGAGGGTGGATTTTGGGACATTCCAGGCCCTGGCAAGATAACGGAGATTAGGTATGTTGCCTGTCCTTTCCAGTTCTCTGTACTCCTACAATGCTCCCTTCATTCTGTTCACCTTCCACATGTTGTACTTGCCCTTTACTTTTCCCTGTTTGTTCACTCTCCCTTGCACTTCACTCTCCCTTGGTCTGTCTGTCTCTTTCCTGGGTGTCATTCTATTTCGCAAAATGAACAATTAGTAGTTTAGGAAAAGTGCAGAAGAGTCTACAACTACATACATTAACAGTAGGCTAGGTTTACTGCTTGATAGCTCAATTAATATGTGTCGTGACTACAACACAAGGCCTAAATATGCTTTTACTTCAATGTTTTAACAACATGGCCTTTATTATTACTAATTGTTCAGGATATTATTGACATAAAATAATCTGACCCAAATTACAAGGCCCACTACACACAGCTCTGATGGTTATCAACCTTAGCCTCTAATTCCTTCTGCTTAAAATTGCCTCGGATACATCACTTAGGTTCTGTGTTGTTATAAATGTGACTTTTTCACTTTTAATCAGGTTATTTATGACTAAACTATTGACACATTTTATACCCTAAAAATGTTGTCCCAAATTACCTGAAACATGCTGTCCCAATTTACCACACCATGTTTGGTAATTTGGGACAGCAAGAAAAAGTTCAAATTAAATTAATCTAAACATAATTTCACATTTTTATTTTGTTGTTTTAGTACACTATTGCATTACACATATTTGCTCCACATTGGTGTCCATATTAAATTAAGCATATACATTTTACAGCCTTATATATGAAAATCCACCTAAAGCACATGTCATTTTTCTCACCTCTTGACTTTGGGGGTCAATTTCCTGTTTGATGCTGACCACACCCCCATGTGTGATGTCACCTCCAATATGTCATGTGACTTTAGTTATATACCTCCTAAACAATGTATTAACACCCCTAACTTTACAATAGCCTTTTCAAGGCAGAAGTAAAATGCTTTTTCCTTATGCTGTCCCAAATTACCTGATGTCCCAATATACCTGAATTCACCCTATACGTTCATTTGGAATTTTCCACCGGAGCTTTAGCTAGCTGGCTAACGTTGCGTTCTGTCCTCCTGTGTTAAATGACCAGGGTTCCCGCAGAGTCTTAAAAAGTATTTCAAAGTCTTAAATTCTGAACTTTAGATTTAAGGCCTTAAAACGTCTTTAAAACGTCCATATTTTCATCCGAGGTCTTAAATTTCATTTTAGTCAGGTCTTAAAAAGGTTTTACCCTCGTTAATTTCCAGAAACGCTGGCTGTAGAAAGTTATTACAACTTGTACACTATACAAGGAAACATAGAAGTATTGAGTCGTAGCCTACAAAGCGAGTCTTTGCTACAAACAAAACCAGCAGAACGCTGCCCTCAAAACGTTGGTTCGGTGTTGTATTTCTTTCTGGAGGATAGCCTATTGGTGTTGGTACGGACGCGGTGATAAAACTACAAATCCTGTGATAAGTGCAATACCTGAATTCAAAATACATGGGCGCTTCCTCAGAGTTTGTTAAAATTCGGCTACGTGTGGAAAATGGGAAAGTACTTTCAACTAGAGAGACATGAGTTGTGTTCGACATGGACTGACTTCATGCAGCACCGCAGCCGGCTGCAGACGACGCCGGCGCTGCATGAAGTCGAACGCACCTATGGCTAGATCACAGCGATTTCCGCTATTGGTTACAAGCAGTACCCAGCTCCAGGTACGAGGCTCGCTGCAAACTTTGCCCCAAAAATATTCAATTTGGTTACTAATGTGATTGCTTTATCTGTAAATTAAATGTATGCTTTTTTAATGAATTCCATTCATAGAAATTACATGTTTTTTTCAGAATGTCTTTTGATTTAAAGGTGACATGACTTGCTGTTTTTGGATGCTTTTATATAGGGCTTAGTTGTCCCATAATACTGTATCTGAAGTCTCTTTCCCGAAATTCAGCCATGGTGCAGAATTATAGCCACTACAAGTAGTCCCACAATCAGCTTTCCTCAGAACGTGCTGTTTCTGTGTCTGTAGCTTTAAATGCTAATGAGGAGGAGAAGGGCGGCAACATACGCTAATGTTTACAGGATGTATCGCAATGGCTCGTTGCCCCCGTTGCTGTAAGATGCCTTGAATTTAGCCATTCTCATCTGATTACCCTGGTTTGCAGAGGTGCACACTCAGTCATTTCAATGTGGAGAAAGGCGGATATCGCGAGCCATAACACCAACAGCAGAACGGTTATCCAAATAACAAAGAAGTGTACAACCCTCGCCTTACAGCGTTTGTATTCACACACACTTGATGCCATTTATCTTTACGTTAACAACAGTAACTCAGCTGTTAGCTGCAGAGCTAATGTTACAGCCACATTCTAAGGGTAGCAAGCTAGGTAACCATATACAGTAAAGCAACAAAATGATATAGCGTTAGTTAACTTTCTTGTCCAAGGTTTGTAGCTTGACCAAGGAGATTTAGTAATGATCCAGAATTTAATTTCAGCAAGGCCAGCTTTGTGTTGGCTCAAGTTGAGGAAATGTTTGGCGCAGACATACAACACTTTGGGAAGTTGTGTCGGTGCATTTCCAGCGAAAATACAATTAAGATACGGCTTGTGCTGAGGCTCAGATGAAGGAACTAAAAAAAAGATGTGTGCTTGCATTTGTATATCCAAGCACTGAGCAACTGTTATGCTTTGTTTGTTTGCTCGCCATGATGTCTCTCCAGGAAAAAAACTGTATCGCACTCGCCCTTGCACGGTGGTAGCTCAGTTTCTCATGGGCGGGCCAGATGATCTGGTCGGGCAAAGCAGAGAGAGGGGAGGTAACCTTCCCCCTATCTACGTCACTAGGGGGAGATTTTCAAATTGCAATTGAGCCTTCATTTTGTCAAAGGCGGAGAAGAACACGCAGGGCTTGGTTTACACTTATCAAAAATTCTAGCCACTGGGGGACCAAAGGCAGGCTAGGGGAACTCATATTAATATTAAATAACCTCATAAAATGAAGTTTTCATGTCATGTCACCTTTAAATATTTTTTGGGTAATGCGTTGTGTAGGTCTTAAATTGCAATCTTTATGGTCTTAAAATGTCTTAGAGGTTTTAAGTTTGACTTACTGAAACCTGCAAGAACCCTGAAAGACTCAATTCATCAAGCTGTAGCTAACGTTAGCTAAGTCTATGTCAACAGAGCTCCTGGGTAACATAACTTAGATATACCAGAAAATATAAAAATGATTGAAATCATCACCAAATTCAGTCAGGTAAATCGCCGAGGCCAGGAGTGCTTTCAGCTTCTGATGGTCGTCTGCACCGGTGATGCAAGGCCCTTCGCGTTAATATTTCCATGCACTCGCGCTCCCTTCTGACACGCGCACCTGTTCGCAGTTCACTGAATATGAATACCGGCCGGCGAGGCTGTGATTGGAAAACGGGACTGGAGCTGTCCCGGACGGGACAAATCAAAATCACCCACAAATCGGGATGTCCCGGACAAATTGGGACGGTTGGCAACTCTAATGGCATGACATGAACAAATACAAAGGTTAAATCACAATTTCCCCAATGATGGCAGTCAAAGCTATGTGCTCTGGTCGACATTTCGTTTTTGGTAGAGGGTCATGTTCCTAGTGCGCCAAACACGATAGCGGTGGATATCATCCTCTGGACTGTGAACTACAAAACAGATGGTAAAATGAAAATATACATGTTAGTAATGTGGACGAGCAACCAGGCAATGTCAACTGCTACAGTAACATAATAAATATTGTTGTAAGGCCACTTGTGCTAGCTATCACTAGAGCTAGCTGTCTAGCAATGTGCTAACATTAGCTATAGCCTAACTTAATAATTAAAATACATTTGATTAGCACTAGATCAAAATACAATCATTTAATATGCATTGCTATACTTTTGCTTGATAAATAAATGATGTAATTAGGCTGTGTGTTATTTTGTGACTTACCTAGTAATGCAAGAATGCTGCTGGAGTTAGCTAACGAAACCAACCAACTGTTGAAACCACTTATTGATGAAACTTTTCAGATTAAAACCCGGAACTTCCATATATTAGTTGCCAGGTGATTGGATGAACCATCGGTCTATTATCGTCCGTTACCTGCCAGTAGAACGATGATTGGTCCAGAACATAGTTTGAGGCCAAAATCTTTGCTTGCCATTTTAATCTCACGATGCGTGATATCTGCATCCAGCCTTTCTCGCTAAGAAAACGAAGCTCCTGAGTGCTAATACAACTTAGACTCATTTAACATCTGTTTTAGTCGTATGACACTTCTAAAGAACCAACACGACCACAGCATCCTTATTCTGTATTCTAAAATAGGTAGAGTCTTAGATATTTGTAGACTATGTTTTATGTTACAGGAGCTGTAGAAAGACAAACCATAGGGGCCAAACTAATACTGACGTGTTCTATGGTATGAAGTTATTGAATTTTGAGTTTTTAAATGGAGGTTTGTATAGATTTAACCTTTGTATTTGTTCATGTTTGTTCAATAATGTTACAATTTACAGAGTGAAGTTTCTTTGAAACATAATCCAACTTTGTGTTTGTGGCATGGAAAAGTGAATGAACAGTTGAAAATGATATGGTAAGAGCCTGGTAACACCATGGAAACAAACACAGCTTTTTTTTACAGTCCAGTTTCATATTACTTACTGAGTACATAGCCATGTTTTACCTGGTATCACCTTGGAACTTATATTACAAGTTCATACTAAGGGTAACATTGACAAAGTGGTCTTCGCTTACAAAGAATATGGTAAGAGCCTGGTAACACCATGGAAACAAACACGGCTTCCTTTTACAGTCCAGTTTCAGATTACTTACTGAATACTTAGCCATGTTTTACCTGGTATCGCCTTGGAACGTATAGTAAAAGTTCATATTAAGGGTAACATTGACAAAATGGGATTCACTTACAAAGAATATGGTAAGAACCTGGTAACACCATGGAAACAAACACGGCTTCCTTTTACAGTCCAGTTTCAGATTACTTACTGAGTAAATAGTAAGTGCGCAAGAACATACCCAGTATCCAAGAACATTTACCATGAAAGTAGAGGAAAACTCTTTCTGAGGAGGTCGGTACACCAGGCAAGTATATGAGGCCATCATCGATAAATGCATCTGAAAAGGTATTTTATTGGAAAGTACTATCTTATATTCTCACTTCTCATTAGACGTGGACTGTTACTGACATTAACCTTAGGTAACTGCAGGGTAATAGAGTATTTTATCGTAAATCTGCTGGAGCTTGGCCGTCTTTACCTACTTAGTAGCAGTGGTATTTACCCAATAACGCATTATAATTTACCATATATATCTCCCGTACTTACCAACTTATTACCAGCGGTATTTAAATAGTAATATTTATAAGTTTCCAGGTAAATACAAAGTTTTGTCTTCTGTCTTTACCTAATTAGGACTAGTGAAAATTACCCATTAATAACCAGCATATTAGTAATTAGTTAATGGGTAAATACTTCGAATTATCTCTGTATTTACCACATTGGTACCAATTGGTAATACCCAATAATACAGAAAACATACCCAGTAATGACCAGCACGTTAGTATTTAGTTAATGGGTAAATACTTCAAATTATCAAGGTATTTACCACCTTGGTACCAATCCGTAATACCCAATAAAACACAAAACATACCCTTTACTTTCTAGGTAAATACCTAGTACTTAAGGGACTGTAAAAGGAAGGCTACCTCTGTGGCTGGGTGGCTTTGTACATTGCTAATGCTATTATGTCTCTTCAGATCTCCATGTAGCCGTTTTGATCCACAGCCGTGTTCAGATGCGCTAAGGTAGCCATCAGAATCCACAGTGTCTACATGGGGATATCTGTTGAGATGCCCTGGACTCCCATTGACCAGCGGATGCTCCTCTGACACATTTGTTCTCACATCCTCATGCAACATCCCTTGTCTGTGCACACAGGGACCTTCGCGTACATCCTTTGGGTTTCTGACAGGAGCTTGAGGGCAGGACTCGAGGTAGGACTAGAGGTAGCATAAATCTGCCCTGTATGGATGAGAAGGCTACCGGATCATCACAATGCTAGAATATCTCTGATCTGTCTGGAGGTATGTCAGGAGATACCCCAGATACCGGCCAGGGAACAGCATGCTGCTGACACACACACCTTGTTTCCTTATGACTAGATAACATCCCCGTGTTCCAGCATAGCCGACTTTGTGCTGCCTTTGTGTTCATCCTGGGCAAAATGATGATGGGCCGCTAGAGTGTCAGCGCTGCTCTAGTTGTAGCACTGGGTCTGGACAGGAGGTGCGAGTGGGATGGTTCCGTAGACCGCTCATCAGATGGTATGCAACATGACGGATGTGCACACAGCCTTAGTCATTGTTAATTATAGCATTACCTGGGCATCCAAAAAACAACTTGTTTTTCGTCACTAGTAAATAGTGGGATGTAATTTGGTCCTCCTGTGGCTCCGGAGGAGAGACGCTCCGCTCTACACATAGTATAAACTGGCAGAGCGCTGGTGTTCTGGGGGATTTAACTCGTTGCTCCTTGCCTCATGTCATGCATGTTGCAGTGAAGGCAGGGAGTGCTTACCGATGTACATCCATTCCGCCATAGTTATACCTATTCTCATGTATATGAATAAATGGTGAAATAATCACGAGTGTCTTGTGAACTGATGTACTCACTGTATGAAGAGTTTTAAAAATGTGACCTTGAAAAAAAGGGCCTAGTGATAGTAATCAAGCTGTCCCACCCACATTTGAAAACATACCAAGGCCCCTGCCTCCAGGGCAGCATTCAGCCATACGTACTGAGAGAAGGAAAGATAGGTCGCTTCCATGCTCCGCAAAGGTGGAATGACCTCCCTGCTCAACCACAAACCTCTCCCTCACCATAGTTCTTCTGCTTTATTATGCTGTCAAACTTTTTGGGGAAAACTTGGATATCAACACTGTGGATCAGAAGTCTGAACTCTAGAGAAGGGATGGAATGGAGGAGGATAAATTGAAGACTGAATGAATCAGGAAAGAGTACAGTGCTCTCTCTTTCGCCGTCTCTTTCTCTGTCTCTCTCTTTTAATACAACTTTTTTTAAACAGTGGTGATTACATTGACAGAGCTTTGGTAAAACAAACAACAACATTACCCTGACAATCATATGCAGATGAATGTGATAGAGTGGGATGAGGAGGTTACATTTGAATAACCTCTCAAAGTCAAGGAGATGATTGTGGACTATAGGAGGCAGTAAAAGGAGGAGCAAGCACCCCTACACATCAACGGATCCGAAGTGGAAAAGGTGCTGCTTCAGGAGGGTCAGCCCTATGTTCCCACATTTCTAAGGATTTTTTTTCACTGACAATTTTGAAGATTTGGCCCTATGTTCCCACAGACCTATGTTCCCAGATGTATTTAGGGTTAGGGTTAGGGTCAAGACAGTTTGGAAGCTAGCTAGCTCCTTCAAATCGCCAGCTACGGAATGGTGAACCCTTAATTTTGAAAAAGCTGTGGTAACAAAAAAAAGGTTGGAACACAGGGCTGTGGGAACATTGGGCTATGGGAACATAGGGCTGTGGGAACATAGGCACACTCCAGATTCAGGTTCCTCGGGGTGAACAGCAATGATCTCACCTGGTCTGCTCACACGGACAAGGTGGTCAAAGCGGCCCGGAAACGCCTCTTCTTCTTGAGGAGACTGAAGAAGTTTGGCATGGACTCAGTCATCCTCACTGACTTCTACAGATGCACTTTAGAGAACATACTGACTGGTTGCATCACAGTGTGGTATGGGAGCTGCACAGACAGGGACTGCAAGGCCCTACGTAGTGTTGTCCGGTCTGCTGAGTTCATCATTGGCAGGAAGCTCCCTGCCCTACAGGACACCTACCACACACGATGCCTCAGGAAAGCTTGCAGGATTCTAAGAGACTGTTACCGCCCATCCTTCAGTCTTTTTACTCCGTTGCCTTCTGGCATGCGATACCGAAGCATTCGGTCTCGTACACGCAGACTGGACTACGGTTTCTTTCCAAGGGTCATCAGGCTTCTGAATGAACATTGATATGGACATTGATATATTGTCGACACACACAAGTCACTTTAAACACTGTCACTTCAGCTACTGGTTGCACTTTCAGCTACTGGGTGTACTTTCAGCTACTGGTTGCACTTTCAGCTACTGGGTGCAGAATCAGCAATATTGCACTAATTGTACCCTACTTGTCTCTAGGTTAGTATAGGGTTAGTATTGGATATTATGTGTATTATAGGTTTAGTATACTGTATTGTTCATTATTTGTATATTTAGGAGGTTTATTAAATTATATGTTAGCTTATCATAGGTAACCTATTTTCTGAGGACTTATATGTCATGTTATGGCAGGTTGCTTTGCGTTGTCTTGTCCAAAGAATTTCAGTGCCCAGTCTGACCCTGTGTTGTTCTGTGAATCTGACAATAAAATACTTGAACTTGAATATGGGTCCCACTAGCTGTCCTTGTCGGTTTAAGTGTGTGTGGCAGATCTCTGTGTGTGTGTGTGTGTGTGTGTATGTGTGTGTGTGTGTGTGTGTATCTAAACCATAGCTAAATCCCACCATAGCTAAATATCAGCCAAGGTTTTCTAGGAAGGAATTTCATTTCAGAAGCTCTCATCACAGACATGGGCTAGAGGCCCTGCACTTCAGATTCCAATAACCACTGTGTGTGTGTGTGCGAGAGAAAGAGGGAGAAGAAGAGGGAGAGGAAGCTTTGTGAGGAATGATGATTGAAACATTAACGAATTGCGCAAAACACAAGTTGTTAACGGTAAAACTAAAACGCCTTCACAACATTAACAAAGAGATGTAAAATGTAGCCTTGTTGAGATGTGAACAAAAGCTTCAACTTCTGAGCATTGTAACCTGATGTATGGCTAAGTTCTTAGGAGCTAGGTCTTGTTTATACAAAAGTGTAGACCTTTTCGGTGGCTCTGAATTCTCAATAATGTCATTCCATCTAAAACACTACAATGCTCCTAATAAAGATTTTCTTCCAGATCCTTGGACCACTAACAATATTTACACGTTCAAAGTCCAAAAAAATCACAGTGAAATCTTTGCATGTTTTATTGATTAAAAAAAGCATTTGGCATTTGGCAAACAAGAAGGCACAAAGAGAGGGCTGTGTTAGTGAAGTAAGAGAGCTGGAGAAGAGTGGACTGGATATGTTGCTTTGTGCTGCCCTAACAGTCCTCACTCTCACACACACTTGTACACAGTGCATACTGCATTCTAGTAGGTTTGTCCTAGAGTGACTATATTGAGTTAGAAAGTTGAGGCCAGCGTTAAATCGTTACAGGTCACTACTGGAGACCTGGACACCTGATCACTTTAAATCACTGCTGATGGATCCAGTCAAGAACCTTATCAATCACATACACATACAAACATTATCTCTCTATCTCACACACACACTCAATTTCAAATGCATACATGCTCTTTCTTGTGCACACACACACAACAACTTGCACACTCACTAGTGCACACGTACACATTTATGCTAATACACACACACATACTCTCTCTTTTTCATACACACATGCTTGCACAAACACTTATTCATCTTAGACGCACTTGAACGCACAAGAACACACTCATTCACTTAAGTGCATCACTAAAGGTTAATTAGTGTGTGCTGGGGAACGGGAGTCAAGAATTAGGGGTAGGGGTCAATGTGAGGCTGATTTAATCGGGTTTGTTCACTGCTGAAAGGCTTAGCTTGCTAACAGGAGAAAGGCAGAGAGAAACCACTTCGAGAAGGCTACCTACATCTTTCCTCCATAACTTCTCCTCTATCCTTCCTCCACCATCTCTCCTCCTCTATCTCTCCTCCCAGGGACAAACACAGAAACAACACCATCAACTTCCCAGGAACGATTGGGACATTTGTTACTGCCGGTGATATGCAGGCCTTTTCTCTTTTTATGTCTGTGTCTCACTCTCTCTATCTCTCAACTCTCTGTGGCTGAGTGGGAAGACAGAGCTCTCTCTCCCTTCCTTTTTCTCTATACTTCCTCCTCTTCCTTCCATCCTATGTAATGTATGGCTGACCTTCAGTGAAAATGTGCTGCCCGCTGCCAAGAAGTTCCTCAACTGCCTCCGTGATTCACGTGACCTCACTTACTCTGACGATAGGAGCAAGGGCACTGGAGTGGCAGGTTGCCAAGGCGATTGCATACCCCCGATCCCCTCAGATCGGCTGAGACGCCAAGGTTTGGTTTCCATTGGTGTCCTGAAGTGGCCTCTGGCAGAGAACCTGCTCCCAAACTCTTCACATTCTTCAATGATGCTTTCAGAGATCCCCACTGATCTGGCACTGTGTATCAGCCTGTGTACAGACAATTCATCAAATGCCTTACCAGAAAAGGGAACACTTTGGATCGCTGCTACTCTACAATCAGTAAAGCATACCATGCGGTATACCCGAGCAGCACTGGTGGGTGAATCTTCGGGTGTGCTTGGACTTTACTGACTGGGACATGTTCATGACTGCCTCCAATAGTCTGGATGAGCTCATGGAGGCTGTGACATCATACATCAGTTTATGTGAGGACTGCTGTATACCAACACGCACCAGGGTGAGCTTCAACAACGACAAACCCTGATTTACAGCTAAACTCAGAAGGCTGAGGCTGGACAAAGAGGCCACGTTTACAAGTGGGGACAGGGACAGATTCAAGGAGTCGAAGAACAGGTAAGGGAGGCTAAACGACTGTACTTGGGGAGACTGAAGTGCCAGTTCTCTGCAAACAACTCTGCTTCTGTCTGGAGAGGGCTCAGGCAGATTACCAAGTTTAAGCCCAGAACCCCCCACTTCACTAACGACTCTCGTCTGGCCAACGACCAGAACAAGTTCTACTGTCGTTTTGAAAGACAATTGGACTCCCCTGAACTATCCCTCCCTACCTCCCCACCAACTCAGTGACAACACTCTCCATTCAGGAGAACAGACTTTTCAAGAGGCAGAACCAACGCAAAGCAGCTGGGCCGGACGCTGTCTCCCCAGCCACCCTCAAGAACAATGCTGACCAGCTGTCTCCAGTGTTCACCTATATCTTTAACACCTCCCTGTAGACATGCCATGTGCCAGCCTGTCTCAAGTCGGGGAGTCAGATGGTTGAGCGGTGAGGGAGTCGGGCTTGTAATCAGACGGTTGCCGGATCAATTCCCTGCCGTGCCAAATGACGTTGTGTCCTTGGGCAAGGCACTTCACGCTACTTGCCTCGGGGGGGGGGAATGTCCCTGTACTTACTGTAAGTCGCTCTGGATAAGAGGGTCTGCTGATATAAATGTAAATGTAAGTCCTCCACCATCATCCCTGTGCCCAAAAAACCTAGGCCAACAGGACATAATGACTACAGACCCGTTGCCCTGACTTCTGTGGTAATGAAGTCTTTCGAGCGCCTGGTGCTGGCACACCTTAAATCCATCACAGACCCTCTACTGGACCCCCTGCAGTTTGCCTACAGAGCCAATAGGTCTGTGGACGATGCAGTTAACATGGCCCTCCACTTCACCCTACAGCACCTGGACTCCCCAGCATCCTAAGCCAGGATCCTGTTTGTAGACTTCAGCTCTGCCTTCAATACCATCATCCCCGCCCTGCTTCAGGACAAGCTCTCCCAGCTGAACGTGACTTCCTGTCTGACAGGAAGCAATGCGTTAAGCTGGGAACACAAGTCTCTGACCCCCGGTGCATCAGCACCGGATCATCTCAGGGCTGCGTCCTTTCTCCTCTGCTCTTCTCCCTGTACTTCAACAGCTGCACCTCCAGTCATCCGTCCGTCAAACTCCTCAGTTTGCTGATGACACCACCCTTACAGGGCTCATCTCCGGTGGAGAAGAGTCTGATTATAGGTGGGAAGCGGCCTGGTGCAGCCAGAACAACCTAGAGCTCAATGTTCTTAAGACAGTGGAGATGGTTGTAGACTTCAGGAAGAATACAGCCCGTCTCACCCCCATCACCCTTTGTGACTCCCCAGTCAACCCTGTGGAGTCCTTCTGCTTCCTGGGCACTATCCTCTCCCAGGACCTCAAGTGGGAACTGAACATCGGCTCCCTCATCAAGAAAGCACAACAGAGGATGTAGTTCCTTTGGCAGATGAAGAAATTCAACCTGCCAAAGACTATGATCGTGCACTTCTACTCAGCCATCATTGAGTCCATCCTCACCTCCTCCATCACCATCTGGCACGCTGCTGCCACTGCCAAGGACAAGAGCAGACTTCAGCATATCCGCTCTGCTGAGAAGGTGATTGGCTGCAATCTGCCTACCCTCGAGGACCTGCACACCTCGAAGACCCTCAGGCGAGCGAGGAAGATTGTGGCCGACTCCTCCCACCCTGGACACTCCCTGTTTCAGTCACTTTCCTCCGGCGGAATAATTGCTTTTTTGCACTGCATCTCACAATTGCATCTTGCGCCATTTGTATTTGTTGTATGTTTTGTAATATTTGTTTCTATATTGTAAAAAGTTTTTATCTTATATTTTATTGTACATTTTACTTAATTCAAATTCCACTTAGTTACTGCTAGTTACGTACCCTTAGAAATAGTTAGTCCTCATATTTAAATTTAAGATTCCTATATGTTTATTTTATGCACCTTCCTACCAAAGCTAATTCTATGTCTGTGCAGACTTTCATGGCGAATAAAACCCCATTCTGATTCTGATTCTGATTGAAAATGATGATAGCTTTCCAATAAAGTAACAAAAATCTAATTTGGATAAAATAGGGTGCCGCACCCCCCCCCCTCCCCAGGACACAGATGAAACAGAGCCTTTTAGTGAGGGCCAGTGTTGGGTGTTGCAGGCGGTTGTGTGCTGGAATCTCCTTGCCTGTATCATTGCAAGCCCACAACTAGCACAGCTTTCAAAGAGTTGCAGTTGACACAACACTGGTGTCTGGGAGAGTTTAATGGGTTGAGCTGTGGAGTGGTTTTCCCTGGAGGCAAATGAAGGATCTTATCAACAGCTGCATCTCTAGATGAATAAGGAGGTAGTGATCATCACAGAGAGAAGCACACCTGGCCCTGGCACCCACCTTGTGTGACCTCAGTAAACGCCAGTGCTAACCGCTATACTCACACACCGTTGAACAGAGAATTATTCATTTTCCACATTAAGGTTTCGGGAACACGTTTGTTATCAGCAAAGAAAAGTGCTTCCCTATTGAAAACTGGGGGAGTTTGAGTTGGGTCTCATTTGAGGTTGTTCTTACAGACACATGTACACACATGCTTACAGAGCCACACACACATGCGCACACACACATACACTTTGTGTCATCTGGTTCAGGACGTTGTGTATTCCTGAAGTGGTTCCAGCTCTGTGCAACATTACTTTCATCTCCAGCTGAATTTATGCTGATTGGGGGGTTAGATGAGGGCGGGGGAGGGGGTTCTGGGGGAATGGGGGATGGGCTGAGGTGGGAGGGGAGGGGCTGGGACTGAAGGGAGGAGACGGGAGGAGGGAGAGATATGGGGAATGAATTGCTGTCCTAGTGCATTAAAGCTACATTTCGTCTCCCGATGTCTACTGTGCAGTAATCTGGCAGAGGGTGCATCCACGTACACACACATGCAAACATGGGCACGCAAACACACACAGATGCAATTACACACACTTACATCACACTCAGCTACAAACACACACGCAACCACACACACATACATCAAACCCACACATACACACCCACAAAATTACACACACATACATCATTTATACAAGCTCATATACACACCCACATACCCACACATGCTGTATATGAGTTGAATGAGTTGCAGTGTCATTAATAGTGTTAGGGCAGGAAGGTTCCTTAATGATTATCATCCTTCAGTACCTCTCACATGCTTCCTGTGTCACTGCAGGACGGGCCAGGTCACAGCAAGACACACATCACCTCATACCCTGGAAAGTTCCACACAAAAACCCTAAACAAACTCTGGTCACCATACCCTGAACAAACTCTGGTCACCATACCCTGAACAAACTCTGGTCACCATACCCTGAACAAACTCTGGTCACCACACCCAAATACACTCTGGTCAGCACACCCTGAATACACTCTGAACTGTGGTCACCACATCCTGAACACTCTCTGGTCACCACACCCAGATCACACTCTGGTTCTCACACCTTGAACACACTACATTTCTGGTTACCACATCCTGAACACACTCTACACTCTGGTCAGAACACCATGAGCATCCAAAAACTGGATAATATGAACTTGTTTGTATTTATACCTGTGACGTACTGATCTGTATTTATACTTGTCATGTACTAGTCTGTATTTTCATGTCGTTCTCACACACCTTGCAATCATTCTCTCTACATATTCCTCTCCTCTTTCTCTCTTTCTTTAATTCTTTCACCCACACACTACCAAGCGCATTATCTTTCATTTTCCTCCTCTCACTCAAACACAACAGTAATAAATTGTGGTGCTGGTAATTACACAGAAGCCTCCAGTAAATTCTGCTTCCATTTCCATTTAGATTACAGGATATTTCATTCCTATCATTCTAGAACAGGAGTGATGCCTGGCTTTGCCCATATGCAGAAACAACTGTGTTTATGGCATTTTTTATACATACACAGGCACACACATAAGCACGCACACACAGACGCGTTCGCACACACACACACCTCATACACAGTCAATCTTAACATTCCACATTTTTGTCCACACATGAACGCACATACACACATTCTGTATTAAGGTGGTAAATCCTAATATTGTCCATGAACACACACACACACACGTATATGCACACATCACACACACACACACTCAAATTACAAATGATTCTCATATCCTTACTCATTCTCTTACACAATACACATGCACACATGGAAAATGTTTTGTGAGTGTGCGATGAATGCACATATTGTGTTAATTTGTGTCAAAAGATGAGAATGTGAATAATCAGCTCCATTACCTGGAACTGTGTGATCCTTATCTGTTGATAGAATTAACCATTACCACAGGAATTTTAGGATACACAGACTGCCTTCCTCTATTTATCTCTCTTGCTCTTTTGCTTTCAATCTTGTTACTCTTCTCCTTGTCTTTGTGTTTTCATAGCACTGGTATCCTGTGTCATAGTGTGAAGACCTTTACACCCCACCCACCCACCCACCCACCCTCCCTACACACACACACACACACACACTCTCACACACACACACACACACACACACACACACACAGTTGCCCCTTCTGGATAATAAAACATTCAGAAGCGATCTCATCCCCTGCGCATAAAAGAGAGAAATATGAGACCAAAGCCTTACTGTAATATTTTAATGGTTTATAAGCAGAGAAGAGAATGCCAGAGGGAGGAACTGGAGAGAAAAGATACCAGTAAGAGCCTCTCTCTCTCCTCTCTCTCTCCCCTCCCTCCCGTTCTCTTTTTCTTTCTTTCTTTCTTTCTTTCTTTCTCTGTCTCTCTCTCTCTCTGTCTCTCTCTTTCCCCTCCCTCCCCTCCCTCCCGTTTTCTTTTTCCAACTCTCTCTCACACTCTCTCTCTCCCTCCTCCTCATTCCTCTCTCTTCTGTACTGCTGCATCGTTTCCTTCAGTAATGAGTGCACCAGGCAGTGGCAGAGGCCAGTGAAAGGGGGAGTAGCGAACGAGAGCGTTTGAATATACACACACACAAAGGATGAACAGACTTACAGTAACAAGATGTCTTCCAATAAACCTGAGAGGTGTCAGCCTGCTAAACGCACTACCGCTAGCTCACCTGTTACCCGACACCGCGCTCAACACATCAGAGTGCAACTAGGGTGCTGTTCACGTGGTACGCCAGGAAACACAGAAACAATGGCAGTTTGTCTGGGCCCAGGTTAACAACATGTGTGTTGAAATGTGATTAGAGACTGGGCTTCAATGAAGGGGTTTACTATCTTAAGTTGTCAGCATGTGTTGTTGGATCTCCTGTCTATGAAGTGAGTGGTTGTCAACTCTGGCTGACTGTAGCAGATAAAATCGTTACTTCTGGCATTGCTGTGCTCAGTCTCACTTTATGGTAGGACAGGGAGCACATTACCTGTAGTGGTGCTTAAGTGTGTGAGGAATACACTGAGGCTTTTCACTAGGACTGTGGAAGATAATTTCCTCTGTAAAATTAGCTTCTTTCTTCGTTTTCTTTGCGGAAGTGTGCTGCTCCCAACGTTAAGGGGGCTGTGAGAAGACTGGCACATAGCAGGTTCCTTATTGACAGTGTATGCTTCTCAGAGTGTGTGTAGATACATTTATAACATTTGTAACTAGAGAGTGACAAATAGAGATTTAGAGGGAGATTGGAAGATAGAGATAGAAATAGAGAAAGAGAGACGGTCAAGGACCCATTGTGGAAAGAGTCCTGTCTGGGAGGAAGTGTTCGTGTAGGGCAGGTATGTAGTCATCTCCAGTGGAGCGGTAGGGCAGCAGAGCAGGTGGGTCAGGGCCACCCTAGGAACACTGCGATTCCCTTCTATGAGAGCCCTCACTCTGACAACACAAGACACACTTAGCGAGTGATACACTAAAAATAACATAAAATAGCACATATTCTTAATACAACCACAGACATACAGACATAAACACAAACACATACCTACATTCACATACCAGGAACACGTACACATACACACCAAACACAAACATGAACACCCCACACCAAGTTATCATCATCACAGCAGGGGTTGAGGATCATTTGTCTGTGTTCCACAATTTGCTGTGCGACCAGCAAGGATGTGTGTGTGTGTGTGTGTGTTTTTGCATGCCCTTATGCAGTCTTAGTCTCTACAGCTGTATAAGTCATGGATGGACCGATTATCATTTTGACTGTGCAATTCATCTGATCTGTGTCTCTGTGCTTTCTTCTACATGATTATGTGTCATTCATTTGATCTGTGTTGAAGGCCTACTGGATACACTGTTCGTCCTCTGCTTGACGCCTGTCAGGGTTTAGTACACGCTGAAAAAAAACAGCGAAGGCAGTAACACAGATAAAAACGCCCAGAAATGCAATCATGCGGCACCAAGGCTGCACGCGCGCGAAGCGGCAATGAATAGATCAATACATTTGAAATCGGAGGTGTCACGTCAGACCCAGGACTGCAGGCAGAAAAGCTGAGTAGGCCGAGTTTGATTACTGAAATAAATGAAATTAAAGGACATTTCTTGTCCCCCACGTCAATTTTGTTTTAAGTAGCCTAAATTCAAATTGATGCAAGAGCGGCAACTTTGGACTAATGAAATTGTCCACGTGAAGCGGACAATATAGCCTAAACCAACAATGGCATGTTCAAAAAAATTGCGAGGTCCGCAACCTTGTCCAGACCTCAGCAACGCTAACGCAAAACAATGTATTTCGTATTTAACACTCATTGCAATTAGTAAAGGAATGGCCATGTCATGACTTGTTGCTTTAAAAATGTATCTTGAATGAAGTACAAACGATCCCATTTGAATCCCGTCCGCCATATGTCCGATCTTGTACGAATTTTCCCACCTGCTATGAGAATGTTTTATTAGTCCACACATGAGGAGTCGCATGTTGAGAACAGAGTTGGAGGTAATCAGCATGACGCCTCTAATTTGGCCGTCGCAGTAAGTGTGGACCTGTCAGGGCTGAAGTGTGGAGAAAAACAGTTCCTGGAAGACAACGCAGCCTGCATAACACAGAAGGGCTCTCAACTGCTGATCCTTATCTGACAACGACAAGCACTCGTGAACGCGCACACGCACAAGGCAAGGAAAGGGAGGGAGAGAGGGTGAGGGAGTAAAAACGGTGCTACTTTATTTCAAATCACTCAGCGCATACACTGGCTCGAGCGATGCCCAAGTCTCTGGAGTGGAGCTGTCTGCGTGCCTTTCATCCCGACAGATCTGCTCTACGGGAGACAGACACCAGCTTCAGTAACTGACTTCTCGAGAGAACATGGGTCAAGCGAAGCTCACCAAGCCCCTCGCATTGGCCAACGGAAAACGTTTTTATTCAGCATTTGGCAAATGCGACACATTACTTTCACTCACACATCTTTTCCGATTATAACGGATACTTCCGCTGCTCCGTCTGTCTGCGCGCGAAGAAGATGAGTCAACTCTGCAATGCTGCTTTCGCTGGATGTACTGTCTCCTCACCACGGACAGGCACGAGCGGGTGATTTGAACACAGGTAATAATCCATTAAGATATTGCTGGGCATTTTAAGACTTAAAAGTATGTTGAAAGACATTGTTAAAATAAAATTGGATTCCTTCAGACAGACAGGAGGAAGGGGATCAGAAGATAGAGAGAGAGAGAAAGTCAAATAACGAGAGAGAGAGAAAGTCAAATAACAAGAAAAAGAGGATAGAGTAAGGGAACATTTCTTCTTTGTCAAGCAACGATTGAAGCACCTGCTAACCGCGTGTCTTTCTCTCCTCTCGGGCAATCCTCTTTGAACAACTCGCTTACCAAGTCTGTATGCTGCAGACACACACACACAGACAGGCTGTGTTGCTGAGTGGGAACAGACGAAGGACAAGAGTGAGAGAAGAAAGAGAGAGAGAGAAGAGGGGGGAGAAAAAGGGGAAACCCAAATTCTCTTAAGTCCAGCAATATCAGGCTTCAATCATAGCCTGTCATATGAGCGTGTCTCATCTTCAGTGCACCTCACATTTTGTGTGTACGACTTTAGTCGATGGTCCTTCATCAGAGCCTTTCCAACGGAGTGCACCAGACGGGTCCCCAAGCCAACAGCCAACTCAGTGTGTGAGGGACAGGAGACCTGAGAGACCGGATGGCGTGCAGCACGTGCTACTACCTGGTCATTAGCTCCACGCACCTGAGCAATGGACACTTCCGCCGTGTCAAGGGAGTGTTCCGAGGCCCCCTGTGTCCCGGAGCAGTTCAGTCACCGGTAATGTTTACAGCCCTTTGGCTCCATCAATTTGTCTATAATGTTGTTTTTTTCTGACGATACTTAGTATTGGTAAGCATTGTAAAATTGGTTGTAAATGCATACTGACACACTTCAGGCATGAACGGTAGATAACCACTGTTCCATTCTCCATTGACCCCTTTGCTCTTTCATGTCCACATCAGACTGCAAGAGGAGGATGAGTCTCCTTTCCCAAAATAGCATTTATCACCTGAGGAGTGTGTGTGTGTTTGTGTTTGTGCATGGGTTTATAAAAAAGGGCATATTTTTAAAAAGCTAGGGTTAGCTTGTGTGTGTGTTCATTGTTGCATAATCAGTGTGTGTGTGTGTCTGTGTTTGTGTGTGTGTGTGTGTGCGTGCATGGGTGTCTAATGTACGGTGGCCCTGAAGTGCAAAACACAACGGCAAATAGCAAAACACAACGGCAAATAGTAAAACACTACGGCGAATAGGAAAACACAACGGGGAATAGGAAAATGCAACGGCAAATAGTAAAATACAACGGGGAATAGGTAAACACAACGGGGAATAGGAAAACACAACGGCAAATAGGAAAACGCAACGGCAAATAGGAAAACACAGCGGCAAATAGGAAAACACAACAACATTAACTTCTGACGGAAAAGGTAGGGCCTATCTAGCAGAAGACGGACCCTCCTGATTGGATAGACGGACTGTCTGTCTTTTAACAGGAAGATGAACGCCTATTTTGAAAACATGAACCCCTTGAAGATACTTTCGCTATTTTTAAGAATGATTTTGATGCAAGGCACAGGCTACATACCACGTGATAGTTGATGTGTTATCAACTAATCACAACATCAGGATGAGTATATAAGCACTTGAAGTCACGTTTGTCAAATTAGTTCTAGTTATCGGTGTTTGTTGGCATACAAAGTTAGTCTTCTCTTATTAGAGTAGTTAGTGATTAGAACTAGCAACAATGAATTGCAGATCAAGGGTTCCCATCGTCCAGCTAGCTCTCAACGCTTGGCCGAAATTTCAGGTCCACGTACTAAAAACAATGACCCTCTCACTGGACATATTGTATAATAAAATGTTTTGATGAATGCAATTGGTTGCCTTGCATATTCTGTTCTATTTACCAAACTCCTTTCTTGTCTTAAATTGAGCAGTTGCTGGTGTGATTGCTATCTAGATTAGATTAAACTTGCATCAAGTAGGCAACTAAAAATGTAAATGCTAAAATTCAAGTCTTTTATTGTCAGGTGCACAGAACAACACAGGGCAACACTGGGCACGGAAATTCTTAGGACAAGAAGCAAAGCAACCTGGCAAAACATATAAGTACACAGAACATAACACATGTTGTTAACGTGGTAGATTGTAAGTGGGCTGATGATTAAGTCCCATTTACTTCAACAGTCAAAAGTTAAATGTTCAGTATAACAATAGTTCTCAATCATTAGGCTACAGTGCGCAGCTAGCATAGCCATTTCTAGCTCTGCTTCACAATATGGCTGCCTATTGTTATAGGTTAATCATGTAATACAGGGGTGGGGAACGTCTGGCCCGCCCACGGGCCGTATGCAGCCCGCAAAATCATTTTGTTCGGCCCGCCATGGCACTGCAGGAACCATATTATTAGGTGCATTATTCGTTGGCAGCAGCAGTATGTGGAAGAGCACTCAGTGTTGCGTACCAATGTACTAAAAGATTTCGCTCGCATTAACTGTGGAATTCCTTTCTAGCAAATCAAACCCAAAATCGTTGTTGTTATGGGTTAAGCCCTAAATGTTTACAACACCTGGCTCCGCGCATGATTTACACTTGGATCAATAAGCAGTCTCAAAAATCTTAGCAATATAAAAAATAATACGATCCCTTTCCGTAATCATGATACCCCCCCAGAAATGTTCACTGCACGCCGAGTCAAAATAGGCTGCATCCTTGCCAGCTAACATCACAAACCTCACCAAAGAGAAGCAGTTCCAGCCATCTCATTAGGGGTGAGTTAATAAAATGTTTGACCAAATATAGCAGGCACATTTTTAAGTTGATCCATCTGTACGGCCCCCGAATTATTTTATAAATATCCAAATGGCCCTTTGCAGAAAAAAGGTTCCCCACCCCTGATGTAATACATGAATGTTAATAAAGTATGAGACATATACATGATGCAACACACCAGTAATCAATTGATATTATGTTTTAGTATACCGAAAATGTCAGTAAATCGAGAGGGTGCTGCTGTCTGTCCCGTCGAAAACCATTCAAACAGGTGCTGTTCATGTTTTTCACCGCTCCTTCCTGTTAAAAGACAGACAATCCGTCTGTCCAATCAGGAGGGTCCGTCTTCTGCTAGATAGGCCCTAGCTTTTCCGTCAGAAGTTAATGTCGTTGTGTTTTCCTATTTGCCGTTGCGTTTTCCTATTTTCCGTTGTGTTTTCCTATTCGCCGTTGTTTTCCTATTCGCCGTTGTGTTTTCCTATTGCCGTTGTGTTTTCCTATTCGCTTTTACTATTTGCCATTGTGTTTTTATTTGCCGTTGTGTTTTGCTATTTGCCGTTGTGTTTTGCACTTCAGGGCCACCGTACTACTGAGTGTGTGTGTCGTCCCACATTGGCATGGCGTCTCCCCGACCTTTAGCTGCTGCCAGGGGATCTTTTTAGCATCAGACTGACATTTGGTGCACGTCCAGCAGTCAGGACTACAGGTGCTGCCAACCACACAAACTACAAGCAGGATTCATACCCAAATTACAATATCTTCTGACGTTTGATCTTTTGGACCCTGTTTGCGTGTGTGTGTGTGTATGTGTGAGTGATGCTCAGAGGGCTTCTAGTAATCACAGATTATTCATGAGCTCTTAATGTGAGATGGGACAAACTGGCAGAGCTGATGACAAGTTTGATGAGAGCGGAGGAGAGGAGCAGCTGGAGTGTGTGTGTGTGTGCATGTATGTATGTATATGTGTGTGTGTGGTTATTCTACTCATTACCGGACTGTCATGTTCGTACTGATGTGCCTGTGTGATGAGTGAGAACAAGGTAGACTACAAGGAGATGTCTGACAGGCAGAGAGATAACACACACAGTCCCTTACTCATGAGATAATATACTATGCTACAATCTACGACTTCACATATTTAGCATGAGGTTTCTTCAAACCCCAAATATCTTGCACTCCATGGTCTATTCCCTGTAGCTTTCACTTCATCCACCATAAATCAGGATGTGGATGCTGTCAATGTCATCAGAGGTTTGTCAACTTCCTCAGAAGTTTGAACTTGTGTGTTTCTACATTTTCTATACTTTATGTTCATACAGGAAGCGTTTTGTCTCTGAGTCACTCCTGGAACTCTCATTGTCACTTCAAAGACTGCTCTCAAAATCAGCTTGGCTTTAATAAGTGAGTGGTAGGGACAGGGGTAGGAAAGGAGGAGTAGAGGTGGATGGAAGACAGGAGGAGTAGAGGTAGAGGGCAAAGAGGAGTGAGGAAGAAGAGTAGAGGTAAAGACTAGAGAGGAGAGGAGAAGTGAGAGGTGGTAGGAGAAAAGGCGAGGAGTAAAGATGGAGGGAGGTGAAGAAATCGGATGAGTAAAGGTGGAGGGTTAGAGGAGGGAGAAAAGAAGGTAGGAGAGTTGAGGTGATGTTCCCTCCAAGCCAGAGGGATGCCTTCACATCTTAGTTACTTTCCTCTCTGTCGCTCTATTCCCTCCCCCTCTCTTTCTCTCTCCCTATCTCCCCCACGCTCTACATTAATGATACTGACAACAGCAGAGAAGATCTTTGTTTCTCTATCTCTTTAAAGTTAAAGATCCTGTAAAGCAAATTCCATGATTTGCTTCTCTGTACGTTATATACGTGTGAAATGAGTTCCTGAAAGCATGAGTAGGAAAACTTTGTTGAAATGTGGAGTTAGACCGTTGAACAGTTTCTCTTCCGTTTTCAGCTCAGGTTTTGTATATGCGGAGCCAAAACCCGACCGATGTACGTCACAGCGACCGATCTACGTCAGATCACAGACGGTTGCGTTCTGTTACTCAGCTGGTACGATGCAAAAACAAAGTAATTAACACATAAAACACTCCGAGACTGCAGGTATGGCTGTTTTGATACCTGCAATCGATTTAGCTAGTGTTGCTGTTGTTGCTAAATTCAATAAATTTAAGGGTGCGGAGCTTCAGCTTCTTCAGGCGACACGCCCCCCCAGTCTCAAGCAGAGAAGACTGCTGATTTTCTCACAATTTTCAAAGCCTAATTTAACATACTTGTCAGTGTGTTTTTTTTTCATTCGAATTTGGATGGGTAGTAAACAACGCATTCTTCTGTGGTGTGATGAACTAAAAACTCATTTTCAATTCCACTTTACAGGATCTTTAAGTATTTTCATTCTCTCCAGTCTGAGAGGATTTTATGTATGAATTGTATTTATCTATTCATGACTTCTGTTATCATCCATATTTCACTGTTATTGCAGGAATCTGATGAAACGTTTAATGTACAGTATAATGTTTTCCTGTCTGCGTTTGTGTGTGTGGGGGGGTGTTTCCGTTCCCGCATTTGTGTGTAAGTGTGTTGCTGTGTGCATTTGCAAGTGTGTATATGGGAGTGTGATTAACTTGTCAGTGAATCTGCAGGGAGCTGAACAGTGTTTATGTTATTTAGGTGGCATTTAAACATGCCCTGAACAATTATCCTTGAAACCCAAATTTAACTACACACAAACACCATTGTCGCTAAGCAAGAAGTTCACTGCAAACACACAGCCATTATCATCAGACCAGGGAATCCGAGAGGAGCCGAGACAGTTTGTTTGCCAAGTCTTCTAATCAACCAGCGTATAAACAAAGGGAACCAGAACTGCAAAATTAATCAGTTTTCTTGGTCAATTGGATCATTTACTTGAATCGTGTAGAACCGAAGAGTTTTTTTTAAAACTTGAAACTAACTTGAATAGTTTCAAAGGGGGTTGTTTCATTATATACGGACCCATCTGCAATTGACGCACGCCCTACAATTTCCCCCAGAAATTGTACCATCTCTAGTTCCTCTTTCAAGTAAAAGGCCCCTGTGTTCAAATGTTGAGCATTAAATTAGCTGCATGGTCTGTAGAGATCTTGGGACGAAGCTGCAATAGCGTATATAACAGAAAGTGTTTCATTCTGTAGAAATTGTGTAAATGTTTCATGTAGTTTGATGGTCCGAGGAGAATGAGTGGAGTTGGTGAAGCGTCCTAGTGAGTTGCAGTCATTCGCCTTAGTTCTAGTAATCTGAGGCTAGTCTCCATAGATATCTATATTATGTCTATGGATATCTATGCCTAGCAGTGTTCCCTCTAAGCTGTGCGCCTGCGCGACCGCGCAGACCAGTTGAAGTGTAAAATTTGTATTAAAAAAAAAAAACTATAACTTTACGAAATAACTTTATAAAACCACAAAATGTTCAGTTGATCGGCGAAATGCGGCAAAGCCCACTTCATACATTTCAATGTCACTCTAGACCACACGCAAGCTTTTAACAAAACAACGACCCAGCTCAAGTTTTGACTGGCAACGAAAATCAGAAACGTTACCTTTACAAGTTAAGGGCGTAGGTTTGCATAGGGTCTATTGCAGTCGTTCTCAAAGTATGGTCCGCGGACCACTGGTGGTCCACCACTGCCCCGTAGCAGTCAACCAGACTTTTATATATGGGGTGGCCAAGGCTACTTCAGGGGGGGCTTCATGTACCCATTTATCAACACTGATGTTAAACCTGTAATATGGCCTTTAAGTCAAGCTCAGAAATGTGTAATTTGCATATTAAAATCACAAAAAAATCGAGCCGGGGGCACGCCCCCCCACCTCCCGCAACACTGTCACCTTTTTTACTCTGAGGAGTTTTCAGGTCTGGGAACATGTGCACCCCCACACACAAATACACACATGCGCACACACACACAATACCCCAAACACAAAGAGTTTAAGACAACTTTCAGCTTGCGAGTATGTGCTGAATACGAAGCTCCTGCCTCTGCTGTTTCTGCAGACCTCGGCAAACTGCCCCCCTGATCACTACTAATGTTCTCCATCAAGGATTTCACACCTCCTGAAACCCTCTCCCTCATGAGAGTGTGTGTGAGAGAGAAACAGAGAGATAGAAATTTAGATTTTTCACAGTAAAAATAGATTGTCATCAATGAATTGCTATTAATGTGTCTTAATTAATTTATCCCCTTCAATAGTTAATTTGTTTCTTATAGCTCTGACCTGAGTGAAGTTGCTTGGTAGGGCAGATTGCAATATGATGGAAGGCTATCACTATCTCTCTCTCTTTCGGTCTCCATTCCTTTCTCTCTCCCTCTCTCTCACCTGGTCCATCCTGGTCATCTCTGCATGATTCTATGTGAATCTGTGAATACAAAGTCAATGTAGAATATGTAGCTGTGTGTTTGGCTTCACAATGTGCCATGCACATAATGGCACTCGCACAAGTTCACAGATAAGCACATTAAAATCCACCTTACTGTACACACTGTAGAGGAAATTAACACCACTACACACGCAAAGCAACAAAAGTTTGTAAACAGCAATACAATCTTGAAATGTCTTTGTTACCTACAAAGAGACACAAACACCCTTAGTATCTCAAAGAAATTCAAGTTCTCTGAGCTCTTACAGCAGTAAATAGGCCGAGCGAGTTACACCTGCAGACTTCAAAACCAGAACCTGTCTTGTGGATGATTCCTGTTTTTCACATCTACAGAAATATACATTTACATGTATTCATTTAGCAGACGCTTTTATCCAAAGTGACTTCCAAGAGAGAGCTTTACAAAGTACATAGGTCACTGATAATAACAACAAGATAGCCCCAAAAACATTGCGAGTAGCCAAAACATGAAGCACATATTGTGAACAACCAAAATAAGTGCCAAAGGGAAGAACCATAAGATTATGTAGTTAAGCAAGTTACAATTAAACAACATGAACCGCTATAAGTGCTAGTGTACCTGTAGAAAACCAAGCAACAATAAAAACAATATATCACAGCGAGTACAAAAATGTAAATCAGTTACCACTAACCACAAGAGCAACAAGTCTCTAAGCAAGAGTCATTGTGATCTTTGAGGAAACAGCTCAAATAAAACAGCTTCACAACCAATGTTCTCAGAAAGTTGTCCTGTTTTTAACCCGATTTCTTCTTGGAACATCGAACCGCACAGTGTACAACATTTTTTCAATAGTACTGTAACACACACACAGAGACCTCTTGTACAAAGCAGTAGGCGGATAAGCTGTCACTGGAGCCGTTAAACAAATCCACTGTGTGTTGTTGCACGGCAGTGTGACCCCTCAGAGAACAAATCCAACAGCGATGCAGAGAAACAAATAGATCTGTGTCAAATTCTCTGACCTTCTGATGCCATGTGTGTTAGTTTGTGTGTGTGTATGTGTGTGTGTGCTTGTTGTCACAGCCACGGCTGTGCTATAGTGTTTTTTCCACATTTTCCACGTTTCTCTGTTTCCAGCTTTTCTGGGGGGTTTCCTTGTAACAGCGACCAAGTAAAACACCCCTGAAATCTATTAGCGTGTGATGACGTGTCACAGGCGCGCGACGACGTGTGACGTAAGCAAACGCTGAAAACAACGTTAGCTTTTGCGAAGAAAGCAAATGATGAATAACAGCCAAGTAACGCTAGGGTAAGGACTGACTAACGATAGCCAAATGCGTGCAACGTTAGTCAAATGTTCCACAAACGTTCTTCAGCGTTTAAAATTTAACGTTGAAGAACGCTGGTTTCTATGAGAACTTTTGTGCATGTTGAAAACTTTTTTTTTGGACCAGCGTTCTCCGCAGAACACCGACAATTACCAATGATTACCAGTGTCACCAGCGTCCACACAACACTCTTATGGCACTATACCAGCAACCATGGACGATTACCAACGTTTCCTCTAACGTCATAGAGCGTTGACCAAAATGTTATGGTGTGACAGGGCCTTAATTCTCTGTGTGTGTCTGTGGTGTGGGCGTGTCTTCCCTCTCTCACCCCTGGTTCCTAGCTCCCCACACACCTGTCTTGTTTGTAATCACCAAGAAGTCGATCATTGTTGTCACCTTCACCTGTGTATAGGTTTGCTCCCCTTGTCAGACCTTGTCTGATTGTAAGTCCTGATGGTCTGTGTTCCCTGTCTATGTGAGCAGTCTGTGTTCCCTACCTGTTTCCAGTGGACATTTAATAGTTCTTGATATTTTTGAGTTGGTTGGAAATTTGAGTTATTTGATCCTGTCTGTCTGCCATCTCCTGTAATTGGATCCATAAGCTCTGCTCACTCGTGACATGTGTGTGTGGGTCTGTGCATGTGTGTGTAGGTACACACGATTGGCTGTTAGACCATGTTTATTGAAGCCACATCAATCCGAGTTTGGCTTCTCTACTGGCTGTACATTTATCTCAATATGTGTTGGAGGCAGTTCTCTGATTTAAATACTGTTCCCTCTTGAGAAGGCACTAAGAAGAATAGATCCACAAAAAGAAGGCAATGAGAGTGATAAATAGACTGAAAAAAGGGAGGGAAAGAGAGAGAGGTGCTAGTTAGACCTCCTCTGTTTTTATGTGGATTTTCAAGTCATATCATTTTAAATTCTCGTGCTGTCAGGGGGTGCTGCAGCACCCTCAGCACCCCGAGTTCCCGCAGCCATGCATATGTAACCTATGTATTTGTTTGAAGCTCATGATCCGATGTTTCTGGTTGGACTTGGACCTCTGTTGACTTGTCTGGCTCTGGCACACGTGTTCTTTTAGTACCTTTTCTGAAGCCAGGCTAACATAACCACTTAACTCGACATAATACTTTTTATACTCCGTATTTATTCTGCGAGCTACACGTGAGTGCGCTATCCTTCCAAACTTCTTCTTCTGCAGGTAGGCTACGTCCGATTACAGCACCTAGCACCAGCTTGTTGCGCAATAATTTCAAAATAAAAGAAAATACCATATAAAACGGGAAATAAACAGGAAACAAAGCACTATTCGAAAATGGTTGTTAAGTCATTTACAAAAACCTAAGACAAAATAATTATGTAAACATATTTGCCGACCCAATTTTCATCCCCCGCGACCGACCCAGACATTGAAAAACACTGCATTAGAACATGTGTATATACTGTATATTGTTACATACCTGTTATCTTTTCTACAGTAAAGGTTCAAATTATACCCACCACTAAATATTGTGTCATTGGTGGCCAAGCCGCGAAGCGGCGAAGCCACCCTAAGTGTTTCTACGTATTCTTATTGGTGGACAAGCCGCCAAGCGGCGAAGCCACCTTAAGTGTTTCTACGTATTCTTGTTCTTATTGGGTGTGCTTTGGCTTCGGCAAGGGCACAACCATTGTTATCTCACATATATATTATTATTATTATTCTTTTCCCACCCCTAAAAAAACGGGAGTATTTGCACTACATAGACAACGTTGGTATCAAAAGTTTCGTCGTGGTAGCTATTGAGTTGCTTGTATTGGGATTTACGTTCCGTTGCACAGTTTAGGAAGTTACAAAGTTTTTGTGGCAAAAAGTGCCTTTAGTCGACGAAGGGTACTCTGTGCTAGCTACGTCACCACGTCAACACACGTTAGCAACGACGCATGGATACAACGTGATAGAGACGTTCTAGCACGCAAGTTAGAGCTTGGATTATGAGTGAAAAATACGACCAGAGAATGTCTAATATAGAGAGAACTGCCACACTCGGGAAACTTCCGGGTTCTGAACTGGTTGAAGTTCCATGTGAGGGCGCTAACGAACGAGTGCAGAATGAAGGTCTATGGAGTGGTACCCCTCAAAATCCACTTTTCTCAGGATATAATTTTTTGTCTAGTAATTTGAATTCTGAATTCGAAAGGGGAGGCAAAAAATACACACTGCTGGCTTGTTTTAAAGTCGCCTTTCTGTTCTAAAAAGCTTTTGAAAATGTCATTGACGTCATACACATCGCACGACCAGAGATACAGCTTTACGGCAAGCTCTGGTCACTTACTTTTTTTTCTCAGGGCATCGACAACACAGCTGACAGGCTAGGCTCTCACTGTCAATACACATGCTAGAAAGAGTTTTGGCTTGCTAATGTTGTTGCTAATGTTGCTAATGCTCTGACATTCTGGTTCTGCTTCGAATGCCATCAAGCGGGAGCTCTGGTCGTATCAGTCCTTCACTAACCAATCAGCATTCATTAGCAGAATGCTAGCATGTTTTGGGCAACAACAACTCACCCTGTAAGAAATCAAAAGGACATAAGTACTCGTTCATTCAACTTTCGACCTATAATCCATGTTGAACATGCTAAAACTACAATCAAATCGGAGATTTCTCAACGACAATCAGGCGAGAGACAAATTTAGCCGTTTCGCTCCATAGACTCCCATTCAACATGCACTCGCTCGCGATCACCCCCAGTGGAACTCTGATGGAACTGCAGCCAAATTCGGTACAATGGGGCTTAATAGGGAGTGGCAAGACTCTCCTTAAACAGGCTCTGATACCACCCACATTTCCAACCATTGGCCTTTGTTGAGAAAGGGATTTCGAGTGGAACTGCCATCTCGAATTTTTGATTTAGTTCGTGAAAGTCTTTGTAATTTGAGCGAGTGCGGGTCGCCCGTGAGACTGCCTAGGCTTTTAGGCGGCAGGGATGCTAGAAAGCTATATAGTTATAGTTCAATTTTACAAACAAAAAACTGAAAGGGGGAATGATGATATGACTACCGTGAAGACAGCCAGGTGGTGAGATGTTAATGTAGGTTGCTGTAATAACTTTGATTTGTGTGACGGCCTCCTCAGCCGTCAAGTGGCTACACCTGGGCCCGATGGTATCCTCCCCTTTAGGAGGACGTCAGGAGAGAGGGACGACCCTTCTGTTTGTCCGCAGCATGCTTTTGTTTTGAGTTGTGGCAACCTTTTGACTTTTGTTAATACACCCTTCAACACTGCTCACTACCATGAGACACTCACACACATGTACACCACTGACTTACTGACTTACATACCTCACGTTTAGTTATGTTAAATTAGTATTCTTTAATAAATTACCACAGCTTATAGTTCTCGCGCATGTGTTCCCCTTTGTTTTGTCTCAACTCCCGAGCCGGGTTCGTGACATGGGGGCTCGTCCTAAGCTCGTTCGGTTGTGTGTCTTCGGGTTTTTGATCGTTTTGCTTTGGGGGAGCATATGCGCTGAGGGTCGGGTTTTGGCTGTGTGTTATTTTGTGTTTGTGCTGCGGAGTTTTGTGCTGCTGCTGTGGATATCGCTCCGTTGGGGTGAGTCGGTGTTTGGGTCGGCAGGGAGAGTTGGTGTTGTTTTCCCCTGGTAGGCATAGCGGCGTGGTACTTTTGGGACGTGCCGGGTTTTGTTGTTTTGGTTTGTTATTTTGGGGGGTCAGTGTGGTTGGAGCATTTGTCTCGGGGGCACTTCCGTGGTTAGGGGGAGGTCGTCAGCTTGCTGGTTGACTGTTTCCTCTCAAGCGGGCTATAGTGCGTAATTACCCGCCACTACGCCCTTGAAGACTAGGGTTGAGCTAGCTGTAGTGGGGATCCTCTCCTGTCGGGCCGGGCGCGGGCCGGCATTTGCTGGTTGTGGGGTGGACGACCTACTTGTGAGTGTGGGGAGATGACAGCTATGGATGGCTTTGTTGGGGCTCCGTCTGAAGCGCTGATGGCGGGGTTTACCGAGGACCAGTTGTTGGGGCTTGCTGGTCATTGTACAGTTGAGATCGGTGATGGGCGGTCGAATTACTTGGTTCGGTCGATCTTGATGGCAAGTTTGGTGGTCGCTGGCATACTGCCTCCATCTGCTTTGAGTGAGGGGGCTGCATCTGGAACTGCGGGTACATCGGAATGAATGAATGCCCTGTCTTGTGGGGTAGGGGCAAGGGGTCGTCAGTGTCGTCGGACACTTAGTTGGTTGTTGCTAGCCCGTCGGTTCGTTGCTCATTGCTGGCCCATAGGTTGGTTGCTCGTTGTTAGCCCGGCCTTAGGTCCGTTTGTCGTTGTTTGCTCGTTGGTCGTTGCTAGCCCTTAGGTCCGTTGGTTGTGGCTGGCCCGTCGGTTCGTTGGTCGTTGCTAGCTCGTCGGTCCGTTGGTCGTTGCTTGCCCGTTAGTCGTTGATTGCCCGTAGGTTCATTGGTCGTTGCTAGCCCTTAGGTCCGTTGGTCGTGGCTGGCTCGTTGGTTCGTTGGTCGTTGCTGGCTCGTCGGTCCGTTGGTCGGTGTTTGCCCATTGGTCGTGGTTGCCCGTGGGTTCGTGATTGTTGGGGGCTTTTATTTTGTTCTCTTCCAGGCTCTAGGGCTGGTGCTGACGGCTAGTGTCCCCGTCTTCTGGGGGGGCGTGTGACGGCCTCCTCAGCCGTCAAGTGGCTACACCTGGGCCCTGTGGTATCCTCCCCTTTAACAGGACGTCAGGAGAGAGAGACGACCCTTCTCTTTGTCCGGAGCATTCTTTTGTTTTGAGTTGTGGCAACCTTTTGACTTTTGTTAATACACCCTTCAACACTGCTCACTATCATGAGACACTCACACACATGTACACCACTGACTTACATACCTCACGTTTAGTTATGATAAATTAGTATTCTTTAATAAAATACCACAGCTTATAGTTCTCGCGCATGTTTTGTCTCAACCCCCGAGCCGGGTTAGTGACATTTGTTTGCCACGTGAGAGCCTCCATTGACGATTGCGGCAGCAACAACAGTGTTGTCGATCTGCGTCTGATGAGTATTCTCTTAATTTCGTACCAGGGTCAATTCTACATCAAAATGGAAAGCAGTGTTTTAAAGGTATGGCAATAGCGAAGACAGCCAGCGGGTCAGCATATTTTTGTGATTTGTGTAAAACTTGGAATGTGAGTGAGACCGCGTCTTGTTTTGACGTTAGCCTCACTCAGTCTGAGGCAGACTCGGCTCGCCAACTGGCAGTGTGTAGTAGTAGGCTACTGCCTTCAATACCACAGCTATGGCTAAACTTTTATGTCAAAAGAAACATTTCTGGCGCTTTCAAACAATCAGTGAAGTGTGGCTAGCAACAGCAGCTAGCTTGCCTCTAGCAAATGCCTTTTCAATTAGCCATGTCCCCCTAAATTAATGTCAAACGTATTTACGTTTTGGGGGGCATATTTTCAGTTCACAGACGGTACTGTTTGAACCGCAATTCCTTCTGAAATACTGCCAGTGACAACGTTGTTACAGTAGCTTGTTCCAAAGGGGGTTCGCTTGTTTCAAATACGTTTTGCTTTTTAAAATCGTACAAAAAGAAGTTCTTAATGAATTATGCAATATGAGTAGCTAGGCTAAGTGCTTGAAAATATCACTAGAAGGGAAAACGGACCCACCTGCAACCGACGCAAAGAAGCACACCCTACAATTTCCCCAGAAATGGTACCCTCTCTAGTTATGTTTGCTTTGATACAAAAAACAAAAAATGTTGTAATTTGAACTTCATCAATACATTTCAGATGTATTTCTCTTAGTCCATTTATGGTGATGTCGTATCTTATGAAACATGTCTCACATATGTGGGTGTGCTCATGCCTTTGGCGAGCACAACCATTGTTCTCACATATATATTTATTTCGTGTTTATTTTCGCACCCCTAAGGATCAGTCAATATTTGGACTACATGGACAACGTAGGTGTCAAAAGTTTAGTCTTGCTAGCGATTGAGTTGCTTGAATTTTTATATACGTTCCGTTGCATGGTTTAAGTTGAAATTGCGTTTTTGTGCCAAAAAGTGCCTTCTGTCAAAGAAGGGTACTCAGTGCTAGCCTACGTCACCACGTCAGCACACGTTAGCAACGACCCCTGGATACAACGTGATAGAGACGTTTTAGTACGCATATAAATTGGAACCTGGATTATGAGTGAAAAATGCCAAACCCCAAAATTACCAACCACTGGGCTATTTGGGCAATTTTGAGTGGAACTCAAATTTTAGATTTCGGTTATGAAAGTCTTTGTAATTTGAGCGAGTGCGGGTCGCCTGTGAGACTGCCTAGGCGGCAGCCATGCTAGAAAGCGTCATAGTAGGCTAGTATTTTATAGTTATAGTATAGGTGTAGTCAGTTCTACACAAAAAAACTGAAGGAGGGCAGTGTTATGACAATATGATTATTGTTAAGACAGCCAGATGGTGAGATTTTAATGTAGGTATCTGTAAAAACTTTGAAACTATGTGAGAGCCCCGTCAGCCTCCGTTGACGATTGCGTCAGCTGTTGTTGATCTGCAGCAAAGACAGCCAGCGGGTCAGCATATTTTTGTGATTTGTGTAAAACTTGGAATTGAGTGACACCGCGGCTTGTTTTGACGTTAGCCTCAGAGTCAGTCTCGGCTCGCCCACTGGCAGTGTGTAGTACTATCTTCAATGCCATAGCTAAACTTTTTGTCAAAAGAAACGTTCTAATTTCCGGCGCTTTTAAAATATGAGTGAAATATGGAGCAACAGCAACTAGCTTGCCTCTACCAAACTTGAGTTAGCCATTTCCCCCTACATTAATGTCCAACTTGTTTACGTTTTGGGGGGCATATTTTCAGTTAGCAGACGGTACTGTTTGAATCGCAATTCCACCTGAAATACTGCCAGTGACAATGATGTTAGAGTAGCTTGTTTCAAAGGGGGTTCGCTTGTTTCAAAGGGTGTTCTTAATGAATTATGCAATATGAGTAGACTAAATGCTTGAAAACCCACCTGCAACCGACGCAAGCAAGCACACCCCACAATATCCCCAGAAATGTTACCCTCTCTAGTTTGTAGTACAATATTTAATGATTGTACAAACAACTACATGGTGAAACTATGGATATCTTGTGTTTGGATCCTGCTCATGTTCCTATTGTATTTCATGATAAATTCGTTTTTTGAAGTAATGATTTTGCATGCGCAAGGTGTCTTTAGAGATATGAACATACGATGCTATGCTTTGAACATGTGACAGTGTGTGTTACAAGTAATGACTGTTTCGAGTTTTGTATCTAGAGTTTTGAAAAAGGACATAAAGGTTCTGAAATTTGTGTCAAACTGATAAAAACTGTAATTTGAACTAGTTTAACTGAATGCTCTTATGGTTCTTCCCATTGGCAATTATTTGGTTTTGTAGGGCTGTTTTGGCAGCCCCTTTGTCACTGGTCACCCAGACACTCGTCTGGGACAGTTGTTGATTTGCATGAATGCTAAAATGACAATCACACCTTGATGACACACCTCTGGAGAGGTGGTCTCAACAGTTGAAGAGGAAGGTGGACAGAGGAAGACTCTGAAATTATCATTAAAAGTTGTGTTCTTGAAAATAAGGTTCTAAACAGCTTTAAATGTCATGTTTGATATGCTTTTGTTTCTTATTTCGTGTGTTACATTCTAGTAATAAGTTTAACACTGTAACATGTACATGTACAGGGTTTACAGAGTTTGTGCCTGCAGCAGACCAACATATGTTTAACATATTCCCTTGTCTTGCAAGGGCACCACTTGGTCTACTGCAGTCTTGATTAATGATCCAATTTGAATTTGTATGCGTTCGACAACTTTTCTGTCACATGACCGGTGTCCCCATTTTAGTCAGGTTTGGGTGTATATAGGAAGAAGTTTTTACCAATCACTTGGAGTTCTGTTTACGATACAGCTCCGGTGCGTTAGGCGCCTAGTCCTCATTGTGAATACCTTCGTTAACCATTGCTCTGAAGGTATGTTTTGTACTTGATGATATTTCATTATCATTGTATTGATTATCTTGCTATTTAGATAATAAACTATTAATGTGTGCATTTTAAAGTTACTTGTTCTCCTTGAAACGTATCTATCAAGCTACGGCGGTGAAAACTTTGATCTAGTCTGGTTGATGCTGCTAACTGATTATAAACATAGACTTTTGGAGTAGGTTTTAACTTAAGGCCTCTGAGTCACTTACAGTGGATCTCCACGCTCCGAAGGAATTTACCGGAGCCTCTGAGTGATCGATTACACATCCTACTAGGTCTACTATGGTTAAAATCCATATTATAGTAGAGATAAACGACTGTTTAGTGAACATGCATACTTTAGGGTCGGTGCTCTGATCAAGCAGACGATTTTTACCTACGTCAGAGTTTCATGTCATTAACTGTTTAGCGCTCAAGGTTACAGGTAACGCACTTGTGCACATTGTCAAAAATTGGAGTCAGATATTAACGAGTCAATTATCTCCCTGAGAATCTAACCAAAGGTGACTTGTGGTTCCCAAGCCAGGGACAACACCAAGCGCGTCTCTGGCCTTTCGATTCACAGCCTACAGTTTCCACAATGTATGCTTTATGTTTTGGCTACCCACAATGTTTTTGGGGCTATCTTGTTGTTATGATCAGTGACCTATGCACTTTTGTAAAGCTGTCTCTTGGAAGTCGCTTTGGACAAAAGCGTCTGCTAAGTGAACTAGAGAGGGTACAATTTCTGGGGAAATTGTAGGGTGTGCTTGCTTATGTTGGTTGCACATTACATTTTACAACTGATATTTCTGTATATTTTATATAAAAATGCATAGCCTACTTATTATTTATAAAGATATTTTTTTCTGCTCATTTACAACTAAAAATACTAAGAGTGAAGAGTAGAATTAAATAGTTGTCTTCTCATTTCCTGTGCAAGAGGGAATGGTGATCAGCAACCTCACAGTTGGATCAAAACGAATACATATGGCAGACCGGTGTAAAAATTGACCTAATCTCTATGATTTAAACGTCATTGTAAGTTTTTCCCTTCTCGTGATATTTTCAGGCATTTAGCCTACTCATATTGCATTTATTCATTAATAAAGAACCCCTTTTGAAGATTATTTTAACAACGACGTTACCAGCAGTAGCTATTTCAGATGGAATCGCGATTCAAATAGTAGAATACCATCTGAAAATATTACTATTAATACTAACTGAAAATATGCCCCCAAAAACGTAAATAAGCTTGACATTTATTTAGGGGAAAATCCCTCATTCATAAAAATGTCAGTGGTAGCAATCATTGTCAGTAACAAGGCAAAATGGGATATAGCCCTGTGTGGAGAAGCTGCCCCGGTAAATTGTACTACGACTACTAGACTTTGTACTACTAGTGTTGGTCTTGGTAGCGATTGTGTTAGTTGAATTCGATTTTAAGTTACTTTTGTTGTACGGTCTAGGCTGAAATTAATTATTTTCATAAACAGATTGACAAACTTTAGGCTGTGGCAATGGAGTTCAGGTTAGTAGTCACTAGTCACACCGTTTGACTTCCTACTAGTACTGTAAACGGCTGTGGAGATGTTTTTGTTAACTACTAGACTAGGCTACAGTGTTGCAGTGAGCTACACTAGTTTGAAACCACAGGTAATGATAATTTCACCCACAAATTGTTTACTCGTAATCTAATGTCATAATAAATCCTACAACGAAAATGTATTTGTGAAGAATGTTTATTTTAACAATTCAAAACAGATGCATCATAGACCACGGTAGTATGTGTTGCCCGGGCAACAGAGGCTAATGTCATGATGCTAATGCTTCAGTGAAATAGTAGACTACTGTTTCCGAAAGTAGATGTACTTCCTTAATAATTTTAGCTTATATTGTACATTGCACATCACAATTGTGTGTCATATCACGAAGTAAAATGAGCAAATAGTTATCACCCAGGCCCCTTTGCTTGTGGCGTTTCTGCAGCTGCCTTGCAGTAAAGCAGTTAGACTAGCCATCTCCCAGAAGTTAACGAGCTGAGATAGTCATGCAAGTTTTTGTGACGTTAGTGACGTTAGTGGCGTCGGTGACTGTGGCTAGCAAGTTAGCCACCGTCAGCTTCACTTTTGCCACAAAAACGTAATTAAAACCTAAACCGTGCAACGGAACATAAATCCCAATAAAACCAACGCAATCGTGACCAAGACGAACCTTTTGACATTGACATTGTCTATGTAGTCCAAATATTGACTGAGCCTTAGGGGCGCGAAAATAAACAATAATTATAATAAATAATCAATATATATATGAGATAACAATGGTTTGTGCTCGCCGAAGACAAGCACATCCCGATAATTGTAAATGTTCAATGTAAAGTGAGAAAAGAATAAATGTAATTTGAAAGATGTAGCCATTGAATGCATTTTGTGCCAAAGCAATGATACACGATCCACAGTGTAGCGCACACTTCTGTTGTGCTCACAGTGTGAAGAGTTTAAAAAAAGTGATTTAATTATTGAGAAATGTGTCCTAGCGACTGTAAAAAAAACGGTATTTGCCATTTTTGTGTCAAAAAAAATAAGCAATCGGAAAAGTGTAATTGCCTTTTCAAAACACTGCCTTGTAAAATGCCACAGGTGAAATAATGGATCAAACACGGGCGTCAGTTGTACAAGCACTAAAGTGCTTAATTTTAAATATACCAATCAGGTGTAAGCACTATAAAAAGGCAGCAGGTCAGTGTACCTGTCCTCTTCAAAAATGGAAGGCAATGTTGCAGGAAGATGTGAGTGAGCATGAGAGGAGGAGCCCGTGGAGGAAGGGTGGTAGGGAGAGGGAGATGTAGATCAGGAGGCCGTGGAAGAATAGGCCCAAATTTACAGTATCTAATTAAATTCAAACAATATTGGTTGACCATGTTGTGAACCATGGGGCAACCTTGAGTTCAGCCCAACCCCGACAATTTCAACAAGAGCTTTGGTGAAAACTCCTTTTCTCTACCGTCTCCAGTGTAGTACAGTAAAATGTAGCCTACTATATGCACTAATTCAGTATTTTTTGTACCCATTCAATGATTGAAACAATGTACTGTATTTCATTTGCTGTATGCTTTCTTTTGTTTCCACAAATGTATTTGCTGTGTTTACAGTATTTAGCCTACTACAGTATTGGATTTGAAATGTGTTTTGATCTTCTGCACAAAATGCAACCTTTACGTAGACAAGGTGGTACAGTACATATTTTCATCAGTGTGCAGTACTGGTCTTGTGAGTTGTATTTGGTCAACATATTCATGTACTTTACGTACTTTACTTTAACAACATCTCTGACAAAATCAAGCTGGTATATCATAAGAAAAGAACAGTTATTGTAAAAGTATTTTACAGTAAATGCAGTCCATTTATCTTCATAGCGTGTGTGACTAGAATAGTGTGTAGCTAAGAATTCGCTTTTCTGTTGTTGTATCTCAGATGTAATTATATATTTGCAGCACTGTGAACTAGTGATGATTGAATAATAGCCTACACTCTTTTAGCCCAACCACCCAATATCACCACCAGCCATCACTGCTGTATACACACACAGGCACGCACACACACAGTTGGTCACTCTCCTCCTGCCATAATACCTTGAAACAGATGTTTGGGTCATTAATGAAATAAATATAAAATTATTAACTACACACACAAGCACACACACACACTCTGGTCAACATTCAACAATTTGTGGATGTTTGACAAACCAACTGGTGTACTAGCCCAGCTAAATACTGACACTCTCTCTCTCCCTCTTTCCTTCTGTCTTTCTCTTTTCACCTCTGTTTTCATCACACACATGCACACAATATATACAAAGAGGGAGGGAGGGGTCGGGAAGAGAAAGGAAGACAGAGACCAGCTACTATGTACACTAATGCACCAATCAAGAATCTAAAAGTTAACAAGAGGGCACCAAGCTATAATAAGAACCCTCTGAAATACAGCATTCTTCAATGGACAACCCCTAAAGTACAACATGCTTCCATTGAGAACCCTTTCCGGGTTCTCTGTTCCTATGACCCTCTTTAAGGGTTTTAACACTCTTTTGGGTTTAAAGCAGACCACTAAAGCTGCACATCTGTTGCATAGACCTCACACTGTCTGTCTCCCCCTTCTCCAATACCTTTACTCTCACCCCTCTCTGTCTCCTCACCCTCTAATTCTCTCTCTGCCCAGGTCTCTTCCTCTCATCTCTCTCCCTCCTATTGCTTCCCTCCTCTCATCTCTATGGAACATTCATTTTTCAGGAGGTCAAGCATTCAGTGGTCCAGGTCTTTTGACTTTTGTTTATGTGTACTGCATGTGTGTGTATGTGTCTGTGTGTGCATGTATATGTGTGTGTTTATGTGCATGTATGTGTGTATTTGTATGCATGTGTGTATGTATGTAAGTTCGCTGGCAGGTTAGAGAGATGAAAAAGCAGAAACATTATGACTTGTCCTCCAAGAAGAAAATAAATGACACAATCTCTTCCTAACCTCATGATTCTGTCGTTATCTCTCCTGGTTCTCTCCATGTGGCCATGAAGATGTGTGTCCATGTGTGTGACCATGTGTGTGTGGTGGAGGGGCTTAAGTGCAGCCCAGACAGCCAAACTAATTTCCTCTATTCAGAGATGAGTCATTCACATGTACTGCAGGCTGTTGTGCCGACACTGAATCCTAGAGAGGTGAACCATACTCGCACACACACACAACCACACACACATCCACAGTCACTGCTGCAACTGTGCAGGCACACACAGACAATGCACACAGACTCACACGCACACACACACACACTTATCGCCTTAGCTTCTCACTCATCTCCAGGAGTGAGCTTAACCAATGCAACCCTGCTACGTTTTATATTAATTTCACAGAAATAGCACGGTGTGTGTGGTCCTTACATGTTATGGTATGTGTGGCAGCACACACATGTATTATTTAATAATCTTGTGACATGTGTGTGACACTTGTGTGTTTTGGCGTGTCATATACATTTGTTCAAGTTTGTGTGATACTTCTGTCCTGATTACAGTTTTTGCCAATTTCTTTCACACTTTTTGCAGAATTTGGCTCATTAGGTCAAAACTCTACACACTATAGCACTTGGAGATTAACAACTCATATCTACTGCAATCAAAACTTCAACACTCCTTTCTAAAAAATCAAATTTTTGCAACAAGACCACACACACAAGCACTATTTGAATTACTCTTTCATATCAACAGCAACACACTGATGTTCTTTATATAAAACACTGCAGTCGTTGTGTTTTTTATTTAAAAAAATTCAGACTCAGTCTTCTGTAAAACAAAAAAGTATAATGTATGCAGTAATCAAAGAAGAGTTTTTACAAAAAAAACATTCTTACAGAAATAAAGAAATAGAATCAAAAATAATCAAATTAAGCAACAAAACAACAGTTAGAAAATAATAATTACTGGATAAATTGATACTGGGAAAAAAACATATACTCGTTTTGTGTGTGCGTGGTGGGGGGGGGCGGGGTCATGGATCCCGTCTTCTGTTAGGATCGGTGGTTGCCGATCACATACTTTCCACCGCTATGCTGAAAATAATTCCTCAATTGCATTTAGAAAGGGGCTGTAAGTAGAAGGCAAGTATAAAAGTGTGAAATGGTAATGGTTGTTGAACCAATCTCGGACTAGAGCAGGCCGGTGGAAACTAACATTATCCCAGATACCAACAAACCTGGGCTGCTGAGCCGAGTGCACCAGCTGGGCTTACGCCTGGGTGTAACGCTATGTCCGACGTAGAACTGAAAGTTCTAAGTTACGACTAACTTAAAGTTATGACTAGGGCACCAGTTAGGCTTAAGCCCTTTATGTGCTGCACCTGGGTGTACATTTTACGTCTAGTGGGGAGCTGTAAGTTGGAAAATCGGACTAACATCATCCATCTTCATAGCGTGGTTCATCATCCATACCATGGTGATTATAATGTACAACAGTTTGATCGCACATGCAGCGCGTCTTGTTTATAGGCAACATATGGAAAGGGCATTAAGGCGAGAAAGAGTCGTCCGTGATCGCACAAATCCTGTGTTAATTTGATTGGTGATCGATTTCCAAGCTGATTGTTTCTGTTTGTTTGTGTTCATATTATTAAATGTCCCCATGAGCACGCTTCTATTCTGAGTAAACATCTCTTGAAGTTTTCAAATTTCTCTAACAATAAAATGTATTTTCTTTTTAAAATGTAAATCCATGGCTTGTTTTGAAGAGAGATAAGCAAGCTATAGAGTGTGCTTTGGATAGGCTCTTACAGTAAGACCAACTTTTTTACGCCCAGCTGGTGCACTCCGCCTGTCCTGCACAACTGCATGTAGTGCATCTAGAAATGCAATGATCTGTCCTGTATTGTAGGGACCTAGAGTGGCATGGTGATGCAGGACTCCTTGGACACTAATTGCAGCACACAAGGTGATATTTCCCCCACGCTGCCCAGAGACATTTACAACGGCCCTTTGTCCAACTACGTTACGGCCCCGACGCCTGGTTTTGGCCAGATTGAAGCCTGCCTCATCCACGTAGATAAACTCATGTGGCAGTTCGGCGGCATCAAAACCCAGAACTCTCTGTAACAGAAAATATTGAAAATTGTTACTGAAAACACATACAGTAACTACAATTCCCAAATGTCTCCATTGTGGGACAAATAAAGGTATATCTTATCTTATCTTACAATGTCTATATTTTCACACAAGTAGGTGCTGTGTTGGTCAGTATAGACAAAAACTACAAGCTACAGACAGGGCAGGTGGCAGCATCAACCCTCATTCCCACATTACAATATATAGTATGTAAAGTGACACATGTCACAGGTGTGCCTGCACATAATCATGGTGCAGATCCTTGAACCTTCCTCTCAAATGGCACCCTGTACTGCTGCTTCATTCTAAAGTTATGTTTCTATAGGATGTGACTTAGTGTTGAAATGCTGACCCTGTTGATATTGTTGAATACATTTCCATTTGCAGTTATGCATTGTTGTAACTCACAAAGTCAGATTTCATTATTTTCTCGCACCATTTCAATGATGGAAAGCTCTTGTTGTTAAGCAAAGAGCCGTTGCCTTCCACCTTGAAGAGGTCATCCAACCATTCTGAAGGAAATGCCACCACAATATGTAATTGGTGAGGTTATTTTTCACATACTGTACTTTCAAACTGTACACAGTACTGTAACATCACAATGGTATTCCTTTACATATACTTCACAGCACTATACATTTGTGTATAGTACACATAGTACAGTAATACTGTAATATGAAACAGAATCATGTGACACATACAGTAGGTACAGTCTGGAGTAGAAACTTGAAGATATACCTGTTCTCCAGTCGGAATGTCCTTATTATCGGTGCTACTGTGTAGCGACTGAGGTTAGGGTGGACGCTTTGCCCAGCCTCCCTCATGGAAAGGCCATGATTTATCATATAGTCCACCAGAGTAGCCCTGATGTCATCGGATACACGTCTCCGCACTGGTCTTCGTCTTTATCCTCTTCTGACTCCTCTCTCTCTTTGTCCTCCTCTTACTCTGACTCTCATTGCTTCCATGCTTGCAAAGTTCTCAAAATGGCTTACCTAAGGCTTATATTGTGGTGCTAAGGCTCAGACCGATTGGTGTTCTGTTTTCATTGCA
The DNA here is from genome assembly GCF_054491055.1 of Hypomesus nipponensis. Taxonomy (NCBI): domain Eukaryota; kingdom Metazoa; phylum Chordata; class Actinopteri; order Osmeriformes; family Osmeridae; genus Hypomesus; species Hypomesus nipponensis. The sequence continues at coordinate 5,796,698 of NC_140362.1, read as the reverse complement.
AGTGTTTTCAGGTGTGTATGTCAGTGCCTACAATTGCCAGATGAGTTTGGCATTTTGAACAGTGTTTTCCCAATAACAGGAGATTTAGTTTTTGAACACATGGTCTAATGTAGCAGAATGTGTGTAGTGTTTTGCAATAAGTGTGTTACAGAATTGCAAACAAAGTGCAAAGTTGACAAGGTGTTTAAAGGCTCCGTCACACCATAACGTTCTGGTTAACGTTCTCTGAAAGTTCTAATCGTTCAATTTTGAGCGTTCTAGGGCGAGGTGGACACATCTGGCGTGTCTAACTTGTGACTATAACGCATGACTAGCGTGGGACTGACGCATGAGGAGAGTGTAACAGTGACCAAGTAAGACACCTCTGAAAACTATCAGCGTATGACGACGTGTCACTGGGTCGCAACGACGTGTGACAAAAGCAAACGATGAAAACGACATTTGCTTTCGCAAACGATGAAGAACAACCAAGTAACCCTAGGGTAACGACTGACTAGCGATAGCCAAACGCGTGCAATATTAGTCAAACGTTCCACAAACGTATTTAGCATTATCCAGCGTTTAAAATTAAACGTTGAAGAACGCTGGTCTCCATGGGAACTTTTGTGCATGTTCAAAACTTTTTTTTTGGACCAGCATTCTTCGACGATAACCAGCGTCACCAGCGTCCACACAACCCTCTTCTGGCTCTATACCAGCGCTATACCAGCAACCATGGACGATTACCAATGTTTCCTCGAATGTCATAGAACGTTGATCAGAACGTTATGGTGTGACGGGGCCTTAAGCTATGCTTACACTGTGTTAGGTATGCTACAAGAAGTTTAGGTATTGAGGCTTTGGTCTAAGCATTTGTTTTTATTGTGTAAGCAATAGGCAAAAACTGTAAGTTCCAACAGTGTGTGGTCCCCGTATGTGCGCAACACCACCCCAGCTCACTCTTGCTAACCACAGAAGGATTAGCTCATGGCCGGTAGTGTTTTAGTGGTTAACAGTTCTGGTCATCTGGTCGACGTAAGTGTTTTTTAACAAGTCTCAGTCTCACTGCAGTTAAAGTGTATTCCAGGAGTCTAATACATTTTAGCAGACAGCTATTAGGCTTTGAAATGTAGCTCTGCTGCCTGTCACTCTGTCTGTTTGTCTGTCTGTCTCTCTTTCTGTCTGCTTGCTTTGTTCCTCTCTCTCTCTCTCTCTCTCTCTCTCTCTCTCTCTCTCTCTCTCTCTCTCTCTCTCTCTCTCTCTCTCTCTCTCTCTCTCTCTCTCTCTCTCTCTCTGAGAGGAGGAATTAAGGGAAAAGGGGAGAAGGAGAGGGGAACAAGGGGAGGAGCAGAAAGGGGAGGGGAAACCCTCAAAAGATTAGGAGAGTGTGTAGGCGTGTGTATGTGTGTCATGGGCATTCATCAATTTCCCTAAAACCTTCCAGTATTCTAGCATTCCTCTGCCACAAAGCCTAGAGGCATGACAGAGTCTCTACAAACTCTCTCTCACTTTCTCTGGCTCTCGCTCGCTCTCTCCCTCACCCTCCCTCCTCTCTCTCTCTCTCTCTCTCTCTCTCTCTCTCTCTCCCTTTCTCTTATTTTCTTTTTGCCCAGCTCTCTCTCTTCCTCTCTCTGTCATACATTATGATGTTCCGAGTCTGCCTCTATAGGAATCTGCCTCTTCTGTAAAGATTAACTAAACTAAAGATTCAAATCTTTTCTGAAGTTGCAGAGGCAAGTCAAGATAACTTTATATTTTCTACGTAACAAGGTGGCAAAGTGTGTGTGTGTGTGTGTGTGAGAAAGAGAGAGATAGAGATAGAGAGAGAGAGAGAGAGAGAGAGAGAGAGAGAGGGAAAAGAGAAAGAAACGGGAGCGTGTGATTTATGTAAATGAGTGTCATCGGCCGCAGAGGAGGGAGAATTCCCAGGCCTGACGAGTGGCTTAATGATTCATCAGTCTAGCTGCGGCAGGCATCAATAATGGATGCTTGAGCAGGTCATGCAGGATGGAGTACCCCTTGATTAAAGTGCTCCAAGTTAAATGTCTCACTTCTTTCGTCCTGTTCCTTGCAAAAAAGACATACCTACTCTGCTGACACACACACCGCACACACACACACACACACACACACTTACTAAGATGCTTCAATTTAACAGCACCCCACCTTGTTCATCTTCAATGTCTCTTTTCCTTCACTCCATCTTTCTCTCTGCTCTCCCAGAAATCCTTTTCTCTGGGGATCATCCAAACAGAAAGTCAGGAAGAGGGCGAATAGGGAGATGGCTGGAGGAGTGGGGTCGAGGAGGGAACAGAAGGGAGAGAGAGAAGGAGAAAGAGAGCGAGAGAGAGAGAGAGAGAGAGAGAGAGAGAGAGGGAGGGAGGGAGGGAGGGGGAGAGAGAGAGAGAGAGAGAGAGAGAGAGAGAGAGAGAGAGAGAGAGAGAGAGAGAGAGAGGGAGGGAGGGAGGGAGGGAGGGGAGAGAGAGAGAGAGAGAGAGAGAGAGAGAGAGAGAGAGAGAGAGAGAGAGAGAGAGAGAGAGAGAGAGAGAAAATGAACGAGGTGATCCAGAAATGAATGAATTATGAGTCACTAGTACTAGTGACGGTACAGCAGTAGACTCTTTCTCAGACTCTCTGCTACCATCTTCTCTTCTTTCACTCCTGCATGTTCTCTCATCCCCCCTCTCTCTTCAATCTCTCTCTCCCCCTTCCTCTCTCCCTGTCCGTAAGCCTTATGTGGGTGTTGATGTGACAGGACAAATCTCTATCTATTAAGAGACATAAACCTCTAAACCCTATGCTGTACAGCCTTCCATATTAATGGCCAGCTACACAGTAACACACATATGCACACACACACACACACACACACAGGGACAGCCAAAAATCATCTGGCCAGCTTTCATGACTGGTTCCAATGCATAATTTTCCGTGCAGCTTGGAAATGTGTGCCTATGTGTGTGTAACTTGTACTGTGTGTGTGGCATCACTATTATTCAATGGGCTACAGTAATCATTTTATTTTCTTTCATCACTTTTTCTCTTTCTTTCATCTTTTTTCCTTTGTCTGCCTGCCTGTATCTGTCTATCTGTCTGTCTGTCTGTCTTGAGTTGAGCAGTATAATCACAGATTAAATGAATCTTGTTTTAATCACTATGATACACCAGAGCTGTTTACCCTCCTCATCCTAATCTGTTAATGATCTTGAACTTAATCTGAGGTGTCAGCGCGTGACTGGATGCACTCTCTTCAACTGAAACAGTCTTTACAGTTTTTTCACAATTGTTAACACACGTTTCTCAAAACAATAACGTCTTTCTCAAAACTGCACACACAAAACTGAAAACCTCACACACAAAATGCTAAACCTGACACTCCCTTTGCAAGAGGACTCTTTGTCATCAAATCTCTCACCTGTTCACAAAATGGAACTTGTGTTCTCATTTGGTACACACAGCCATATTTTCAAATGACACACACATACCATTCATAACAGTACACACAAAAAGCATTTGCTGAACACTACCAAGCATTCACAGCACACAGTAGTGCAAAATTTAAAACACAATTCTCAAAGTGGAACACACCATATGAATGACAATGACTGGAGAGTGAGCCATTTCAACTTTTGTAAAATGTCTCAGTGTAGGTCCCATTTTTCATAGTCAAACATAAAACAGCACACATATGCACTGTTTTTTTGAACAGTACAGTACAGTCAATGGGCCTGCTCAACCCATTGCAGCACACAAAGTGATGTTCCCACCATGCTCGGCAGGGACCTCAACAATGGTGTGCTGGGCAATGACATTTCTGCCCCGGCGCTTCCTCTTCACCAGGTTGAATCCAACCTCATCAATGAATATGTATTCATGTAATCATACAGATCATTAGCTGTGTCATGATCCTGGATCTGTTGGAACAGACAGCATGATAATGCAAGTTACTGTATAGTATGGACACAGATGGGTCAACACAGTGGGGTACAGCGAGACACATTACAGGTGCAATACATGCATGTGTCAGTGCTGAATGTATGGGACTTACAAACTCTTGCCGTAACTCCTTGATGTGTTCCGGTCGAATAGGACCCTGTACACTTGTTTCATCTGCAAGGCATTCCTGCGGAGAACACGGTACAGTGTAGAGAGCGTAATGGTCTGGATGTTTCTGAATGTGGCATGGTCGTGGTTATCTTTCAGTCCTGCAAAATACAAATACAGTGAGCACACTGTATTCTATTGATATGCAATATTTCAGTACACAAGGCAAATATAATTCATACCTGTTCTTCATTCTAAAGTTTCTAATGATGGCAGCAACTGTGAAGCGGCTGAGATTTGGTTGGACCCTCTGGCCAGCCTCCCTCATGCTCAAACCATGGTTGAGCACATGGTCAACCACGGTGGCCCGAATCTCATTAGAGATCACCGTTCTCCTTCTTCTTACTCCTCCACCTCCTTTTGCTTCTCCTCTTCCTCCTCCTCCTCCTCCTTGTCATCCTCTTCCTTGTCCTCTTCCTTGTCTTCTTTCTTGTCCTCTTCCTTGTCCTCTTCCTTGTCTTCTTTCTTGTCCTCTTCCTTGTCCTCTTCCTTGTCTTCTTTCTTGTCCTCTTCCTCCTCTCACTGTTGTTCTAAGTTCTCCATTGTTCACCAGACAAAACAGAGGCTCAAGGCCCTTTTTATGCTGCAGTCCTGATCGCAAATTGCTCACCAGACCTGAGTGTTTAGAGATTTGTATAGTTGTGTGTTGTAGGTTGATACTTTGAGACTTTACTTGAGAAGTGTATGCAATAACTGAACACTGTGTGTGGTGTTTTGACAACAAGGTGATGTGTAATTGACATCAGTGTGTAAACAAGGAAAGTCAGAGTCTAATGCAGATAAGGGAGTGTAAAGTAGTGATAAATTGGGTCGAGCAATTGGTACATGACGTTAAGGTTGTGAAAATTGTGCCAAAGTTTTGCTTTTTGTGTGTTAACGATTGTGAAAAACTGTAATACCGTTCAGATGATAATACCACTGATTTGGTGTGCTTCTATTACGCATTCACATACTGTGTTTATACATGTAGGAGAATGTTGCTCCATGAAGTCTTCTTGTCATGAATCTGATTCAGAGGCCTATAGTTTCACATTACCCTGAGATGAGCTTGGCTGCTGCAGGAGATGACGGTTACAGAGAGAGAGACAAAGTGAGAGACGAAGAGAGAGAGAGAAGAGAGTGAAAGAGACAGAAAATGAGAGAATGGAAGAGACAGAGAAAGAGAGAGAATCTTTTTAGAACATCGCAAGGCAGGCATTAAAGCTGAGTTCCAGGGAGTTCCTTGCATAGACCCGGCTAGAACAGAGAGAGGAAGCAAAAGGAGACGCAGAATGAAAGAGAGAGAGAAGAAAGAAAAGAGGGAGGGGCTGTGCAGGAGAGGAGAGAAGGGAGAAGAAAGAGGTGTGAGGGAGAGATTCTGCTTCTTCCTCTGTTTAACAGCTTGATGTTCTCTTTTAAGTCAAGAGCAAGCAGCGGAAAGAAGAGAGAGGGGGGGAGTGAAGAAAATAGGAGGGGCTACAGGGCGGAAGAGAGAGAGAGAGAGAAAGGAAGAAGAGAGAGTGACAGGAAGAGTCTCCACATGGATTTCAGTATCTTGTGCGTTTGGGAGTTGCAAAAAGAAAGTGTTCCTCTCCTACCTCTACCCCTGTTCTCTCTCCATCCTCCCCTCACTTTTTAATTTGTTTGTTGATGTTTCCTTAATGCCCACAGTGCACACAGAGAGAACATTTGAGAAATCAAGCTTTTAAAAAGAGAAACACATGCAAACCCCAGAAAATTAAGCAGGGAGCATCAGGATTCTTAGAACATCACAGCCACAATTATGTGCCACAGGTTAAACAAGGAACACAGAACACAAAACTCTTCTCCATTGTTTGTACAATCATACTGTATCTACAGGTGAAGGGCTTGGTCTAGAATTCTCAATCTACAGACATCCAAACAAAGGATGCTGAATTAACCCATATTTATCAGTGGGATGGGTATGACTCAGTGGTAGAGCATTTGAATGCAGACCTTGAGGTTGTAGGTACAAATCCCCTTGTATATTGTTTTGGATGAGTGTTTACTTTAAAATACATTATTATAAAAGGAATCCTTTGGAACCCAAAAACCCTGTGTTTCCTGGAACTTATTCAAGCTCACTATGGTGCTTTTTGGAATTAAGTAAGTTGTTTCCCACCAGAAATTGTTTCTTATTTCTCCTATTGTTCCTTCTGTTGTTACAAATCTTACTGTATTGAAGCCTTTTTGAAAGTGTGGACTTCCTCTTATGGCTCCTGTCCACTCTGATCTTCTTCAGAAAGCTACTGCACCATACACCCTCTGAAGGACCCTGGAAACGCAGTCCACTTCATCCAATATACAACACAACACAGCCCGTAAAATGTACAGAGAGAGAAGAGTTGGGGTGAGGGTGGGATGAAGAGACAAAGAGAGGAGGGGGAGTGAGACAGAGAAAACGAGTGAGACAGAGGCAGTGAAAAAGTGTGAGGAGAGCTGAAAGGAGACGAAGGGATTGATAAATGATAACCACAGAATAATGACAGAGAGAAGAGGGGTATGAGGGCCTCACATCCAACAGGAGTCTGTGGCCTTGCTGTGAGAGGCAGGTGATTTATTATTGATTTCATTCTGATTGATTGTTTGATTTGACTGAATGACTGATCATAGATTTATGACACAGACAAGAGGAACTTGATTTGTCCCTGATGCAGGCTGTGTGGGTGTGTGTGTGTGTCATTTATTTTTTTCCCCATTTTCCATCATGGTATGACATGTCATGTGGTGAAAGATGTTGCTAGCACATGCTGTGGTCTTATATCTCCCCCTTTCTATGTTTCTCTCTCTCAAACACTCTTCTCTTTCCTTATTCCTTTCTCTCTTTCACACTATCCATTTCTCCATTCTTTTCCTACTCTTTTTTTTCCTTTTACTCCCCATCTCTCCTGCTCCCTCCTCTGTCATTTATTTATGTTGAACCTAATACAGGCAGGCTGGAGATTGAGGCCCCAGTCATACAGTACCATACGGTCCTACAGTACTGTCCTACTACATAGTCGTACAGTCAAGTCCTACTAAACAGTCCAATCATACAATCCTACAGTCCAGCCCTATGGTACAGTCCTACAATATACTGTATTTTACGGAAAATAGGCCGCATTTTCTATAAGCCGCATCCTACCAGAATGGGAACTTTGTGTTTTTTAAAGTTGGCCGCACTGGAATATAGGTCGACTGTTTAATTACCCAGGAATACATTCACATAGGACAGCTTGGATAGCCATCTAACTAGACAACATTCACAATCAGGGTGAACACTCAAATTATTTAAACTACAGACCATAAGATTACCAGAGGTGGAAAAAGTTCTAAAATATTGTTCTACTATACAGTCCTACAGAACTATACAGCCCTGAAGTACAGTCCTACAGGACAGCCCTACTATACAGGGCTCCTATACTGCCCAACTATAGAATCCTACTATTCAGTCCTAGAGACACACACAGGGAGATATATCGGCATATGAGCACACCATGTGCTATCTGGCTCCACCATCTGTGCTGCTTGCCTCATTCGTCATGCTGTTCTATCTAGTTTTAACAGATCTATCTGTATGGCCTGGCCTGCACTGTTTAGTTTAGCATTTCCTGTTTCTTGGCTGCTGGTTATATGGTGTTCTAACACATTGATGGATTTGGCTGTAGAATAAGCTGTAATGGGTAATGAATAACACTATCAAAGTTTGACACATCTGGGTTTTTGGCTGTTGATGTTTTTTTCTCTCTGGTTGCTTTGGCGTGTGCTCGCACGCGTGGAGGTGTGTGATGGTTTTGTGTGGGTCTCAGACTTTCTGACAGAGTGCACAACAACACAAACGAAGGCCTTAATGGTGCTGAGCATGTGAGGAAAAAGCTGCTTATGAACACCCAATTACTGTGTGTTTGTGTGTGTATGTGGAGGAGGGTGGGTGTGGGTGGGTGTGCATGAGTGGGTGTGTTATTTAGGTCGAGAGATCATTACAGTAACAAGCATCTCAGCCTTTAGGTCAGCTGTCATTAGCAACATGAGAAACCAGAGCAATAAAGTCTAAGTGTGTGCATTTGTGTGTGTGTGTGCGTGGCTGTGTCTTTGCAATGGAGCGTTGATAAGCTTTCTGATGTGCTGTGAAGGTAATGATTTCCAATCATTATAATGGAGTGAAAGGGATCATAAGAGTGAGATTAGGTTGAAGACTTGATAAACAATATATATATATTTTTTACTGACATATGAGAGAGGTGGGGGAAAAAGGGTTAGGAGAACACACACACACACACATACAAACACACACACGCACACACATACACACGATAATTTGTTTTGCTATTCTTGTGGGGATTAACAATTTACTCGCTGAATCCTGTTTTCCCTAATTTAAACCTAACCTTAACCCAAAAACCTAACCTTAATCATAAACTTAACTCTAGCTCTACACCGTGAACCTAAAACGATCCCAAACTCTTAACCCTTAATGTAATTATTTCTCTCATACTTAGTCTTACCCTTAAATAAAAAAAAACTTGAAAAGGCCAAGAAAAATGTCCCCACAAGTTAAATATTCTGGACCCCACAAGAATAGCTAAACAAGTCACACACACATACCCATACACACACACCATATACACGGCAATACACACACCCACACCCAAACAGACACACACACATACAAAAAGCCATCTCCAGCAGGATATAGAGACGTCAGTGGGTGATTTGTTCAGTTCCTGCTTGTGTCTGAATCTTTGAGACTGATCGATACAGGAACTGACAGAGAGGAGGGGAGGGAAGACACAAGGGAGAGAGAGAGAGAGAGAGGGAGGGGGGAGGGATGCAGTGAAAGTAATAGAGAGAGAGTGAAAGGGAGGAAGGAAGGAAATGTATCTAATTAGCAGGAATTACTTCTCAGTCTTTTCTCTAAGAGTTTCAGGAGAATCATTCTCTCCTCCTCCTCATTCTCCTTCTCCTTCCACCCTCCTCCCATTCTTCCCTGTCCTCCCCCCTTCCCCTTTTGTCTATTGGGGATTGTATAATTTTGTCAACATCTGCCTGGGTGTATCTCAGAAGAATAATGTGTGCGTTTGTACAGTATGTTTTGTTTATATGTGTGTGTGTCTGTCTGTCTGAGTGTGTGTGAATGTCTGTGTCTGTCTGCATGTGTGTGTGAGAGCATGCTTCGCCCAAGGGACTGCAGGAAATAACATAGTGGTTCCATCATTGAAGAATGTGTGCACAAGTGTGTATGGGTGTGTGTGAGAGAGAGGGCAAGAAACAGAGAGAGAACATGTGTCCATCCTTTCTGTCCTCTCTTCTACACGTCATTCCGACACCCTCGTTTTCCCTCAATATGTTTGGCTGCTCTTCATCCCCACCTCCATCTCTTCCCTCTCCCCACCTCCTTTCATCTCTTCACCTCTCTCTCTCTATTTTTACTCTCTCCTGCTGCCTTGCTCTCTACTTCTCTCTTTTCTTTTCCCCTTCTCTCTTCTGTCATGTTCCATCCTCCCCTCTCCTCTCCACTCATGACCTCTTCTCCTCTTCACTCCTCTCCACTCATCACCTCCTCTCTTCTCCTCTTCTCCTTTCCTTTTCTCAAATTTCCTCTTCTCATCTCCTCTCCACTCATCACCTTCTCTCCTCTCCTCTTATCCTCTGATCTTCTATCCTCTGTTCCATATTACTGAGAAAATTGGGGCCAACGGAGTCTGTCATTAGATGACCCAGGGCTCACACAACAGGATGACAGCATAAGAAATCAGGTAAGAGAGGAAGAAAACATGAGAAAATAGAGAAAAACAGAAGAGAGAACAAATGTAGAGAAGAGGGGAGAGATATATTGAGAAAGGAGGAGGAGAGTCGCAGAAAGCAAGAGAAAGGGAGAGATTGACAACCTCAAATTAAATTCCCATCATGTCAGGGTAGAACAGGATTCAATACTGTTTATTGGCAGCTTCTAGCCTGAGGGAAATTACATTCTGAGGCATGGAGCGTGCACACACACATACATACATATAAATGCACACACGCACGCACACACACATGCACACACACACACAGCCCTATTTGTGTCCATAAAGAGGGCTTCTCTTATTTGCTCTTAACTTCTTTTGTATTCATGTGTCTGTTCCTTTTGGGTGCGGGTGTGTATTTGTGTGTTTGTGTGATGTGTGTGCGCGTCTATTTGTCTAATGGAGCGTTGATTAGCTCCATGCTCTTGATCAAACTTGTCCTCTCTCCCTCTCGCTCCCTCTCCCTCTCTCTGTTTATAGGATCGTGCTGAAAGGAGTGTAGGAGCTCCTCTTGAGGATCCCAAGGCCCACTTCTACTGTGAGCTGTGTGACAAGCAGTACCTCAGACACCAAGAGTTTGACAACCACATCAACTCCTATGACCACGCTCACAAACAGGTAGCACACATACACACGCAGACACATGCAGACAGACACAAACACTATGGGCACATGAAGGCAACATGCAGACACACACACAGATACATCCACAGACAAACGTACAGCACACACACACACACACACACACACACACACACACACATAGAAGGACAAAGTGGTGCATATTACACAGAGTCCCTCCTACGGGTCTCAACCCACGGAGAGAAAATAAAATAAACATTAAATAAAACTGTTCCTTTACTGTCATTGTTCTTTGAAAATGAATTGGAGCTCAGGCAGGCCAATGCTAATGCTTTGTTTTAGCCGGCGGCAGATACATGAAACAAGCTAAAAGAGGGGGGGAGCTGACAATGGCCACTGGCGAACTGGGAAACACACACACGTGCACACACATACACACACACACATAGAACACAGACATATATCTACCCAACCACCCCCACAATTAGAACACACACACAGCAGAGAACTAGCACACAAGCTATAGATTAGCACCAGCAGAAGACAGTCCTCTTCCTCTTCTGGTCGGAGCCGGAGAATGGATCCTGATTGCTTCCTCTCTGTGTCTGTTCTCTCTTCCTGACACAGACAGACTGCACTACCTCAGCACTATACCTGATTAGACACATTCACTGCTCAATGCAACACTCTCCAGTGACAATCCATTAAATCAATGGGCAATCAGCTAATTTCTCAATTTCTCCATCCAGTATGGCGAGGAGTGGAGTGGAGAGAGAGAGAGATAGAGAGAGAGAGAGAGAGAGAGAGAGAGAGAGAGAGAGAGAGAGAGAGAAAAAACGTGGAGCTGTCCAGGGTGCTAATCTTATGCATCTGTGATATTAGCACCATGGACAACTACAACTGCTGTCCTCTCTCAATTCCTCTTCTCTTCTCTCCTCTGTCTCTCATCTCTCTTCTCATCTCCTCTCTTAGTGTCCAGGCTAGCTCATTATGCATGCTAGTCCAAAAGAACAGGATTAATATTGATCATAGACAGTTTGGCATCAAAGACCCTCAAAGCCTCTTACTGTATGCTAGCGGCATGCACACTCACACACACACACATACACACACGTACACACACACACACCATGTTCACCAGACACAAACCTGGAACACATCAAAGCCTTCTCCTGTGAGCTGACGGGGATGTTAGGCACTGAATGATAACGCAAAAAGACACCCGCTTGTGTAAGACTCAGCACAGATTAACCTGACAACTGTCATCGCCTGCTTGGGGTGTGCGTGCGTGTGTGTGTTTAGGTGACTGTGTTTAAGTGTGAAGAGGAGAGAGATGGAGAAAGAATCAGTTTGATGACTGTCAACTTACAATTTTTCACAATTGCTCAAACACTAAACCCCATTCTCTGAATCAAATGTTCAGTGGCCTAAACCCATTTGTCGAATCAGACACTCTTTTGGCAAAACTCTGAACACATTCTCATTCACTAAAAACATTTTGCACTGTGATGCACTTGTGCTGCAAAATGGTTAACACAGGCGGCAAACAGTAAACACAAGTACAACACAGTTGTCATCTGTAAAACACAATGAATCAAAATTGTTCACACTTGTTTCTAATAGTGGTTTGGGACTATGTCAGCTTTCACTGTGGTGTCCGCATACGAGAATAGTTCAACATCAACCATACATTTTTACCGTAAATGTTTGCTTTCCACCATACAGCCATTTTCTCAAACCACTTGAAGAGCTTTTCTCTGTGTGGCGGTGGAAGGTCTATAACCGAAACCCATATACAGTACCAGGGTAAATCTCCTACAGGCAATGGAATTGGCCTGTGGTGACATAGGCGTTTTTTTCTTTTTTGACAGTACTAAGTTGTGATGGTTACTGTAATATTTTGAAATCAAATCAAATTTACAGTATTCGTATAGCCCTTTTTACTCTGGAGGGCTTCACATACGCCCATAGAACTACCCCTCAGCCAACCTCAACCCTCAAGGAAGACAAGGAAAAACTCACTAGAGGAGAAAAAATCGAAGCAATTTAGTGAGGGATCCCCCCCTCCAGAGACGGTTGGCGAAAGAGAGGTGCAGAACACAGGCAAACATAGTCATACATCAGGAAAGTGTCAATGGGTGTTGAAACACCAACAATCCAGTTTTTCAAAATCCAAAATCAATTTTCTTTATTGCTAAATTCATTTACTGTGTATACATAAACACATTTGTATTTACATGTAACTACATTCCCTGGATGGTGTTTTCTCAATGTTTTTGTGTTGTGTCTAATGATTGCTCCATGGTGTTTACATATTGTTTTGCTGTGTTTAAGATCTAAAAGCATTGTTTGATTTTTAGCACAGGTTAGCCCTTATGTAATCTTCAGGTCATTGTGATCCCCATGTGTTGCAACAACTTTACCTCATACAAAAATAAAGCGAAGCATTGTCTTTTACAGTTGTTATCAATTGCTAAAACACTAAAACCCATTGGCTTAGACAAAAAAAAATCAAATAACACACAGTTAATGAAATCTCACACTAAAGGAGCAAAACAGAAGCCCAGACCTGCACAACTATAAGCACATTCTCATCCTCACACTATTTGCAAAATACTACACACAGGATTTTGCAAATCGCTAAACACACTTTTGTACATTAGACACAAAAATGTAAGATTATGTCACTTCATTACCTTTTTTAGACACTGCCTTTTAAAATGCCACACATGTGAACAGATGGATCAAACACAGGCGTCAGATGTACAAGCACTAAAGTGCTAAACTGGAAACAAACCAATCAGGTGTAAGCACTATAAAAAGGCAACAGGTCAGTGTACCTGTCCTCATCAAAAATGGAAGCGAATGTTGCAGGTAGAGGAAGAGGGAGAGGGAGGATGAGAGGGGGAGTCCCTTGGAGTAAGGGAGGGGGAGGGGGAGGTAGACCTGGAGGCCGTGGAAGAATAGGGACACATTTACAGTATCTAATGAAATTCAAGCAACATTGAACATTGATTGACCATGTTGTGAACCATGGGTCAACATTGAGAGAGGCTGGACAGAGAGTTCAGCCCAACCTCAGCAGATATACTGTTGCAACAGTAATTTGGACATTTTGAGAAGAGCACAGGTGAAAACTACTATTCTCTACTGTGTACAGTACAGTAAAATGTAGCTACATGTAGCTACAGCTATATGCCCTGCATCAGAATTTTTTGTACATATTCACTGCAGTCCATGATTGAAAAAATGTACTGTATTTAATTTGCTGTATTCTTTCTTTTGTCTCCACAAATGTATTTGGTGTGTTTACTATGTAGCCTACTACAGTATTTGATTTGAAATATGTTCATGATTTTCTGCACAAAATGCAACCTTTACGTAGACAATGTGGAAAAATATAGTAAATATTTTCAGCAGTGTGCAGTACTGGTCTTGTGTGTTGTGTTTGGCCAAAATATTCATGTACTTGTATTTACTATACTGGAACAATATCTCTGACAAAATCAAGCAGGTTATATCATTAGAAAAAAATAGTTAGTGTAAAAGTGTTTACAATTTTACACTACAGTATGTAACTGGTCCAATTTTATGAACCATGTGTGTCGCATACGGTAACAGAAACTGGTTTTTATACATGATTGTATAGTTTCGAAGTGTTTCATTTTGCAAAAGATTGGAGGTGTTCTGCTACTTTGCTACTTGTGTGTAGTTGTGTGAATCGTGTGTTGTGTTATGACAAAGTGAGCCTTGTTTTCAAAATTTTGCTTAAAGGGGCGATTGACTGAGTTTTTTGGGTATTTCACACTGTTCCTTAAGGTCTCCGAATAGGGTATGTAACATTGGTTGGGTTGAAAATGGCCTGGGTGCTCTTCTATGCCCCCTGATAGATCCTCTGAAATGTTTCCGGGAAAAAACACTATCTTTTATGGTATGCTCATTAATATTTAGATAAGCTGCGCGCTGATTGGTTGGTTTTCAACGAGTGAAGCTGGGGAGCAAAAATGCAACACGGCCAACAGCAGCACTCCACCGAAGGCGGAGACTTGAAATAAAAACGCGCAAATAAATCTATTATGTCTACACAACACTGTTTTCAACAGATTGACTACATATCATTTGAAATGATAACATTACTTGTTTCCACTTCTGTTGTTGAAGCAAACTGGATTGACTTGGGTGGGTAGAACGTTACTGTAGGCTTAGCAACCAAACCATATCGTGATTCAACTCGGCTTCAGTTAGCTAGCTCTAGATATCTTGCTGAAAAATAACCTGACAAAGATCTGGACAAACATGCATTGTTAATTGTAGATTTACATGACACAGGTTATTTATTTGAATGAAACACAGTCAGGAACATGAAACAATGTTAGCCCCATTGCCAATAAACAATGCTAAATTATCACACATTCTACCTATGCTCTTGCGTTAGCAAGCTAAACTAATTTACATGCCTACTACAGTCTAGGTGTTACTAGTAACAGTTAACTACTAGCAATGCTAACGTATCCTGTGTCTACCTGCCTTTCTCCAGTTCTTTCAAATATATTATCTAGACAGGCGTTAGCAATAAGCCAGACTGCTGTTCGTTTTCTGGCTATTTTTTTGGAAGCTTCCCTTCTTATGCTGACTACAGCTCGTCAAGCTAGAGTCATTTGATGTGTGTAGAAACTAGGGCTGTGAAAAATAACGCGTTAACGCGTTACGATTAAATTACAGGATTAATTCGTTATTTTTGTTTCACGCATTTAACGTAATATAACCACAATTCCACCCAATCTGTAACTTCTGGATGAGAAGTTCGTGTTCCAAAAAAACTAAGAGGGAACATCCAATAAAACCAAAGTGATGCACACTCTGCGGCAAGGCTCCAGATTGCAACCAAATGGTTGCATTTTGCGACCAGTTTTTGAGTCAGTGCGAGCATTTTTTACATTTACATTACATTTAGTCATTTAGCAGACGCTCTTATCCAGAGCGACTTACAGTAAGTACAGGGACAGTCCCCCTCGAACTGGCGACCTTCTGATTACTAGCCCGACTCCCTCACCGTTCAGCCACCTGACTCCCACGTGCCAGTGCTTTTTACAAGCACTCGCGCATGTGCGACCTACAATTCTTGAATTAATTGGGTGTGCACAATGTCAGCACACGTTAGCAACAACGCAGATACGTTGTTCTAGTAAGACAGCGACATCAGCTTTCTTTCTGCATTAGTAACGTAGCTTAAAGTCTAGGAAAGTTGAGGCTATTTTTCGCTAGGTACCTATAAACCTAGCTAAAGTCTTGGTAAGTTTAGGATATTTTTCGCTAGGTTCCAACGAACATGTCTTAATCTGCCAGACAAGTGGGTGCCCCTTTGTTCTTTTGGTGAGCAGTTTCACGAGCCCTTCTTACCCGGCGTCATGGAGCCTAGCAGCTAAATACTTATTTAGCACCAGCGTTGCTACTGTATCCCTGCCTGTGTTTGAGCTGTTGCGCTGTTATACTCGGCAAGTATCGTGTTGTGGTGTCGGAGGACTGATCGAAAAGTGCATCATACATTTAAGTCATTTAGCTAAGACTTGCATGTACAGTACGTAATGTCACATTATATAATGTATTTAAACTCAAGTTTATATGGTGTGTTGCAGGGGCGATTCTAGGATCAGACCTATAAGGGTGCTCAGCCCCCAATGAGAATGTGACATGAATACAGTGCCTTGCAAAAGTGCTAAACGTAAACCCCCTTGCTAATACAAATCCCTAATTTCACTGGATAACAATTAATACATTTATGTATTATTATGCAAAATATTGAATGAAAAAACTAAGGATGTCCCTTTCTTCATGAACTACCAGCATCAAATGATAATAAACAATATATTTAAGAAAATATTAAAAACATATTTGGAGTGCTTAATCACTCCTAAAAAGGATCTAAAATTGCCACTGAATTGTACCCTCTCCAGTTACATTAATAAATGCATTGCAGGTAAATATAACGTGAGTGCCCCTTAATTTTCTGCTTGCGCTCCTAAAATTTTCAGTCAGGGGCTACTGTGCTCCTAGTAAAAAAAAAGTCAGTCTGGAGCCCTGCTCTGCGGGAAGACGTTTTCGCTCTGGATAAGAGCGTCTGCTAAATGACTGAATGCTAAATGACTGAATGTTATCGTTTCACCGAAGCAATACCAGCCTAAAGTAATTTATACCACCTCAACGCGAAGCATGTGTCGGTCGGCGAGGGGAGTTCAAGTAGAATGCGCCAAACCACCGAACAGCGTAGGGCCCTCACTAAGTCTTGTCTGTGACAAGGTGACTAGCACAGTTGCCAAATGTATTGCAAAAAGCTGTAGACCGATTGATATTGTTGAGGACGAGGGGTTCACCAAAGTTTTGCGAGTTGCAACGGGTGACTCGAACATCAAGGTACTGCAAAATCAAAGACGCACACTAATGACAAAAATTCGGAAAACTGGTAATATGTGATTAATCATGATTAATCCACAGAAACCTGTGATTAATTTGATTAAAATTTTTAATAATTTCACAGCCCTAGTAGAAACGTATTTAGCATTCTACCTATGCTATATACAGGACACGTTAGCATTGCCAATAACTGTTAGCAGAACATCATACTGTCCTTACAGCTTGGGGTTGCAATGAGCATACGGTCGGAACAGCACCTCTTTCCAGGTTCAGCTTCCTAGCAAATCCTGCTTGAAATTGTCCAAGGTTGTCAAAACTGTCTTGGGTGAAATGTTCAGAGCAAATGAATGATTGAGTGTTGAACTTCGCCGGGATCTTCTCATAGACAACAGCAGCCATGCCTATTGAATGTTTGGCTCCTTGGGAAGACTGAGTGTTAGCCTTCCCTGTACAGCCTGGAACAGCATTTAGGACCGTGGTCCATTTTCAATATCCTTGTTATAATTCAAAATGTTCTTCTTTGTAATTCCTTGTAAGTAGCCTACACAGAGCAGCACGCAGCCAAAGTAGTATCGGAGATAGACGCTACCTCGGGCTGGTCTGAATGTAAATTTTGGGGCGTGACAAAGATACAGACCAGAACCAAAAAGGGCGGTCCCCGGTCCTACGTCACACCGGTGGCTTTGTTGAAAAGCCAGCGTTTTACAGCCAAATGTTTTCTTTTGGGGATTTGCATAGGAAAGAGGTGTCAATAGACTTTGATATTCACTGTATGTTCATTTTACCCACCGAACTGTCGTTTTTCAACTATGACAAGGTAAAATCGGTTTTGCAATCAATCGCCCCTTTAAGCAATTGGAAAAACTGTAGCAAAACTCTTCACTGTATGTTCATTTTACCCACCGAACTGTCGTTATTCAACTATGACAAGGTTAAATCGGTTTTTCAATCAATCGCCCCTTTAAGCAATTGGAAAAAACTGTAGCAAAACTCTAAACACATTCTCATTCTAAAAACACATTCTGCACTCTAATGCACATGTCATCCATACTGGTAAACACATGGATACAGTCAAATACAAATGGAGAAAACATGTCATTGACAAAACACAACCACTCAAAATTGATTTAACTTGTTTCAAATGATGTGACACAACCAATATAAGCCAGTTCAGAGTACAAACAGTTTGTTGAAGTTGGGAAAATATTGCTTGTGATGTGGACGAAGTGCTCTGGCCTGACCCAGCCCAAAGACAAGAAGAAGCACGTTGATCACATGTTTACTCCTTTGATTTTTGTCCCTTTTACTGTAGTATTGTATACTGTAATACAGTGCATTGTAGGCTGTATACTGTACAATGAACAAATTGTATGGCCCTGAACATTGTGCTTTCCATTTGTTACAGTAACAGTACCGACTGCTCAAAAGATTTTGACTGGTTGCAGGTTCATATCAACAAAGAACAAGAGTGAGTTGTGAGTAGTGAGATGCAGGGTACAGTACTGTATGGGGTACAAGGAGGAGAAAGAACAAACAAAATTGCAAAGAGCAAAGCAGAGTAGTAATTTCTGATCAATTTTGAGCTACTGTGATAGAACATATTTTCATTCATCAAAAGACAATGACGGATAAATATGAAATTAGTTTAGACTTTTGATTAAAAATGTACTTCTCCCTGAGAACTATATGTTTTGAACAATTTGTTTTCAATTTTTTGGTGTATTGTTTACTGACTGCTTGATAGTGTATATCATTTTTAACACTTTGTTTATGATTTGAGAGCAGTGTTTGATTTTGAACACAGGTAAATCTGTTTTGAGGGGAAAGTTTCATTTTGCAAGAGGATTCAGATCTTTTTTTTTGTGTTTACAGTTTTGAGAAAATGGGGGACTGTTTTAAGAAAAGTGTTTTAGCAATCGTGAAAAACTGTAACCGTCGGGCTGTCTCTCATTGTGACCCGAAGGGAGCACAAGGGTTAAATGGTTTAGGGGCGAGTGTTTGATTTTGCCAGAAGAGTCAGAGGTTTTGGAAATTGAGTTTGAAGATTTAGTTTTGTGTTTGTAGTTTTGAGAAAATGGGTGACTGTTTCCAGAAATCTGTTTTACCAAACACAAAAACTGAATGTGTGTGTGTATGTAGAGAGAAGGGGACTTAATAATGTGACGTATGATGAGAGTTGGTTGTAATCCTCCCACGTTTCATCTGATGTATAAGATTAATGAGATGCTTGAATGATGTGAGGACATTAAATCCTAACATCTCACCAGTTATGGCTTACACTGTTAAGTCCACAGCACTGAAGGGAGAGGAGAGAAGGAGAGCAGGGAGAGGTGAGAGGAGGAGAGAGGAGGCAGAAAGAGGAAGAGAGAGGAGAGCAGAGAAAGCAGGAGAATGCAGGATAGAGGGGGAAAGGACAGCAGAGGAGAGTTGAGAGAATTGAGCAGAGAGTGGAGGACTGTAGACAGTTGTTAAAAAAGCAGCAGTTCTAACTGTACTATAGCACACACACACATACATACACAGAGAATACCATTCACACACACAGACACACATGCAGTTACACCTGCCAAGCATGGATAAAGGTAGGATGAAAGCATATTAAAAAGGAAAGCAGAAAGAAAGAGAGGTATGAATCACAGCTTTCCTGAGAGGACTACCACACCTGAGGGTACAGACAGATGGAGCTGTGTTTTACATGCACTCACACACTCTTACACACATTCTCTTATAGACACACACACACACATTCTCTTACACATTTACCAACACACACCCACACACACTCCCACACATATATCCCCACACACACCCTTACACACGCTCTGACACACATTCAAACTACAATGGTGGCTGCTGACAGAACTACATTTCCCAAGACAGTGCATTAGCACACCTGGGGTGAATTAAGAGAGATGATTGTCACACAGGAGCAGGGAAACATCTAAAACATGCAGGACAGGGGCTCTCGAGGACCAGGATTGAACACCCCTGTTCTAGAGAGAGGAAAAAGATAAGCCAGCTGTGAGTGGAGTGGAACTGTGGCCTGATTGCAACCCTGTGGGGAAAGTAAACAATTTAGAGCCTTTTCCCCCCTATTTTCTGTTGTTTAATAATTTGTGTTACAAAGATCTTTAACGTAGAACTCTGACTTACACCTTTTAGTGGCATGAGTGAAAAATAAAAAGATTTTTCTTTTTAAAACCCTGCTTTGTTTTCTCCTTGGTAGTGATTTGCACTACTGAGGCCCGATATACCGAGGAACAGCCTCTCATGGTGTTGCAATATCCTCAACACACACACACCCCGCATTCACAATCCCACACACTCTCTGACACACATACCCCACACATTTAGGCACACACATTCCATCTAACACACACGCACATGCAATCAATCAGTGGATCTGCTCATGCTTTACTGTAATAAAGGAAAAGATCCAGACAGAGAGAGTTGTATCCTGTTCAAGTATCGTCTGTCCTCATTCCACTCAGTTACTCAGCTCCTCATTTCTGTTTGCCAAATATACAATTCTTAGTGATAGATCCTGTCCATGACCCGTCAAATAACTCAATATCTTTGCTGATGTGCCGTTTCAGCTTTAAAACAAGTTCTTCAATGACTCAGTGTCATAGATGAAGAGGGTTTATGTCCCTTAAATGGTTCTCGTCTAATGAAGAACTCCAGTCCTGTCCCAGATGTCTGTTGTGTGTATGCCAGTGGTGGGATGGGGGGATCTCTGTCACTCTCACTCGCTCTCAACACTCATTAGCTTTAAACAGTCTGAGCTCTGATGTCACTCAGGCTGCAGTGCTCTGTCTTTCTTTTTCTCTCTCTGTCTTTAGAAGCCCTGATGTCTCTCCCTCCGCAGGCCTTTCTCTCTCTATCTCTCTCTCTTTCTTTTTCTCTCCCTCTTTCTCTGGCTTGCCTTCTTCCTTTCCTCCCTCTTTCTCCTTCTCTCCCTCTCTTTCTCTCCATTTGTGATTGACTATTCATCACCACTTAAATGCTCACAGTGGAATATTTGAAAACATTCCTTTTTTCTCGTGCCCAGAGCTGACTGTCAGGCTGAGTGGATTAGAGAGCGTAGTGAGCTAACACGGGGGTCGCTGGCGTCTCTGAACGACAGCTGCCTGATGTGAGGCTGACACACCCCCATGTCTGCTTCCCTTGTCGCCCACTCAGAGGCTGAAGGAGCTGCAGCACAGAGAGTTCGCTCGCAACGTGGCCTCCAAGTCGTGGAAGGATGAACGCAAGCAGGAGCGAGACCTGCAACGCCTGCACCAACTGGCACAGCTGCGGCAGCAGAAACAGCGGTGAGTGTGAGGGATGTGTGTGTGTGACTGTGTATTTTGTGTGCGTGTATATGTACAATTGCAGAAGTAGAGGTAAATGTGTATGTATGCATGTGTGCATGTACTGTATCTTTTTACTGCATGTGTGTCTGTCTGCACGTCTGTGTGCACATGTGTATGTCTGTGTGCTTTGTGTCTGTGTGCTTTGTGTATATGTGTATGCAACTGCAAAATCAGAGATGCATATGTTTGTGTGTGTGCATATGTGTGTGTATATATGTCTGTCTGCTTGTGTGGGTGTGTGCGTATACATAATGTATGTGAAGAAGGGATGGCAGAGAGGGCAGGGGGCAAAAGCGCCATTCTGAAGTCCTCAGGGTGATGGATGTGTCCACAGATGTGAGGGCTTTCAGCTGACCTACATAGGGCACAGGTGGGATAAATATAACATGCACACACAGACACACACAATTACAGACACTCACACACCAACACTCACTGCTGCGTCTGCAGCAGCAGTGCATGCATACACACAAGGTACACACACTCACAGACACTCACACAATGCACACACAAACACACGTGTACACTGTCCACACAGGAGAGCTAGAGTTCACAGTATACTAGCACACAGGCCCCTTCTGGTAGGACAGAACAACATCAACACAAAATATCTCTGGAATTACCCTGGAAGTCTGATGAAAGTCATAAAGGGTTTGGGATAGGGTTAGCTCTAAATCAAAAGATCATGTATATGCCAAAAGCACTTGTCATCAAGGCATTGTTAGTTCAATTATCAGATAATGTTTGTGAGGCCATCAACATGACAAAGTTGGTTTTCCTATAATAACAATTGTTTCGAAAGTAGCATGTAATATAGGCTGCTATACTGTTTGCTAAAGGTCACATGACATGAAAACTTCACTTTAGGAGGTTATTTAACATTAATATGAGTTCCCCTAGCCTGCCTTTTGTCCCCCAGTGGCTAGAAAATTTGATAGGTGTAAACCAAGCCCTGGGTATTCTGCTCCGCCTTTGAGAAAATGAAAGCTCAAATGCTCGGTTTGAAAATCTCCTCCTTGTGACGTCACAAGGTTACCTTCCCTCTCTCTGCTTTGTATGCCCAGATAATCTGGCCCGCCCATGAGAAACTGAGCTATGATTGTGCAAGTGTTTTTATCCTCCAGAGACATTATGGCTTGTCAAAGAACGAATCATTTGTGCAAAGGATGTGCAGGATTTACAGGATGTACAAAGGAAAACAAAAGTATTTTTACAGTGAAGACCCAGTGTCTTGATTTTATTTTCTCTGGAAATGCGACGACACAATTTCCCAAAGTTTTGTATGTCTGCGCCAAATATTTTAGCCACGACTGTTTCCTCAACTTCAGCTAATACAAACCTGGCCTTGCTGAAATACAATTCTGGATCAGTACTAACTCTCCTTGGTCCAGCTACAAACCTCAGACAAGTAAGTTAACTAACGCTACATCATTTTGTTGCTTTACTGTATATAAATGATAAACGTCTGCGAATATTACATTTGGTACAATTTAACATTAGATCAATATTCTGCTTACCTGATGTGGATCCACAAATGAGAAGAACAAGTTCATCTGACGTTGATTTACCAAACGATGGTCTCCCGGTCAACTAATAACTCAATAACTTTTCGATCATATTTCCCGGTCAACTATAACTCAATGACCTTTCGATCATATTTCCCGGTCAACTATAACTCAATGACTTTTAGATCATATTTCCCGGTCAATTATAACTCAATGACCTTTCGAAATATTGTAGGAACAATAGCCGATAAACATACTCATACTCATTGTTAGATTTTTATTTGAAGGCAATGAAGAAGACCAAATACAATTTCAATTATTTGTCTTTATTTCAGTGCTAAAAAGCAGGTCAGTTTTGAGTGCACGTCCACGGCCAGTAACATTAGCGTATAGGCCGGGGTTTTCCATGCCACTTTCTGCATTTCTACCTATCCCGTCCCACTTTCTGAGCCTGATAGCGTTGGCAGACATGGGATATCCTTTCCTGGTTCAGCTGACCGATCTCGAACTAAATTGTATTTGCTTAGTTACACGCTGGGAGAGGATTTTAAGGCTGATTCGATGTGCTTTAATTCCCTGATGAATACCTAGGTTAATGTTACCGTTTCCCATCACAATCTGTAATTTGTTTTAGCAACATTCTCAGCCCTTAGGCCTAAATCGCTAACGTTACTCGCCGTGCACGTTCACTCAGAACTGACCAAATGCTTTTTGTCACTGAAATAAAGGCAAATAATTAGGGTTCCTCCGTTAGGAAGGAACCTATTGTTATTGAAATTGTATTTGGTCTTCTTCATTGCCTACAAATAGAAATCTAACAATGAGTATGAGTATGTTTATCGGCTATTGTTCCTACAATTTACATTATTCACCTGTGACCATGTACTGTCCTGTTACTGGTGTTTCAGCTAATCTATTTCTAGATTGTAGGTGGTCAAT
The DNA here is from genome assembly GCF_054491055.1 of Hypomesus nipponensis. Lineage (NCBI taxonomy): Eukaryota > Metazoa > Chordata > Actinopteri > Osmeriformes > Osmeridae > Hypomesus > Hypomesus nipponensis. Next base: position 5,773,058 of record NC_140362.1, on the reverse strand, counting down.
ATTGGCCAAACAACCGAAACTAATTCCCCTATGGTTTGAAGGAAGATGGGAAACTGAACAGTGTATTAACATTAACCAAATAATGCCAATACCTACCAATGGAATTACAGTTATTTGACTCTATGGGTTAAATCAGAGCAAGAATGGTCAAAGTAAGGTTAACTAATATAATCATATTGCAAAAGAATAAAATCAATGAAAGTTAACTCTTACTTACTCTACCATGATTATTGTAAACCAGAGATAGAAAGCAAGAGGTAAGGAAGAAGGAGTAGGACAAGCCAGAGCTGAGAGAAGGTCTCAGGATATCAAGAATCCACAGAACAATGCTTCACAATTCCTTTATACCCAAGAACAACTAATCACACCACAATCTTGACCTTTACTTATCAACATGACAATGTTGTCATGGCAATGCTACAGTAAGTTACACAATGATGTGTGAAAACCATCAAGTTGAGACTCCATTCAGTAACTCCATATTTTACCATATAAGAGGTAGCCTTACAAGATAAGCCTTTATTCTTCTGCCCTAAGTACACCATCTCTTGGTCAAAATAGAAATTCAGCAAATTCAACAATAAATATTCATATAGGCTATTGTTCCTACAATTCATGTGACCATGCATCCTCCTGTAACTGGTGTTCCAGTAAATCTTTTTCAAAATTAGCCTTTATTCTTCTTTCATTTGCAAAGTTTGTTTTGACTAGGAATTTGTTATGAGTGAACATCTGACAGTTGTTGATGGTGAGTTGCTGTTGGATGGCATGGATCCAGTGCTGCACATGTGACATGAGTGATTGGAGAATGTAGAATTTCTGAGAGACATGTGGGTAGTGGAAGCATACAGCTTTTTGACCATCATCCGTCAATGAATATTTAAGTTTTGGAATTATTAGTTTAGTTTGACATTGTGTATATTTACAACTACTGCGCAAGCATGAAGATTCTGTTCAAAAGTCAGTCACCTGGGTCTTGTGAGTAGGAACTGTGGATTAAGAGCCACAATAGAAATTGCAAGCTAGCCACGGATATGAGTGAGAACAAACTTTCAACCTACACACATGAGTAAGTGGTGAGGATTAAAGACAATAATTTGGACATGACATTTTGCCACTTCAGTATATGCTTCTACAGCCGTGTTACTTTTTTTTTTGCCATGGTGGATCTTAGTTTCTGAGCTCCATTGATGTTGGCTTTTAATAGTTCTACTCAGTTCCAGCTTTTCTGGACAAACTCTCAGAGTTTGTTAAACCCGCTACCTGGAATACGCCCCAGCTCTTTAAAGATTTTTTTGAGAAATAGACACATTAGATCAACACATCAAACAATATTAACATTTACAGTTTTTCACAATGTGGCACAATTTTCACAATCTTCACTTCATGTACCAATTGCTTGACCCACACACACAACTACTCGACACACAACTACTCAAATCTCTAAACACTCAGGTCTGGTGAGCAATTTGACTGCAGTATAAAAAGGGCCTTGGACCTCTGTTTTGTTTGGTGAACAATGGAGAACTTAGATCATATCGACAACCAGATAAGGAGGAGGGTAAGAGTGAGAGGAAGAGGAGGAGGAAGAAGAGGACAAGAAGGAGGGGGACAAGGGGGAGGAGTGGGAGGACAGAGAGAAGGAAGGAGGAGGAAGAGGAGGACGACAAAGATGAAGAGGAAGACAAGGATGAGGAGGAGGAAAAGGACAAGCAGAAGGAGGATGTGGAGAAAGAAGGAGAATGGTCATCTCTAATGAGATTCGGGCTTCTGTGGTAGACCATGTGCTCAACCATGGTTTGAACATGAGGGAGGCTGGCCAGAGGGTCCAACCTAATCTCAGCCGCTTCACAGTTGCTGCCATCATTAGAACCTTCAGGATAGAGAACAGGTACGAAATCTATTTGCCTTGAATACTGTAATACTGCATATCAATAGAATACAGTGTGTGTGTATGTATTTGTATTTTGCAGGACTGAAAGAGAACCACACCATGGAGCAGGGCTGGACTGGCCATCTGGCATACCGGGCATTTGCCTGGTGGGCCAACGCACTTTTGGTCCAAATCGCCGATGTAATTTATAAACCTTTTTGTGTTAGTTTTTTTCCCCATAGAGAACTGACAGCGGTCCCTTGGTTAATTTTCTTTATTGGCCCAATCAAATCCAGGAACCCCCTTCCCCTGATTCATAATATTGCCTGCCGGAGGCCCTGATACACAAGCTGTTGGCTAATGCGTATGCTCGTTTAGCATCGTTAAGTTTAGCATCGCTAAAATGGAGAAACGACCACCAATGCGCAAAGAAGGCTCAGAAAAGTGAAGGGAGAAAAATATCTACAGGCGAATGCCACAAAATGTGCAAACATTTCGAACATGTTTGGGGGTGGCTTTAGCTGCTTCAACATCAGCATTACCTGTAGAGGAAGGAGGAGAGGTGGCTGGTTCAGAGAAGCAGAAACAACATACTGACAGGGTCAGGGAAGAAGCCAGGGAGGAGGAGAGTGGCCATAGGGAGCGAGTGAGGAAAAGATGGAAGAAAGAGTAGTTGACGACGTGGTAAGGAGTAGGCAAAGGGACTCTCAGGAAGGGAGGGAGGCTGTGTGTGTGTGTGTGTGTAATGTGCGCCTTACGTCGTAACTGCAAAAATCCAATAACATGAAGAATACTGAATGAAGTACTTAAGGGGAAGATTATGGGCAAAATAGTAATAATAACAATAATCGCAATACAATATCAATAATAATAAAAAATACCATAAATATACAAATCATAACTCTAAGAATTAATTGATTATTTAAGTGTTAGATCAACAGATAAGTCTTGAGACCCCTCTTGGAGGATCCAAAACTATCACATCAACACAGAACACTAGGCAACGCATATCATAGAATGCACGCATATTTTAAGAGGACTGTCTGCAGGGAATGTGTCTGACCAATCACGGTGGGTGTGGGCCGCCTTGGCCAAAAATGCCAGGGCCAAGTTTTTTGTCCCAGTCCAGCCCTGCCGTGGAGGAAGAACACACACTTTCACAGCCGAACAGGTGATTGAAATTGTAAATATGGTTCGTTAAAACAACGCTATCACACTCCGACAAATACAAACTAGGATCCTGGCTGACCATGCTACATTCAGGAACGTCCAGACCGTCAGCCTACTCTCTGTGTACTGAAATATAACTTTTTCTGCTGCATGTTTGTGTGCTGTTTTATGTTTGACTATGAAAAAAGTAGGCCTACACTGAGACATTTTACAAAAGGAGAAATGGCTCATTCTCCAGCGTCATTGACATTCATATGGAGTGTTCAATTTTTTTAATTGAAATCACAATTTAAAAAGTTATGTTATTGTTTTGAGAAACGTGTGTTAGTTTTTCACAATTGTTAACACACGTTTCTCAAAACAATAACGGCTTTCTCAGAATTGCACACACAACTGAAAACCTCACACACAAAATGCTAAACCTGACACTTCCTTTGCAAGATGATTTGCCATCAAATCTCTTACCTGTTCAATAAATGGAACTTGTGTTCTTATTTAGTATACACAGCCATATTTTCTAATGACACACACATACCATTCATAACAGTACACAAAATAAGCATTTGCTGCACACTACCAAGCATTGACACAGCACACTGTAATGCAAAATTGAACACTATAGAAATGGAACACATCATATGAATAACAATGACTCTGGAGAATGAGCCATTTCTCCTTTTGTAAATTGTCTCAGTGGAGGCCTACTTTTTTCCTCGTTAAACATGAAACAGCACACATATGCAGCAAAAAAAGTTGTATTTATGAACAGTTCAGTACTGTCAACGGGCCTGCTCAACCCATTGCAGCACACAAAGGGATGTTCCCACCACGTTGGCCAGGGACCTCAACAATGGCGCTCTGGCTAATGACATTTCTGCCCCGGCGCCTCCTCTTTAACAGGTTGAATCCAACCTCAATGAATATGTATTCATATTGCTCATTAGCTTTGTCATGCTCCTGGATCTGCTGAAACAGACAGCATGATAATGCAAGTTATAGTATGGACACACACTCCGTGATGTGGTCTGTGTTCTGGATGAATGGGACCCTGTACACTTATTTCATCCGCATGGCATTCCTGCGGAGAACACGGTGTAAAGAGGCTCAGTGTTTCCCACACATTAATTTGTGGCGGTGCGCCACAGAATCAACACCGGCCGCCACATTTTGCGTTTCGTAAAAAAAAGTTACACTATTTAGGTTAAAACACACAGCGTATTTGTTCAGCTGCATTTCCTTTCCCTGCTCTCCCTCCGTTTCTCTGTTACTTACGCGTCTTTCTTACATACATACACACAACCAGACGCAGACAACCTGGTGACCTGGTGCAGCCAGAACAACCTAGAGCTCAATGCTCTCAAGACAGTGGAGATGGTTGTGGACTTCAGGTAGAACACAGCCCCACTCACCCCCATCACCCTGTGTGACTCCCCAGCCAACACTGTGGAGTCCTTCCGCTTCCTGGGCACTATCCTCTCCCAGGACCTCAAGTGGGAACTGAACATTAGCTCCCTCACCAAGAAAGCACAACAGAGGATGTACTTCCTGCGGCAGCTGAAGAAATTCAACCTGCCAATGACAATGATGGTGCACTTCTACACAGCCATCATTGAGTCCATCCTCACCTCCTCCATCACCACCTGGTACGCTGCTGCCACTGCCAAGGACGAGCAGGCTGCAGCGTATCATCCGCACTGCTGAGAAGGTGATTGGCTGCAATCTGCCTTCCCTCGAGGACCTGCACACCTCGAGGACCATGAGACGGGCGAAGAAGATTGTGGCTGACTCTCCCACCCTGGACATTCCCTGTTTCAGTCCCTCCCCTCTGGCAGAAGGCTGCGGTCCATCAGGACCAAAACCTCACGCCATACAAACAGTTTCTTCCCTTCCGCTGTTGGCCTCCTCAGGCCAAAGCTCACACTGACTGAATGTCCTAATGCACTACACTCAACTCCTGTAATATTTGTATTTTATATTGTATTTTATATTGTAAATTGGCAACTTATATTCTACTTTATTGTATATTCTATTTTATTTTAATTGTATTCCACTTAGTACTGCTGGTTTATGTATCCTTAGTATAGTTAGACCACATATTTAAATTTAAGACTCCTATATGTTTACTGTATGCACCTTCCTGCCAAAGCAAATTCCTTGTCTGTGCAAACTTTCATGGCGAATAAATCCCATTCTGATTCTGATTCTGACAATGTCAGCACATGTTAGCAACGATGCATACATACGCCGTTCTAGTAAGACAGACTGCTATATCAGCGAGCCTTCAGAATTAGTGCCGTAGCTAAAGATCTAAGTTCAGGCTGCTTATCGCTATGGTACCTACGAACATGAAACAACGCCCTCCGCCGCCAAAAATAGCTTTCTAATCTGTGGGAAACCCTGGAGGCTGATGGTCTGGATGTTTTTGAATGTGGCATGGTCAGCCAGGATCCTGGTTTGTATCTGTCGGAGTGTGATAGTGTTGTTTTCACAAACCATTTTCACAATGTCAGTCTCCTGTTCAAAGTACTTTATTTGTCATTGTCACAAAAACAACGAGACAGTAGAGGCAGCAACAGACAGCTAAAAACTTAAGGTGCAGTGGACATTAACTGCCACAGCTAAATAATAATAACAAATATAGCTGCAAGCAGCAATGCAGGTTCCTCCGCAAAATATTATAAAAATGTACAATGTAGAAGGTCAAGAGTTGGACAACAAAAGAGCAAAACAACTTAATGTTTGGCCAAGAACAAAAGGCTGACTGGGGATTTGAACTCACAAGCATAAGGTTACAAGTCAGTCTCTCTATTCTCTCTGCTACACACCAACTGTTGTAATTTCATGAATAGAAATGGCAGAGTATTACCTTTGGTCAGCTTTGGGACAAAGGTTAAGAAACGGTTGACATTTCGACGTCAAATTGCATGAAATTGCACATGGTACTACTTTAGAATGATGTTATCTCGAAGCCAATAAGGTTTGAAAAACCATCAGTCAAAATTATATTTGATTTATTGACACAAAGATATTGAGGCAATGTGGACATTTACAAAAATGCACCCCTTTCAGCCATTTTGTATTGCATTTCTTATTCAATTTCACCCTATACAAAAGACACATCAGCCCACACACAACTTCCATCCATGTTGTTTCCCTCCCCCAGCACAGGGGCCTATTCCATAAAGGCCGCTCAAAAAAGCTAGACTTAAAGTCCGAAACCAGACTTGAATACGTTTAATTAGTCAAGCGGGGCTTAAACGGTTCCATAAAAGCCAATTTCAGCTCACGCAGTCCTACTAATTCAAGTCAGATTTACGTAGTCAAGCTAATTGCGCATGCACCCTATTTTTTAACAGCCCGAGAGGTAAAACATGGATCAAACAACCCACCACGGCAAAAGCAATGCACACGGCCACATGACTTCTTCCAGAAAGAACGTCCCCTTTAAATCGTGTACAATGACAGCTCCCTCATCCACCGCTTTAATCAAAGTAAAATGACACGTCATGATTGACGTTGTGAACGTAGACCTTCGTTAATAAAAAAAATACCCTCTAAACTAATCTAAAGGGACTTTTTTACATTGTTTAATATAAATAGCCTACTATTAATTAAAACATTATCCAGTAGCCTGGTACTAACTTATTAACATGGGTTTTGTGTCAGGGAAATGGGGGGCGGATTTAGGTTTGTTTTGCAATTGTAGGCTACTGTTAACAATTATATTGCTATGATAATTATACTAGGGGTAATTTAGATGGAGATGTGGCCCTATGCCTGATGCCTAAACATTTGAAATCACAAACTAACATCCATACATTTGACGGCTATGGCGCGTAGCCTATCAAAGCATTATTCATCATTGTTTAATGCATTAGGCTAAATGTTGTAGCCTATGTAGGCTATTTACATTGATTTTCTATCAATGTTGAACTGATGAGGATAAGAAAATGAGAACATACGTGGTAAATCATCGTCTTCCCGTTGGGTCAGTGTTACAGGGACGTCTGGTTAAGCACCAAGTCACGCTAAGCCTGACCCTGTTAGTCTGACCCTGACCAAACTAGTTTCGTAGCCTAAGTTGCCATAGTAACCGAGTTCGAACTACGTTGAGCTAGCTTTATGGAACCGAATGAACAAGAAATGAGTCAGACTAACTGACATAAGTCTGGCTTATTTGGTAAACTCTCTTTATGGAACAGGCCTCAGGTCATGCTCAGGCAGAAATGCTGCGGCGGCCGCATGAGGTTTCGAGGTAGTCCAAAAACATGCCTCCCACTATTGACACATTAAACCACAGTACTCTTTTCAAACTTTCCCCAAGAAGGCTGAAAAACCACAGATATTGGCCGGGTTTACCAGATTCCTTAAGAAGCTCTTAACTCTAAGAGCTTCTTAGGAGCGTTCTAAGAGCGTTCTAAGAGCGTTCTAGAGCGTTCTTAGAATGTTCCTAAGAAGCTCTTAGCATTAAGAGCTTCTTAACGAATCTGGGAAACCCGGCCATTGTAACTCTTCTTGAGTTGATCTCTTTCCAGAATCTCAGTCAATGCACAATTAACAATAGTCATGTGGGCAACCGGGCTAGGGCAGAGCTCATGTTCAGCTCCTTGCGAGAATAGCCTATGGCAGTACAGCAGCCGACTCTCTGGTCCCATTAAAATACACAATCAGGGTGACCAACAAGATTATATTAACTGATAAACAATAACATTACAAACATCTAACTGAACATACACAACAACTGAAATCCGTCACACGTAGGGTTACCAACTTCCTCAACCCCCCCCCCCCCCCCACAAATCGGAGAGACGCCCTAAGTCTTTGCCTATTTGACATACCGCACTGCATGCTGAGTACCCTAGGGGCGCTGACGCTGATTATCTAGCTGTGCTACTACTGTGTGATTTGAGTATTAGCTTTGGTCAGCTTTGGGACAAAGGTTAAGAAACAGTTGACATTTTAAGGTGAAATTGTGCATGGTATATCAGAATGATGTCATCCTGTTTAACTAAACAGAATCAAAATTATGACAGGCCAAAAGACTGTGGCTGGATTTACAGCTGTGACCTTGCTCCTCGCAGTGCTCTTAGCCTTCTTAACACTGAGCTATTCTCAGTGTTAAGAACCATTGTGGTCAGTTACTGTATAGAAAAGTAAGCTATTTGCCCTGTGGCAAGCATTATAAGATTTGGCTGAAGTTTAAACAGCTGTAATTCTGTGATCTTTTGAGATATCAAGGCAGGGGCATGGCAGGCCAGCTGGATGAAGCTGTCTTGGGGGCAGGGCTGAAGAAAAGCTGTCCAGCTAGAGAGGGGTAGTCCAGCAAGGGGTCTGTGTTGCTCTCAGCATTCTCTATTGCATCTTCTGTTACACTCAGCATTCTCTCTTGTTGCTCGAAGCATGCTCTGTTGCACTCTGTTGAGCAGGCCTCTGCATGACCTGTAAAAGTGAAGAAAGGGTCAGTGTCAGTGGTGGAAAATTAAGCTTTTTCTGTCTACACTTGATACAGACTTAAGTTTTGACTGTGAAACGCAGTGGCACTACTTGAATCCAAATTTGTTGGAGACCCATGCAAAGTCATTCAAAACACTGGTTCAATTCCAGCCTCTAGCAGTTTAGAGTATTTATCTCTAAACTGGTCAATATACACATCTGACCAAAGACCAGCTAGACCTTTGCCTGTCAGTGATTCTGACCGCCAGAGACCTTTAAATGGCTTGACCTAGTGAAATTAGGAAAACTAGCCTAGCTAACGTAAGTCGTTTTCTCAGGGCATATGACAAATGAAACAGGCTTGCCTTGGGACATCCAAGATACTGATAACTTTAGCAGGCTCTTGTCTACAAAAAAAACAGTCCTCCCGGACGTTTTTGGAGTAGAATTAAGTGAAATACAAAGTTGTTTACGCACTGCCAGTGGGCGAGCCGAGTCTGACTCTGAGGCTAACGTCAAAACAATGTACAGTATCCCCAGGATGCAGTCTCACTTTGTTTTGCACAAATCACAAAAAAAAAACATCTGGCAAAAGCACAATTCCCACATCTCTTGAAGGCTGCCCTGCTTGTCTTTTTTGACCCAACTGTAAAATTGTGAATTTATAAACATGACCGCGACCAAAGCATGGCTGCTGCCTAAGCCTATGCGGTCTCCCTTGCATCCGAACTCACTCCAATTACAAAGACTTTCACGACACAAATCACAATTCTGAGCCTACAGGTCTGTGGGAAATCACTTGTTCTCCTAAAAGCTGCCCTCCTCTACCTTTTTTATGAAGATGCTAAATGATTCACTAATTATAAACACAGAGGGGAAAAGCTAGCTACTTTTTGAGTTCGGTTTTCTGTCACTTCAAACTCGGGATCTAAAGGTCTCGAAGTGCTCAAAGCTTCACCATAATTCAAGAGTAGTGTACTTTCATGAACCCAATCATTGATTCTAGCTTAAAATGTGTAAAAATAGGAGTTACCGAACGTGACTGCCTCCAACACGGCTATCAGGCGACTCCAGTTGAAAACAACAATGGCCGCCAAAAAATTTTTATATTCGTAATGGCCAGATGCGATTGGAAGCAAAATGAAACAGGAGCTAAAAACCGAGGGTGGGGGCTTGGTCAGCACACAATTTTCAGAAAGCATGTGTGTGTATCACCAAGCTCGCTGGTGTTTCAAGGGGCAGGATGAGTGTGCGCACGCTGTGGAGCCATTCAATTGAATTCAATCATATATTGACATATCAAGGTGAAATTGCATTTGGGACTTCAGAATGATGTCAACTTGATGGCACTAACGTTTGAAAAACCATCAGTCAAAATTATATTTGATTTTTTAACACAAAGATTTTGTGGCAATGTGTACATTTCCATAAATACTCTTCTTTCAGCTTTCATCTGTAACAAATTTCAAGTCGATTTGATCTATGGTTCATGGGGAGAAGGGTTTTGAAGGTTGTTCCAAATTTGGACAGTACAGCAAAATCTATCATGGCGGACCTTATGGGTCCTTGAGGCTTTTTTGTTCACCATGAGAAATAAGGCAAGTATACCAATTTTCAGGCATTTTGGAGTAATGGGGGGCTGGGGAAATCACGTAGGCTTTGGGCGTGGCTTATAGCGCCACCTATGGGCGTACATGGGCCACGTGCCGTCTGGGAGTAGTGAGTGACCTGTTGTATCATTGGGCCAAATTGGAAAAGCTTTAAGCTATTGAGCCATTTAGCGAAGAAGAGGAAAAATAATGATAATAGTAATACTAAGAAAAACTATAGGTTTCCAATACTTAATCTTCTTGTTGCATACTTTAAACACAGTGTAACCATAGCTTAAACACATGTCAATTTTGTACTTTGTTTGCAATTCTGTAACACATTTATTGTGAAACACTATGCACGTTTTCTTACATTAGACACTTTGTTCAAAAATGAAATCTCCTGTTATCATTGGAAAAACACTCAAATTCAAAATGCAAAACTCATCTGGCAATTGAAGGCACTTACATACACACCTGAAAACACTTGCAATGAAAGCAGAACACCAATCAGTCTGAGCCTTAGCACCACAATATAAGCCTTAGGTAAGCCATTAAAAAAACTTTGCAAGCATGGAGGCAATGAGAGTCAGAGTAAGAGGAGGACAAAGAGAGAGAGGAGTCAGAAGAGGATAAAGACGAAGACCAGTGCGGAGACGTTTATCCGATGACATCAGGGCTACTCTGGTGGACTATGTGATAAATCATGGCCTTTCCATGAGGGAGGCTGGGCAAAGCGTCCACCCTAACCTCATTTGCTACACAGTAGCATCGATAATAAGGACATTCCGACTGGAGAACAGGTATATCTTCAAGTTTCTACTCCAGACTGTACCTACTGTATGTGTCACATGATTCTGTTTCATATTACAGTATTACTGTACTATGTGTACTATACACAAATGTATAGTGCTGTGAAGTATATGTAAAGGAATACCATTGTGATGTTACAGTACTGTGTACAGTTTGAAAGTACAGTATGTGAAAAATAACCTAACCAATTACAACTTGTGGTGGCATTTTCTACAGAATGGTTGAAAGACCTCTTCAAGGTGGAAGGGGACGGCTCTTCACTCAACAGCAAGAGCTTGCCATTATTTAAATGGTGCGAGAAAATAATGCAATCCAACTTTTTGAGTTGCAACAATGCATAATTGCAAATGGAAATGTATTCCACAATATCAACAGGGTCAGCATTTCTACACCAAGTCACATCCTATAGAAACATAACTTCAGAATGAAGCAGCAGTACAGGGTACCATTTGACAGGAACAGTTTCAGGGTCAAGGATGTGCACCATGATTATGTGCAGGTATGTGTCGCTTTACTTTACATACTATATATTGTAATGTGGGAATGAGGGTTTATGCTGCTTGTAGTTTTTACTGACCCAACCCAACCCACCGCCTACTGAAAATATAGACATTGTAGTTACTGTATGTGTTTTCAGTAACACTTTTCAACATTTTCTGTACAGAATTCTGGATTTTGATACCGCCAAACTGCCACATGAGTTCATCTGCATGGATGAGGCAGGCTTCAATCTGGCCAAAACCAGGCGTCGGGGTTGTAACGAAGTTGGACAAAGGGCCATTGTAAATGTCCCAGGGCAGCGTGGTGGAAATATCACCTTGTGTGCTGCAATTAGTGTCCAATGAGTCCTGCATCACCATGCCACTCTAGGTCCCTACAATACAGGACAGATCATTGCATTTTTAGACGCACTGCATGCAGTTGTGCAGGACAGACCAGAGTAGCCCAAGTTTGTTGTCATCTGGGATAATGTTAGTTTTCACCGGGCTGCTCTGGTCCGAGATTGGTTCAACAACCATAACCACTTCACACCTTTATACTTGCCCCATTACAGCCCCTTTCTAAATGCAATCGAGGAATTATTTTCAGCATGGCGGTGGAAAGTTTATGATCGGCAACCACACGCCGAGACATAGAGGTGGGATCAATCCAAGGGTGGATTCGGCACACAAGGCGATATTTTCCCTAATGCCTAGCCCGCGAGGACATTGCCTGTGATGTTGACGAGGTCTTGTGGCCAGATCCAAAAAGAAGATGGGATCCATAAGCCCCCCCCCCCACCACACACACACCACAAGTATATGTTTTTTTTTCAAAAGCAATTTATCCAGTAATTAGATTTTTTTTACTATTGTTTTGTTGCTAAATTAGATGATATATAATATTTTTCTTTATTTCTGTAAGAATGTTTTTGTAAAAACTCTTCTTTGATTACTGCATAAACTTTTGAGTTTTACAGAAGACTGAGTCTGAGAAAAGGACAATAACAATAGAAACACAGACAGCAGTGTGTTATATAAAGCCCATCAGTGTGTTGCTGGTGATATGAAAGAGTAATTCAAATGGTGCTTATGTGTATGGTTTTGTTGCAAGAATTAGATTTTTAGAAAGGAGTGTTTAGTTTTGATTGTTTCATTTTGGCATAGATGTAAGTTGTTTTCAATATGCTTTAAGTTCTCCACTGTTCACAAAACAAAAGAGAGGCCCTTTTTATGCTGCAGTCCTGATTGCAAATTGCTCACCAGACCTGAGTGTTTAGAGATTTGAATACAGTGCCTTGCGAAAGTATTTGGCCCCCTTGAATTATCGACCTTTTGCCACATTTCAGGCTTCAAACATAAAGATATAAAAATGTAATTTTTTGTGAAAAATCTACAACCAGTGGGACACAATCATGAAGTGGAACGAAATTTATTGGATATTTCAAACTTTTTTAACAAATCAAAAACTGAAAAATTGGGCGTGCAAAATTATTCGGCCCCCCTTAACTTCCCATACTTTGCTGCGATTACAGCTGGAAGTCGCTTGGGGTATGTCTCTATCAGTTGTGCACATCAACAGACTGACATTCTTGCCCATTCCTCCTTGCAAAACAGCTCAAGCTCAGTGAGGTTGGATGGAGAGCGTTTGTGAACAGCAGTTTTCAGTTCTTTCCACAGATTCTCGATTGGATTCAGGTCTGGACTTTGACTTGGCCATTCTAACGCCTGGATATGTTTATTTGTGAACCATTCCATTGTAGATGTTGCTTTATGTTTTGGATCATTGTCTTGTTGGAAGACAAATCTCCGTCCCAGTCTCAGGTCTTTTGCAGACTCCGTCAGGTTTTCTTCCAGAATGGTCCTGTATTTGGCGCCATCCATCTTCCCATCAATTTTAACCATCTTCCCTGTCCCTGCTGAAGAAAAGCAGGCCCAAACCATGATGCTGCCACCACCATGTTTGACAGTGGGGATGGTGTGTTCAGGGTGATGAGCTGTGTTGCTTTTACGCCAAACATAACATTTTGCATTGTTGCCAAAAAGTTCAATCTGACCAGAGCACCTTTTACACATTTTTGGTGTGTCTCTCCCAGGTGGCTTGTGGCAAACAACACTTTTTATGGATGTCTTTAAGAAATGGCTTTCTTATTGCCACTCTTCCATAAAGGCCAGATTTGTGCAGTATACAACTGATTGTTGTCCGATGGACAGTCTCCCACCTCAGCTGTAGATCTCTGCAGTTCATTTAGAGTTATCATGGGCCTCTTGGCTGCATCTCTGATCAGTCTTTTCCTTGTATGAGCTGAAAGTTTAGAGGGACGGCCGGGTCTTCCTAGATTTGCAGTGGTCAGATACTCCTTCCATTTCAATATTATCGCTTGCACAGTGCTCCTTGGGATGTTTAAATCTTGGGAAATCTTTTTGAATCCAAATCCGGCTTTAAACTTCTCCACAACAGTATCTCGGACCTGCCTGGTGTGTTCTTTGTTCTCCATGATGCTCTCTACGCTTTACAGTTTTTTACAGTCGCTAGGACACATTTCTCAATACTTAAGTCACGTTTTCAAAACTCTTCACACAGTTAGCATAACAGAAGTATATGTGGGATAAACTGTGGATCATTTATCATTGTTTTGGCACAAAAAGCATTCAATGACTACATCTTTCAAATTACAATCATTCTTTTCTAATTTCGACACAACAACTGCCAAAACTCTATTTACCTACAGGCCAATTTGCACATGTTAACATAATCTTTTCAAAACTGTTCAACTTCAGTTCAAAACAATAACATAATACAAAACTGAATAACACAGAAATTTGCAAAATTTCTACAGTAATATTGTAATGAAATATATTTTGAATCTAAAAATAAAATGCTATAAAATGATCTCTACGGAAGGGTTGTGCTACGTAAGGAAAGGGATGCAGTGAGAAGAAATCAGCCAACCTTTGTATGGGACAATGTGTCATTTCACCACTCCCGTGCAGTCACTGGTGGTTTGTAGCCCATCCCAGAATGGTCTCACTTTTCATCCCACCTTACTCTCCATTCCTCAACCCCATAGAATAATAATTTTCCTCATGGAGGTGGAAGGTTTACTGTATGACCACCATCCACATGATCAAACGTACCTCCTGGACGCAATGAATGCTGGATGCCTGGACATTACCAGGGATGGATCAGGCATGCCAGAAGATTCTTTCCTACATGTATTGCCTTAGATGACATTAGATGTGATGTGTATGAGAACTTATGGCCAAATGCAGACTATTATAGTAGCATTCCTATTGTATCTGTATCAGTGGATGGTGTGTATACAAATTCTTGTATTCTGGAATTACTATTGAGAAAAAAAAGAGGTTGAAAGAGATTGAAGCATACTGCATCATGTCTGATTCATTCCAGTAACATATATTGCAGTGAATTCTAAACAGTAGAGAGGTGTCCTTGTTTTACATGAGAAAACATTGTATAATGCTACCTTTTGTTAGTGATTTTTAGGTCATTGTTTTGTGGGTGATAAAGTATGTTTGTTGGCTGTCAACCTTTTCTAGTGTTATGGAAGAATGAGTTGATGTGAAATTAACTGCTGTGCCAAGCTGAAAGTTGGTTAGGAGAACTGTGTGAAGAGTTTTGAAAAAGTGACCTAAGTATTGAGAAATGTGTCCTAGTGACTGTAAAAAAGTGTAAATGGACATCTGAGACTATCACAGAGCAGGTGCATTTATACGGAGACTTGATGCGGAGGTGGATTCTATTTATCATCATTAGTCATTTAGGTCAACATTGGATATCCTCACTGAACTTCTGGAGTGTTTGCTGCACTGAAAGTAAAGGGGCTGAATACTTTTGCATGCCAAATATTTCAGTTTTTTATTTGTTAAAAAAGTTTGAAATATACAATAAATTTCGTTCCACTTCATGATTGTGTCCCACTTGTTGTTGATTTTTCATACAAAATTACATTTTTATATTTTTATGTTTGAAAGCTGAAATGTGGCAAAAGGTGAAAAATTCAAGGGGGCCGAATATTTACGGCACTGTAGTTGTGTGTTTTTTACTTGAGAAGTGTATGCAACAACTGAACATTGTGTGTAGTGTTTTGACAACAAGGTGATGTGTAATTTACATCAGTGTGTAAACAAGGAAAGTCAGAGTCTAATGCAGATAAGGGAGTGTGAAGTAGTGCCAAATTGGGTCGAGCAATTGGTACATGAAGTGAAGGTTGTGAAAATGGGGCCAAATTGTTGCTTTTTGTGTGTTAACAATTGTGAAAAACTGTAAGAATCAGATACATGATGCAAACTCAACCAATGCTATCACTGTATAGTATTCCTCTCACTTGGTTTTTAGTAATATAAGCCTATTCCACATACAACTCAGACTCACCACATACACGTTGTTCTTTTGCTTCGTGTTTGACGTCATCTTTCATTGCCCAAGTACGTTTCCAATCCAAAGAATACAAAGTCACCAAGAACACAAAAAATACCCTTTTATCAAGGATGCATCGGATGGTGACTTGGACAGTGAGAACGCATATGATTTCCCAGAAGTCATTGCAAGATGTCAGGAGAGAGGACAAACTTCATAATTTTAAGTTTTTACTATTTATATTTCAGCTAAATGGTATGTGAAAATCAGCATCTGAATTAAAATGTGACAAAAAATGGGCAGTGAAGTCGCTGAAAATTTGCTTATTTTATTTATGAAATGGCTAATTTGTAAATTTGCTCAGACTTTTCTATAACCTAGCTAGCGAGTCCAGGGTATTGCGCAATAGCCAAGAAAACCTGCATCTCAATTCATTCTCCGTCCTTGCGGTCTTGCAATACCACAAGTACGTTCTTAGCGTTATTTGGATTGATCCAGCCACTGTTCGAGCGAGGCAACTTTTCTTGACGTAAGCAAATAAATGGGGTGGTAGTTTACCCATTTTGGATTGGTTTCAAACGGGAACAATTATTTTAGGAAAAAGCTAGTAGTATGAGCCAGGTTCGAGAATTGAACACAAATTATTGGGGGAGATCGTTTTAGATATGTTGACTGGAGTTAATATAATAAAAACGTCCGGTGAATTGGGCAGCAAATTGGAAATGCAATATCCCCTACATCCACCGGGGCTGTTGCCTCAAGGCGAGGGGTGGGGGTCTGGTCTGGAGCTGTCATGCCCAAAATTGTCCAGGTGCCAAAAACCGTCTGGCCTGATGTCACAATGCCGTTCCGATGCAAGGCCAAGGCGTCCATCTCTATGCCAACCTTAAATTCCTGAGACAGCTATGCGCGATGGCGGGAGACTGTCCTGGTTGCTATACTGGTTGCTAGGCAGTTTTGTATTTAGGCCCATTTAAAACAATTTAGCCTACCCTACGATTTGAAGTTTCCACTCGTTCAACATTCTTGAGACAGAAACGTGCGCAGGTAGAATACTGTCCGTGTTCCCTTCTTGGTCTGTTAAAATCGATGCTAAATAATACATTTTTTTGACAAAAAAGGTAGTCTATCAACTTGAAGCTAAACATAGAAATGTAATCACAAGCATTAGATGATGCACTAGTTTGCTATTGAAGGCTCCTTCAATAGCAATAGCAGACATGGAAGCTCCTATTGGGTCAAATGACGTGTCAATCGAAAGGCCAGAGTGCAGATATTTTAGGAATGTTTACATCCAAACTGAAGTTAGTTTACGTGAATGACTGTAGTCAAAATTTTTATGGATGTAATACTGTATTTTGGATAAAAAATATTTTACTTGACTGGATCATTTGGACCTATGACAATGTAACCATACAATTTTTGTTGGGATTATTGTATAAATGGACAACTGTGAGGCACAATAGGTGAGTCATCTATGTTTTGTTTTGTTTACCTGTTGGTGGTTAGTCAAAGACGTTGATTATACCTGCTGTTGCGACTCAATCTTGATATGGTTACATCAATAGAATCACAAGAATCATAGCTTTCCAACGATATATGGCATGTGTATAGGGTGACCAGAAGTCCGTATTTCGTCCAGACAGTCCGGTTTTCCATCCCTTTGTCCGGACCGCTGTTGCGTGTCCTCCTTTTCGCCCTTTTGTCCTCCTTCCTGCCCACCGTCGCAATGTGCCACTTACATAGACTTCAGTGCCATAAAGAAAGACCTCCTTCAAACATACGTGGAATTCAGAACTCCACTTTGCCACAAAGAGCAGCACAGATCAATATCATGCCTTCTGTAAGCTCTGTAGCATTGAGTAGTAGGGGGAAATGGGCTTTAGAGCGGCATGCTGCTACGGCACAAGGATAATGCTAGTTCTGCCGGGCACTCTTTCTTAACATTGTTTTTTTTGCTCCGAACACAACAGCGGATGATAAAACAACCACTCCTGAGCTGACCAAATGTATTTCATGCTGTGAAACATCACCAATCTTACAGGAGTTTAGACTGTTGACTTACTAAAATGACTAATGTTATTGTCTTGATTTCATACTAATGGCCCCCTCCCCCCCGGCCTTTTTGACACTTTGTCCTCCTTTTTAGACCCAAGTGTCCTCTGTTTCAGGGTTGTGCTTCTGGTCACCCTACACGTGTACCAATATATAACAAATAATATTGTGCGTTGCGTAGTTTGGCACTTGCGTAGTTTTTGCACTACAATCCTATGCTAAGAGGTAAAAAAAAACATGTTATGACAGAATTTAAATGTTAGCGTGCTTCCTCTTTTTCTTTTCTCCTTCTCTCCTCTCCAGACGTACAGGATGGGTCTGTTGCCTCAGAGGAACCAGAGGGCTGAAACATGAGTCAATTTCTGGGGGTAGCAACCTGACCCACAGCCCTCTTCCCACCCCACCCCAGACCTCCAGTCAGCCCTGTACAAGCCCCATTAAACCCCAGGCACTGGGCCAATGCTCCCATCTCCACCCTCACATCCACTCCCCTTCCCAACCTACTAAAGCACAAGACCCCTCAGTTGAAAGGCCTCCTGCTGTGAATCCCCAGTCCCCTCCGCATTCTCTCTCTGGGTGGGACAGGGATGGCACCAGGGTGGGGGTCTCCTTCTGCTTCTCCCGGAGGGGGCAGAGGCTGGAACCATCTGCATCTGTCTTCTCAGACCAGGAGGAGGAGGAAGAAAAGGTGGGGCGAGGGCAGAGAAAGGCCCGAATGAAGATGGAAGAGGAGGAGATGGATGAAGAGGTGGGGCAAGATGCTGAGATGTCGACACAAACCTTCCTCCCAGAGCAGCGGGGTGAGGGGGAAGAAGGGGAGGAGAGAGAGCGTAGCCTAATGAGGGACTGTTTGGGGCAGAAAGAAGAGCAGAGCCGAGAACATCCAGAGTACCGCAGCACTTCAGAAAGCACCTTTAAACACAGGGATAGAATAAAGGGAGGCATCCACTCCTCCTCATCCTCTTCCCCCTCCTCTTCCTCCTCCTTGGCCAGAACACGACCACTCTGGCACACACAAGACAGACAGAGGAAGCTAAGGGGGATGAGGAGAGGAGACCGAGGGCAGTCTCCAGCCTTGCATGCGTGTGTGCTCGGCAGAGACGGGTCCAGCAGTTTGAGATGGCCGGAGGAGCTCCTGAAGTTCACCAAGACTCAACCTCCTCTCTCCTACAGCTGCAGACCTCGCTGTCTCTGTTTCCACGGCAACCACAGCGGAGTGTTGAAGGGTCGTCAGAACACAGGGAGGAAAGAAGGGCCCAGCTCACACATGTGCGTAGAGGAGAAGAGCTCTCACACACTTCCTGTGCGGATAGAGGACATCAACACACTTCTGACGGTTACCAAGGAATTTAACTCGCACACACCAGCCATGCCAACAGAGAATATTTACTCACACTTAAGCCCCATTCTCACAGAAGACACAAACTCACACACACCCCTCACGCACATAGACGAGGTGAACTCACACATACTAGCACACACAGACAAATCTTACTCACACACACTCTTCACACTCAAGTCGAACTCAGGCCTGCCCCCCCCACTTGTCAAGGATCAGAAGCAGCTCCACGGCAGAGCTGTTCTCCCCCAGACAGAGAACAAAAGGAGGACAGATATACAGTCGGCAGAAGCACATCCACCCCCCCAGAAACATCCACCCCCCCAGACACAGCTACCACCCCAGATGCATCCGTCCCCCCAGATACAGCCGCCCTCCAAAACACAGCAAGCCGCCCACTTAGAGAACAGGAGACAAGCTGTGTGGCGTCAGATCTCATGCAAGGGACAGATCCACCCCTTCCCTGACCTCAGTCACGATGACAGGAACAACAAAAACTCCCACAATCCTCTGAGGTGGAGATCAGGAGGCGAGAGACGGCAGAGGGAGCGAGCTGTATCCGCCGGTGACCGCAAATTAGACAATGTCAGCAGGCCAGCCATGGAGGATGTGCAAGCGTGCCAGCCCAGGTATGTGTGTGGGAGCGACACTTGCCCTGAGCATGTGTGTTCTCAGCCTGTGGGCGGCTCAAACACGTTGCCCTGGAACAGAAGTGTTGGTGCAAAGAGACATCGGCTCATGGAGAGGAAGAAAGGAGTGGGAGGAGGGACTTCAAACAAGTGTGGAGTGACAGCGTGCAGTCTGAAGAGCGTTGTTGCCACGGTCTCCGGGGAGAAGAGAGGAGACACCGGGGCCCGGGTGGGGGGTAGGAGGAGGATGGAGGATGAGGGGAAGATGAAGGTTGGGAAGAGGAGGAGGAGGATGGAGGATGAGGGGAAGATGAAGGTTGGGAGGAGGATGGAGGATGAGGGGAACATGAAGGCGGGGAGGAGTGTTTGCAGGCCAGCGAGTGGCTGCCTTTCACAGAAGAGTGAGTCTGGAACTGGCAGAGAGAAGACTTCCAGGAGTCCCAGTCCAGACTCGTACCCCTGTCACCCAGCGCTGGGCCAAGCGAGGACACACACTCTCCTTCACAGAGAGAGAGAGGGGGGTGAAGGGAAGGAGGGATGGGAAAAGGGTGAGGGACGGTTTTCCTGGGAGCCACGCTTCTCCTCCTCTCTGCAATCTTTCATGAAGATGTCCTGGGAAGCATGTCACCATGGTAACGACGGGGGCTACCCTAACTACGGTTACCCTGACAACAGTCCAAGCATCAGCCCATTGAGAAAGAGAACATACGTGCAGCAGGGCAGGAAGTACAGTGAGAGGAGGGGGGGGAGTTTGGAGCTGAAGGGAGGCTGGAGAAGTAATGAAAGAGGAATTATAGGCAGAAGGGACAGAGAAAAAGAGGATAAGAACAGCAGGGAGAGAAACAGGCAGGTGAAAGAGTCAGAACACTGGGACTGGATGAGTGGCCTGAACCCTGGTGGTGGTGGATCGGTTTGGGGTCGGTGTGACTCGAGACCCAAGCACAGGGCCCTGGAGTGGACCAGGGCAGCCAGGCGATGCAGCCCCAATCCTGGAGGTTGTATCAGGCTGGATGCCACCTGGAATCAGAGGATTGGACACCCCAGGGTAGAATACATGGATGGGGGCAGAGGTGCAGGGGAACCCAGCCCAGACAGATGTACCTGGGGCAGTGGAGACAGGTGGGAGGAGCGGGGTGGCTCCGGACACACCCTAGATCCGGGGGATAGGAAAGACAGCCCGGAGTGGGCCTGGAGGTGGGAGAGCAGGCGACCCCCGAGCCCTGATTACTGTGGCAGCAGGCACCCACACACTCCCAGCACCAGGTATGTGTGTGATGCAGGGGGCACAAGGGGCCTCAGCCCTGGCTCCTGCAGCAGCATCACCAGTGTGTCTGAGTTGAGTGGGGAGTGCAGCAGGGAAAGTATCCGCTCAGGGCTCACCCTGGGTGGGGCAACGAGAGCCACAGCAGCCCTGGGCCTCTCACCCTCCATGGAGCGGAAACATTCACAGAGACCTTCACCCACCCCAGCACCACCCTCCCCCATCTTTTCCAGACTTCTCTCTCCCCGCTCTCCCCCTACAGAGAAACCAACTGCCCCCGAACACAAATCACCCCCCTCTCCCATGACGGTTCCCAAAACTACACTGGACTCCAACCTCAACCTTGACCCTGTGATCCCTGACCCCAGGCCCCCTAGGGCCCCCCCGCAGAAGAGGAGCCTCCCCCTAATAGGTAAACTGCCCTCCATACAGAGACGGAAAAGAGAGAGAACAGAGGAGAGGAAGGAGGAGCGGAGGAGAGAGGATGAGGGTGAGGAAAGGGAGGAGCGGAAAGAGAGGATGAACACTGAGAGCAGAGAGGACACAGACAGTCATTTGTCTCCTCAGGACCAGTCAGGTTCTCCCAGCCATCCCTCCCTCCACCAATCCCAACCCAAATCTGAGGATGGACATACAGAAAGGCCAATCACCTTTAGCCCTGAGGAGATGGACAAGTACCGCCTCCTGCAGGAGCAGGCCAGAGAGCACATGCAGAGACTGTTACAGACTCCTCAGGAAGAGAGAGACACAATCACTCACACACACACACACCCTCACACACACACACACATGACCCCCGAGGAGGAATTCACACACCTCTCTCTACACAACCAACTACCGGTGCGTTCCCACCTCATGCACACACATGCTGTATACACACACAGACAAGAATCCTCCGCCACTCAGCTGATGACATTGACCCCCCAGGATCTGTATCCACAGCCCATCCCTCTGGGGCTCCTCTCTCTCCCCCCTGCCTCCCCCTCCTCCCCCCTCCCCAGCCTCCATCACATCCTCCTCCAAAACACAGCTCTTTCCATGGCCTCCCTCTCCCCACCCACATCCCTCAGTCCCCACCCACCTCACGTGCCCCACTCCATAGCTCCCCTGCATCCTCATCGTCCCCAACCCCATCTCGCTCCCCTCTCCTTCTCGTCTCTCTTCCCCTCAATATTGCTGTCCCATTCCCCCCTCCCTCTCCTCCCTCCTTCCACAGCCCTCCATCCCTCCCCCCCCACGCCCCTTTTCCCCCTGACACTACACCCCCTGCGGCCTCAGACGTACATAGACAAAGTCTGGCCCTTGAGGTTCCAGCAGAAAGCGCTGTGATTCTCTCTCTAGCGTGACGGCCATGATGCCTCCCTGTCACCGCTGGCTGGTATCAGTCCTTAGAATCAGTCCTTGCAACAGCCCCAGAACCATTACAACAAGCTCCTAGGACCACTAGAGACAGTCCCCAGACCCACTAGAGACAGCCGTGGAGCCAGCTTCTAGAACCATTGGAATCATCCCTAGAACCAGCCCTAGAGCCACAAGAATCATTCCTGGAACCAGCCCCAGAACCACTACAGTAATCTCAAGAACCACTAGAACCAGCCCTTTGGCCACTCAGAGACAAGACACTGACTATGGATCACAAGTAGAAAATAACAACTGATGCAGCCACATCAAGTCAAACAGCACCACTGGACTCTGTTCTGTAAACTCTCTCACTGACACACATACACACAAAATATGCACTTGGACATGCCAACATCAAACATGTTTGACCTTTTTAAAATAAATGCAGTTTCCCATTTAGCCGTTGAACTGCTTGCCTTTGGACACATGGACAAAGCAGGTGCCAGGAGACAGGGCCCTTTGATCCTGGGGCTCTCCTGCTCTCCTCACTCTGTGCGGAGAAGAACAGTGCACCTGCTACAAAGACCGACTGGCCTCCTCTCATCTCCGTCTCTCTGGCCACCTGCACGGGAGACAGACCAGCTGTCTTTTGAAGTACTCTTCACACCAGAGAGGAAGAGAGAGGCGAAGAGAAAATGCCTGCCCTGCTCTGACTCCATCACTCTGGGGTTATCTGAATCCAGGAGAAAGCTTTTATACAGGGTGAGACACAAGCCCGGTGCTGGGGCACAAACACAACCCTTGGAAATAGGCAATAACTGTTTTCCAGATTTGACTCGTAAAAGGCCTTGAATAGTATTTCATAATTTAATAATGTCTGTTGTGTAAATAATTTGTCCAGGGTTGTCGTAGAGAGACTGCAGGAATAAAACAAGAACTGATGGTGTTGTTGGTATGCGTGTCGTTTTTATTTCACACACACATACATGACAAATGCACTAGCACAGATAGACACAAACACACAATGACAAGAAGAGACAGAAATTCAACATTTGGCATTTGCTGACTTAAGGGTCTGTCAGAGTGAACACTCCTGTTACTTGAATGTGGGGGGCTCTGGCAGTTACGATTTCAGAGCACGTCTGTTGGACTGGTGAGAGTGTAGAAGGGCAGGGAGGTGAGGGGGTGGGGGGCAAGGGGCAGTGGGAGTTAGGGGGGTAGCTATCATCACCCCAATCCTCCAGATGGTGTATTGAGCAGGCTTCCCAGGGTGCTTTGAGAGATTTGATTGATTTGGCCTTATGATATCTGAGACCAGAGTCCGCAGCACAGCAGAGACTACCGCAAGGGGTGAAGTGCACATATGTACACACACACACAGTTCCAGGGGTTGCTGGTGCTTCAAGTCAACCCCTATAGAGAGTCAGTAATTAGAGCGCAAGCCTCCCCTCTCCTCCTTATGACCCCTGTGTGTGTGTGTGTGTGTGTGTTTGAATGTGTTCCCTATCCATCTCCACAGGACAGTAGATCAAACAGACTGAGTGAAATTTAGAGCAACAATAATTAGCAGCTGTTATGTCATCAAACCTCTCATCTTCTTCACATAAACTACACACACCCTAACTCTGCACACGCACACACTGCACTACAACACTGCTCAAACTATACACTCCAATGCAACACACACATACACACTTAGCATACACACACAGTACCAACCCATACACACAAAGTGCTACAGTACAACCCACATACACACACTGCACTCTCTCATCTCCTAGTTTGAATCCCACTTAATGTCTCTCTTTCAGATTCCAACCACAGATAATGAGTGAATGTTAAAACATCAGCCCACTCAAGTTCGTCTCATTTCTCTTACGGCTGCGTGTACAAGGTCAGTAATCGGCAGTGCTTGAGGGTCCAACACACAGCAAAAACAGGCCGGCCGAGAGCAGGACAGGACATCAGATGTACTGTCTGTAGACTAGCAGACCTGAGGAAAGACTGCTGCTGGAGAAAATGCTGCATCTGTCTATGTAGACTCGGCACTTACTGAAGTGCCGAGAAAATGTCTTAGACCAGGGGTGTCCAAATATTTTCCACTGAGGGCCACATACAGAAAAATATACAAAAGACTGGGCCACTATTAGAGTAAACATGAACAAAATCAGTCAAATGTAGGTAAATTATGCCTGATAATTCAATAATCTTACATAAAAAAGAAAACTGCTTACATCACAATTTACATTAAAGCATTTTCATTTATTTAGTTGCAGAAAGGAAAATAGTTCAAGTTCAAGTATTTTATTTGTCAGGTACACAAGACAATGCAAGCACCTGGCATAACATAACAGTGTTACACAAAACATAATTTACATCTATGCTGAGCTTAAATAAGTAAAACTTCCTAAATATACAGATAGCAATAAATAATAGACTATAGTAACCCTAATACTAAAACTTCCTAAATTACAGATAACAATAAATAATACACTATACTAACCCTAAATGCACATAAAACCTAATTCAACCCTATAACCTATTCTAACCTAAGTGGACTACAGTACAATAGTGCAAAATTGCAGATCAGTGACTATGTCAATGACCCTACAGGAGCCTGGTGGCGAGGTACAGTGGTGCAATGTTACTAATAGTGCAACCAGTAGCTGAAAGTGACATTGTATAAGTGACTAGTATGCAGTAAATCAATGTCCATATCAGTGTCCATTCAGAAGCCTGATGGCCCTTGAGTAGAAACTGTTGTCCAGTCTGCGTGTACGCGACCGGATGCTGCGGTAACGCCTGCCAGAAGGCAACGGGGTAAAGAGACTGAAGAGATTCTCTTAGAATCCTGCCGGCTTTCCTGAGGCAAAGTGTGTGGTAGTTGTCCTGTAGGGCTGGGAGCTTCATGCCGATGATGAACTCAGCAGAACGGACCACACTTCGTAGGGCCTTGCGGTCCCTGTCTGTGCATCTCCCATACCACACTGTAATGCAACCAGTCAGAATGCTCTCTATAGTGCATCTGTAAAAGTTAGTGAGGATGACTGAGTCCATACCAAACTTCTTCAGTCTCCTCAGGAAGAAGAGGCGCTTACGGGCCGATTTGACCACCTTGTCCATGTGAACAGACCAGGTGAGGTCGTTGCTGATGTTCACCCCGAGGAACTTGAAGCAGCTGACCTTCTCCACTTCAGATCCATTGATGAGTAGGGGTGCTCCTCCTCCTGCTGCCTCCTATAGTCCACAATCATCTCCTTGGTCTTGCTGATGTTGAGAGAGAGGTTATTGTCCTGGCACCATGATGTCAGGGTGTCAACCTCCTCTCTGTAGGCTGGCTCGTCACTGTCAGAGATGAGGCCCACGATGGTTGTGTCATCAGCAAACTGTGCGGCAACGTGAGTGAACAAGGAGAACAGGAAAGTGCTGAGCACACAGCCCTGGGGGGTACCTGTGTTGGTGATCAGTACAGATGAGGTGCGGTCACCGATTCTCACCACCTGTGGCCTCCCCGTCAGAAAGTGGAAGATATACTTGCAGAGGGAGGTGCTTAGTCCCAGGTCCACAAGCTTGGAGACCAGTCTGGAGGGGATGATAGTGTTGAATGCTGAGCTGTAGTCAATGAACAGCATCCTCACATGGGAGAGAGCGGTGTGCATTGTCTGAGTGATGGCATCGTCTGTAGACCTGTTGGACCGATATGCAAACTGCATAGGGTCCAGGGTGGGGGGCAGCGAGGAGCAGATGAATGATTTGACTAGCCGCTTGAAGCACTTCATGATGACAGAGGTCAGTGCTATCGGGCGATAGTCATTCAAACATGTTACCTTGGTGTTCTTGGGCACAGGGATAATGGTGGTCCTCTTGAAGCAGGTGGGGAGTACAGACAGGTTAAGGGAGAGGTTGAAGATGTCACTGAAGACCCCTGCCAGCTGGTCAGCGCAGCCCCTGAGGGCCCTACCTGAAATGCCGTCTGGGCCAGGTGCCTTGCGAGGGTTGATCTTCGTAAAGCACAGCCTCACCTCGGCTACAGTTAGTGTAGGCACACCACTGGCTTGGCCTTCAGGTAGCTCCACTGCAGAGGGGTCACTGTCCCTCTCAAAGCGAGCGTAGAAGGAATTCAGCTCATCTGGCAGTAGGACAGAGGACTGGGTCTCATTGTAGCCTCTCCCTTTGTAGTCAGTAATGGCTTTAAGTCCACTCCACATGCACCTGGGGTCAGAGCCATGGTAGCTGGACTCCACCTTGGTCCTGTAAGCCCTTTTCGCTGCTTTGATAGCCTTCAGAAGGTTGTATCTGGCCTTCCTGTACTCATCAGGGTCCCCAGAGTTAAAGGCGACAGTGCAGGCTCTCAGCTTGGCCCGGACCGTGGCATCAACCCAGGGCTTCTGATTTGGGAAAGACCGGACAACCTTCCTGGGGGCAACATCATCTATGCAGTGTTGGATGTAGCTGGAAACAGTGTCTGAGTATTCGTTAATGTCCCTATCTGCTGCCTCCTTGAACATCAGCCAGTCAGTGGTGTCAAAGCAGTCCTGAAGGGTCGCCACACACTCGTCACTCCATAGGTGAACGGACCTCTCAACCGGTCTGACCTGTTTTAGCTTTTGTTCATATGCAGGGAGGAGAAGAATGGAGGTGTGATCAGCCTTCCCAAAAAAGGAGGGGTTTGTAACTGCCCTTGAATGCTGTATAACAATGGTCAAGGATCAGGGGCCTCATGTACAAACGTTGCGTATGCACAAAAAGCTTGCGTACGCTGGTTTTCATGCACACTTTGTGATGTATAAAGATTTACTTGACGTGAGAATGTGCGGGCCTTCACGGAAACATTTGAGCAGAAGTGAGAATGTGCGGACCGTACTCAAAGTCTTGTCCGGCTCTGTAACATGGCGAATTCTAACTGAAAAGTGCCGAGACTCACCAAACATTACAAAATAAAGTTTCCACTAGTACGTTTATGACGTTGACTATTCAAAAAACATTAAAATTAAAGTTTGATCATTAATGTGGATAATCGCATCAAAATGCCAAAACCCAAAACGGGAAATGCTATATAGCCTTCTGTTTATACCGCCACCACTTAATAACTTCTGTTAAACTTGAGGCTGTCAAATGAACAACAAAATCACTCAGGAAATACATGTCACGCTAACCCTAAAGCTGCCATGCTGTTACGATGCGCCACCACTCGTTTCTTAATTTAAAGTTTTATATCGGACCATTTCTTCTTAATTTCTGCCATGGTCCAGTTCTCTGAACCCACAGCATTGATGGCCCTATAATAATAATGATAATTTTATTTGTAATGCACTTTACATTTAGCTAAATCTCAAAGTGCTGCAGGTTAAAAACAAGAAAGGGCGCAAATAGTGACAGTTTTCCACTCTTTTGTCACTTTCTTTTGTCACTAATACCTGATGACAGGCCATGCGCAATCCTTTATACATGAGAACCCTGGTCTCCACGTATGAAGAAGTCAATGTGCTGATAGTACTTGGGCAGGACTTTCTTCCTGTTGGCTCTGTTGAAATCACCAACAACAATTAAGGCTGCATCTGGGTGCAGCCTTAATTTTCCAGACCATTGATAATCCCATACAGTTCTTCCAAAGCAGCGGCCTTGTCTGCCTGGGGGGGATGTAGACTGCACTCATGACGACCGCAGTGAATTCCCGAGGCAGATAGAAGGGTCAGATTTTTACAGTTAGCAGCTCAAGGCCGAATCCCAATACTCTCCCTTACCCCTTCCCCTTAGTTTACCCCTAGCCCTTGGCCCTCGAAACTGAGGGGTAAGGGCTACATATCCCTATGAAATGGGACGCCACTTGGTTACAGGTACGTCATCTAGCACGTATCAATATCTCCAAAGCAAGTTGTGTTATGCACTGATATTAAACGAAATTCGCTGCTAATGGAGTTTACTTAAAACTGTAGACATGCTTGTCAGAGAAATGCGGGACTGTTGTGCAATCCAGAACTGTAACATTAGCGTACCAAACTAGCGATTTTTAGAAACGTTTCAATTAGGAAAACGGTTGCAAATATATATGTTCAGGACTGAGTATAACACAAAACAAGACTGTCATAATTTTTTTATCAATTAATTAAGCCGAAAATATTACATTTATCAGACTCTCTGGATGATCTGGCCGCCATTGTTGCCGGTCGCGCAGTATTCACATAGCCCTGGGTTTCAAGTAAGCTCCCGATCTTACTTGGTTTTAAGGGGTGTATACCCCTTCGTCTTAGCCCTAACCCTAGCTCAAAAAGAATATTGGGACACCACAAGGTCTCACCGGAACGCACAAAACTAAGGGGAAGGGGTAAGGGGGAGTATTGGGATTCGGCCCAAGGACCGGAGAGCAGTGAGATGCTAGTACCGCTACATCCGTAGCCCAGAGAAAGTTAACCACAACACAAACACCTCCGCCCCTGCACTTCCCTGAATCAGCTGTTCTGTCCTGGCGGTATATGGTGAATCCCAACGGTGTAACCGCTGTGTCGGAGATCTCCGGAGACAGCCAGGTCTCGACAAACGCCAGTACACAGCAGATCCTGATGTTCCGTTGGAATTTGACACAAGCGTTAAGTTCATCCATTTTGTTGTCGATGGACTGAACGTTAGCAAGTAAGATGGTTCGAAAAGCAGGTTTGAAGCACCGTTTCCAAGTTCGAACAAGAACTCCAGCACGCCGGCCTCGTTTCTTCGTCCTCCGTCTCGCAGGTAAACAGAGCGGCAGAACAACAAAGGGCCAGCTGCAGTCCGAGCTCTGGTTTCCCAGATTCATTAAGAAGCTTTTAACGCTAAGAGCTTCTTAACGAATCTGGGAAACCCGGCAATAGACGTTGTGGATGAGTCTACCTGTTGGGATTAGATTAATTAGCCATGGATATCATGCGATTTTTGAAGAGACCATCGAGTGCTCCCACTCCCACATATGCCCGCAAAAGGCCTCAAGTACAGAGTAAGATCAATTGACGTTTGTAAACGTCGTTTAGGTACATTTGCACAACATCGCATTAAGACATGGGACAAACGACTAGCCTACTATTATTAATGTTCTTTTAAATACGATGATGCACATACAAGCCAGCTTTGCTGGTTCCATGCAAATAGGCCTAATGAAACGTTAAAATGAATAAATAAACCGGGTTCTCAAGCCTCTGTGAAGGAGCTGAAATGCGTGGGAGGAGGGGGTGAAACAGACGTGAAAGCTCGTCTGGGGGGGGTGGATGCTTGACGACCCTGTAAATAAATAAATAATAAAAGTCAGTTTACCCACCTCCATTTTTACCGCTACACCACTGGCTGAGACGGACACTTGTTTTGAGGTTTAAAAAAAAACTGTCATACAAAAAACAGTTACACTAACTTATAAATAAGTTATAGAGACGGAGCAGCATATTTCTTTCACTTTCCATCTTGAGGTTATAACCTCGAGAGCGCAAGCTACCCCAGTGCCATGGCAACTGAGCGTCATTGTATCTGAAAAGCTCCGGGGACCCCGTCCACACTACTACGCGTACCTGGCGTTTTCAAATGTCTCCGGCTAAGGGAGCATGTTAGAAAAGCTCTGTTTTCAAATCAAATGTATTTGTATAGCCCTTTTTACACGCAAGCATGTCACAGAGGGCTTCACATATGCCCATAGAACTACCCTTCAACCAACCCAAACCCTCAAGGAAGACAAGGAAAAACTCCCAACGGGAGAAAAAATTGAAGAAACCTTGGGAGGAGCACATCAGAGAGGGATCCCCTCCTCCAGAGACGGTTGGTACGAGAGAGGAGCAGAACACAAGCTAAACAGTCATACAGTGTCAATGGGTTTTTTGGATGGGACTGGGAAACGTCATGGAGACTGGATTCCGGTTGACGACCTGGTTCAGCGTTGGCAGACCGACGACCAGGCAGATCCTGACAGCTCAAACCCCCACACCACAGGGAATGTGTGGGGGGGACAGAGAGAGGAGAGCATGGATTAGAGAATGCCAGGAGCAGCTAACAGTTACAGTCATAATAGAATGAGATCCCCACCGGTCAAGTGTGGACTAGTGCAGCAATTTAACAGAGCTAAAAGGGTATTTGATGCAGCCCCAGTCACCAAGACAGCGGCAGCCCCCCTCGGTTGGAACATGAAATCTGTTCCAGGGGAAAGAACTAGGTTATACTTATACGAATAAGGATGAAAACAACCAGTTGTCTCCAACTAGTAACAGAAACGATAACAATAACAATATACAGCAACGGAACTATAACAGTAACAATATACAGTAACAGGTTTACTTTATTTGTAACATCTAGATGGCAATGTGAACATAAGCTATAATTTAAAAGTAACATGTGATCCACACATAGGTAAACGCACACCACAGGTTTACATAGAAAGTACACACATATTTACCTTTAACAATCATAGAATTGACTAAACAAGAAACTTTTTAATTTAGTTTTAAATATCAAAACAGTATCAGCCTCCTTAATTGAGACAGGTAATTTGTTCCCGAGAAGAGGTGCTCTATATGAGAACGCCCTACCCCCAGCAGTTTTTTTCTTAATTTTGGGTATTACCAGATAGCCGGCATCTTGAGATCTTAGAGTCCTTGCGGGGCAAAAGGGTGCAAGGAGACCGGAGAGGTACAGTGGTGCCAATCCATGCAGAGATTTGTAAGTTAGTAGTAAAACTTTGAAATCAGCTCTGTCTTGGATAGGGAGCCAGTGTAAAGAGATACTGTAAGAGTAGCTGTTATATGATCAAACTTTCTTGTTTTAGTCAATAGTCAAGCAGCAGCATTTTGCACCCGCTGTACATTTAGGTAGGTAATTGGGAGGCCAGAGAACAACACATTGCAGTAGTCCAATATGGATTTAACAAAAGCATGTATTCGTTTTTCAGCATCATCCTTTGAGAGGAATTTTCGTATTTTGGCAATATTACGTAGATGGAAAAATGCTTTGGTGATTTGCTTAATATGGTACTCAAACGAAAGGTCTGGGTCCATTGTGACTGCTAGATTTTTTACCAGCTGGCTTTGAGATACTTTGACGCCGTCTTAAGTCCAAGGTCAGATTGGATAAATTATTTCTGTATTTTTTAGGGCCAAAAATTTGAACCTTGGTTTTATCCGAATTAAGAAGAAGGAAATTTGCTGTCATCCAAGTTCTCAACCCAGAAACACATTTTTCCATAGCATGTGGAAATTCTCCGGGCTTTATAGACATGTATAACTGAGTATCATCTGCACAACAGTAAAAATGTACCCCAGAGCTTCTAATTATGTTTCTTAAAGGCAACATATAGAGTGAAAATAACAGATGGCCTAGAACTGAACCCTGTGGTACTCCGTATTTTACAGTGGAGCTCCTGGATGAGCAGCCATCATAGTGGACATATTGTGATCTATCAGATAGATACGATCTAAACCACTGAAGAGAAGTACCAGAAATCCCAACATAGTTCTCGATACATTCCAGGAGAATCTCATGATCCACAGTGTCAAAAGCTGCACTTAGGTCTAGAAGAACCAGGACAGAGCTGGAGCCCGCGTCAGAGGCTAATAATAGATCATTGACTGCCTTGGCTAATGCAGTTTCAGTGCTGTGGTGAAGACGAAATCCAGACTGGAACTTGTGGGTTTGAGGAATCTATCAGCTTGATGAACACTTCCATAGAAATAGGGTTACAGTGAGTGAGAGCCTCAACATGCAGCATGCTAGGTATAGAGGGAAAATCTGTGTTGGTGGCCACTCCTCCAGGACTAGTCTGTTGTTTGTCCCTTATTGCATAGATTTTATTGGTCAAGAAAGAGGGAGAGAGATCTGAACTAACACAGAGTGTACTTTTCTTTGTGAGTTAGTATTGTGTTTGTTTTTACTAATCAACTTAGAGAAATATTCTTAACTGGACCTGATGAGGACTTGCTTGTACTCCATTTGGCTGTCCTTCCAGACCAGGCGGAAAACTTCCAATTTAGGCTCTAATTTTCTAGTGGACCTCTTGAGAGTTCGGGTTTCCTCTGAATCCCATGGAGCCAGTTACTTGTCTTTTCTTTGCCTTGGTTTGAGTGGGGCAACATAATCTAGGGATAGCTGAAGAACCAAATTCAGATCCCTTGTTTTAGCATTAAATGATTTATTTGGGACGTCAAGTGCTTCTAGTGCAGCGGGTAGAATACTAGTCAGTTCCAGAGCTGTGTTTGGGGTTATGCAGCGGCTATCAGGTTTTCAGTATCCGAATACGCCTTATTAAGGCCAATTTATACTACTGTGTTTTTACGGATGCGCACACAGGGAACGCCCTCTCCGTCAAGGAACTCCCTCTCCGTGCCCTCTCTGAACCCCTCGGAGAGCTCTACATGCACCTCTTGATTTTCCTGACTGAGGCCGGAATATGTTTCTGCGTCTCCGTTAACGGATGGGAGAAAATTCAGGGGGTGCACGTCAAGCTCTCCGAGGGCTGACGGAGAGCTCGTAGAGGGCGTTCCACGGAGACGAGGGCGTTCCCATGTGTCCGATTTTCGAAAAACGCAGAAGCATATTAGCGACGCAAATTGCTTGTGATGAAGAAAGTGTTTTGTCCGTCTCTTCATAAACAGAGTGACTAAGTTCAGTTGAGTTCTGGATTTTAATAAGTATTTATCAATCTGCAGATTGGGAGAGAAAACCAGACCTCTGACAATAAATGACAACACAACACCAGGCTTAGGTCTCAATCAAGTCTCTCTCCGCTCTGAAGGCCGGAGGACCATCTTTTATAGGGCACAAGAATGTAAACATAGATAGTGACAGTCAGGCAGTAATGACGTTACAACAGTCTCAGAGAAAGAGATTCACAGCTCCCAACACATGACCACTCAAACTACAGAGTTCATAGTTGGAGCTCTCCTTGTAGTCATGACAAGGACCATTTAGCCAGTACTTTCTCCTGATCTCAAACATCTATTAACCCTGACACATAGACACAATCTACTCTTATTAATAGCAAGCTTACATGAGAACATACTAACTAGTATCCAATGACTAGTTCTCTTGATTAGTGAATAATGTAAGCACACAGGAAATCTAAATTTCTTCCACACTTGCCAATGCTCACGTTCCCACAGTTCACTATGCTCGGGGGCGTATCAAACAGATTAATGTAGAATTGTAGTTCTCTTAAGTCCACTGCAGGGGCATAGCCAGAATCATATTTTGGGGTAGGCTTAGAAAAATATGGATAGGCATCTTTTCAGGGTTTTTTTCTTATTTACTTTGATGTGCACCCGGTGCATAATTTTTTGGAGATATTTTTGTTTTGGGGTAGGCCTTAGAACAAATTAGGTAGGCCTGTGCCTACCCAGGCCCACCCGTGGCTATGCCCCTGGTCCACTGTTGAAATTGTCATGGCCAAGTGTGCAGACTTGGGTTTTCGTACTCGCAACATCGATCAAAATACAACTTGTATACAAAATACTAAACTGTTTAATAGACATACACGTTGACATGTGTAAAAAACGTTTTATTATATTACTCTAAGTCTCTGCTAATCTGTCGATACGACAAGGAAGTTCCAGCCGGGCTAACCACACCTCCACAGTACGAAGTTATGTAATGTGACGAGAGACTGAATTTGAATGTACAAAAAACCCCACCAGAAACAAGGTCGGCAACCCTGCGCCAGGCCTCATTCTTTTTATTAATGTATTTGTACAAGTACAGAGGCTTATCGTACAGGACATTAGTTTCTCCATCTTAAAAACTGAAAGCTAGAAATGTTCACCATGGTTGCTACGTTACGACAAAAAAGAAAACACTCTGATTGGCCATCGCTAGCGAAAATCGCTCTTCATTTGCATAAAGTTGCTAAACTCGATCGCGTCGCGTCGCTACCCACAATGCACCACACAAGCAATTCGCCTGGCTCCATTGAAAATGAATGGAAAACATGTTGTTGCTCGCATCGCGTCGCTGCAGTGTAAACACACCGTTAGAGACACACACACATAGGCACTCGCGTACATACACTTACACACACTGAGACCACAAGGAGGGAAGGATTATTAATCTTTATGTCACTGTATTCCTGTTGTCTGCCGGTGACTGATTAAATCATTATCAAAGTACTGAGATCAGACTATTGGTTTGTGTGTGTGTATGTGTGTGAGAGAGGATGTTGATTTATGATCAGGAATAAGCTGTTAGTTTTGGTAAATCTGTACTGCGGCTTAATGATGTATAAAAGAACTGGAGGCGTGGCACGCACTTACACACACACACACACAGTCAGTAGGGGCTCAGTGTATAAACAGGACGATAATATTGAGGCTGTCAGACTGAGAGATCAGAGTGGATTGGATAGACAAGTAGCTTTAGGCTCCAGAAGAACATGAAAACAACAGGGGAACAGGTGTGAGATTGACTCAACAACAAACCCAGAGCAAACAAACACACATTTCTTTTTTCTTTCTCTCTCTCTCATTCTTTCTTTCTTTCTCCTCCTCGATTTTTCCCCCTACCCCCCTTTGTGCCCTCCTCCCTTTCCGCCTCCTCTTCCCCCCCATTTGTCCTCCTCCTCCCCTCTTTTCTCCTTTCTCTTCCTCCTCTCCCTCTTTCTCCTCGTACTCCCCCTCCCCCAGTCCCGTGTCTAACAGCCAGCTCCTGTTGGGCTCAGGCATGTATGTTGCTGTGTGTCACCTTGGCAGGTCGCACACGCAATTTAACTGTCCCTCTCAAAAGTTGTGACATGTATGTACAGAGATTCACAATTACCTTGCCTTGATGAAAAGGCTCTGTACATTTCACTTGTGACTTGCCCTCCACTATACTTCACTCACCATGCACTACACAAAAACATCATTCATGTCACCTTGCAATTGTAAGCATTTATGTTGCATTCATAATTCTTTTTTATCCTTTTATGTATGTTAGTTTATATTCTGTAAAAGGCAGAGAGTTCAGCCACTGAAGTAGTTACATTTCTGGATGAAAGGGTTCTACAGGTTCAAATGGGTTTGAGTCAATCTTACTACAAAACTTTGAAAAGACCAAGGCTTCATCTTTAAGATATTTTCAACACAAGCACTTTCAGGCATTCGCTGTTTTCAGGCTAAAAGGTTCACAACAGCAAAGAACGAACGACCACAGTTCCCATTTACAATTGCGAACAAACAAAAGGTTATGTGCCTTCCTCCCACACATGCTCCTCTCAGTGCCTTCAGTTATCTCTTGCCTCAGCATGCACCTTCTCCCTCTCTTCTACACTTTCTGACTTTCCACATCTCACCTTTAACCTCCCTCTTTCACTGGCTCAAGGTCGGAGTGTGCCTGTAAATTCCTCCAGCTGCGAACAGTCTCTGCTCTAATGCTCCCACCCACATGATTAACAGTAATATTATGTGCACTTTATTAGTCTTTACCAGTTTGTTTTACTGTTTTTAATTTGTTGTTCTCTAACTATCAATTGACTTCAGAAAAGCATGTTGATGGCCATTTTTATTTTCTTCTTCACTCTGCTGTTAGCATACTGTACCATACAGAAACGTGCTGAGGGAGGTGTCCATGGAGAAGCCTGGATCGATAGAGTGAGAGTGCTCAAGGACAGGGTATTGTGCACAGCAAGATGCCCTGTCACAGTGACACTGAATGAAACACTGCTCAATTCTAACACCAGCCTCAGGAGAAATTTGCAAGTTATTTTTTTATACTTATTATACTGTACACCTACACACACGCACACACACACCTGCCAAACACCCGCACGCACAAGCAAACACATAGATCTGTGTTAAAATGCTGTAAACAGTGCGATGTGATACACGGTTATAAGACAGCATGGCTAATTTCTTGGTTGTGTTATCTCAGAGAGACAGATGTTTCTCCTATAGATAACGACACACACATAAAGCACACACACTAATGCAATCAAGTACATACATCCACACATTCAATGAAGTCATACTGAGAAGCACTGTAAGTCAAACTTATTATTGACAGAACGGAGATCAATAATGAGTGACGTTTCATTCTCTTGAGCAATGCCAGATTGAATGAGTTTCTGTTGAAAACAAACAACCGGGCCTTCATTCTGTATTCCATTTTACTGTAAAATAGAGAAAAAGCTCTCAAAAGTTTTCTTTACAACTATTTAAATGTGGGAAAAAACCTTTTCACTAAGGATATGTCATACAGAAGTTAAGAAACAAATGACTTAGCATTCATTGCACTTCATCACACACATTCATACACACACACACCCACTTCTTAGAGCAAGGCCGGAGCTACAGAATATCTTAATCACCATATTAACCTGAATCAAGCCATCAGTGTAATGTGTCTCCAATGACCAGGAAGGAAGTTGTTAGTCGGTGAGTCTGAGTCAATTCATCATTACATCTCGGGGCCCGGTCAGCCACAGCACATCAGGAAGTTCATCCACCACAGGAAGTGGTGTCCCCCTGTCCCCCAGTTTATCTCGTTTTCTTTGTAATTCTTAAGATTGGTTTGATTTACGTCCTAATCCCCCATGAGAAATGACCTTCTTAACTCATTAATTAACACAAACACACTCACTCACACACATGAAGAACTCTGTGTGTGTATGCACACTGGGCGGTGGAGGAAAATTGTCTGTGGCAATGCTCAGTCCCAATGAAAATGTTGCTATGACAACAGAAGTTTTATAATCTGTTAATCCCGGATTATTCTCCCCTCCGTTCATCTCATTATGGATGATTAATAAATCACACACACACACTCTCTCACACAATCGAACCCTCTATAATTATAGTATGGTTACCATGGTATAATTATGGTATACTTATGGTTACCTTGGAGACAACCTATGTCTGGATGGGGTTTTAGTTCTGAAAAGTGCAAGGCAGCCACATCAGAGACACCCACATTCCAAGGGAGGGACAGACACCAGGGTTCTCAGGGGTGTACACCCAGGACACCAGCTATGTCTGGACTCTGCCGCCATTGTCTAAGGGCAGGGGAGAGGGGAATTCCCTGCCCAGCCAGAGTAGGGGGGGTGGGGGGGTCACCATGACCATAGTTGACCACAGTGCCTCAGAATAACCAGGAAGTCCCACCAGGATGGGAATGACGGAACAGGAGCTATTAACCATAAAGGTTTGTTGAACACACACACACAAACAAGACAAAAACACACCCAGACACAGATCTTCTCATAACATGTTGAGATAATCAGAGACAAGATGATAGAGATAGGGAGGCTCCACCTTTCTTATCTTCTCTGTCTCTATCTCCTTATCTACACTTGTTCTCTATTTATAGTGTATATCTTATTTACACACACACACAATCAGTTTTCCTTATCTGAGCTCTTGAGTTCAGTCTCCTGAGTAGTGCTTCTATCACGGCCTGAATTTCATGCTTCTTTCCCATTTACCGGCTACAAGATTCTTCAAAGAGACAGCCAGAAGGAGAGGCCTGCAGTGTGCTGTGTGTGTGTTGTGAAGGGAGGGGGGGGTCTACACGACCAGGGAATCTAGAGGCACATATAAACCTGTTTTTGTCCCCATTAGACAAACTGAGTTAAACACTGTTTAGACCAGGGGTGGGGAACCTTTTTTCTGCAAAGGGCCATTTGGATATTTATAAAATCATTCTGGGGCCGTACAGCCTAACCCTTATCAACTTAAAAATGTGCCTGCTATATTTGTTCAAACATTTAATTAACTCACCCCTAATGTGATGGCTGGAACTGCTTCTCTTTGTGAGGTTTGTGATGCTAGCTGGCACAGATGCAGCCTGCTTTGACTGGGGGTGCCGTGAACATTTCTGGGGGGGTATCGTGATTACGGAAAGGGATCGTATTATTTTTTATATTGCTTCCATTTTTGAGACTGCTTATCAATCAGAGTGTTAATCAGGCGCGGAGCCAGACGTTGTAAACATTTGGGGCTTAGGCCAAACCAACAACGTATTCTAGGTTTGATTTGCTAGAAAGAAATTCCACACTTTATGCGAGCGCGCATAACGCGCGAGCGCAATCTTTTTTGGTACATTGGTACGCAACGCTGCGCACCTCCACAGTCGTCTTACACATGTTAAAATAGTGCTGCTGCCAACGAATAATGCACTTAATAATATGGTTCCTGCAGTGCCATGGCGGGCCGGACCAAATGATGTTGCGTTCCCCACCCCTGGTTTAGACCATCCCTCATTACAGTGGCGGCTGCTGGTCTTTCATAGCCTGATGTTGTCATACTCATAATTCTAGTCAGAATATGAGTCTGAAACCTTTCCGTTGGACTGTGACTAGGGGGCGTGTTTCAACCGAACTCGTAAAAAAATAAAAGCCTCTTTGCTAAATTGGATATACCTACAACCAATCAGAGCAACGTAGTATGTTGTTTGTTGAAAACAAATTCAACCAAAGCACTGTTTGGTGACGTGGTTGATTACGTTACTGTTGATCATCTGTCCATCATCGTATAAAGCCCGCCCTGACAATTTGATTGGTCGGAACAGCTCCTGTTCGGACATACTAGGTGCGTTCGACTTCATGCAGCGCCGGCGTCGTCTGCAGCTGCCTGTAGCCCTGCTGACTTGAAGCAGCCAATGGCATTCTCAGATTCAAGGCAGCCGCCTGCAGCCGGCTGTGGCGCTGCATGAAGTCAGCCCATGTCGAACGCGCCTACTTTTTCCCCAAAACTACCCCCCAGACCCAACTTCCCGACCAAATGTTTTTGTGGGCGGGGTTAAGTTGGGCTGGCATCCATACTTGGTTTTTCATATAGGGGAAGCAAATTTTTGGCCTACATCATAAACATTTTCAATTTATTTTGCTAGTTCACCCCTACGACACCATGGTCTAGCCTACTGTATGGATGAATGATTGAATAAATGAACGAACTATCTAACAAAACAATATTCAAACTCAAAGGAAATGTGGGAATTGGCCAAGGTTAAACTGAAACATGGAATGTGGTGTATAATTCAATTGTACGAAATGTATGATGAAAATTGGCTAGCAATTTCGCCAACCAAATACCAAGAAATAGGTTGCAACAGTTCGTCTTTTGACTACACTACGCGATGGGACTGAGCTTGAATAGCTTCTGCGACTTTTTAAAACAAAATCGCTGTCAATCAAAAGGAGATGCAGTCTTTTGACAGCCCCTCCAATCATCACGCAGAAACCTGGCATCCAGGCCAGCCCACTCCTCTATTCACCCCCAGAGACGCTAAGCATCCGTGGGCAGGACATAATCGCAGCATTTATCCAATGACCGTATAGTTTCAAAGCAGTGAAAAAAACTGTTCAAAGTAGGCCCATTGAAGTCCATGGACACATGCACTGTGACGCTAGGATAAGGAAATAGAGTCAGTTGACCTGCTACCAGAGACGCCGCCAAACTCGTCTTCGAGATGAACGTGTTCTAAGACATTTAAAATGTTAACACATAGTAAACATTTGACCATTAACTTTAAATGTTGACATTTTAGGGGAAACCGATCATCCCTTTCAGTCTTAAATAAATCGCCACTGCCTCATCAAAGAGACAAAGTAGAAGTGAGCAATGTGTTTATGCCGCCCTTAGTCACACATCCAAGGTCCAGGTTCTTTACACTGATGTTCTTTATTGCGCCGACAAGGAAACACCAAAACACCGTAGAACTATGCAGAAATGAATAAAAGACATACAGCAATCAATCATACGTTCATAAACACTAAAATAATAACCAAACAAAACACACATACCACTTTTGCCTGCTTGTGGACGAAGAGTGGATGCATATACAGCTTGTACCGTCTTCTCCAATTAGCTCAACCTTAGCTAACTTAAACATGCGGACATCAATTATTTTATACGCTTCACAGGAAGTGACATACCACATGTATGATTGCTCGAGATGCCACAGTGGAGAAACAATATAAAACTTGTGACTGCAATTACACTCCGGCCATCACACAAAGTGTGATCTTAAAGACCCAAAGGTTAGTTCAAACATAGAATTCCTCACAGTTATCAAAACACAAGCACATGAACACATGTCAGTTGCATTCGGGAAACACATGAAACTTACACATTAATCAGATTCAAGTAAAGATACAGTTTTGTGTATGGGTCTGTCTAGATATACTGGCTTAGTGGTGCGTGCACCGTTCCTGTCTAGAGTTGCGTCACCGACCAAAAGTTTGACCTTCCTGACCCGTCCATCAAATCCTGGGAAGACTTCAACCACTTTCGCGAGCTTCCAACGGTTCCGTGGTATCAGGTCATCTGGAAGTAGGACAACGTCATTGACCTTTACATCTTGCCAATTCTTACTCCACTTACTCCTTTGTTGCAAATTCAAAATATACTCCTTCTTCCACCTGGTCCAGAACTCATTAGCCAGGAATTGGACTCTCTTCCATCTCTTCCTTAGAGATCTTCTCTAGAGAACTCTCCAGGTTGTGGTGCAATAATCTCAGACGTCATAGTCAAGATATGATTTGGCGTTTATGGCTGTGGCGCCAATGGATCGTTGAGGTGTTCAGAGGTCAAAGGTCGTCTATTCACGATGGCCATGGCTTCATACATGAAAGTTCTAAGTGAAGAACTGTCTAGGGTTCTGGCAGACTGATCTAAGATGGCTGTCAAGACACTCCTAACTGTTCGGATCTGTCGCTCCCAGACTCCGCCCATGTGACTGGAGGAAGGCGGATTCAGGATGAAGCAACAGCCTAGCTCTTTCACGCGCTCTAGTGAATCCTTTCATGAGTTCCATGAACTCTCTTCACACCGACAAAGTTAGTGCCTTGGTTACTATGGAGCTGCATTCCCACGGATGGAAATTAAGCAACGCAATGCGTTAAGAAATGCGTCAGAACAGAGATCATCAAGCACTTCAATATGAACAGCTCTAGGACACAAGTGAACAGAAAGCCATAACCTTCATTCCTTTCTTCCATCCTTAACATAGAATGGCCCAAAACAGTCCATTCCACTGTAGGTGTAGGTTCTAATCTTTCAGGCGATAGATCAGCCATGACTTGTTCATGCATTTGCGATACTTCCTGTATTTCATGCATTTGTAGATGATGGAGGACACTTCACTGCTACATCCCAGAATCCAAAAGCCATTAGAGCGGATCTCATTCATCGTCATGCCACGACCCTGATGGCAAATCCGTTCATGAAAATGCTTTATGAGTAGACGAGAAACATGATGTCCCTTAGGAAGAATAGCGGGGTGCTTGACATAGGGATGGAGTGCTGCGCGAGTCAATCTTCCACCCACCCGCAGAATATCCTGGTCATCCACAAATGGACTTAACTTGTGCAGTCTGGAAAACTGGCTTGATTTCACCTCTTTCCCTTGCTTAAGAGCCTTGATTTCTTCCCTGAAGACTTCTTCTTGGACTAAGCGGACAATGAATTGTTCAGCATTTCGTCTTCAAGTGATGTCAGCCCTTTCATATTCTTTGCACAGCCCTTGAGTCTTGCTACAGCCTTCGCCATTTTACTCCAGTCTGAGAACTTTTACAAGCGATCCAACAAAGATATCAGCGCCGTTACTTTGGTTGTGTGGACTTGAGCCTTTTTGAGCTCTGGGTTATCGTCACTCACTCCCACCTTGACCTCTTCTTTGGGGAGTTCTCTTTGCCACAGTAAACTTGGCCCAGTGAACCAATTTGACTCCATGAGCTCCTTTGCAGTGAGTCCACGAGAGGCATGGTCTGCTGGGTTATGTTCTGTAGCCACATGCCTCCATTGTTGAGGTTCTGTGCTCGACTTGATCTGTTGAATTATATTGGCCACAAAGACATGAAACCGTCTTGCTTCATTGTTAATGTAGCCAAGAATGACCTTGGAATTGATCCAATAGTATTCACAGAGCTGACTCAATTCCAGTTATCTTTAAAGCAGATCACCTGTTCTGGTGGCGATGATGGCAGCAGAGAGCTCTAATCTGGGGATGGTTGTCACTTTCGTTGGTGCCACTCTGGCCTTCCCCATGACAAGCGTACAATGCACTTCACCAGACAGGGTCACAGTCCGAAGGTAAGAGAAGACTCCATAGCCGGTCGCACTGGCATCAGAAAAATTGTGCAATTCTTGACACTGAACATCTTTACATGTTGGTGGCACATAGCAGTGGGATATCTTTATTGCTGACAGATCAAGGAGGTCTTAAAGCCAAGCTTCCCAATGTGGCTTGAGGTCATCTGGAAGTGGCTCATCCCAGCCAACCTTGTCTCTACACATGGTTTGCAGTATTCTTTTCCCCACTAGGATGAAGGGTGCCACAAACCCAAGGGGATCAAAAATTGAGGCCACTGTTGACAGAACACCTCTTCTGGTGAATGGGTTTTCCTTCACGGTCACTCGGAATTGGAATGTGTCAGGTGCCACACACCACTGCACTCCAAGTGCCCATTCTACCTTGGACTCTCCTAGGGCAAGGTCAAAGTCAGCTGCACTTTTAGCACATTCTTCTCTTGGGAGAGAAGCAACCACCTGCTTACTGTTAAAGATGAACTTGTGAAGGTGGAGCTTCCCAGACTTGCAGAGGTCTCTGGCTTCTCTCACAAGCTGGATAGTCTCAGACTCTGTTTCGACACTTGTCAGACGGTCGTCGACATACAAGTTGCGTTGTATAAATCTTACTGCAGCTTGACTGAATTGCCCTCACCTTGAGCAGCGAGATATTTGAGTCCAAAGTTTGCGTATCCAGGCGAGGAGGCAGCGCCGAACAAGTGGACTCTCATTTGGAATACTGATGGCTGAACTTCCAACTCACCCTTTTCCCACCACAAGAATCTGAAGTAGTCTTGATCTTCCGGTGTGATATGGAACTGATGGAACATACGCTCTACATCGCACATGATGGCCACTTGACCCTTACGGAAGCGACACAGGACTCCTACAAGGGTGTTTGTGAGGTCTGGTCCATCAAGTCCATGTTCATTTAAGTAAGTGCCATGAAATGTTGCAGAGCAGTCAAAGACTATTCAGAACTTTCCAGGCTTCTGGGGGTGATAGACCCCACGGTGAGGGATGTACCAGGCTGGCCGACTACTAATCTCCCACTCCGGAACCTTTTCTGCATCGACTCTGGCATTAATATCCGCCATGAAGGCCATGTAATCTTTATAGTACTGTCCATCTTTCTTGAAGCGTCTCTTTAGACACTGAAGTCGATGTTCTGCACAAGCCTTGTTGTTTGGCAGAATTGGCCTTTCTTCTTTGAAGGGCAGTGGTATCACTAAATGCCCGTCCTCCTTCTGCTTGATACCTGGCTTCAGCTTGGCTAAAAAAACACAAGTCTTCTTGGGACATAGCTAAGTCTTTGCCAGTCCTCTCTGTGAAATTGGACTCAAAGATCTTTACCATGTCTGCTGGAGTAAGTATTTCCTTCACTTTAGTCCGGCACACAACGTGGACCTCAGACTTAAGTCTGAGAGGTGGTTGAGTGGCTGGAAAGACTTCTCTTGAGATGATGAGCCAATGATGCTCCACCCCAACACAGACTTCTGGGCAAATGGCTGGCCTTCTTCCCCACTGACCAGATTTCTTGGAAGCAAGACTTGGCGGCAGTTATGGCCAATCAGCAATCCCACTTCAAAGTCAAGTTCAGATGGCATTTCGTCAGCTAGATGTTTTAGATGAGGCCAACCATTTGCAGTTCTGCATGTGGGAATGTCAGATTTATTGGCAGGTATGTATTCTCTGGTGTATGATACTGGGAGCTTGATTCTTTCTTCAGACATCAAGCCTCTTACTTGTAGTCCATACAACTTGTGACTCGACACAACCTTTGTTCTTGACGTGATTGTGGAGATCTTGAGTCTCACAGGGTCTTGCTTGACGTGCAACCGATCAGCTATATAGTATACAGCTATATCGTATAGTGGTGTCGCTCTGAGTGTCGAGCAAGGCATACACCAAAACCTCTTCCTCAGGATTAGCTGCTGTTGACATGTACACAGGAAGGATTGACGACGTGTGAGTACTTTTCTTCTGCTGAATGACTCTGTTGGAGGTTGCTTGCTGAATCTCTAGATGGCCATTGGGTTGCTCAGGCCTTGTCTATCTAGAGAGGCTAAAGCAGGAAGGTCTTCTGGCTCTTCCCCAGCATAAACCTGTAGTCTGGCCTGTGCAGCATTGTGCTTTTTCAGTTCCTCCAACAGTTCCACTTTTTTCTTTTCCTCCAATCTCTTTTTCCTTTTTCTTGCAGAACGTTCTGCTACAAACAGCCTTTTGCCTTTCCTTCTCTGCTTCCATCGCTCTTTCATCTGCTTCTCGCTCAGCTGTCACTCTTTTCTCCTCTGCTTCAATTTTCCTGAATCTCCTCCTCATATTGATG
This sequence comes from Hypomesus nipponensis, assembly GCF_054491055.1. Lineage (NCBI taxonomy): Eukaryota > Metazoa > Chordata > Actinopteri > Osmeriformes > Osmeridae > Hypomesus > Hypomesus nipponensis. The sequence goes on along the minus strand of NC_140362.1, from coordinate 5,728,393 downwards.
TTGAGATTTCATGATTTTAAGCACCTCTTGAGTTGCTGCCACTTCGGCTGCCGCTTGCTGCCTTTTCTGTGCTGACTTGAGAGGCGTCCGATCGGATAACTGGGAATCAGAAAAGGATTGCAGAGAAGCGATGGTAGACTCTGTGCGACCAAACACTGAGTCAGTCTTAGGCCAAGGTGTGTCTTCTGTATCACCAGCAGCATTAATGAAGCACTGAGCCTTTTCATTTGCAGTCTTGGTGATAGCATTACATGAGTAATTTTTTCTTCTAATTTCAAAGTCAGGCACTGCAATAGCTCTGATTCGATCATAAATGATGTTAACGTCAACGTGATGGGCATTAAGGGTAGTGACAACTTCAGAAATGAACTCTGGAGCTTCTTTGTAAGTTTGTTTGTTTGTTTTATTTGGATCCCCATTAGCTCCAGCATAAGCTGAAGCTATTCTTCCTGTGGTCCTACAATCTATCATGTGACAATACAATTTACAACATCACATTTCACACCATACACACAGACAATATTCAGATTACAAATCATATTGACAATAAACACATTTAATCACACACCCACAAGAAAAAATACAAAAAATAAATAATATTGAGAAGTTGACAAGATTACGCTACTCTGAATAGATTTTTAAATTTTGTATCATATCTATTTTTAAATAAAATATAATGAAAGCCCTATGACTGAATCTCTATTAATTGATCTTAATTATTGCAATGTCTTTGAAGGTAACGGTTCTTAAGTGATTTTTTAAAACCATACTGGGTGTTTTGTTGTTTGATGGTATTTGGAAGAGCGTTCCATTCACATTGCTCTATACCTGACTGAACGTTGAATCGATTTGGTTTTCACCTTCGGTAACATAAAACTACCTCCTACTCCATGCCTTGTTGGATAGTGATGTATCTCATTGCTAAATGATAATTTTGAATATATAGTAAAAGGTGTTTTGTTTGTTATAACATTGTGCAAAAAGAACATTAGTGAATAAAAAAATCAGTTTTTAACTGTAAACCATGAGAGGCTTTCATGCATTTTATCCACATTTGATCTAAACCCACATGAGAGAGCCACACGTGCCGCTTTATTCTGTATTACTTGTAGTTTTCTTATATTAATTGTTGAGGTGCTGGACCAGACAACAGAACAATAATCAAGGTGTGAAAAAAACTAAGCATGAATTACTTGTTTGACAGTCTGTGGTGTAAAGTGTTTTACGCACCTTTTAGTAACAGACAAAGTGTTGCCCATTTTAGTTACCAGTTTTTGAACATGTCTATCCCAAGACAATGTATGATCTATCGTCACTCCCAAAAGTTTAGCCTCTTCTCTTTGCTTCACAGAATTTTTCTCTATGCTGAGTTCAAGTTTTGGTTTGGAACATAAAGAAAAAGGAGTTCCAACCACTAAACAAGTTGTTTTAGATACATTGAGAATCAATTTGTTACTCCTTATCCAGTCCACCACTAACTGTAGCTCTTTTTGTAGGTTTGTATTTAACTCACCAATATCAGTTCCTGCTAAATATATAGTGGAATCATCAGCAAACATTGAAAGGCTTGCTTTATCTAAAACCAATGGAAGATCATTGGTGAAGATTGAGTAGAGGAGCGGCCCAAGACAACTTCCTTGAGGCACGCCATGTTCCACAACCCTTACCTCTGAAAAACTCCCATTAAAGTAAACTAGGCATTTTCTTATTTTTAGGTATTGGCACCACTTTACATATTTTCCATGCTCTCAAACATATATTTTCCTTAAAACGCATATTAATTATATGAGCAATAGTAGGAGCAATGATTGAAACTATTGGTTTAAGCAACTTATATTCAAAATAGTCAACACCAGGTGGTTTGTTTTTACAATTCATCAGAAGTAATTCCACTTTGGAACAAATTACCCATAAATTACCAATTATATAATTAGCAAAGGCCGAATGACCAATCTTCTTATGACTTCTTCTGGCGACCTCTAATAGGCCTGCATTTGATGATCGCAGTTTTCTAGCTGGTGTGTAGTTTATTAGCAATGTAGCTAGGTCCTTGTCCGTGTAGAGATTTGTATGTGAGGAAAAGGACCTTAAAGTCAAAATTGAATGTGACAGGGAGCCAGTGTAAAGTAGCTAGGACAGGAATAATGTGTTCTCTCCTTTTAGTTTTGGTTAATAATCTAGCTGCAGAATTTTGAATGAGCTGTAGTCTTTCAGTGGTTTTCTTGGGAAGTGAAAAGTGCGTTACAGTAGTCCAGCCGGCTGGATATAAAAGCATGAATTAACTTCTCTGCATCATTTTGGTTTATGAATGGTCGTACCTTTGCTATATTCCTTAGGTGAAAGAAAGCTGTTTTGGTCACTTTATTTATGTGAGAGTTGAAATTCAAATCTGAGTCCAGGATTACACCGAGACTCGTCACCTCTGGTTTAAGACAGGGGGTTAAGCCTCCTAGATTCTTGGTAAGCATCTCTCTTTTGGATTTGGGGCCACATAATAGGACTTCGGTTTTCTCTTCATTTAATTTAAGAAAGTTATCATTCATCCATTGGTTTATTGCCAATAGGCAGTTGGTAATGGAATTGATGGCCGTTGCATCGTTGGGTTCAGTGGATATATATAGTTGTGTGTCATCTGCATAGCTATGGAGATCCATGTTATGTTCTCTGATTATATGTTACCACTCGGCGACATAAAGAGAAAAAAGTAATGGACCCAAGCAGCTTCCTTTAGCAACCCCATAGCAGTTCTCATGTTTTTTGGACCTATGGTCTCCTAAACTTACATAAAACTTCCTTCCTGTGATATATGATTTCATCCAGTTCAATACACATCCGTGAACCCAATAAGCTTTTCCAGTCTACTGATTAGGATGTCGTGATCAATGGTATCAAATGCTGCACTGAGATCTAGCAGGATAAGGATAGAGACTTTATTTGCATCAGAATTTAGTCTGAGGTCGCTAATTATTTTGGTGAGAGCAGTTTCAGTACTGTGATATTTCCTGAAACCTGACTGCGAGACTTCCAGGATGTTCTTTTCTTCAAGAAAATAATTTAATTGGACTAAAACTATCTTTTCCAGTACTTTACTAATAAATGGAAGGTTTGATATTGGTCTGTAATTTGCAAGTAGACTGTTATCCAATTTGGGTTTCTTTAATAGGGGCTTTGCAACAGCTGTTTTGAAGGCATCTGGGAAGACGCCAGTTCTAAGGGATGTGTTTATAAGCTCTAGCATCGGACCTGAGACACTATCAAACACCCGCTTAAAGAATGTTGTGGGTATAGGATCAATATCTGAGGTTGTGGAGTTAGATTCGCTGACAATTTTGGAAAGTTTACTAAATGTGATACAGGTAAATGTGCTCATGGTTATGGTTGTGTTTAATGGATCTTTTTAACCCATTGATATGATATTTCCACCTTGTATATGTGCATTCAAAGTCTCAGATTATTCAGTTTAGCATTTTGCAACACCTTTCCCTTTTCAGTAAGTGTGCGTTTTTTTCCGAACATGGTTTCAACTGAATCAACATCTGGGCTTTTGCATTCTGTTGAATTTGTGTAGACTCTTCAATTTGTTTATCTTCATCAACTTGTTCCTTATTCAAATCTTGTGGGTCAGGAAGATTTGTCTTTTCACTAGTGTCTGACATGTTAAATTACTATCTGGTGTCAAAATTAAGATTGAGGATTAAGCTAATTGGGGTGTGCTTGCCTTCGGCGAGCACAAACCATTGTTATCTCACATATATATTATTTATTATTTATTGTTTCTTTTCGCCCCCCTAAGGATGCCTCAATATTTGGACTACATAGACAACGGCGATGTCAAAAGGTTCGTCTCGGTAGCGATTGCGTTGGTTGTATTGGGATTTATGTTCCATTGCACGGTTTAAGTAGAAATTACGTTTTTGTGGCAAAAAGTGAAGCTAACGGTGGCTAACTTGCTAGCCACAGTCACTGACGCCACTAACGTCACCAACGTCACGAAAACTCGCGTGACTATCTCTAGCAGAACATTAGTTTCCCATCTGTTAACTTGGGGATACTAATCTGCAAGGCAGCTGCAGAAACGCCACAAGCAAAGAGGCCAGGGTGATATTTAATCATTTTACTTTGTGGTGTGAAACATAATTGTGAAATGTAATGTACAATATTAGCTGATATTATTAAGTAAGTAGGCCCACATCTACTTTCGGAAACGGTAGTCTACTATTTCACTGAAGCATTAGCATCATGACATTAGCCTCTGTTGCTTGGGCAACACATACTACAGTGGTCATGATGCATCTGTTTTCAATCGTTAAAATAAACATTCCTCACAAATACGTTTTTGTTGTAGGATTTATTTTGACATTAATAAACGATTTGTTGGTGAAATGACCATTACCTGTGGTTTCAAATCAGTGTGGCGGCTCACTGCAACGCTGTAGCCTACCCGAGACACTAATGAGTAGCTAACAAAAACATCTCTTTAGAGATGTTTAGAAAGTCAAACGGCGACGGAACATGTTTGGCTTTCCCTTTACTCAAAAGTTTTTCAATAGGTGAAAGTATCTGACTACTAACCTGAACTTCATTGCCACAGCCTAAACTTTGTCAATGTCAAAACTTTGTCTGTTCATGAAAATAATTAATGTCAGCCTGCTTCAGCCTTGCTTAGCTGTAGGATATACATTTTACTGGGTCTTGCTGCGCTGCTTGATTTATTAAAATTATTATGAAATGTTATGTTTTACTAGCCATTTCCCTTCTTAAGCAAATCACAGTATTTCCCACCCCTCATGGTGTAACTGAGACGACCGTAAATAGCCTAATTCATCTTTCAAGTAATAAGCCCCCGTTGAAGTGTTGAGCAGGAAATTAGCTGGTCTGTAGAGATCTTGGGTTGGTGGTTTTACTGATGCAGAATTCGCTCAAATAAAATCGATAGACGTAACGAGTGGCACATAACGTGAAATAGGCCTAACATTGCATTTTATTTTGTTTGAGTTTTAATAACTTGTCCAGTGCATCGGGGCAAGTAGCACTAGCCTAAATTGATCTTCCAGACTTGCCGTTAAAAAAAAATGTACTCTTCCCGGACAAGCCTTAGCTACATGGCTAGACTGTTGATCCAGATCAGAATCCATCATATCTTGGACACTCAAAATCAGCGAATCTTGCAGCCAAATCAAGTAGCCTATATTTATAGGCCTTTATATGGCTACAAACTTCTGCTCGGTTTCTAGCTGGCTACTTGTTACCAAGTTACAACTTTGTTGCAGGGGCATTCTTTGTCTACATTGCGAGCTAACAGTGTCCGGTAATTATGTCGCTATAAATAATGATGTTAAACCGAGACCACTAAGCCCTCAAAGAAAATGTAAGGTCAAAGAAACAAAAGAAAGGTTTGAGGTTACTCTGAAAATTATTAATAAAATAGGCTTCTAATATTAAACTGCTAAATCCTTCTCTAACTAGGCTCCTCTATGATGCATAATGAAACTTAACGTTTTTTAAGTAATCAATAAGCCTACGCTTGCCCTCATTACTCAAATGATGCCGTTCAGGGCGTTCAAATTACATAATAGGGCGATGATAGGAGGATAATAGGACATAATAGGGCAACCAACAAGTTGTTTATATCTGATTACAATTTAATAAGTTATCTAGCGCTGCATCTTCATGAGCTACATTTGGCCTCCTTCTCTTCCAACCAACCAGTATCACCTCTCCTCCATCTGAGTGATGCATGTCATTTTTACAAACTTATTATCAAGGGAACACAATGGTCAGAACTGTAGTCATACACTTAAATGCTTTTTGAAATATGTAAACACCAGGAGTGTATGGAAAGCTGGGGCAGCCACAAGCACACCCTCACAATTTCCCCAGAAATTGTATGCTCTCTAGTTTGCTATTAAAATAGCCAATGAAATTGCGTAAGTAGCCTAGGCTATTCAGTAAACTGCTATGTTAGTGTTTGAACATTAAACTTAATGTGTCAGTTAAGGCGAATGTGAATTGAAATATAAAGGAAATCTGAGTTAAAATAGTCTAAACAGGAGCAGTGTTAGACTAGGTTACAATGCAATATTAAATTGAGATGTTAACCTTTAACATAGCATAGCATCCAAGTCAGACTAGGCTACGCAAGTCAAGTGTAACACAGCAATAACAACTACCATTCAATATTCACACATTAGTAAATGCAACTTTCAAAATGGCAAATCCTAGAAATACCCTTGAAATTATTTGATGAATTCGATATCCTCAAATCTTCGAACGTACGGGAGGACGCGAGATTGAAAGTTCCAACAGCAGTTCACAGAGGCTATTTGCGCGACTTCCAAGACACCAACTTTAAGTGTTTGCTTAGCCTTACTTGTCTGCTAGCTGCTTTAGTCCTTCAGACGAAATTGATCATGGAATGCGTTACTTCTTTGCCGAACACGAAAGGTCTCTTATTTGCTTGCCGACCTCAACTTGCAGGTAACGTCTGATCCTCGACTTCACCGATGCAACAAGTGTTCTACTATGCTGCCCTATAGTCACACATCCAAGGTCCAGGTTCTTTACACTGATGTTCTTTATTGCGCCGACACAGGGGCGTTTCTACACGGGGGCCTACAGGGGCCAGTGCCCGTGTAAAAAATGTTCCTGCCCCCCCCCCCCCCCGTGGCCCCCCTTATTTTTTGAACCGAGGAAGGGACATTGCAGCCTTTTTTAATTAAAAAAAGTTAGAAAAACATCATAAAAAAGTTAGAGATACATATAGAGGGTTTTCACCGACGTCACGTTCTGGGCGGTAACCCGGATGCGTGGCCATATTGGAGGCACTCGGTGTAAAACACTGAACGAAGTACAACCAAAGAACGTATATTCTATACTCTATCTAAAGAACGATCTAAAGACATATAGGGAAGGACTTGGACCACAAGAAAAGGGTTGATATTTTGAGAAATTAGGATTTATTGGCGGTGCAGATCCCTACCAGTTAACCTAGCTCCCTCTACTTGGATTCGTGACGACCCGGTGATTCGGCCTTCAGTTGGATATCCCGATATTGTTAACTACCTGGTTTTCTCGCCGAACCCATACACATGCAGTAGTTTGAAATGAATTATATTATGTCAATGTCAGCTTTACAGTAAAATAAAAAAAGCAGTAATTGTTTTTACTATTTACTATTAAAAATATTATCATTACAATAGAACATTTGTTATGAGCCGCTGAAATAAACATTTCACAATACTTGACAAGAAATATGCCGAACAAATACGGATGTTGTCCAGATTTTTCCCTCGTAGATCTTGGCTGAGCTTTGCCAACCACAAGCGCCTCCTTTACTCAGATAATCTCTGGCATTCCTCTCCCTGGTTTTTAATAACTTTTGGAAGTTATATACCAAATGTTTTTCTCGATCTGTCCTATCGGTACAACCTGAAACACGGCAATAATTCAACATTTTCCTTGACAACGTTATGGATATACTTCAGTGCCAGTGCTTTGTTGTGATGCGGAGTGCCTCCAAGATGGCGACTTCCGGTCCGATGACGAGTTGTGAAAACCCTCTATTAAGGTATTGAGAGAGTTGAGGAACTGGAAGAGGGAGAGCCAGAGCATTTTGTATGATTTTAATGTAAAGCAAAATTAAAGTATTTCATGTTTAAATATAATTTGTTTCCGTTTTTAATGTGCCCCTCTGATTAAACACTGGCCCCCCCCTTGGCCCCCCCAGTAAAATTAGTCTCGAACCGCCACTGTGCCGACAAAGATAGACACCAAAACACCGTAGAACTATGCAGAAATGAATAAAATATATACAGCAATCAATCGTACGTTCATAAACACTAAAATAATAACCAAACAAAACACACATACCACTTTAGCCTGATTGTGGACTAAGAGTGGATGGATATACAGCTTGTACCGTCTTCTCCAATTACCTCAACCTTAGCTACCTTAAACATGCAGACGTCAATTATTTTATATGCTTCACAGGAAGTGACATACACATGTATGATTGTTTGGGATGCCACATAGTGGAGAAACATTATAAAACTTGTGACTGCAATTACAGTGTTTGTGTGTGTACATTTACTTGTCAGCATCCCACATTCTGCCTTTTAAAGTCCCTTAGTGAACAATCTTTTTTTGATTAACCAAGAGAGCGGGAACCAACAAGAACTGGAAACAATACTTTGTGTTTGAGTGTGTGGGCACATAGATTTTAGTCTGTGGATGTGTTGATGAGGCCTTGAGAGGCAGTGAAGAGCTATATAGAAATCACATCTTTCATCAGTCCATCAACCTAGAGATGTCTTTCATTTAGAAAAGTCGTTTCAAAGATGGTTCATTTAGAAGTCTATTATGCACCAGAGGTTTAGAAAAAGTGTGAATTTAAAATAGCAGTTTTTATTGTCTTTGTCAGCATTGAGGTGTGTATTTCCACCAATTTCAGTTTGCACGTTTCCAATCTATTGTAAACTGACTGACTGACAGGGATAAGATGCTGAAGGCACTTCAGAAAGTACAGCACTGAAAGAGAGGAGGTTGGGCGAGGAGAGACAGAGGCTGAGTGAAACAGAGATGCAGATAAACAGCAAGATAATTAGGGAAATCACACTAAAAACAGAAATGTGGAGCGGTGTTTCTCAGCATCCATCCCAGATAAACCACATCTGCAACAAGGAATTTGAGTCACACTGATCTACAACTTAGATCACACACCATCAGATCCTAAAACACTGGTGACACACTGTAGAATGTGTGTGTGCGTGTATATTTCAGGGACATGGTTCAGAGAGCTCAGTGTTCCATGGCAGAAGCCTCCTCTTCTTCTTCCTCCTCTTCATCACTGCAGGGTTCAAACTCCTGGTCCAGGACTGCACCTGCCTCCTCCTCCTCCTCTCCCTCCTCCACCTCCCCCCCAAGCTCGCCCAACAGCTGCTCCACATGTTCCAACATTGGGGGGTCATCACAGTGCAGCTTGCAATACAGCTGAAACACAAATACACACACACAGGTTAGAAACACGCATACAATCTCATATTATACTCATTAGCATACATTCAGTGTGCTCTCCCATCATATTATATTCTGTTATAATGGGCAAGTCTGAAGTGCTCCTGCAGTGGTTGCAGCTTTTTGTCAGACAGCCTGAGCAACAGGAGCACTGGTAAACAGGGATTGTCTTTTATTTGGAAAATCAGCACATTTGATACACTGTTTAGCAGCTGAGAAGAGATACAGAGGCTATTTATCTCTCTCGATTACACAGACAGATGCATACAAACACACACACAGACACACACAGAGGTGCATTCGCTCAGAGGCATGCACGTACACACACACACACAGGCAATCATTGTTGTTATCTAAGGAAAATAAGCTGGAGCAGCAAGATAAAAAAAAAAGTCATTTTCTAAAACGGACTACTGGATTTATCTCAGCACAATACTCTGCCTGAGTCTAACTATCCACATGATAGGACTGCTCAGTAATAAAAGTAGTTCTGGCAAAAAGAATAGCAGGTCTAGCCATGTATGCATGTGTGTGTTTCTTGTGCACACACACAAACAATGCCTCTTCTCCTTTCTTCCCAGGAAGAGACGTTCACTGGTCCAGGGGTGGATGAGATAAGCAGACATGGAATTAGAAGATGAGGTGCCTTTTCTATTTAATCTAGTCAGGATATGAGAATGCGCACACACATACACTCACAGAAAAAGATTCATCCCATTGCAAGTGTAACCAGGCCAAAAGAGTGAGTGAGTGTGTGTCGCCCCAGGAACAGTCACTAAGCAACAGTAGGCCTTGACAGCAGACAAGTCCTCAGGGAACTCATTTGGAGACAGACAGAGAGAGAAAGAGAGGGAGTGTGTGAATGAGGTCTGTGCTTCTGAAGCTCCAGGGATCTGTGGGGAGCAGGGGGAGGCAGCGAGTCGGTGACCCAGGCTGAAGAGCTGATCCCAGGGGTAGCACACACACTCCAGGCTGCTGGAGGACCACGGCTGGAGCTATGTTACTCTCATCTTCCTCCCATCGCGAAGAAACAAGCTTTGTGATGTTAGGAGCTAAACTCCACTTTGACTAAAGTTCAGATTTATGTTGGAAGCGGCCTCATTTATGCAGGAAAACGTGTATGTGTGTGTGTGTGTCTGAAAGACTGTGTGTGATTGTTTTAAATGAGCTAGCTGGTATTTAGCGTGGCACAACAGACCAAATTACCTGGCGTCCCAGCGCTGGATCATTTCTCATTCAGACAGCATGAGCTGGCTGTACAAACAACCATCCACAACATAGACACTGCTGCTGAGCTCAGCACAGACACACACTCTGACCAGGTCATTTCTCATTTAGAGAAATGTGTGTGCGTCTGTGTAGGATGGCAGGGGTGTGTGTGTGTCAGTGCCGGATGGTAGGGTGTGTTTCTGTGTGTGTATGTGTGAAAGATGGTAGGTGTGTGTGTGTGTGTGTGCAAATGTATTTGATGGTGCCTAGTTCTTTTATTAAAAACAGAGCCAGAACATACAGTCAGCCTGATCAGTCTGCCGCACGCACACGTACACATGCGCGCACACACACACACACACACACACACAATAATGACTATGCAGTTTTGTGGCTGTGTGGAACAGTTGTAGATAGCAGCAGGAATGTTATCCTTAACACAGAGAAAACTAAGTTCCATGACCTCCCTTATGTTCATCTCCATCCTTCTCTCACTGGGTAGTCTTAGTTAAGCTTGCTCTCTTGCTTCATCACGCTCTTTGGTCTTAGTTAACCTCAATCCATCTCTCCATCTTTCTCTCACTGGGTAGTCAGTCAAAGTTAACCTCCATCTGTCTTTCCATCTCTCTAGTCTTAGATAACCTCCCTCTATCTCTCCCTTACTGGGAAGTCTAAATTAACCAGGAAGTTCTTACCTGCATCTACACCTTCTCACAGTGCTCAACCCACCCCACCCCCCTTCCAATCCCTATACTTTAATCCCTCTTTCATTCCCTCCATCTCTCGCTCCCCCTCCTTCTCTCTCACACCTTCTCCCTCTCCACCACAGGTGACCTTCCTGTCGGTGTGATAGATAGGCCTCACAGTTTATACTGGTACCTAATAGAATCTCTCTCTACCACACAAACTTTATGAAGTTAGTGTGGAGTGAGCTGGAGATCCAGTTGGGGTAGGCAGTATGGGAGGAGGGTAGTCAGGTGGTCCGAGGAGAGGAGAGATAAAACTGGTACACACATTTCTCTCTCTGGATAGGAGCGTCTGCTAAATGACTACATGTAAATAAAAGAGGAGGACAATACTGGTGTGTAGGTTAATGGTGAATAACGGTGAGGTGTGTGTGAGTATGTGTGTGTGGGTGGGGGTGAGTATGTGTGGGGGTGTATAAGTGGGTTGGTGTAAAATCAATAGCAGACTGGACGTGAGATAGAACCTGAGCTGAAACAAGATAAAGAGTGTGACAAAGGCCAAAAGACGGGGTGGAGGGTTTACATTGTGTGTCTTTGTGTCAAATATATGTATGTGCATATATGTGTGTGTGTGCATGTGTGACAGAGCTGGTGGCATAGTGCTTGAGTGTGCTAGGGGAAATTGGAGGTCAAAAGTGTTCCTGTTTGATAGGGCCGAGAGGGGCCCCAAAGGGCCAGATTCAGGCAGAGCTGGGAGCTAGGACCACCAGCCTCTAATGTCATTTTAATGCCTTCGGCTCTGGCTGAAAGGTCGGGCTCCAGGAGAGGTGACTGGTGAGATGTTAAGAAACACACTATGTGGTGTGTGTGTCTGTGCTTGAGAGAGAGAGAGTGTGTGTGTGTGTGTGTGTGTGAAAGAGAGAGAAAGTGTGTGTGTGAGAAAAAGAGAGACGCGTGAGGCCGTCCCCCTGGGAGAGACTAAGGACACGTCCTGTTCACACTCAAGAAGGTCTAATCTAATCTACTGTCACACCCTGCCTTGTGTGTGTGTATGTGTGTGTGCATCACACATTAAACATTCATTATCTCCCCCCTCTGGTGGAGAAAAAGGGAGGAATGTGGGACTGTAGCTGGAGCCACGCCTCTATGGAAAAAGGATGACGGAAATGGACACACGGCATCACACACACACACACACAGCTTGTCTTCTGAAAAACACAGTAGATCTGATGAATTAAGATATTTCTAACAAATTGCCAAAAAATGCAAGCGAAACACACACAATTCAATATGAACATATGCACAGACACACACACACACACACACACACACACACACACACAGTAAACAAAGTCATAAAGTATGCAGAGATGTGGACGGGTGCCTAAACCAACCAGTAGGTTTGCGCCTCATTTCCATGTTGGAGCTCATTTAGTCTTTCCAACGGACTCCTCGTAAATAATTAACTACACACATACTCCGAAACAATGCTCAGATATGAACAAGAAGTGGGTTACACACACAAACCCCGACAGTTCTGCCATAGCTTTGACAGGCTTACGTCCTCTCAAGGCAACCTTTAGTAACCTTAATATTCTCTCTTTCTGTCCAACTCCATCTCCCATATCTCATATCCTATCTCTCTCCCTCTCTCTCCTCTGAACCCCCCCCCCCCCCAGGCTTGTTAGGTCGGTGTCAGAAGACAGATGGTGGTGTTGACTCGTTAGACAGCCTGTCCTGTCACTAGGACAACAGCCAGGGAAAGACGGGACGGGATGTGTGTGTGTGTGTGTGTGTGTGTGGGGGGGGGGGGGGGGGCGCAGAGAGAGAAAGATGTCAGGAGAAATATCCATACACTGAACCACCCACCCCCTCCCCATCATCGAAACAGAACTGGCTTCTCCTAACCAGCAGTTATCTGTGCCCCTTATCCTTCAGCCAATACACTCCTGCTCCAACTACTTGGCCTCACTCTTGTGCTGTTGACTCCTCATGTTCACCCCTAGACCCCCACTCCACCCCCCTACTTCCACACCAGCTCCAGCCTTCTGTTTACTGGGCGTGTTGGAGTAGCCAAACCTGAACGCTGTGCATGGTCCAATCAGATATGCAGGAGGCCAGGCCAGAGTGTGTGTGTGTGTGTGTGTGTGTGGAGAAGAAAGAAGGGGGGATGGCCTTCTATAAGTGAGGTCATAGGTGAGTGGACGCGGTCATACCTTCTTGGCTTTGGTCAGGTAGGATCTGGCAGCCTCCCTCAGTGCCTCAGCTTCCTCCCTCTCCTCCTCCTCCGCTTCTCTCCCTTCCCTCACTCTCTGCTCCCCCGCTCGTTCCTTCTGCAGACAGCACACCCAGCCGGACAGATACCACACCTGAGAGGGAGGGAGAGAAAAATGAAGCGAGATAGAAATGGAAAGAGTGGGAGCGAAGGACGAAGAAAGGCAAACAGGGAAAGATAAAAACTGTTATTTGTTACATTAACAGAGCTGTAGACGGGACAAACACATTTGTAAGTGTCAGAAAGCATGTCTGCATGAAATCATGTCTATAGCAATGACAAATAGGTTTTTGCAAACACACAGGCGCACGAGTCACGGATACACACCAATGCACACATACATTTAAACATGTAATCGGATTTATGCAAACACACAGTCCTCTATCTCCAGAAGCCTGTTTAATACAATAACTTGTTTTTCCACATAATCAACACCCCCCCCCCCTCCAGGTCCTGATATTCTCTCCTTAAAAGCTTCTCTTCCAATCACTTAGGTTTGTTTGAGCTCAGCAGTTGAGGCCAAAGACCATTCACCTACTGTTCCTGGAGCAGCCACACATGAATATCTGCTTCATCTATTATTCATCAGAGGCAAAAAAAAGAAGAAGATTTACACCTCTAACAGATACCCCATGAGACTGATAGGACACACAGACACACACAGTTATTCAGTGAATAACTGAATTATCTAGCTTAATAATCATAGCTTTCATGTTTAATTGTGACCTAGATGGACTGTCTCTGCCAAAGGTGTGCATGTGTGTGTGTAAGATGGGAGGTAGGGAGAAAGAGAGAGGGAGAGAGAGGGAGAAATATCTGGAGGTTTCTTTGTCACTTCCATCAGTACAGGGAGCGCGTCCTCAAAGCAGTTTCATTAGAATAAGTCTCTTTGAAACTGTTTACGAGATGGGTTCTTTTCATTTATTTATGCATGTGCTGCAAACACACACACTCCACGAGCTTCTGCAAATTAACCAGTCAGCTAATTAAAAACATCAGAGATGCCACTCAGGACACACACACACACGCTGTCAATCAATCAATTTAAATGACTCGTTTAGTTAAAGAAATATCCTTGTAGCCAACCATCTGGTTAAGCTCTGACAAGAACACATTTGAAAAAGCTTTTATTTGACTTATGATAACTAAGTTTTATGTGCAGAACACAAACTTTAGTTCAAACTTTCAAGCTCCACTGTAAGTTAATCATGAGCTGACAGTAGGTGACCTCCAGAGAGAGGTGCGTGTAAGAGCGTATTTCTTCTGCCTCAGCACAGTTCTAACACACTTAAAATAACCGTTGTGTGTGAACGCACAAGCCAGCACAAGGCAGGTGTCAAAGTGCCGTCTTCTGAAGTCATTTAAAAGTTCAGCACCCTTTGACTGCTCTCAATCTGTCATCTCAGATGCATGTGCATGTACACTTATGTGTTTGTGTGTTCCTGTGTGTGTGTGTCAGGAGAGCAGACTTCAGATATTGCCAAAGTATAAAAGACCTAATGTCGAACCCAAAAATGCTCCATATACTGTTAAAACATACAAATATGGAATTAAAGCTCTATCCACACACACACACACACACACACACAAACACACACACTCTGCATCAGCATCTTACTCATTGCTCTCCCTAATAAAGTGTGTGCAGGGTTTTACATGCCAGAGCTGTGACACAGCACGACACTCTGTCATGATTAATACGTCTGAGCAGCTGATGGCTACAACAGGATGCTGTATGAGGAATACCCTGGGCAGCTGAAGGCTACAACAGGATGCTGTATGAGGAATACCCTGGGCAGCTGAAGGCTACAACAGGATGCTGTATGAGGAATACCCTGGGCAGCTGAAGGCTACAACAGGATGCTGTATGAGGAATACCCTGGGCAGCTGAAGGCTACAACAGGATGCTGTATGAGGAATACCCTGGGCAGCTGAAGGCTACAACAGGATGCTGTATGAGGAATTGCCTGGGATCACCTGTCCAAAACTTGCACGCCCACCGCCACCTACAGTAGCTCCATCCCCAGCACTCACCTGGACCACCTCGTCATCCTCCTCCAGAAGACCCTCCAGCACGTCCACTGCCATCTGAGGGAGAGAGGGAGAAAACAGGGGGAGGTAGGGAGGGAACAAGGGAGAGGGAAAGAGAACAGTGGGAGAGAGAGGGTAGGAGAGGTCAGAGACCCTAAAAAATAAAAACAACATAGTATAATTCCTATGATCTTCAAAACACACCCACCCACAGTCCCAAGCATACTTTGTCAAACGACCAATGAGATCAGCTCGTTCATGAAGCGCATACAAGTCTGCTGTTCCGTCTACGAGGTGGTCAATGGCCAACAAGACAGCTGACACGGAGGTCGATGGGCCCCGTGCCTTATCTCCGAGTCGATAGCCCCTCTCCCTTCATTGATCAATAGCCATCTTTATCTATTAAGCCTGATCTACACCCCATCTCTTCTACGGGCTACCCGATCAGCCTCAATCAATACCAAGCCATCACCTTCATTGACAGCTATGAGGTGGGGGGGGGGGGCTGTCAATCAATACAAGTCCCTGTTATCAATTAACCTTTTCAACACTGGTTTAACGTTCTCTCACAGACCGGAGCCTTTCCTTCTCTCATCCTCCAATACAAGTCTTCCCACTGTTTCCTTAACCATGCTCCATCTATTCAATTTATACTCTAATCTTCCCTTCACCTTTTACACCTCCTTCCCTGTCTTCGCTTCTGAAAACATTCATTTTCTCTGGCCTCTCTGCTGTCTCCTAGCCCTGGTGTAACAAGCCTGGACTCCATACTAGACTTCAGCTCAGATTTTTGTGACCTTGTGTGGGCAGTGAAAAGCACTGGAAGAGGCATATACTTTGGTTATTATTTGAAGATTGCGGAAAGGGGGAGAGGAAAAGAGGGAGAGAGGGCAGACATTGTGAAAGAGAGAAAGAGGGAGAGAAAAGGAAGCATGTCAGTATGTGTATGGCCTCAGGTGATGGAATATAGATTTTCTTTTGTGAACCTGAGTTTGCTGAACAGTGTTAGGTAATCACCCAAAGACAATGGCAGGAGCAAGACACCCCAACACACACACACACACTTATTTACCGGCATAACCAGACACGCAGTAAAACTAGAGAAAAAGAGAGCGACATGTCAGCTGCAAGCCTGTTATCTAACTCTCATTAGAGTTGGATTCTTCACCCTTTTCTCTCCTGACGTTCTTTTCTGTTCTTTTCATTCAGGTACAGTGGTTCCCGTGGCAATAAATAGGTCTGTTGCCGGGGGAGACCAGGATGAAAACAGGTTAATTGAGACCAGCTTGTTAAGGAAAGAGAAGACGAGAGAGAAGAGAGGGAGTGAGGGAACGTGTGAATGTGTGTGCGTCAGCGCACAGTTTGATTAATTGTCGGGCCAATTATATGCTGAATGTTTATTGGTTATGATTAATTAACGACTGTCTGATCTGCACAAACAAACATCTGATCCCGGTTGATGACTGTGGCCTGATTCAGCATCCTCTTGTTTGAGTTAACGTACACATGCAAGCACACACGCAGGGTACCAATTGGTTATCTAGATGTAGATATCCTGAGACCTCCTTTTTTTACCACTGATAAGATTTAAACAGTAGGAATAGAATAGAACAGAACTGGGAGCAATCATGAGGTGATCTCCTCTTTAATCCTCTTTTTCTGTCCCTCTCTCTCTCTTTCCTCCCTTTTGCTCAACCCTCTCTGTCTCTCTCCCCTCTCTCTGTCTCTCTCATATAGTATAGCCAGACCAGAGGCTACTGATTAAACATTTAATTTTTGAAAGCGGCCTCAGAATCTAAACAACAAGATTAATATTCCCCTGGACATGGATGGGAGGAGGGGGAGATGGTGAGAGACAAGGTGTGTGTGTGTGTGTGTGTGTGTGTGGGGGGGGTTACACATCCAGGCAGTATGTCAGACAGGCAGATGGACAGACAGGAGAGAGAAAGACAGACAGAAATAACTGCATCCAGACAGCCCTGTCAACACAGCCACAGTCTCTGAGCTCTTCTTTTGACTTCAGGAGCTGTGACCAAAGGCCCTCATTTATAATTACTGTGTCAGAGTGTGTTGTTTCCTATCGTGCAGTTTTGCCACTGTAGTGCAGTTTTCTAAAAATGAACTAATAAATTGAAAATAACAAAATTGTTTTAACAGGGGATGCTGCAGACAGGGGAAAGAAATTACTAGCATGTGGGGTTGGTTGGGCTGACTCTCTCTTCGTCTCTCACACACACACACACACACACGGCAGCGCTAAACATATCCCAAGGCACTGCTTGCTTCGATTGAGCGGAGAGAGACTGTGCCTCATCTAGGCTAACCATAAAAACAAATAAACACAAAGCCTAAACACAGGGATGTGATATCTATCAGCTGCTATGACAACCGCATCCTTAGACTTAAGGTGTGGTCCATCGTCAGGGGACCTGAGGTCTGTCTGTCCATCTATCTGTATCAAGGTCTGTCTATTCATCTGCCTGTCTGTCTGCCTGTCTCAAAGTCCATGTTCCCATTTGCCTGTTAGAATATCTGTCTATTTATCAGTCTATTTATCTACCCATCAGCCTGTATGAATGTCTGTCTAATCGTCTGTGTACCCATCTGCTTGTCTTTCTATCAACGTGCCTGTCTGTCTGCCTGCCTTCCTGTCTATTCTTCTCCCTGTCTGTCTGCAGCCCTTCACTCTTACAGCTGAACTTGTCTCCAGAGTGGAGTGGATGACGGCTGTCCAGGAAGCTTTCAGAGGTTCTGTGGCAGATCGAGGGCTAGGAGTTACAATAGAACCATCGACGAGCCTCCACTCATCTGTCAGACCAAGGACTTCTTTCACATCCGCAGCGCCGAGTAAAGTCAACTTTAGCGAAACTTTGACGAGAGAAATTCCAGTGAGAGTTGTAAGAACCACACCCCCCAGAAGAGCCCGGAGGAAGAAGGAGAGAGAGTCTCCGCTTTGTTTATTTCCTTTCATTTATTTTCTGAGACCTTTGTCTTGGAAACAGCCAAAGAGTCTGAGTTGTTCAAACCTACATACCTTAAAACTATGCCCAGGGTATATGTGTGTGTGTGTGTATTTGATGAGCGTGTGTGCTGAGCTTGCTGATATGTGTGGGATGAAGACAAACGATGCGTCAGAAACTAGTCAACTTGTCATTTAACTGATCTACCTGACAGCCTCATCTTCTTTACACACAAGCACACTCTCTCCATCCCAACTCCCCCTGTCCCTCTATTGCCCCCCCCCCCCCCCCCCAGACATTCAAGTCTCCCCCCTTCACACTCTCTCACACTTTCCTGTCACTGAACAGTAACACTCCTTCCCACTTCTTCACCATCCATTCACCTATCCCAGGGTTAGGCAACCCTGGTCCTAGCGAGCCGCTGTCCTGCATGTTTTAGATGTTTTCCTGCACCAGCACACCTGATTCAAATGAATGGTCATTACCCGGCTTCCACAGAGCTTGATAACGACCCATTCATTTGAATCAGGTGTGCTGGAGCAGGGAAACATCTAAAACATGCAGGACAGCGGCTCTCTAGGACCAGGGTTGCCTAACCCTGACCTATCCCAATCTCTTTTCAGTCAATCTCTCCCTCTCCCTCTCCCTCCCTCCCCCCCCCCCTGATTGGCTCACTCTTCTGCCTCCCCCCCCCCTTCAGATGGTGAGGGGGCGGGCGGGGTTAGGGGGAGAAGCCTCTCATCCCCTCTTAGAAAGCGAGGGGATGGATGTTAAGAAGAGAGCTGCGCTGCTTTCAGCCAGCTTCCCGGTCACATTACTGTCCTGTTAGACACAGAGGGACAAATCTCCCTATCATCCTCCATCTAGCTCTCAGTGCCCTTTTCATCCGTCCTCACCTCAGCCCCCCAACCCCACACACACACACCATCTCCTGCCCCTCCTTCTCTCCCCTCTCAATCCCCTCCTCTCCATCCCCTCGCCATCTCTTCCTCTCCTTTCTACCTCAAATCTTCTTTCCCTCTCTCCCCTCTCCCATTTTCTCCATAGTCCCTCCAATTTCATCCATTCTCCATCTCCTTCCCCTCTCTGTCTGCCTCCCTATTCTTTCCATCACCCTTCACTCCTCCCCCCCCCCCTCAGTAAATACCACTCCTCTATTATTGACGCGAGCCTGAACTCTAGCCGTGATAAAGACAAGCCTGGCCTTTTCCTCTCAAAGGTGCTATTCAGCCATGAGAAGGCACACACACACACCCATAAATGCACACACACAAACACATAAACCAGACACGCACAAACCCACACACAAACCCAGGCATCACTACCTCATATTCGTCTGATTCCATGAGCAGCTTGGCCGTGGTGATGCGAGTCTCGTATGGAGGGATCCCACTCTAAGAAACAAAACCAAAACACCAAAACTAAGAAAACACAGTCATGCAGGAACTCATTCTGCAATGAAGAATAAAAACACAGGACGAGCCTGCTCAGTAGGAGAGCATTCGGTGAGGTAGCGTCCAGCAGAGCCCAGGTGTGGCGCTCCTGAGGCCCGAAAGCAGCAGCGACCAGGCCAGACCCGTCAGCAGCAGCGACCAGGCCAGAGGCCCCAGGCCGTGGCCCTGAAACAGAAATAGCTACCGGCCTCCTCTCTCTGGACCCTGCTCTGGATGTGTCAGGCTTGGAGAGTGGAGAGACATGACAGCACGCTGCAAGCTCCATCATGACCTCTCATCCAGACCAGTCGCCAGAGATTCCTTTTCCAACACTGAGTGGTTTGTTTATCTGTTTCTTTAGATTATTTATTTTCATGATTTAAAAACCTCTGGGGGGGGGGCGTTTGTGCGATAGACTTATGCAGAGAATGGAGACTGGCATAAAAACATTTTTTTTTACGAAGTAGTTAAGGCGGCAGGCGTGTGTTGCTTAGGCGGCCGCCTTAACTGAAATGCTGCGGGAAACCCTGCATTATGGTTGGTAAAAAAAAAGCAACACACTTTCATTTAGGGAAAGGCTCCATCTCACCTGTGTTGGCTCCTCCACCATGTCTCCTCTAGGGGGCAGGGCCTCGCTTTGTTTGAGGGCAGGTAGCCACGCCCCCACACTCCTCATCAGGTAATCTCTCCCCTCCTTCTCACAGACGAACAAGCAAACACGCATACACAAAACACTCCCTCACTTGATGAGGTCCAGCCAAGAGAAAAAAGCTGGTTGGAGCCACACTGCCACCCACAGCCCAGGGGTGGTATTGCAGGCCGAAGGCCACCACTCCACACTCCTTAATGAGCTGTGCTGTTTACATTGCGAAACCTCTTACACAAATTCCTCTATGGTTTCCTTTGTCTCTGATGCACTTCAGACCATCTTTAATGAACAGGCTTCAGTAAGCCTCTGGATGTAAATATCTCCCAACTCTGTTCTAAGAGGTTTGCAGAGTAGCAACAAGTCCTCAATGAGTTTCAATCCAGTGCCCTTATTCTTGTCTGCATGTCCTGCCTTCTCCCCTTTCTCAGTTCTTTATTAAAAGACTGTGCGCTCCAAACGCTCTGGCATATAATTATTCAAGATTATCATCTGCCATAAGAAGATGAATGTGTGTTGGGGCGTGTGTGTGTGTGTAGATTATGAGATTGAGTAAGTCATCTGATTAATGGCATATGATTCAATTTGGTAACATTAATTAGCATTCAATTCCTGATTTAATGTGGTAATAACTCATCCAATGTGTGTGTGTGTGTACTGACCTGATTCTTCTCGGTACTAAATAGGTAGCTGGCCATTAGTTGTAGAGCTTCTGGGTTGTCATGGTGATGCTGCAACGCACTCTCTATAGCTTCTCTACACTTGTCTCCTGCACCGTCTTCCATACTACACACACACACACACACACACACACACACGCACACGCACACGCACAGAGCAAGGGAGGTCAGTTGATGTCTCCATTTTAAATGTTAGGGCATGTGTGTGCTTGTGTGTGTGTAAGTTACCAGAGGTCAGTGAGGTATATCTCTGCTACAGAGCAGTAGGCCACACACACATCCTTCCTACAGAGGGGCTCCTGGTCTGGGAGGGCCATGGCCCCAGCCTCTGTCTGGGGGGGTGGGGGTTGTTACAGTACAAGAGAGCCTGGCTATATACATTTATATATACAGTAGTACATTTAGCTATAACTTAAGAATTGACAAACACCACCCTCTACTGTCAGAAAAAAAACTGCATTTAGAGCAGAGTGCAAGAACCAGGGTTTAATTCATTCCAGTTGATTCTAACTAATATGTAGCTTATTCACTGGCCATGAGATCATGAACAGTGAGCATGAGAGTGCGGCGTGTTTGAAATTACCATGCTTAGCGTTTGTTTCTCCAAAGCGGCGAGGATAATCTGTATGCCTCTGGTGTAGTAGCTGACTGCCTCCTGACCAGCGTGTAACTGTCCGAGATACATGTATTTACTGTGGCCCTCGTCAGGGCTCAGTTCCACAGCACGCAAGAACACTTACACACAGTCAAGGAAAGGCTGTAAACATATACAGGTCCACACACTGTTTCTCTGAGATGTATTTACCATTGACCTACATTTACGTTTAGTCATAGCAGACGCTCTTACCCAGAGTGACTTACAGTAAGTACAGGGACAAGTAGGGTGAAGTGTCTTGCCCAAGGAAACAACGTCATTTTCGCACAGCCGGGAATCGAACCGGCAACATTCTGATTACTAGCACGCTTCCCTAACCGCTCAGAGACTTGACTCCCCTGACTCCCCACTTGACTTGCTGAGTGTCTCCCAGCTCTCACACACTCACACACAGTTTTCCTCTGTGAAGGATATTCCCTTGGCCCTCTGCGCGTCTCCCAGCTCAGAGTAGATGTGGCCCAGCATGTCCAGGGTCTGCTTGTTGTTGGGCTCCAACTCCAGAGCCCGCTGGCAGAAACGGCCCGCCATCTCAAAGTCAAAACTGTCCATACACTCCTCTGTCTGGAGCAAAAGGAGACAAAGAGATAACCAGCATGTCCTGCTGAACGCAAGCAAAGGGAACAGCTTCTGCTATAGTAAGTATGGCACAATGAATTAATTATAAGGTTGGGAGTTGAGAGAGTGACACTAAGAGTTGGACCGTAAACAGACCTTCTCTAATAGTTGTTCAACAGAATATTTTTCTGCCGTTTTCTTTTTGGTCTTCTCGTGCATCTTCAATTTCATTCTTTCTTGCGGAGACAGAAAAGCAAGCCCGGAGTCTGCAGCATTGACGAGCGTGCACGAACACACACACAGACATATCCACAGGCACAACAACACAAACACAGACACAGACACAGACACACACATATATATATATATATATATATATATATATATACAGTATACAGTATAACAGTAATGTACCTTTAGTTAGGACAAGAGTGGAAAGCACAGTATTCGTTTGACTAGCTAGCTAGTACATTACATCCCAAATCAGATGACACATAGCAAGCTAATAGCGCTAGCTGACTCCATCGTTTAAGACTTTTATCAGAACTTTAAGGTTAGATACATTAGCTACACACCTCCATTTGAGCGCGTGTCTTTCCTCTTGCCTTTAGTCTTTTTCTTACTCTTTGCCTGGCCTCCCATGTTGATGTTTAGGGTTGCGTACAGGAGCACAGTATAAATTGCATGCAACTTCACGCGTGGAATAGGTCGGGGCGGCGCATGCTCATTCCGTACTACAGCTGGTAATACGGTATCCGAAAGTAGACAAATGTTGTCTAGTTACGCAAAGCAAGTAATTCTGTTGACTAAATGGCTGCGTGACTGAACACTTTGGTTGAGCACTGAACACTCAATTTTTAACCTATTCTTTGTATAGTAATGAAGTCGAATATTATATCTGCATTGTTAATAAGATGCGCTTTTTAGTTTAAAACGTAGCTACTGTATCAATGACAAGGAATTGTACAGTGGGCGGGAAAAGGACACAACTGATGTCGCAATTAAACCAATGGGAACACGTCTTGAAGCTGTGCCCCTTGACGCAGTGTGAATGTTCCAAAATTAGACCAATCTGCAGTTACGTATGCTAACGTCAGAGACGCACATTTTTACAGCTGTGTAGTAAATAAACGAATGACAGACAAACGTTGATGCTAGGAATTTGTTATCAATAATAATTGTGGATACAATATTAATGATATTGCACCAACACATTTTTTGCTGTGGAAGTTAACAGGAGTCATAACATCTGTTGCTTCATTGCGCTTAGTCTATGACCGTCGTCGAAGCGTAGGAGGGTTCCGCGTTAGCTAGTTAGAGCTAGAAAGCTATCGCTATTGCTAGGCTAGCTAATGTTTGCTACCCAGGCTAACAAGTATCGTCAACGTAACTATAGCTATATCATTTAGTTGAATTGTTTTCACTGCCTGAGTTTACAACATAGCTCGACAAATATCGTCTACCTAGGGATATCCAATATGCTACCAACTAACTAGCTACATATAGAGCTGAGTCAGCTAACGGTGGACCCAAGTGGGCCCGATCTGGACTCTGGGAACGTTGGCTACTTAAATTACCAAGACTGTTTTGCTCATCTATCCAGTCCAGTGCCAATAGCAACGTTGATGCACCTCTCCCGTATCTGTCTGTTGCTGGCTAATAAGGCAAGACTGCCTCGCCCCGGTGTTCTACTGTGGCCAATGCCACCGGCTCTGCCTGCCGAGAGAACTGGAATTTCATTCCCGAGAAGAGCGAAGAATAAACACAGCTAGCTTTCTACAACAGTATAACTTGCTTGTAGTCCCTTTTTGGGAATACTGACCGTTGGACCTGAGTGCAATTCATTGAAGTTGACATGTCGGAGTTCAACAAAGAAGTGGTGGATTTAGTCTGGGGGAGACCTTCCAGTGGCGGAGTGTCTGGTTCTCTATTTCGGAGATGGACTCAAGGTTAGCAGCCTCCCTCCCGTGACTGTTCTCATCTGTAAGGAAACTGCTTGCAAGCTGCCATACTGAATCGTAGCCACCGAATTATGCACCATTTTGACGCATTGCCTTGATTTTTGTGTTGCAGGGTTTGTCTTCAGTGAGAATGAACCCTCAGCCCTGGAGCAGTTTGAAGGAGGACCATGTGCTGTCCTTGCCCCTGTTCAGGTAGGCCACAGACACACACTTATACACAGCTTAGTGGACTCATACTGGTCCATGACCAGTGGTGGGACAGAGTTGTAGGCTACATCCTAAGTTTGTGCTTCTTTCAGGCCTTCCTCTTGAAGACTATCCTGTTTAATCGTGATAGTTCCAACTGGAGTCGCCTCACAGGTTGGTGTTCACCGCTGAGCCTCTGCCTTCATCCATCGCCATTATGTAACCAGAACAGGGTTTTTAGCTCTGTAGGTGTTAGACTTTAGCATGTCTAACGTATTGTGCTTGTCTTTCTGTCTACTACAGAAGAAGAGCAGAGAGCAACCCTGTGCTCCACCCTGAGTGAGATCCTGGAGTCAGCCTGCTCCACCCCCTCCGTCAGCTACTGTCTGGTGTCCTGGGCCAAGGGACAGGGCCCCCACACCAGCACACACACTCATACAGAAACACACACCCCTCAGGAGACTTCAAAGCCTGAGAGCAGCCAGCCACAGCAAGATCAACTACCCAGTGAGTCACTGATTTTAACATAGAAACAGACTCACACATGATCACAAATGATCGACTCTCACACCTCACGTTTTACCCGTCAACAAGCTCAGACATACTCACTAAATTTGATGTGGATATTAACTGTGTTGTCGTGTTGGGATGGAGTAGCTGACCCTAACTTGTATGGCAGTGTGAAGTGGTGCCCGAGCTCTTACTCTGGAGTGACATGCATACATAGTCTGTTGTTACTGACGTACATGTGTTTGTGTGTGTGCGTGTGTGTCCTCCTGTGCTTAGCTGCTTTTGCTGCAGAGGATCTTGGCTTTGAGCGATTTCACAGCATCCTCCAGTAAGTGTCTGGTTTATCTTAACTTCTCCTCTCACTCCCACACTGATTAAGGCTTGAAGGTAGTTTGTCCGTCTTTTTCACCTCAGTGCCTAGATTTCTGCTTGAAGTCTGGAGCTGTAGTGTATGTAGAAATGGGATTTGTGTGTGTGTGTGTGTGTGTGTGTGTGTGTGTGTGTGTGTGTGTGTGTGTGTGTGTGTGTGTGTGTGTGTGTGTGTGTAAGAGAGAGGAAGGGAGACACAAATAAGAATAGGGAAGGTGAAAGTGATTTGGCTCCTTCTCCGGCCCTCACAAACCCCTGACTCAGGACATTGACTTGAGGAAGGACACACATTTCTCACTACCAGCTATAAACTGAAACCTGAAACAGACATACACACCTAATGAACCACAGCTGAGCTTCTGGTGCCAGAGGCATATTGGAGTTTTATCAAGCAGTCAAGTATATAGACTGTGGCTGCAGAAAACAAGGTCCACTGCTGACTCATTGTTTACTAAAGCTGCCAAGGATGACATCAACACAACCAGATTACTATCTATTCAAAGACGGCAGTTTTCTAGGCCTCTTAATTTGACATGTATGTGTTTCAACACCAGTAGCTACCTTTTCCAACTAAATACGCTGGCTGGGTGGCTGATTTCTCCGCTGCGTCTCTTGCAGTAAGCGGACTGTCAGCTCTGTGTCAGAGCTGAGAGAGGAGGTGCTGTCCCTCTCACACACCTGGAGGGGGCGCTGTGGAGTCCTGTTGTTTCTCTACTCTGTCATCCTCACCAAGGTAAGACACGCCCTGCTTCAGATGTGGGTTCAAAGGATGCTTTGGAGATAACTCTTAACACAAAGTATTATGATAAGGAAGACATGACGGTATATACCTCTCTCTCTCCATATTTATTTCTGTCTCCTTCTTTACCAATTTTCCTCTTTCTCTTCCCCTTCCACTCCCTCTGTCTGTCCCTTCAGGGCATAGAGAACATAAAGAATGAGATTCAAGACACGGCAGAGCCTCTGATTGACCCAGTGTACGGCCACGGCAGGTACTCTGTTCCACAGCAATCCAGTCTCAACTCCCAGGGCGGTGAAGCTGAGGCTGGTCAGAGCAGTGTTTGTGTTATAAGCCCAACTTACATTTGACAATTTAGCAGATGCTTTAGTTCATACAAGACATACAAATTATTAATATACAAAGTACAGCAAAAAAATCTTGTGAGAAGAGCATAGTTAGGGGTCAGAGTCAAGCAATTATCTTTATTTACTAGGCACAGCACAAAATTACCACATCTCGGTTACCGGAAACAGTGAACAATAACAATACCTCCGCCATAGTGTTATTCTTATTATCATCTCACCTACAATTGAGAGAGATTTGAGAGTTAAGAAGTTTGGTCCATCCACAGTGATAAAAATCTTATTCTATAGCTCTTTTTCTCTGTCTCCCCGCCTGCAGTCAAAGTCTAGTCAACCTCCTCATAACGGGCCATGCCGTGTCTAATGTATGGGATGGAGACAGAGAGTGTTCTGGGATGAGTAAGTCCTTAGCTTCATCATCTCTCACACACCAAGCCTAAAGCTATCCCAGTAGTTATGGCTGCTATCTGGTGGCACATCACAAGAACGGGATCAAACAAAGCTCTTATGACCTGCCCTACAGTCACATCCTCTGCTATTGCACACACACAACCACATACAACCTCACTCACTCACTCACTCACTCACTCAGGCAAGAGCACGAAAAACATTGTGTTCTACATATCACCCCCAGAGGGCAGTGTTGGTTCACTTTGACGCCCAGTCTCAATTGCAGTTCTGTTTCCAAGTAGTCTTCAACATTGTTTGGACGGCCGTAACTGTTTAGCTGACTGTTTGTTTTTTCTCAGAGTTGCATGGTATCCACCACCAGGCGTCAGTGGGCTTCCTCACGCTTATGGAGTCACTACGCTACTGTAAGGTAGGAGCACACACTCTCCTTCACCTTCTCTCTCACACACACACACACACACACACAATCCTTCACCCTCTCACTCACAAACCCCCAAGAGGCTGGTCTGTTTCTTGTCAATTTGTGGTTTTTAGTGTATTCTTGTTTACATGTCATGGGTGACCGCATGTAATACAGACCAATTGGCTGTGAGAGAATCACCTCCACAAATACACACACACAAACTCATACACACAATGACATACTCCAATTTTCTGGGGCTTGTAGGCCCAGTGGATTTTACGATATGAATAGCACAAACCACTATGGGAGCTCCCATGTGAAGATATGTGTTTGGAGGCAAACAGTCTTCACTGACTAACCCCAAACACCCCAACCTCCAAGACAACTTCATGCCATTCTCTCTCTCTCTCTCTCTCTCTCTCTCTCTCTCTCTCTCTCTCTCTGTCTCTCTCTCTGTCTCTGTCTCTGTCTCTCTGTCTGTCTGTCTCTCTGTCTGTCTCTGTGTGTGCAGGACAGATTAGATCTGCAGGGTTTTCCCTGCATAAAGAAAATGTTGGCACGCGCCAAAGCCGTTTTCCCCGTGCGCCAATGACAAATCCTGAGCGCCAAAGGCAAAAAAACGTCTAGGATTTAAAAAAAAATGTGTTCATCACGCGTGCAATGCATAATAGCGAATATGTTCTCAATAGTATGTTTCAAGTAGGCTACAGCCGAACTCTCGTTCTGTTTTGATCAATAGTAATCGACAGGGGCGTTGTTAGACATAAAACTCTACTGGGGCACAGGCCCCTATTCATAGCCTATCCCCTTTTTTTCTTCCAAGCTTGCTGCCTGCAATGCACTACTCGGCTATAGAAACTCCCCTAGCTCCCCTTGCTTAACTTTTACTGGGGCATGTGTAAAAAGGGTCTAATGACGACCCTGGTAATCGAGATGATAAGCCGTGTCTTCTTGTCTGATCAATACGCAACTGTGAGGTGCGCGAATGGCCACTAAACTGTCGTTCCGCTGCGAGGGCCAGCCCGACGTGCACGAATACACCTGTACAAATGCGAATTAAGTTTCCACTCAAAATACTGACAAAAGTTTGATTTACGATTTCCAACGCTGCCTCCATTGGTAAGAAAAAAATATGTATACATATAAAATTTTTGGGGGGAGCACCAAAGACCCATTTTGAGCCAGGAAAACCCCTGGATTTTACAGAAAGTTGAAAAACGTGGCTAAGACA
This sequence comes from Hypomesus nipponensis, assembly GCF_054491055.1. NCBI lineage: Eukaryota > Metazoa > Chordata > Actinopteri > Osmeriformes > Osmeridae > Hypomesus > Hypomesus nipponensis. The sequence goes on along the minus strand of NC_140362.1, from coordinate 5,700,097 downwards.
ACGGTTAGCAACTGTCAACCATGGAACTGTGCTGTGTTCTAGACTCCGGCACATGACGTGATGGAGATGGAGGCCTGACCAAAAGACTGACATTGTTGTTGGGCTGTGGTTAGAGGCAGCTTCACCTGACCCACTCTGCTGGGGTTAGCTAAGACAGCTGGGGTTAGCTAAGACAGTTGGATAGTACTCATAGTAAGATTTTAATTGGCCTCTGTTGGAAACGGTAATCCTTGTGGTTGTGAAGTCTGACTCGTGTGTGTGTGTGTGTGTGTGTTTGTGTATTCCAGGTTGGTGCGTTCCTGAAGTCTCCAAAGTTCCCTATTTGGATACTTGGCAGTGAGACTCATCTCTCTGTGTTCTTCGCCAAGGTAAGTTAGATACGCCCGAACATGCACGCTCACACGCACACATACAGACTTGTATACACACATAGACACACACGTTCAGACACATGCACACACACAAATACCCATCCGCGCACACCATCATCCCTGTGTGTTAGTAATATAAGCCAGTCTCTCCAGCAGTAGGTTGGAAAAAGCAGGAGCTGGAATGTGTGCTTTAATAGATTTAATACATCCCAGGTCAGGTAACAGAGAGAAAGAGGGGGTGGGGGTTAGAGGAGAGAGCAGAGGAATGGTCATATATGGCCAGTACTGGTGTCTTGGCAGTTTCATGTGGAACTGGAGCAAGCCAGCACGAAACACACCGTGTTCTGGTGGACAATGGCCCCAAAATCAGCACAGTCAATCTCTGGGCCAACTGAAGTTTGAAATCCAATACTACAATCTGTCTATGCAACAACCCCTCTCGCTCTCGCTCCCTCTCTCGCTCCCTCCCTCATTTTCTCTCTCTTTTCCCTGCTGCCTCTTCTTTTTCTCATCTTTTATCTTTAGAATGTATTTGCCTGGCCTTGCTCCGTTCTTCACAGATCCTGTGTTTCCCCCTGGGATTGGAACACACACACATATACACACAGTCTGGGGCAGAGAGGGAGAGGTGATTGTGTTAAGAGCACTTGATGTAAGGCTGAAAAGATTCCTTGCTTAGAACATGGAGAGTAAGGGATGCTGAAATAGCAGGCTAGTTAACCTGTAGAGCCCAGCTAGAGAGATCAGGGGCCAGTTGCATAAATGTAGTTTAAGACTAGTCTTAGCCTTAGACTGTCTTAAATTGTCAGGTTAGACTAGTCTAACTAAGCCTGTCTGTTGCATAAATAAGAAGACTGACTTAATTTGAGGTTAAAAAAAATTAGCCACCTCTCCCCCTGGCTAAACCTTGCGGTAAGGGCTGAGTTGCCATGCCAACGATCTGTTAGTAGGCTACGTCATTATCTTAGCATAATTTATTACAAAAGGAAATACGTGTATTATTTGTAACTGCAGAAAATGTTGACTGGATTCTGCTTTTCCGCAGAATAAAATGTTGTTTTATTGAACGAGTGAGTAGATAACATAACTCACTTTATTGACGCTAGCACTAGTCGGCATCTGTGTTGGAGTTGTTGATAGTTGGGGTTAAATTTAGAAGCCTAACAATGCATACACAAGCCTATTTGTTAATGAGACAACTTTTTCAGTATTGTATTCCTCCAACAGATATAGTTTTTCATCAGGTTTAAATGTATCAACCTTCCTCCGTTAAGTATCACTGTTTTGTCCTCCATCTTTTCTTTTCTCGCAGTGTCTTATTTTACCCATGATGCAAAGCGCAACAGGCTATCTAATTCAGTCTTGCGTTAGTCACTGATAGTGAAACTATGCAACAGGTACATTTAAGTGTCTATAGCAAGTCGGACTTTTACATTTAAGTCGAAGACTAGGTCTATTTTTATGCAACACACACACACACCCCAACATGTAAGGTACACACACGTCACTACTTTGGAGGTGTTGATTCAACCAAAGAGACCCCTTGACCCCTAGAGATAGGAATCACCAAGTGTGTGTGTCTGTGTGTGTAACCCTATCTGTTGTTTTAGCTTGTGTATCAAAGCCAGACATCGAATTCAGGTGGAGATTAATCAATTCTCCTCAGCACAGAATGAGTCATCAGAGAAGCCGAAAGCTCCAGTTAGCCTGCACCGTCATCGCGCCACGCCCTCATTGACACCCTGACGAGAGGCCGTGTGACGGTCTGTCTGATCGCACGCACGCAAGGTGCACCACGCAGACCCCTGTGATGTGTGGTAGTCGTCATTGTTTCCACTGATGACCTCGCCAATTACCCTAGCCCTCAGAGCACTAGTGACATGAACACTCTCTCTCTCTCTCTCTCTCTCTCTCTCTCTCTCTCTCTCTCTCTCTCTCTCTCACACCCATTAACGCTAATCAGGATCGGGTTCCTTAGTCCCAGGAATGTGTGCATGTCTGTGTGCCCTCAGGTGGATGGTTTCCTGTAGGGAATGTGATCCCAGGGTTCCCATCTGGATCCGTTTGTTCTGCTGGAGTTCAGGAACTCACAAACCCACACACACAGGGTTAATGCAGCTGACGCTACCCTGATTATGGAAAAGAACCATGTGACATGTCAGGAACAGACACACACCCCCATAGCCCCTTTGGCCTCTTGTAGTGGAGTAGGGCGGTGTGTTTTACCCCTCTGGAGGGGGGGGGGGTGTTCAGGGTCTCTCAGCATCCATGTCTGGGCTCAGAGAGCAGAACATCCCTGTTTAGAAGCAGCAGTGATGGGAGTCTGTATAGATCCACCCTGGACAATTGCAGTAAACCTGATCCCCTCATGCCCTGGTCTCCTTCTCTTGCACCCACCACAGCCTGACTGGGATTCCAAAGTCCCTTTTATTATTTGTGTGTGTGTGTGTGTGTGTGTGTGTGAGACCATTGGTGTGTGTGTGAGTGACCATTGGTGTGGGAGTGTGTGAGATCATCGGTGTGTGTCTGTGTGCCCATCAGTGTGTGACAAGGGCTTTTAGAGCTTCAGATTCTAATAGCATTAGTGTCTTATCTAATCTACCTACACTCAGGCTTCAGACAGCCCTCTCCCCACCCCTTCCTGTTTTCACCATTACTTAAAAATAGGCTAAAGTGTGTGTGTGTGTGTGTGTGTTTGTGCTTAGACAACCCTGCTCCCTCCTGTCCCTTAGAAACTTAAAGGGACAAGGAGAGAGATGGGAGGAAGTAACAGAGCTTGAAATTGTGAACATTTTGGTGGCATATGCTCCCGAAATTGCAAATAATTATTATGGTGCGACCTGTTATTTCTTTACTTCTTATTATTTATTTATTTATACGCTAAATTGGCCTACTGCACAGTATGTGCCTGTTGTGACCTGAAACAGTGACTGATCTACCGTTTAATCCAACGTTACAATAACAGTTCAACATCATTTTCATGTTCTGAACTTTAATGCAGATTTTAGATCTTTGTTGGGTGCTCCAAAATATTTGCTGGTGCTCCTAACTTTTTAAAGTTGATTTCAAGCCCTGAGTAAGGAGAGGAGGCGAGGTGCATCCTATCTCGTAGTAGATGCCATGTTAAAAGGCTTTTTAAAAGCAGCCGTCCACCCCTGTGACAAAACCCAGAGAGAGATGAAAGCTAGGAAGGAAAGATCTAACTCCTCATTTCTTCATCAGGGAGGGAGGGAGGGAGGGAGGGAGGGAGGGAGGGAGGGAGGGAGGGAGGGAGGGAGGGAGGGAGGGAGGGAGGGAGGGAGGGAGGGAGGGAGGGAGGGAGGGAGGGAGGGAGGGAGGGAGGGAGGGAGGGAGGGAGGGAGGGAGGGAGGGAGGGAGGGAGGGAGGGAGGGAGGGAGGGAGGGAGGGAGGGAGGGAGGGAGGGAGGGAGGGAGGGAGGGAGGGAGGGAGGGGTCTTTTTAAAAAGATATGAGAAAGAACAAGGCCACTCTGGGGTCAAATGTCCCATCTTTCCTCCACTCATCCCCCTCTTTTCTCTGTCTTTTCTTTAAGTGATGAGATTCACAGGCCTCTGTCTTGCTCAGTCTCTTGGGAGGTGTGTGTGTGTACAGTAGCAGTTCTGGGTCAGTGATTTACTGGGAGGAAGAGCAAGACCTCTAGCCCCAGTATCCCTCTGGACACACACACACACACACACACACACAGATACTCGTGTTGCTAAAACTGTACGTCAGAGCAGATTCATTTCTGATATGCTTTGGAGAGTGGCTTTTGTTCATGGGTGTGTCTAACCATTAGTGAGACAGTTTGTCCCCATCCATAGCCACACACCTACATACAGGCATACACACACACAGAGCAGTGAAAGAGGTATACAGTAGCAAGTCATTAATAATCACTGACACATCAGTCTAACGCTTTTCAACCTGGATGAAATGCTTATTCTGTGTGTGTCTGTCCTTTCACAGTGCTCTATAGAATATATGTGGTGTCTGGCTTCTCTGTTCAGACTCAGCCCTTCTGATCCACGACATGCTCATTAATCACCCGTGTGTCTGTCCATCACTGCTTTCCTACACACATACACACACAGAATCAGGAGAGCCTTCGTTGTTTCTCTAGACCTAGAGTCTTAGATGTAGCTGGCTTTGACACACACACACACACACACACACACACACACACACACACACACACACACAGCCCACTCTCCATGGGAGACTGCTCAGGTACAACAGTCTTCTGTTTCCTGACAGGTTAACAAGGTGAACACTACACTAACTAGAGACACACAAACGGACTTGCATGTACGCACACACAGACATCATCCACTCAGTCCCACTCATCCTGGACAAAGAACCTGAGGTGGCCTAATGGACAGAGAGGGTGAGAGAGAGACAGGGGGAAACCCTACACCTGTCCAGACTGAAGTGCCTACCTGTGTCAGTGCTCCAGGGGAAAGTGGGAAGTGGAGAGGGAGAGAAAGAGAGGAGGGTAAGAGAACACTGCACCTGAAGCTTCTACTCAGAAAAGAGGGAGAGAAAAGGGGTAAGGAGAGAGCAAAACATGAAGGGAGGAAGAAAAGAGAAAGACAAAAGGAGAGAGGGGTGATATAAGGGGAGAGAACAAACATGGTTGACCCGGTACAGAGAGAAGGCAGGTGATGGAGGGATATTCATTGTCTCTGTATGAGAGACACCAGTAACCAATATCTTAGAAAACTGGG